>NC_134365.1:68778588-69416997 GCF_035582795.1 Mycteria americana
GTAATGTGCACAACATGCTGATCACACCTCACGCTAAGTATTTTGCAAGGAGAGAAGTGATCTGAGGAGGTTACTCCAGATTTATATTGCTCCCTTTGGCCAAATGATTACATGTTCCTTTTTTCTTTAGGACTCCTACCTTATCAAGGGCTTCATTCTGCAAGGTTTGAGCCCTGCCATGAGGGGCTGGGTGCTCTTGCTTTCCCTGCCATCAGTGGCTGTGGAGAGCACTCATTATCCTTCAGGAATGCTCAACAACTTTCCGAAATGACGAGCACCTTCCAGTACTTGAGCCGGGTTAAACGACACAGGAACAGACTAATGCTTTGCATTTGGCCCAGACTCTGCTTTTGAAGGACATGAGGAAGTTCTTTATGCTGGACTATAAGCCTGCTCCTGCTTTGACTGAAGTGAGTGGTATTTTATTTTTGTACTTTGATGTAGAGAGGAGCAGGACTGGACCTGCTGTGAGAGTGATTGATTTTCATCAGCTTGTGAGTGGTGAACAGCAAGCAGGGCAGGCTGACTGCTGCACAGCATCACTAACAGATTCAGCCGCAAACACAGCATCACCGTCTTTTTCACACTTCCCTCCACCCACCTTCATCAAACAGCTCCTCTTCATTAAAGCAGTGCCTCTGCTCCTCTGCTTACTTTAGAAGTGTTATGACACTGCTGTGAAGCACAGAATTCCCTAAAGCCTCAGAGAGAAAAAAGATAAATGAGGCATCCTGAGCAATGACTAAAGACACAGAAAAAGGAAGAACACAATGCTGATTTCAGCAAATATCCATGCTTCCACAACACTTACTCACTGTTAGACTACTTCACAAACTTGTTGTGTAAAGAAACATTGCAAGACAGCCATGAAGATGATATAAAGAATGAACTGAGCAATGATTTTCCTCTGCCTCCAGTAGGGTTGACATTGAATTTGGCCACAGCACCTGCCATTATGGCTTGATACAGTTTGAAATAGTCCATGAACAATAACTGAGTCTCCTCTCTGATAAAATTCAGTGTTTGAGTTATTTTAAATGTCCTTTTATCATGTTCCTGTTGTTTGACTTTATCTGAATGGATTATGTTTGGAGAATGTGCATAGACAAATACATATGCTAATAATAAATACAATAGGTGATTAGATACAAACAACAGGGAGCCAGCAGCGCAGCCTGCAATGAGCTCTAGACTAAAAGTGGTTACTAATATAACTGAAAATTGTACTTTGGTCATTAAAAAACACAGGTAACAAACCAGCAATCCCAGCAATACTACCAAGTAGTATCCTTCCACTGGTCCTCTCACTGGTTTACTTTCACATGGCTAAAATATATTTGTTAATGTAGCTCAAGAGAATGGTGAAAGAAAGGAAAGAAAGAGTTATGCTTTCTATTCTAGTAGCTAGGAGGGGGGTGGATGAGTGGGTGAAAGGGAAACGTAGGTTTCAATCTGAAGAAGAAGCACATGCTACGCTCCAGTTTTATGGTGCAGGGTTGTTGACATTTTCTCAAGCAATGAATAAGAAATGTCACATAAATTCATCATATCTGAATTCAGTCTTTCTTATACAGTCTGGCTGCCTCTTTCACCAGTCCTTTAGTTAGAGTTCATACTTTGCTCAGGTGTCTTGGCCATAGTGTGGACCTATCTTCCTGCAGAACTAGCAGACTCTGTAAGCCAGGAGAGCAAAAAGAGGGATGTTTAGTTTTGAGCCCTGTAAGACTTGTAGTTCTTGCTCTTTTTCAATTCCCATGGTCCCTGCTTGTGGAGACACTACCCGCGTTCAGAGGTTTTGGCAGGACTCACCATCAAACACCATCTGATGGATCACCTACTACAGAGTCTGAAGACTTAAACTGCCCATAGATCCTAGAGATGTTTACAATGATTTCATAATCGACCTGACTTCCAGAGCTACATGAAAGTATAAAACCCCACTAAAGATAAAAGAATAGAAGAAATGTAAGGTTTTAGAACAAGTTTCCAAGTAAATTTGATTTGCTGGGGGGAAAACCAAAGCAAAACAGAATATGTGGAAAGTTAAATACTCCCATTTCTCAAGCCTGCAGTCTTGAAACACTTTGTTTCACTAACTTCCAGATTAAGAAACAAAAGTGAACACTGTGGCAGAAGCCTAGATTCGAGAAATGTCAAGGAAAAAGAAGAAACTGTGGTAGGAAAAATTGGATTGTCACTGTCGTTATATGGCACTGTAGCTGCAACCTGGTAATGTGCAATAAAACTGAGACGAACAGTTTGCTTTGAAAAGCACTTAGGTTATGGAATAAAATCACATGCATCAAAATTATGGCATAGAGTTCTGTATTGCATAATGTATTGCATAAGAGAAAATAGAGAATAGCTGTTTCACATTAATACTTTGTCACAAGGGCAGGTCATGGATGCCAACAGTGAATGAAATTTCACTGGAGAAAGCAAAACAGAAAAAAAAAATCTGATTCAGTCAACTTCAAAATCACACTTCATTCAGGGTAATTTTTTAAAACTATTATTGTTCCAAGCAAGATGACTGTAACTAAAAGAGGCTTGACAGAAGGAGGATATTTTTACTATGTCAAGTGTCAGCCCTTTGGATTTAATCAAAAGATCGTTTAAGTCTCTTTGCCTGTAATTTCTCAAGTATAGTCAGGCTCCTTATTTCTGTGGATTTTTCTTACCGCAATGGGCAAAAGAAATATTTTTAATTGGCTGAGGAACTCTGGCACCGAAACTATTTTAATTACTTGTTTCTAAACATAGAATACATATAGAATTTACTTTAATGCTTTATTAAATCTTGCTGCAATACTGAAATTTTCCATTTAGCCTAAACACAGTTTTACAGATTAAAAGAAATAAAATTGAAGGGAAAGCAAGCCCACACTCTTTATTACATTAGTCTTTTTTTAGAATGACAAAATTAAAACAACACCCACATAAAATATAATTGCCAATATCATTCCACTTCGTTTTTCAGAGCCAAAGAAGACAAAATCCATCATTCCCACCTCCAGGTCAGCTGCTCAGCTTTTTTTTTTCTGCCGAGATGACTGCTATACCTATCCCTGCCCAGAAGAGGAGTCAGTGAGAAGAGCTGGGTGTTAGGGACCTCGCACTGAACACGTTGGGCTCAGAGGACTAACCTTCTTGAATTTCAAGAGTACTAAGGAATGTGCTGGATCAGACACCGGGGAGGTGCTTTTTTACATAATTACCACAATTTCTTAGTAGAAGACTGCCTCAGGCCCCCTGTGGCTATGCACTGCTGGGCTGCAAGTCTCTTTTGCAAAGCTTTTGCTTAATTAACTAAGGGAAAATGTATTTAAGAACAATAGGTGAAAGGCACTTGAGTAACAGAGGGGCTGCACGCAAGGTCTCATTTAAACCACATGTGTAGACCACAGGGCGGTGGTTCCCCAGCTGCAGCCCATCTACCTTTTGCAGTAGATCATAGGGTACGTGGCTGGGCGCAGACCTGGGAGCTGCTTGCTAAAGACTGCTGATGATGCAACTGGAATTCACCTAAGAGCTCTGCAGGCTTACACCACAAGGAATGATTTATCACTGTATTATTTTAGGTATATGCTCATGAAGTTACATCAGGCACAAAGCTGGAGCAAAGTTTGCTATCTACTCCTACTTATCCCATCCAAAGGGGTAGTAAAAATGCAGTGGGCAGTGGAGGAAAGCAGGTCTCTGCTTTAATGTAGCTCCAGAAGGCAACAACAGTGGTGAAGAAGTGGCACGGACCGGCGTAGGTAATGGGGCCTTGGTTGCCAGCCCTCACTGGAGCTCTGCTGCTGTGTTCTACTATTCTTAACAGTCTAAAGCTAGCATGGATACGCCTGCTGATACTACAAATGAATCTTCATTCTGGTGTCTAGAGAGGTGCTCAAATACCTGTAGCCAAGTGTTGAGTGAAACTGAACCCTGCTTGGTATTAGAGGAGATGTTGATGGTCAATTCCTGGTGCCATTGGTCCTGGCAGTGCAGCGGGGATGTGGCAGATTGAATTATGCATTAATCAGTTTTGATCCAGTCACTCTTTGCTGCTAATCAAATTACTCTGTTCAGCTCAGCATTGTTGTGGAGAGCATCTACTCCTGTGCGAATGCAGTTCAAGTGGCACGCTAACGAGTATACCAACTAAATTAACTTTTTCAGTGAAGGCAAGCTCTAGAAGGCTTAAGCCACGCAGAAGTCTTTACTGAAGAGTTGCACAACAAAGTACATTTTGCCCTCTTTGTGAAGACTGTGTTATTATTTTGTTTGTTGTTACAAAGAGAAGTACAGAAAGATGTACAGAAAACAACGGTATTCCGATGACCGTGTGGTATTAAATTGTATATGTGAGGAATACAAGTACATGAGAATTGCTCAGGTTGGTATTTTGTGGCTGGGGTCTGTGGAGGTCTGAAAGGGCCATTTGTGTTAGGTTGTGCAGGAGGAGTTAAGGCCTCACATCAGCAACATGACTTCCTCTAAACTGCTGGCTTGAAAGTAACTTTTAAAAAAGTATTTGAAATGCCAGTGTGTTTGCTGGGGAACATATTATTTACACAGGGAAATTTCCAGATTTTTTTTTTTCTTAACATAATTTTTCATTTGTAGTTGCCTGAAAGGCATGGTACCCAATCATGTGCTCCTCCTTCAGTACATTCCCGTTGACTTCAAAAGACCGCTCTCGTAAGAAGGAAAGTGCTTGGGTTTGGTTTATTAATATAAAAGAGGAACATGATATAAATAAACTAGATGACTCGCGTGTGCCAATACTTTGTTAACCTGAAAGTTCCCGATTTGTGTCAGTGTTCGCGTGGGCTCTCACTGCTCCCCTGGCAATACAACCTCTATTGCACTGCAGCAGCTGCAGTCATGACTGAAATGGCCATAGGATAATGATTATTTTTGGGGCAGAGGCTGCAAATCCTGTTTCTTTTAAATAATGGAGAGCACGCATTTACATGGCAGTTATTTGCATTGTAGGTTGCCTGGCAAATTAATGCCTCTTCAGATGATCTAAACTGAGGAAAAACCCCAACCTTCCCTTGTTCACACAGTACCCGCGCACACGGAGTTATCGTTGCTCGCAATTTTAAAGAATTTTAAAGGCTGTTTGAAAACACGAAGTTAAGTATTTAATGTATTGAATAGGCGTAACATAGGACTTGAAGAAACAAGCAACGGGCGCAGGCTCAGCGCCTTTTGAACCTCCTGCGGCCCAGCCCGCCCTGAGGCGGAGGAGGGGGCGGCTGCGCGCCCCGCCGTCGCCCCGCTTTGGAAAGAGGAGGCGTTGGTGGGCAGCCCCGCTCCGCCACACCACATCGATCCCGTGGCCCTCGGCACGCTGGGAACCTTCTTCCTTCCCCGGGGGGAAACCACGGGCAGCTGCCCCAGCCCGGCGCCCGTCCACCGGCGGAAACTACAACTCCCATGGTGCCCCGCGCGCGGCGCGGTGCACGACGGGAGTTGCCACCTCTCCGAGGCTGCGGGGGGGGAGGGGCGAGCCGCTTCCCCAGCGCGAGCGGGCGCGCGTGCGCAGGGCGGGCGCGGGAGGGGGCGTGGCCGGCGGCGCTGGCCCTCCTCCCCCTCTCCTGTGTGTCGGTTTCGGGCTCCCGTCGCCATTTAGCGCGGAGACGTCCCCGGGGCGGCCGCGGCGGCTCCCGCTCCCTCCTCCCGCCGCGGCGCGGGGCGCCACCCGGACTCGGCTCACCTGTGGCGGCGGCGGGCGGCCCCCGGTGAGGAGAGGCTGCGAGCCGCGGGCGGGGGGCAGGAGGAGGGTTTCCGGCTCCGTGCGAGGCGGCGGCGGCGGCTGCTGTTGGAGGGAGCGCGGCCCGGCCGCGCGCGGGCGGTGGCTGCCTGCCTGCGGG
The DNA here is from genome assembly GCF_035582795.1 of Mycteria americana. Taxonomy (NCBI): domain Eukaryota; kingdom Metazoa; phylum Chordata; class Aves; order Ciconiiformes; family Ciconiidae; genus Mycteria; species Mycteria americana. Next base: position 68,784,459 of record NC_134365.1, read on the forward strand.
GAGGTGGAGGCCGCGGCCGCCATGGGCGCCCCTGTGAGGCGGGGCTGAGCCCCCGGGCCCCCTTTCTCTGCCCCCTCGCCGGGGTGAGGGCGCTGGGCCTGCCCAGGCCTCCCCCGTCCGGTGCGAGTGACTGAGCGCGGCAGCTTCCTCTGCGGCCGGCGTGCGGGGCCTGCCCCCCGCTCCCTGCCTCGCCTCCCGGCCCCTTCCCCTCCCCTCCCCTCAGTCCGTCGCTCCGGGGGGCACCCGGGCCTGCCCCGCTTTTTCTCCATCGTCGGGGAATAATTGCAGCGCGCTCCCCTCGCCTTAAAGCAGCCGGGTGAGGCACCGGCTTCTCCCCGGTTGGGGGCCTGCCTCCGGGCGCCTCCCTCCCCGCCCGAGCCTGGTACTTGGGCTTTTCCTCCCCTCGCCGCCCCCATCCCCGCGCCCCGTCTCTGCTCCTGGTGCTCCATGTCGGCCCCGCTGCCCGGCTCCCCGCTGCAGGATGGATGCAGACACTGACCGGGGACCCACCCCGCCGGCCCAGCCTCCCCAGCAGCCGCCTCCCAGCTCCGCCGTAAGGAGCCCTTGGGACCCTCCTCTGTTGCAGCTGCAACGGCAGCCGCGGACAGGCGCGCTCCCCGCTCAGTGACCGGCCTCTTCCCTCGCCTCCCCCCCGCCGCCGCCTCGCCCTAGCAGCGCTTCCCCGGGGCATGATGTCGGGGGGCGCCGCAGACAGCGGCACCGCGGCCCCTCGCTTCCTGGCTCCCCCGCCGCCGCCGCCCAAGAACGGTTCCAGCTCGGACAGCTCCATCGGGGAGAAGCTGGGAGCTGCCGCCGCCGCCGCCGACCACGGAGCCTCCGGGGCCGGTGGAGCAGGCGGCGGAGCAGGGAGTGGAGGCCGTAGTGAGGAGTACCGGCGCCGCCGCCACACCATGGACAAGGACAGCCGAGGGGCGGCAGCCACCGAGCACCGCTTCTTCCGCCGTAGCGTGATCTGCGACTCCAACGCTACGGCCTTGGAGCTACCCAGTTTGCAGCCCGCAGCGCCCTCGGCCCCTGTCTCGGGAGGCAGCGCTGCTCCCTTGGTCTCTCCTCCCGAGTGTGCCAGCCGGACCTCTTTCATTGCTGTCAGTGCTGCCCAGGCTCCCTCGCTGCTGCAGCAGCCGCCACCGCCTGCCCCGCTTCCCCTCGAAGGACAGTCCGCTCAGGAGCCCCCTGCCGCGAAGGATGCCGCCCCGCTGCTGCCCAAGGAGGAGGAGGACGAGGCAACCGCGCTACCCCCCACCAGTGCCGCTGGCAGCGCGTCAGCTGCCAGCCGGGAATTTGAGGAGCGGAGGACACAGCAGGAAGACATCGAAGAGCTCGAGACCAAGGCAGTGGGCATCTCCCCGGATGGCCGCTTCCTGAAGTTTGACATCGAGATTGGAAGAGGCTCTTTCAAAACTGTGTATAAAGGACTGGATACGGATACCACTGTGGAAGTCGCCTGGTGTGAGCTGCAGGTAAAATAAATAAAAATTGTGAATAGCCAAAGCACAGTCACTCTCCCAGGTGCTAGGCTGTGTGCCTGAAGGAGGCAAAACCCATCAACTCAAGGTCTGCTTTATTCAGACAGGCAACTGCAGACCTTACCTGAGGCACTCATTTGGAAGAAAGGTGCAGCCTTTCCTTGGAGTCAGTTTGCCTTTTAATTCTTTTAAATACTCTGCTCTCTGAAGATTTTTTTTAGCTTTATCATCAGAAAACGTACTACAGTTCTGTTTTGTATAGCATCTTGCATTTTACGCCTCCAAAAGGTAACTCAGAGGATTGTAAAAATACTTGTACGCAGCTTCAGGGAGGCTGAAGGAAAATGTGCCCATTGCAATATAGGTGAACACCAACTTGAGCTAGCCTTAATTTTTTGAAATTTGTGTAGGTGTTTTCCTTAGGAAAAAAATACTAAAATGTTAATTCCACAGACATTTGGTATGTTTGTGGCAGTGGATTCTTGTAGGAGGTAATCCTAGAGTATACACAAAGTCATGTAGTGCATCGCATTGCTTAGTTTTGCAAAGCTATTTTTTCATTCTGAGTTCTAGGGTTCTCACTTGATACAGGCACAAGGAAGAAGGTAATTGTTTCCTTTCTGAGGCTTTAAAAAACCCCCTGAAGTTCAGCCTTTCCAAATGACTGGCAGATTAAACTGGGCTAAGACACTACTCTTCTACCAAGTTTCTAGCCTGAGCAGAGCCCGAGTTCTGCAGAAGCCCAGTCTAACGATGGCAAGAACACCCTTGGTTCCACGCGAGTCAGAGCTTGTATAACCGAGATGTAGGGAGCTGTGCAACAACCTTAAAAAAAGTGGGAAGAGCTTGGAGTACCAGGAACAAATACCTGGTGTACTAGTTTGTTTTCAAAGCCTCAACATTAAATTAAAAGGATAGTGCTTGTTTTTTAGTATTGGGTTTCGGTGCAATCCATAGAGGGGTTCATGTGGTATGGCTTTATTATTGTGTGTGTTCCCATCCAATTTATGGCAGACAAAAGAGCATTGGGTCAAAATCCCAGAAGTCTTTGAGGGGTTTTTAAGCAGTTAGCTGCTCACAAATGACTGATTGCAGTGACTGCACCAAGACTTTCTTCCCCTCAAAAGCAATTTATATCTATTCCAGTCAAACTGAGAGACTTTATTAAGAGGTTTCTCGACCTGTATTCATATGTGCTTTTGGATGATTGCTCAAGCATTCTATCAGTATCTTGGTTGATTATGTTATTGCCATTATTCTATGTTTACTGACTGTGGAAGTAAGCTTCCAGTTTTCTTTGTGATCCTTAAGCATGCCTTGCTCCTCCATGCTAGCTACATACTTACTGTGGTCTTTTTTTGAGCATTAATTTTAGTAAAAAAGTGAAATTATCCAGTGTTGGGCTCTACTTAACCTGTTCATGTGCAGTTTGAACTCAGAGGAGATTAATAATCCACCAAAATTATATGAGTTTTATTTGACATTTTAATATTTGCAATTTTAGAGTTCCTTGACTTTAACCCCTGAAATCTGTTTTAATCTTTACATTTTACTTACTGATCAGAAACCAAAGTCAGCTTGGCATCAGTCACTTCGCTAAAATTCTATTGAAGTGTCTTCATCATCATCAGTACCATGTGGACAAACTGTCTAAAGAAGCACCTTCTTTGAAGTAATTTAATAAAAAAGCTTATTTATAAAGGGAATGTTGATGAGCTTTCAATTGATTGAAGAATTTTATTTAAAGTGACAGATTGCAAAAAGTATGAATGAAAATATTTGTAAGGGGGAAATATTTGATGTTTTGCATGGAGATTAACTACCTTACAGAACTGCCTTGCGGATTAAATTATTCTGAAGGTGTAGTTTTCCTGTTGTAAGGAGACTGTGTACAAAATAACAAGTTTGAAACAGCAATATAAATTTTATAGCTGTTAAAAGTATTTGCTAAAGGAGCTAGACTCTACAGCTAGTAGACTATTTTAAGATTAAGTCCTGTTTTATTGTTTGCACTTAGAAATAAAAGGAGAAACTTGGTATTTGTTGGTAGGATGGGTATGTCCTCTTCTTTCTCTAGGAAAATATAATTGTTGACAGGTTAGTGATATTCATCATGTGTGATTTGTATAAAAATACAATCTGGATTCACAAAGATGGACTGAAACTTACATGTCACTGGTTTTCCAGAATGCCATGGTTTGAGGATTGGTGAAGCTTCAAAGCATAAATATTTTATTAGGGAAATGTGAATTATTTTCTTCCATGCTATATTATACCAACCATAACTAACTGATGATTACTTTTAATTGTATTGAAATAACTTTCCTTAGCAATAGAAGAGCTTTTCTTCTATTGTTCGTGCTAGCAGGCGTAGGCATCCTAGGTGTGCCACCTCTCTAGAGTCTTCTCAACAGTGCTACTGTAGTGCTGCCGGAATGAGGCTGCTTAGCATGATTATACAGACTAAGTTGTTCCTCTCATGGCTTGTCCAAAGTTGATAAAGGTGTATCGCCATTCTTGATTGCAAGTATAACGGAATAGGGCGAGAACAGTTTGTACTTTTGCAGAGTCTTTGGGCGTATGTTCTTTTAAGGCTTTTCTAGCATACCTCGAATGCTTCAGTTTCTTTAAAATCTCTGCTGTTTGGAAGGAAGCAAGATGTCAGCTGCTTTCATCTCAGTTAAACTACAGCGTCTAAATATTGGAGCAAATTCTGTAGTAGGAATCTTGTGGATGAAGGACAGCACAGAAGACTTTGTGATGGTCTCTGGCAGAATGACTTTTTAATGCTGAATAATGCAACTATACCTAATTTTTGTGTGTGTGATCTGTAGTGATAAAGTGTAAAACCTGAGAATATCAATATGCTTCCTTTCAAAGGGAGTTTGGGTGCTGTTTATCAAATGCAGCTTGGGTTCCCAAGTTGCTTCTGATAGTCTGGAGAATATTGCTCCATATCGTTAAGAAGGCTCTCGAACTGCCTTGTAATGCCCCTTATGCTTGATGTACTGAACTGTGGAGGAAATAGAAGGAGAAAGAGCTGAAATTCTATAGGCAACCTAATGGTGTTCTTAGTATCTCCAGCAAGGGAGGTCCTGGCTAAGACTCTAGTTTTTCTGTGGAAGATGGGAAAATTTGATTTGAAGGACTTGAGTATTTCAAGGTTGCTTATAGATGTGCAACAAAATCATAACAAAGGCGTGACTGATGGACGATCCTGGTTTACTTTGTGGCCTGTCTATATGAAGCAAATTGTAACTGAATCTACTTTGAATATTGGATGCACGTATTTAAATGTGAAATATCTGCCCTGCCGTGAGCATAGTGGAGCTGTGAAGAGCTCAGCAGCAACTGCTCAGAGAAATTGCTGCAAGGAAATTGTTAGTGTAGTGTTAGCCTTCAAACACTTTTATTCCCATTGTATATATTCATCTCAACTCTAGTTATTCTGAGTAAAGTGTGCCTCCTACTGTTGTCATTAGCACATCTCATAAATTGAGTGAAGTAGTAGTTAGTGTTACTGCTTTAATGGTCTTTAAGTAAGCAGGAGTTCGCAAAAGTGGTTACTGCCTCTGTTTTCTATTTTAATTTGAAATAACTCTTCCTGTACAATCGTGTAACTGGTTAGTCTTTTTAAATTACATTTCTGTACAATAAGTCTTTTGTGACCTCTGTACGGTTCGGGTAACATTGTGGCTAAAATGTGATGCCTCTTCCCGTTGCATTAAGTTTATCTATGCGAAGTAATACTCTTACGCTGAAGGTAGCAAGAGTCACATAGCTGACTGTAAAAGCCAAATCTTAGGGGTAATGTGTCATCCTCTGAGTCCCTGTTTCTGTTTGAATTGGTTTTAAATCAAGACTGTCATTTAACATCTGGTTTACAGAACAATACAGGGTGGTGCAGTCACTTGCTGGACTGCAAAATCTTGTGTCTAGAATTATTGCTCTGGGTTCTGTCATTCAAATTAGTAACATTTCAAATATGAAAGTGTGCTTGATGATAATGGAAGATAAATTGGGCTCCTTTTTTGAACTATATGTTGTCGGGCATTTGAAGACTTATCTTCTTTCATTTGGACAGTGTCTTCTCTTAAAGGAAGCATGATTTAGAAACTGTTAGTAGAAAGACATTTACGTTAGTTGAAAACGCATTCCTGGTAAACTGTGTGTGTTGGAGAACAGCACCACTTATGTGGTATGTCCTGTATCACTCCTGTCCTTTGTATTTCTTTGACAGAAAGGGTAGGTTGATCAGTCTGCAGTTACAGTTCATCTGCTTGCTGGTATGTCACTTTGCCATTCTTACTCTGGCTTCAGTGCAGTTTGTCAGGTTATTGTGCTTAACATGAGCTGCTGGAGGGGAAAAGGAGGTTGAGGGCTGTCTCTGAGTGAGATAGAGCTTCTGGGGGTAAGAGATGAGTTTGAGAGGTGAAAGTGGTGCAAGAAGAGTATGTTGTACTCTTCACAGCTTCCCCTCAAAGTAGGAATTTTTCTTACCTTTAGTTATAAATCTTCTGAGTAATAAACTAGTGTAGGTTACATGTATGCAATTCTGTTGCAGACTGTTAACTATAGACCAAGTGTAGGCTACAAATACTCCAAGTTACAAATGGATTTTTCTTTACATAGGCAATAGCAATGAAAAAACAGTTGAGAACAAACGTAATGCCATAACCAAATGTGAACCACGAGATTCTGTAGTGCACTCTGGTAAAAGTGATAATGCAACTGTTTGTCACTTTATTACAGGAAGTAGTGAGGTGCTAAATAATATTTCCATATGTCAGAATTTTTCTGAGTGTAACAATGTGTAGAATTTAACTTAAAACTCACAATACAGGAAGTTGCTTGGATATGATGTAGATCTTCACTTTTAGCGATGCTTCAGATTTAACTATACCTATCTTTATCTCTTAGACTTAGAGCTTTATTTAATACTGACTTTTAGGTCAGCAGACAACAATGGAATGTAGTTTCTATACTGTGGAGTATACACTCCACTGCAGGCTCACTGTGATAAATAGCAGCTCACTGAAGTCAAGGTATAATTCTTAAAAATCTCTTTGCTTTCTGGACTGGCTGAGCTGGGAATGTTTCGGAAGCTGCATGTTCAAGTCTGACAACCAAAAAAGGTCTTGTAACACTTAACTGTGGTATCCTGTAGTCTTTTTTTTTTTTTTTTTAAAGCTGGTTGCATATTGCTCACTAGGACTGCAAAGATGCTAGCTCTGATGCACAATTGTATAGCTACATTAAAGCAAAATGGAAAACCAGATCAAAACCTTTGTGCAGTGAGAGGAAGCTGAGGAGTGTGGACCTGGAATTCATCTGCCTGTTAAGTGCTATTGGAAAATGATTACATTCTGCTAGGTCTGGAGGAATAGTCAACATCCTGAAACAAATATACATTATTTGAAAGCTCTAACTGTGGTTTAATTATGAATTAATTTAAAATTTAATTTAAAATTTAAAAATATATTTCATAAAACTTCTACTGAAACAGATCAAGCTCAAGTCTAATCCAGTATGGTGACTCTCATGCCTACCCTCTACTTCACATCAGTGTTTAAAATAACTCTACTGGTCTGTGAGTGTAACTATATGTGGCTACAGCCAATGTAAGAGCAACAGTGTGCCTCCCGTTCATGACTACTTCTGGGTCAGATGCATAATTGTCACAAATGTAGATTAATGAAGGTATGTGACAATCTCTGTGAACATAATTTTGTACTTATTAGCTCTTTTTCTGTTCTCAGCTTTACAAATTCTAAAATACCGAACGCAAAAAGCTGTAAAACCATAAGTGTATAATCGGTTTATAACACTTTCAGGTTACACTGGATTTCCAAGTGTCTTGAAGTGTGCATGCGCAGGGAACTTGAAATTTTGTGCAGTAAATTCTAAATATTCTGTAGGTTTTCCATGTTGTAAGGTAGAACAAGTTACTGGTACTTACTGGCTTCAAATCTCTGATGTGAAAATTTCTCCTTTGGCTAACAAACAAAACACAGCTATATTCCTGAGTGTTTGTACTGTAATTGATACAATTGACAACTTGATAAATGACATGGGAAAGGAGCCAGACTAATTACCTGCAGAAGTATAAACAGTGGTCAGGCTCCCTCAGACTTTACAAAGGTGACCCTGAAAGAGAGAAGGGAGCTTTAAAGTACATTCTGGAGCTGCAGCTGTTAGGAGACCTCTACTTAGGAAAATAATCTTACCTCAAAGGGATATCACTTTTGGAGATGGCTGTGTTTCAATTTGTAACTGGCTGGTTGTGAGGCAATAAATATAATCGGATAAGTACATTCTGAAAATGCAGCATTTCTTATGGAAATAAACAGGTTCTTATTTGTCAGTTTGGGTGGGTTTGAGAGCTGCAGCATTAAATCTCTTAAATGAGATTTGTTTTGGGCTGTTGTGGTTTAAAATAAAAACATTTAGCTTCATAAGTAAACTTTTGAAGGCTAAGGAAAAGTATTAGCACTATAACCTTTCTTTGAAAGGGGAAAAAAAACCCCCACCTGATAAAACTCCCTGGAGACATCCTGTATAGAGTCCTTTGAGAGCTGTCTAGCAGAGTAATAAATAAGCAATAATAGATATGTGGTAGTCTCCATGGATGCAGTGCATGGCATCGTGCAGATTCAGTACCTTTTGGTTAGCAACATCCCTCCGGGCCACATGGCCTTTTTCGTATTTTGTCGTTGTTTTTTTGTTTCATACCAGCAGCTTCTTAAAGAGCACAGCTCTGACTGTCACCCAGGTTCTCCATACTGCATGTGACAAAGTTTGTGCTAAGCAGTGGCAGCCTTGATGCTTCCTATCATGCGTCTCTTCAGAAACTCTCACTTCCTGTAAAGATTAGCGACCTTTTTATTTTTGAGATCACTAATTGGTTCTTCCAAATCATGGTTGAGTTGAAATAAAAGCTGAGTATTTTTCTGTTTCAGTCTTTAAGTTCACATTTTCAAGCTTGTCTTAGTCTTGAGAGTTATTAACTTAGGAAAAATGGAAATGCAGACATAATGGCTATAACATTTTGGGCTATAAGAAAAAGAATAAATATCATGCAAGTTTGCAGTCCTTCCGCAGCTGGGCATAAGATTTTCTCTTGGCACAGCATGTGTGTTTTTTTTTTTTTTTTAATAGCAGATGGTAGAAAGTTACTGTTTTCAACTCTTAGAACTTTAGATAATGATTCCATGGTTTTAACTTGATCTTGACGTGTGTATACCATGTCTGGAAAACCACTCTTCCAGTATGCTTGAAACAATTCCTATTTTAAATAGCTGGATTTGTGGTGCTGCTTGAAAATCAATTTCTCGGAGTAGTTGAAGGCTTTTATCTAATGTGAGGCATCTGAAAGTCTTTTCAAATATGGTGTTAAAATTCCTGTCCTAACAAACAAGGCTCAACTTTTTATACTGGCTTCATAAGTATTTTTGTGGAAGCTGCTTACAGTCCCCAGGACTTTCTTCTAGCTGATTTTGAGAATGATTCAGGCTATGTACTGAAACTTAAACAGTGTTTGAATATCTCTTGTCAAGATACTACAGATATCCTTATTTCTACCTTATTTCCAACTTCTTCAGCATATTTAGAAATTGTCATACCAGCACTTCTCAATGTGTGGTTTTGGTTACCCTCATTATTCCCATTGGGAGAGGCGGGGAAGTGAAGAGGTGACTAGGATTGAATCTGTGGCTCACTTGAGGTCATCCTGGTGAAAGGGAGCTTGCCCATTTCTTGTGTTATGGGCACAACTTACAGAATACTCCTTAACTCCATGCAGCAAAGAATAAACTTTGTGTTAATGATGTTCTGTGCTACGTGATGCTATCCTCTTAACCCAAAAGGAGATCCTTGCAACAAGATAATCACAGATATTGCCAAGTCTTCTTTTTTCTAATTAGCCAGAGTAAAATAACTGGGATGGAATACAGTGACCAGAAGAATTCAGATTTGGCTCTCAAACATATTCTGAACTTTTCACCTGGTGATGACAGGTGCATTGCACATACCCAGGTTATTCTAAAGCACTTCCAGATTTGCCTGGGTAATTCCTAGCAGCACTGTATGTTACTTTGCATGGCTCACAAGCAACTTAACATGCTCTTAGTTTATTTTTCAGCAAAGGAAACCGCAGCCTGCTAAAAAATAAGACTTGTGTCTGTATTTTTTTGTCTTGCAGAAGCTGTTTAAGTATTGATATCTACATAAAGCAGTAAGCAATTTTTACAAGGATAACTCATTCTAAATCACTCAGGGAGGCAAACTTACCAAGCTTGGATTTATCATTTTCAGTATAAGAACCTTTGGGATTGCTATCTGCATTCTTAGTTTATAAATCCTGCAAAAAGTATGTTTATACTTGATGGCCATCTATCTTGTAACTGAAATATCTATGAGCTTTTAAGTGATGTGTCAATGACACTGGAACTAATGCTTTGCCCAGGGCTGTGTGTTTTAATGTAGGAGATAACATTTCTTTTTGTACTCAGTGTGCCCAAGAATACGATTCTGAAGTCATCCAGTTCATCTATTGGCAGTAGTCTGGGCAGCAATTCTCTGGAGTATATCTGTTCTGTGTACAAGATCGCTATGGTTCTTTTCAAGCCTTCTAATTTTGTGAGTGGTTAGCAGGACTCCTTTTAGCGCATTACCAGTAAGATTAAAACAAAGCGGAAGCTTTGGCAAGTCTGATAACTTGTGATGTGGATGCTATATTTTGAGCCGCAGCTCAGAATGGTTTGGATCCCATGCCTCTGTTAATAAGCAGTCATTGATAGAAACTTTTGATAGTTATCCACTGAACAGCTATTTTTATGCTTTAGGACAGCAGATGGTGTGGAAAATAAGCTTTATTAGACCCCTTACATGAGGGAGAAGCTTTGTTGTTTCTGTTTAGCTGTTCTGGATCATCTTTTTCATCTGAATGGTTTCAGCCATTCCTAATTTCATTGTGTCAGTAACTCAAGATAGTGGGTCCTGATAGCAGATTTGGGGCTAGCAGCAGAAAGCAAAAAGCTACAAATTGAAAAACTAATTTAAGTGATTGAGCGTTTATTACCACCATTTAGAAGAATTTGAAAAGAGTAGGAATATCTTATATCTTTGTAATTTGGGTAAATCTGAAAAAACTATGTAGGATTGCTGAGCTAAATGGAAGATAGTACAAAGCTGATACAAACAATTATGTGCATTTTATCTGGTTTTGGCCAGTTAATATAGTCTCATGATAGTTTAAGACTATCCAGCTGATGGTGTTACCCAGTTTTCCTTGGACATTTTGCTCTCTTAGAGTAACCCTGTGACTTGTTTCTGCTTTGCTGACTGTTGCTGGCAAGTTTATGACCCCAATCTGAATGTATTTTGACTGCTTCTATCCTGGCAAAGACTAATGACATACAAACAATAACCCACAAATATTGCTATTAAAAGCTTCAGCAATCCAGGCTGATTATCTTAAGGATCTGCAAATCTGTGTACACTTATGTAATATGCATCTGTTAATGGCAATTTCTGAACTGTTAGCAGGTTTTGCTTAAATGTTGCAAAATGTTACCATGTCTGTTTTCAAATCTGCTTCTTTTAAGTGAGGCTTTTATTCCTACAGATATTTTCCAACATAAAACTATTTTTGGCTTGTCTCTTCCTTTATTCAGCTGCTTACGGTATGCTTTCATTTGGGAAATGTAAGTTGTGTATCTATATAAAAATGCAAGATGCTAACTTAATGTGCTGTATAGCTGGTTTGGACTCGGAGCCTTTGAGTCTTCCCTAAAGAAAAAAATATGATAAGTGAGACTAAACTTGACTTGGAGAGTCCTTGAGAAACAATCCATTCATACAGGTATCCTACAGTAAGAAATACTGTCTGAACAGTGGTTGAAATATTTTTTTATATTGCCCTCTCTGGATGTAGATAAGTAGAGACTGATAGTATGTAGTATAGCTTTTGGGGGCATGGTTTTTATTTGCATTTATTGTGATTGGGGCTTTGTGAGTTGTTAGGTTTGCCAGGAACAGTGTGCTAAAATGGAGAAACTGCAGAAATGTCTGATACAAAAATAATACTTTAAGTTTAGTTTTAGAATGTTTTTTCTGTGGTTTTCTCTACTTCCTTTGCAGGCAGCTTGAGCTTTTTTCTGCAGACAAGCAGCTCAAAAGCAGAATGCATTTCAGGTTGTCTGTACCTGGGGTGGGGGTGGGGAATTACACAGGGCACACTTGAATTTGAATTTTTTTGCCTCTTGATGGCAACTGTGAGCCAGTTCAGGTGATAGTATGATTTTTTTTTTTTCTGATATCATTCTACAAGCCTGAACGTATCGGACAGGTTCAGTATTTACCCTCAGGAACAACAACAAAAAAATAGTAAAGAGGCTCTGGGTTGCTGCTGAAGACTTAAATGCTGTAGTACATTAATAGATTGTGCGTGGTCTATACCTGAAGATTTGTCACAAAAAACTGTCTTTAATACTCAGGTTTCCTCTAGGAAAATGTGTATGTGTTACCTATGGGCTCCCTTTAGTTTTGTAGACTACCTGCTTGAATGTTCAGTGCTTTTCGGTGGTTGTAGCAACAAAAAAACAAATTGTGAGAACTCTGAGGAAGAAGAACAAGGAATTTTGACCTCTCAAGTTGTAGTCATCTTGTTTGCAGAAGTGAAAAGATCTCAGGGAATTCTGGTTCGAGTTGCATTTGTGCTTGAAGTAAGTTTCATGTACAGAACAAATAAGTAGTTATCATCCTGTTGTTTAGGGACTGCCTTTTTTTCTGTCTACGTAGGAGAACAAATCTTTCAGGTTGCTTTAGATTGTAATGCAACTACTTAAGAATGGTCCCATAGTTTGTAATTTGTCCCTTCTGTCGGGTGTTAGTAACAGAAACAGTTTTGTCCAAATGAGTTTCTTGATGTATTCAGGTAGTATGCCTATAAAGCAAAACTTGCTACAGTCAGGTTAGACTAATATAGCTTAATATCATATACTGTTCACTTCCTTTCCTGCTTTTTTGACAGACTGGTGATTTTTCTTATAGTTGGTGTCCCTAGAGTTTCCAAGGTGTTTGCATAGATGCATCAAACGGGATATAGGGCTTGTTGGGAACAGTGTATGTATGGAGAGGGTAAAAAAAAAAAAAGTGCCACAACAGTAATACAGCACAAATTACAGCATATCAGTGCAACTGAACATGATTAAATGTATATGATAGCATTTACTTCAAATAGGAAAAATAGCCAGTTGTCTTGTCTATATCTTGGGACTAGGGTTAAAAAAAAAATTTTTCTTCCTCCCATTCAGTATGAAATCTTACTTCTGAAATTTGGGCAAATCCCAGAAAACTAAGCAGAACTGAAGTTTGATTTCTTGGTGTTGGAGACTCTTAAATCGGTCATTACTGTTGACTTAAGTGGTTTCTTCTAAGGAACTTTGAGAGTTGAAAAGGCATTTACAAGACAAAGGTGAGGAATAGCAAAAAACCTTGTTTCTTAGGATGTACATGACATGAATTTTAAAGTTTATAGGACCAGACAAGTTTAAACAATGAACTGATTCTGAAAAATCCCATTGCTATGAATGGCTAGTTCAGGAAAGTATAATTAATATCATACTTGTACTAAAGTTTGTGAGTTTCTTCACAGCTTTTTGCCAAAATGCCTCCCTTTGTATTATTAGTTTAGTAATATCTTATTGAATAAGCTACCTACTGTTGACTAAGTAGGTAGCTTAAGCTACGTACTGTTACACAAATATTTGTGTAACTTACATGGAACATGTAAAGTCATTTTATGCATGTATTCAGACTTTGAGCTGTATAAGGGCAGCAGCTAGTAACGATGAACATTTTGTTGCTATTCGTTGTGGGTTTTTTTAGTATTTCGTAATAGATTGTGTAGAATACACATTTCATCTCTAAGGCAGAACTTTGTGACCATAATGTAAGAGTTAGAAAGAGTTTTTTTTGAACCGGACAGACAGTGTTAGGTTTATGGTTGGACCAGATGATCTTAAAGGTGTTTTCCAACCTAAATGATTCTATGATCTATCCCAAACCAGGATCTGTGGCCTAGTTACTGGGAGATGACTAGCTGTTCCAGAAGGCTTTCTGGATCTTTTTTCTAAGGTATTTAGATGAAGAGCTCTAAAGGGTTGAGTTGAAGAAGAGTGAGGAAAAACTTTGCGGAGAATTGCTGCCCCAAACGTAGAGATGTTGGGGAAAACTCCTAATGTACCTATGAGATAAATGGTTTCTGCTTGATAAACCCATACTTTAAAGTCCCATTATTCCTTGGCATTTGGGAGAAAGCATCCTTAGATTCTAAACCATGTAAGTGATAGGGTTTTGAATTTGAGGCTGCTGATAAACTGATTCAGAAGAATCTGCAAGAACTCTGGTAGTCCTTTTTTCATGTATGAAAACTGACACTAGTGCAAACAGCAATTATCTCAAATGATGAAGCAAAGAAATGATTCAGTTTCGTGAAGAAAGTTTAAGTAGCTTTAGATTAGGTCGAGCTAACCAAAGGAAGTATGCCAGGATCAGCTGTGCTAAAGCAGCTAGCTGTACTTTCAACATCAGCAAAATAATTCCCAAAATTCTTTTTGTGGTAGCCTTTGTTATTTACTATTATTGCAAATTGCTGGTTGGTGTTCTGAATTGTTTAACTGAAGGTTTGCTTCACTATGGTTCTTCAGTGGTTTGACCTCTGTCAGAAAGCAGTTGTGGCTTCTAATGTGGCAGCTTATAAGATAATACTGAATTTCTAAAGTATGCTTGTGTTGTGTGATTTTACTGTTGTGTCACATCCGAGAGTGTATATTGTTCAACTTCTGATCTTGATAACTTTTTGCAGCAAACCTCATGGTTTGGGTAAACTTGTAAAATTTGAAGGAGTCTCTAAAATCACTGATAAATACCAGGTTATGACTCAACTGATATGCACGTTAACTAGGTTGGTATGAATGAGTGCAGTTAAAAAGCAGCTGTAAGCATAGTGATGTTTTAAGTATATTTTGTTGCTTAAGAGGAGTATGAAATCTGAGGAAGTCGGCACTGGAATTTAGAATGGAAAGAATGAGTTGGTTGACAATGTAGAAAACTATTTTCCACTTTCCCTTTGACTTCTGTCCTTATCTTCTCTGGCAATAATATGCAGGGAAATGGTATCTTTTGTTTTTCTTGTTCCTGTGTGGGAATGGTAATTGTTCTTGCTTCTTACCTGTTCAGGAAGTATTCTCATTCCTCCCCACCAACAAAACACTGTCTCAGTCATTGCCAAAGTCGTGTTTTTGCTTTATTTTTCTAACTTTGGCCTTCCTGAATCCTCCTGTGGTCCCTGTATAAGCCATCTGGCAAAACAAGGATGTCCCACCTCCCCCTCCATACTGTGGAATGAAAGAGATTTTGTGTCTGTGTTCGGCTACCCTATGTAAAAGAATAATGATCATGGTTAAAACCTGCATCTCAATTTTGACTCCTGGAGCTGCCTTTTTCCAAACTTAGATTTTCCAGCTGGTAAATCAATCTTATCCATGGAAATGTGCTTATGGTTCTCTTGGGAATTTGCCTTATACTCTTGCCTTCTCCCTTCCCCCTTCTCGAGCCAAATCTCTTTCCAGGAAGGGGAAAAAAATATCCATGGACTAGATTGAGCTTCAGCTGAATAGGGTATCTCATTTCAGATATACTTTCTGCTGCTTCTCAAATGACCAAAACATAAGTGACAGCTGAGTTGTCTGTTTGGCGTGGGTCAAGGGCAGTCCAACTCAGCAGTTTCCCTTTCCTCTTCCCTGAGTTTTGTTTGGAAGCAGTAGCGATTTGCCATTCTATATAGTCATCCTCTTGTCATGAAGACCAGATGGAAATACGTCAGTTGTTTCATGTATAAATACACAGTCCAACAGCTGTGAGTTTATCAGGAGTCACTAGGATCACAAGTTGGTGACCAAATTGTTAGTTTAGAGGGCTGTAAGCATTACTCTTAACTTGAAATAAAGCTGTGCTATGGAACCGTTAGAAGCACTGTTAGAAACACTAAGACTCACTGAAAGAAGAAGGAATGAAGTTGAAGCACTTAAATGCAGATTCTTTTTTCAGGTGAAGTTATAATTCTTTTTCTAGAGTATTACAGAAGTCCTCTTACAGGGATGGTAGTGTTTCAGCCACTGATGCTGGATTCTACTGATGCTGTTCCTAAAGTAGCTAAAAGGATTGCTCTGAAATTTTCTAATTGTCTCCTTTCCTTTTGTAGGTTTACTAGGTAAGAACATTTATCCAGACTACTACCCAGTGGTCTTTTGGCCAGTTGATAATCCTCAGTCTGTGTTTCGATATGGATTTCTAGCAAAAAAGCTGAGATACCTGATGTGATCCTAGCTAACAATGAATCAAGTGTAATGAGATTCGCAATAAATCTACTTGACACTGGTAATTAAGGGCGTTAACTTGACTTTGCAGGTTGCAAAGGGTTTTTGCTGCCATCCATGTGCAAATAAGCCTTGATTTATTCCAATAATATTGAGAAAGGGGGATGGAAGTCTGCCAATGGCCATTGGCTATTTGGTGCAAAATGCAATGTGTTGCATGGGCTGCTGAGCATAATGTGAAGCAAAGTGCCATAAAAAAGCTTGACTGCTAAGTACATGACTGAAAAAACGCTTTAATGGGAGAATGGGCATGGTCATTAACTTAAAATAGTTTCTCTACCGAAAACTAATGTAAAGCAAGATTGCAGTTCTTGACTAGTGAAGACTGCAGTGTATAGGACTGAAATTGAATTAGAAATAAAACAAGAATTTGCAATAACTACAGACTTATGCTAAAAAAACCCCCAGGGAAATTGGCCATGTTTTAGTCAAACCACCTGCTTCTCAAACCTTGAGAGAAGTTGTGCCTGTTGCTCTAAAAAGCTTTCTAGTTCAAAGGGGTACTTAAGATATTTTTAATGTCTATGGTTAACACTTTTAGACAATGAAACAATAAATGCAGTTGACCACACTGTTAGCTCCTTGTCTCCGCAGGCCTACAAAAAAACCAAACCAACCTTCCCCCCCCCCCCAACCCCCCCAAAAACAAAACCCCAAAACATTGTCTGTTGAGTTGCTTTGTCTGCATAGATCTCACTTTTGCTTCCAAGTACATTGTGTTTCAGAAACGGTTTTCTTCTGGCTTGTAGAATTCACTAATGCAGTGCCTGTGCGATAGAAGCCCTTGCAGCCAGTATGAACGAGGTGACTTGCAGCTCTAGAGGTTTGAGCTCTAGTGGGAGTTAGGGAGGCTGAAGCTGTTTTGGAGTCCTTTCATGAGGATTTTGTGGCCTTTGAATTGCATGTGTTCTTCAGTGAACACTTCTGTTGTGTTTGAATCCTCACGGTTGGTCTAGATCATGGGAACTGAGAGCATGCTTTTCATTGACATATTGATGGTGTTTATGGATATATATTTTAAAAAAGTCTGCAATTTCCTTGCTTCAGAATCATGATGGACTTCAGTTCTCCCTGTTCTCTGACTTTCTATAAAATTAATTGTCTGGGATAGGTCGTATTCTGATAAATGTTGGTGTTTTTTCAGCCATATATTGGCATGTGATCTCTTGCTTTGGTGTCAAAGCAGTAGGAAGTCTTTTGTCTGGAACCTCATCTGAATGACCATTTTCTAGTTTAGTGTCAGGCTTACAGTTTGAGGATCTGGGAGTCATCAGTGTGTGCTCTTGGAAATAGCAAGTGTAGCTGTTAGCCTAGCTGTCTTTTCTGGGTTTTGAACAGTCTGTTAGACATGGTAGGGTAACAAAATATCTTGAGCCTTGAATTATGACTTCTGTCAAGCAGAGATCAAGGGTTGTGGTGCTATGCACTTTATCGTATCTTGGGACACATTCATCAAAGATAAGAGGGGTTGACTGTCTTATTGGGGGAACTGAGCTGAATTAATTTGCCTTTTTATCATTTTAGCTTCACTTTTTTGCAAGCATTTGCGGCTATTGTATTGTTTGGTTTTTAGTTCTTCCTGAATGGTGGAAGTGCAGAGGCTATTCGTATCTAGCCACCTGTCTGTATTACCCCAGAGTATCTGATAGGACTATGACCGGTGATGGTATAACTTGGAGACTCCAAATAATAGCACTTTTTTTTTTCCTGTTCCTATTAAAATACTTGCCATGATTTTTGTTTTCTTCAGTGTTCCTACATAATTCCTGGTGTAGTGTCTGTGGAAAAAAAGTTTGATTGGATGAGGAGTCTCGGTTTAATCTGTCTTGTATCTTGGCTTCTAATTCGATGTCTGACTAGCACTAATGATACTGTATAAGCTAACTGCAGGGACCCAACTGGTTATTCCATGACAAGTGTGCCACCTTCCCTGAAAGAAGTGTTGCAGAGGAAACTTAAGGACAGAAGAAGGCTTACCAGTAGACTTGAGTGGCACTGCAGCTACTTTCCATAGTTGTTACTGATGTGGGGCAATATTAGGTTATTATGCCTTATAGGTTGTGGATGTCAAGTGTGGTTTTCTTTGATCCTGAGGGTCAAGGAGATGATGTGTATTGTCCAGTCTCCTATCTTGCTGTTTCCTCTTATCTTCTCCTAAGAAGTGAACTTACCCCACTGGATTACTTGCAGAGCTAATTTGAATATTGCAGCTGTGGAGCTTTGGATAGAAAACACTTTATGGAGTTACTAAACGGTAGTTCAAAGGACTGAGCTTCATGTTTTACATTTGGAGTGTTGTGCTTTAGAAAACACAACCTGTAGAGCGTTAATAGTTTTCTGATTTTATTTGGAAAAGGATCTGCAAATGGAGCAATAGTTGCTGTTAGCTCTTTTCAGTAACTCTATTCTAAAAGCATTAGAGGAGTATGCTCTTGTGCTGAGTAACTAAAATCCAAGCATTATAGTAGCAGTGAGAGTAAGTTGCAAAAGAGAAGTTGTTTTGGAGAGTTCTTTGGATGAAGTGACATGAAGAGACGTCTTGCTTGCTTTTGCAGCCCCTCTGGGCATTGCTGGCAAAGACCCTACCACAACAATTTAGTATTTGAGTGTTCAGTGCAAGACTTGGTGACAATGCCTAAAATTATGGTTAAAATTATTATTAAGCTGTATATAACTGAATTTCTTTGCATTACCACCCATCAGTTGGCATAATGTGTGAGTTGATACCTATTTTGCTTCTTCCAAAAGTATGAAAATTTGCATATTTGTCTTTCATGTTCATGATCAACATGACATTTTCTAGATTAGACTTACTTGGAAACTGTATCTTTTTCAAACTCTAAAGACTTGATCCATGTTCTAGCCTGCCAGTAGTCCATGTTAGCATCTCTATGATGCCATATGAAGCAACTTGTTAAAATTACAATGTGTGTTGGCTTTGTTTTACAAATGTATAATTACTTTTTGTACAGCATGTGCAAGTCAAACCCTTTTGCAGAAGCAGCAGACTTTGCAGCTATTTAGCCTCAGTGTTCAGATGACGGAGAACTAGCTTTCGTACCAGTATGTTGTAGTTAGTCCGATGCAAACGTCTATGAAAATACACTACTCAAATGGCTTTAGTTATAGAAAATTCGGATCTTGCAAAGTTAATTTTTTTATTATTTTAAAAGCAAATGCCCTTGTCAAAATCTGCTTTCTCACAAGCCTTGAGGGGAAAAATGTTATGAATAGAATGGAAAAAATATATATATTTTTACTAGATTTGGCAATTTTCTGTCTAATGTATTTTAAAATACTGGAGTTTGTATGTTTACAGTTTGGCCTTTTAAATACCTTTTGGATTTTTCACATCAACCTGGACTCTTGATGTTCAAATTTTTAAGTGAAATAGGCCCACAAGCAAACACTGTTGCTATACAGACTGCAGAGTTAGAGAAATGTTTGTGGTGGTTTTTTTTTTTCTTTTCTGATGATAGTGGTCATGATTGTGCAGAAGGAAGGCAAAAATACAAGTCCAAAGAAAAGTATGTAAATGAAACAAGTGCAAAAAAATCTAAACAGTCTAAACACAGCTATAATCAGAGTAGTATTTGACTGCTTTTAGTTTTGTTCTAGTGTTTAGTATCTAGCACATTGTATGGGAATTCCTTTTTAATTAGCTCAGAGCCAGGTCTGTGCTATGTCTAATGTTGTTTGCCCCTCCTGGGAAGTGGAAACTTGAAAATGCTTTGGAAGGAAGGGTTGGCAGGAGCTTATAATAGGAAAAGGCAGTTACCCCCTGGATAACCTGGAAATTGTTCTGTCCGTTTTTTTTAAATGAAATTCTGGGTACTTGTAGCCATAGTCTCTTCTATGGCCTTAAGATTTCACCATGTTATTACGATAGCATCCCATTCTGCTGTCTTCGGAAAGAACATGAATTTTGGTGAAAAGCATCCTATTTCTATGAAGCTGATCACTGCCAATAGATCTCTTGTGAAGTCCTTATTTAGACACAAGCATACTGAATTGGTTGAGATAAGAAGAGTTCATCATGGCGCAAATTTCAGTTTCCACCTTACAGGCTTATATGTGTGAGTAATTCTGAAATGGAGTCGTTTAGACTGAGTCAGCAATTTAGTATGTTGAAAGTGCTCAGGCTATTTCAGTTTGGTTTGTATTGAGCATTAATTTGCTCTGCAGATGGAGAGTCAAACCAATTGGTTATGTGAACCTTCAACAGAAGGTGACTAAGTAGGGACCAGGTCTGTCTGAGACAGCATGCTTTGAAACAGCAAATTACAAGAAAGTTTCTGTGAGATTCAACATGTGTTGGAAGCATAGGAGAGATTAAAATAGCATCAAAAAACTAGCAGGCTCTGTAGCCGAAGTGCTCAGGGCAAGAGCAAGCGGAGGGGAACTGCAAGCAGGGGGGAACTGCAGTTCTTTGTTTGCAATGCAGTCTGGATTTTATTACTTGCAAAGTGAAATCACAAGGGGGAACGTCTGTTTCTGATGGACAGATATGTTGCAACTCATTCTGAAGGAGCGTGTTCATAAATTTTTCAGCCTGCTAACAGCTTTGAAGATAGGACTGTAACACGGAGACTGTGATTCATCTGTCCAGCTCCTGCTTATTGGACAGCCTGTTGGTCTCGTCCCTCTTCCACAATTGCAGGCTGTTAAGTATCGATGCTGGTGCAGTTAATCATAAATTTTGAGTTTTAAACTTGCTACTCTCTAATATTATTGATGACTACTGCAGCCTATTACCAATATTTCTGAGGTACTGCAGCAGCAGGTGCTTATGCTTGGCCCTCGTTTTTTGGTAAACAATTAGAAAATGAGGAGTGGATAAAGTACTTATCTTCTCTCTCGGCCTCTTTTGTAATAATTCAGTTTTGTGTCCCAAACTAAGAAACTTGAAGTTCTAAGCACAAAGGTCTGTGGTGGTAACAAGAAAACCGTCTTAAGAATTTTCTTGTGTTTTGAGGGTTTAAAATTACCTAATGACACTTGCACCTTTTGATCCCCTAGCAAAAGAGGTCTTAGAATTGAACTCCCAAGAGACTATTTCACATAGCTGTCCATTGAAAGTACTGAGGTCTCTATTTGGATCATAGCCATCCTATGAAAAAATATTTTATATTGTAGTGGTAGGGTCTGAAGGAGAAAAAAATTACAAAGCTACCTGAAACTCTTCAGAAGGAATTGGTGAGGTTCTCATCAATATCTCTAGATACTAAGCATTCAAACATTAGAATTTTTATTGGAAGGTTTATCTTGGCACTTGGATTGTTTCTGAGATAATTGAAGAAAATGTGGGAGTGGCAACAGAGGATGGGCAAAGGAACTGGTTCTCAGGTGCTTCCAGACTGCTGCTTATGTGGTCTTTGTCCTGCTTCTACTCACATCCTGTTGCCTAGTAGCTGGACAGAAGGCTCTTATTCTGAGAATAATAGAGCAGCCATATTCAGATATCTGTCCAGAGGTCTATCTGGGTCCTGTCTCTGCCTGTGAAAAAGGAGTCTTGTGTAGCCTCGGTTGTCTCAAGAGTGGGGAAAGATAATTCTTGACTGACCTTTCTAGCAAGAGTAAGCCTGTGTACTTGTTAAAGTAGTAACTAGTGGATTTGAGACTAAAACCAGGTCTGAGTGTGTATTATCTTTATGATACTGTCTTTAGCTTAATTAAAATTGTTTTATTGGGCTGTTTGGGACTGTGTGGCAGGGCAAGGAATTTAATTTAAACAGAAATACAGAATGTCTCAAATCTACTTACTCTTATTCCCACAGAAATGTAGTTATTGCCACTGAAGCAAGGGATGCAGTACTAGAACACTTGTGCAGCTTCTCTGATGAACCACTTTCATGTGCATTCCAGCTTCCGTGGCTTCTTGTGTATGCAGACTTGCTGAACGTGTGTGTTGTGTATGCAGAGTGTGTTTCAGATGGAGCTATGGTGCTAAAAATGTTTTCAGATAACTTTTTGGCTAAGGAAACGTTTTCATTGTTAAACACGATTAATAATTAATAATTTTGGTATATGATGCACAGAACATCAGATATTTCACTGTATGGAAAGAGTATTTGAATATTTTAAACTCTTATTTTGGATGATGCTCTTAGTTCACAACTGAAATTAATTTTGAACTGCAGGTAGAGTTCTTCAGTGTGACAAAGTAGGAGGTAAACTGAAAACAAGGAAGCCTGTTTACAGGTTGTGATAACCCATTTAAGGTAGGCCCTTTGGACCGCGACATCCTCAGGCGTTATAGCTTGTCTTCAAGAAATTCCTTCAGTGTTCCTGTTCAAACAATTGAAATAAAGTGGCACCAGACCAAGGACAGACAATATGTGACTAAAGGACGATGTAATGAGAAACAGACTTTCTGGATAAGCTGTAACAGTTTGAATAGCTGATTCATAGATAGGTTGTGGTGAGTATCTGAAGTCTTCTAGGTCATGGTTGGTCTTCTGGCAGTGCAAGGTATTCCTAGTAGTACTCTTCAGAAAAAAAAATTAGTTTAATACAGAATAGCCTTGCCAATGGCAGTACTACCATATGTAGTCCCCAGATTGCAAGAAAAAAATCCTGAATATTGATCTTAAACTTCCTCTAGCACTTTTCCCTAGCTGTCTGCTTTGAATCACCTTGGAGATTACTCTGTTGATAATCTTTCATCTCAGCTGTCTTACAACACTAAACTTTAGTTGTCAAAGCCTTTTCTTGCAGGTCAATCCAACACTTAAGGGTGTGTGTTTTTTTTTTTTTTTTTTTTTTTAAAAATTCTATAAAAATAGTCCTTTTATGTCCAAGGTATGCATATTATTACCTTGATTTTCCGTACAGCAAAACACTTGCTGTTTTTCTGTATTGTATCCTGTGTTGCTTTAGATAATAGGAGCTGACTGGTCCCTCTGTCTGCATTTCAATTACACTGTGCCTTCTCTTATATTTTAACTCATTTTAAAATTATTCAGGGTTGAATAGTAAAGCCAGTTACGCTTCTGGATGCAGAGTATGCTTTGTCATGCCAGTATTCTTAATTGTTCATTCTGCCACTTGCCTACTGTTAAATATTTGAGTGTCTTCTTTCTCCTGACTCAACTATGCTCAATTTCCTTGCTCTGTGGAAGATAATATGCATATTTTTAAATTTATATATTAGTGGTACATTTGATACTGTCTGAAATATTTCTGACTTTGAGTAGCTTTTTAGATCTATGTCTTGTGTGGTGTTTGCCAAGGAAGATGTACACGGTGCATTATAAACATAGGTGTCTCTAATATATATGGTATCATTTTGAAAGTCTACCATAAACATGCAAGTGATGCAAGAACCTGATTTCATAAGTCAAGGTAAGCATAGAAAAATTATTACTGCTTCCCTTTATGAGAAGCCTGAGGTGAAGATGGGCACTCTGGTAGATCACAGGAAGACTGCATCATTGATGCAGTGAGGCTTAAAAAAATAAAAAAGTGCTCCTCTAATGTATTTTAGGACTTTCATGTTTGTGAAATGCTAGTACTAATACTAGTATTTATGCAAGGTATTCCCGAAACCTCATCTAGAATGCAAATTTTGGTTACCCCATAAAACTCACTGTTTCTGGAACTCTTTAGTCTTTCCCTCCATGAGATCCCTTTTTGATTTTGTTTGTCTTGCAGGAACATGCAGAACACCCGGCAATTATTTGAGGGGTTTATGATGAATCCCTGAAGGATTACTGAATGAGAGATCTCTCTCTCAACAAGAGATGTCTGGCATGGAGTTCTCTAGTGATTATTATAAGGATTGTCTGTTGGCTGCTAGTACTTGGCCTACACTTCATATGTCATCCTGTCATAACCGATAGTAATCCACAATTTTGTAAATTAAATGAAGTACTTTTTTTGGATGTATTTGCAGAAAAGGAGCAAAGCTGCGAAGAGTAACTCCTCTAGTGTAATCAGGCTGTATATGCAATATATGTACTGATGTATGTAAACTTGAAGCTAGCTGTGTACTGTAGGCTGATATTAGTTCATTTTACAACTGGAGGAGCGCAGGGGGCAGCCTTGCAGGGACTGCTGCTTAAATACTTGCATGGACAATTTAAGTTTATTGCCTCTATGCTTTATGCTGGGATTTTTGCAAGGGAACTAGTCAGAGGCACAGGAACATTACTAGTTCTTGTGTACCTCCTACTTTGATCGTTATTAGTAAATCTTTGGAGTCATCTTGACACTTCTGCATGGTTTCCAACCAGCATATTGATGCAACTTTTCAGTATACTGAAAAGCGGATATAGCTAATTCTTCCCTTTTGCTAATAGCTTTGTGAAGTATATAGGATGAAGAATTTTAGTATGTT
Source organism: Mycteria americana (assembly GCF_035582795.1). NCBI lineage: Eukaryota > Metazoa > Chordata > Aves > Ciconiiformes > Ciconiidae > Mycteria > Mycteria americana. The sequence goes on from NC_134365.1 coordinate 68,808,725, forward strand.
TTTGATTCTTTAAATTGATTTGCTTTTATCAGAATTGGTTAAGGGTTCACCCTAATGTTCTAGACGTGTACCTGCTCATAAAAGGACTCTTACGGTCATGCAGAAATATGTGAAACAAAAAGAGCTACTGTTGCTCTTTTGGTGCAATGAGTTAATAAATCTGAAAGGTAACCAGAATGGATTGTGAAGGAGGCTTTTTTCCGGTGGTATTGTCACCCCCTGAAAGGAGAATTGGATTTTCATAGTAAAATTAAACTGAGATGATTGGATGTACCTTCCCTCTCACTGACAAAGTAATCAATTCAGTACAAAATGAGAATTGACATGATCTTCAAAACTTTTAATGAGGCATCTGAGCCAAGTGACAAGGTGGTCCAGCTGGTTAATAGCTCATCAAGAATTCAGTTCAGCTAACACTTCAATTCTGTAATAAGCTGTATGTAATAAACATAAGCCTTATTGTGAACTGGTATCAGATAGCAAACTTATCCATTTATCTTCCATGGATCAAATAGCAATTTTAAAGTGAAAATAAATAGATGAGCTCTCTGTTCTAATACTGATTATTTTTGTATAGCCCAGCATTTTGATTACTATCCCTTATTTCAGCTTCTCAGGATGAATAAATTGAATAAAACTTTTAGCCATCTTTTTTTCCAGACTTCTGTGTAAGGAAACACAAATGCTGCCTAGAGCATCCCTAGAATAGAAATGACTGAAGCCTAAACAGTTGCTTGCCATTCTTAGACCAGATTCCTGAGGACCTGAGAGATTCCAGAGTGGGTCATGTCTAAGCCACAGGTTTCATATCTATGGTTCAAAATTTTTCTCTTACTGGTTGTGTGCAGAGCAAAGGAAAACATATAATTGATTTGATAAAGTATGAGTATAGATCTTAATTTACTCTGAAGCTATGTGGTTTTCATGGCTGTATTCTGAAGAGTGCAAGTTTCTGAAAGGAAATTGTGGGATTAGGCAATGTACTGATTAGTCTTAGTCATTGTTTTCTGCGGAAGTAGAATTTGGTTCAGTTCTTCAGTTTGGCCTACTTTGCCTGTGAATGTTTGTGCTGATGTGAGAGAGTGAGGAGAGGAGTAGTATAGACTTGTATTAATGTGTATATTCACACACAACACAGCTCTGGAAAGCAAGCTAGTAATCCAGTAGAGACTCACAGGTGGTACAATTTTGCTGATGTTTGATTCTCCTGGGAAAAGTGAGATGCTTTACTGCCAGGTACGTCATATTCATGCTTCTTAAATTTTAAGTGGAAACCTAAAAATCTACACTAGCAAAATTCTTCGGAAGCCTGTCAGCCAGACAGACTATTCTAGCCCTTTTGGAGTTGTACAGGTTCTCTTCTCTGTCATTATCTTTTCAAGAGGGAATTGAGGTATAGCTGGCTGCCCCAGTCTCTAAGCAGCATGCTTGTGTCTGTCTGTCTCTGAGCACTGGGCATGAGCCCTCCATCTTGTATTGCACATGATATTGAAGTGCACTAGTGTAGCAGTGTAGTCATCTTTGGCATTGCTGAAAATAAAAGTTCCCCACAGTGCTACTGTAACAAAAGATAAACTTTGTTATTGGGAGTCATACTTTAAGATTTCTTGTGACCTTACATAAAGAGGAAACATTCTGATCTACTGTTGCCCTGCAGAGAAACAAAAGTGTTTTCCCGGTGCTGTGTTCATGATGCACGTTGTATTTGCATGCTCCTTACACTTCTGATCTCACTTCTGCCATTTGTTCAATGTGAGGAAGTGAGTCAGAATGGCTTCGTATCTCAACAAGTTAGTGAGCTCATCTCTGATGCAGTGTTCCTGACCTCCTTTTTTTTTTTTTCCCCTCAGCGTTTTTGTGTGTTCTAGTTATTCCTTACTGCCTGCTTCCTGTACAGCAATAACAATATTAGCAGTAGACTTGTTCTGAATGTTCTTGTGAGTTGTGGGATCCTGGAAACTTGAGTATTTAGCCAACTTTCTTTTTTGTAGCTGAAGACCTGGAAGGACTGTGTAATTGTGACTAGTTACAGGTCAGTTGTGTTTAATGATGCTAGAATTTGGTGCAAGCAAGGACAAACTTCAGTTCTGATGCCTTTTCTGTTATCAGGAGACTCTCAGTGAGGATGTCTCTTCAAGCCTAGGTTAAGTCTGTGACATTGCTGCCACCAGGTGTCTTAGATGCTGCTACTACTACTGCTGGCACAGGTGCTACTACATATGTAAAAGTGGGAAGCGACCACATCAGAGGAATATAATTATTGGTGGTGTTCTCCCCCCTTCCCCTGTGGTGATGAATCATAGCTTCATCAAAAGTGACAAACAATCGCAGGATAAAATGTGGAGTGGTGCTAGTATCTTTCAGTCACACACATAGGCTTTAGTTGCAGATACTCCCCTGTCAATGTTAAGACAAAGTTGGATTTCTTATTTTGTGAAGCTTACTCAAGTATCGATTCTTTCAGGGTTTGTATAATTGACTTCTTCAGACTAAATCCTGACTGATGAAGGCTTCTGTCTGTTCCCCTTCTGTCTGATCATGGAGAGTTTCATTTCCCTCCTTCTTCTTCCCGCCATCAGTTTATCCAAGTATCATCTCTGTCAAGATAGGTATAATTTGTTTCTTTAATTCTAACCTTCGAGCAGCAGCAATAGACTTGCATACATTTGCTGTATCACTTATCTGTATCGATGATAAGAGAAAGACCAAGAAGCAATTTTATTTTTTGGTGTGTTTTTGACAAACTAACTGCATCGTCTAATTAATTTTGTGCTGTGCTACTATTGTTGTGCATTGAAATGCCAGAAAAGAAAATACAGAAGAGAATGTACAGGTAGATGCTTTTTACCAGGAAACGGTACAACTAATGTGAATAATCTCTCAAAATTTTCACTTAGATTGAGTACTTGTGTACTTTCCTGAAACTTAAAGTATTTTTAATACCTTGTGTAAGAGGAAGCCTACAAAAAAATAGTTACACTTAATCAGGAACTTTAAAAGCTATAATAAATAACTGTTTTAAGCCTACTCTTTTCCATTGTGTTAGATATGTATATTATACTTTAGTGTTATCTTTCTCAAGGTTATTTGTGTACTCCATGAAGACTCTCTGTAGCTTTTATAAAATGGATTCTTCATGTGGAGGCTTGCCAAGCAGCAATGTGAAATGGTACTTTCAGTAAGTAAGTGTTAACTTGGCTTTGCATTTCATTCCACTGCCCATCCTCAGGAACTTTGTCTTCCATCTTCAAACTAAGATGAGGAGGAAAGGGACTGAAAAGTTTTGGGCCCCTCGCTACAAGAGAGACATTGAGGTGCTGGAGCGTGTCCAGAGAGGGGCAACAAAGCTGGTGAAGGGTCTAGAGCACAAGCCCTATGAGGAGCAGCTGAGGGAGCTGGGGTTGTTAAGCTTGGAGAAAAGGAGGCTGAGGGGAGACCTTATTGCTTTCCACAACTACCTGAAAGGAGGTTGTAGAGAGGTGGGTGTGGATCTCTTCTCCCAAGTAATAAGCAATTGGACAAGAGGGAGTGGCCTCAAGTTGTGCCAGGGGAGGTTTAGATTGCATATGAGGAACAATTTCTTCACTGAAAGGGTTGTCAAGCACTGGAACAGGCTGCCCAGGGAAGTGGTTGAGTCACCATCCCTGGAGGTATTTAAAAGATGTGTAGACGTGGTGCTTAGGGATGTGGTTTAGTGGTGGACTTGGCAGCTCTGGATTAATGGTTGGACTCGATGATCTAAAAGGTCCTTTCCAACCAAAATGATTCTATGATTCTAAGTACCAATTATCAGTGTCTGGAATGCAGGAATACTGAGATCCTCAGATTAACTTACTATTTCTTCGTATTGATACGATTATCTGCTTTTCTTCCATTGCAAGTCATTGTTCTGGGACTCTGCAGCCTAATGCGAAGAAGAAGGTGTGTGTTATGTTCTTCCCTTCCCCCAAACCATGTGACATTATGCAGCCGCAGAGACTGATCCTGATTTCTGAACTCCCTGAGTGTGGATAAGGAAGCAACACTGAAGTAACAAGCAAGCAAACCCTTTCTTCCTAAAAACTTTGTAGAAGTCTTTGCAGAGCTGTTTCTGGGAACCTATGACCTGGAGGGATAGTTAAGGAGTTTCAAGGTTGGGAGATACCTAGCCTTCTGAAAGCTAAAGAGGATTTGGGGCATTGCAGCTTTATGGCAAGGAAGCCTGACACTCTCTGCCTGCCCCCCCATGTCGTGTGTCCTGTCGTGTCCCCCGTCCCCCCCCCCGCCTTTGGCGAGTAGCCTTTTGGTTTGGTCTTTCTCCTTTTTGTTTTTTTTTAAGCTTATCTTTTGGCTAATGTATGTATTTTTGGGGGGAGAAATAATACTTAATTTATCTAAAGAACAAATAGTGCGTAGCAAGGCAGTCTGTTTTAATAGATTACTCCATACGTGCGTGGAGTGCAGCCTGGGAGCATTGACAGCTATGTTCTGGCAACTCTTGATCTAGTGACTTCTCATGTACTACTTTGGGGTATCCTAATCTGGCACTCGTTGTCCTCAGTAGCTGCAGTTTTAATGTATTGCTTTTTCTAAACTCTTTTAACTGAGCAGCAGGCAATCTTGGCAGCTGATAATCTTCCCCAGTGTGCTGAGAGCCCTGAAATTATCAAGTGGAAATTTTGGAATAAACCCCTACAATCTTGTGTAGAGACTGTAGAGACTTGCCTGTGAAAGGCTGGACTATTGGAAGGTAGGAGAGCTGTAGCAGGAAGCACACATGAAGCAGGAGTTGTCTGAAGACTGAATGTCTTCCCTTAGCTGTGCAGACCTGATTCCTAACTCTGTGGTTAGCTAAAGGTTTATGTAAGTCTGCAAATGTTATATTACATGATTAAGCTCTCAGGCAGGGCGCTTAAATGCTCTGAGCATTTGAGAAACACTATTGTCAAATGAAAAACCTTTGCATGCATACTTTTGGAACAGCAGCTGTTCAGCTCCATTTAATCAGTTTTTTGTGTTCAGTGGTTTGTAGAAAGGTATATTGGTGGAAGGGTCTGTGCAGATCCTTGATAAATTTTCATGTCTGTTGCTGTACAGGGATGCATTTTGAACACTCTCTTACCCCTCCCTTTTTTCTCTCTACCTAGTCTTTTAACAGTGGGAAGTCTGAAGTGGTTTATGTGTTGACACAGAAAAGTAGACGCAGTTCTTGTGCACTGAGACTTCCATTTCTAGGTACCAACTGTGTAATGCTGGATGATTTTTAAGCTCAGTGGATTCTTTGTTGATATTTTGTTAATCTAGCTCAATGGTCACTGTGCTTATTTTTCCTCTTAACTGCTAGATTTTTTCAGGATGAGAACACTGCAGCCGACAAAGCCTGAGTTCCATTAACAGTACTGAATATCAGAGCACAGTCTTGCTAGCTTTTCCTCTGATGACCCCTCATTAACCTTCCCTAAAAGGCTTGCAGAGCCTTTCTCATATGCTGCAGAAATGCACACAGAAGAACATTTGTCTCTTCTGTATACTACTCCTTCCTCTGAATAATAGGCTGGGAGCAGCAGTGTCTTCCCCTCAATTTTTCAGACATTTGGAAAGCTTGATAAAATGGTGCTTGGTGTAACCTCAGCACAGATAGATAGTTTACCTTGGTTGTGATTCAGACTATCTACAATTCAACAGCACTTCGAAGTCTGTCATGGCTGTACATTTTCAGATCACACCACTTGAAGACAGTTCATTGCTACTAATTTTTCTAATGTGCTTTCTAGTGCATCTCTTTGGATAAAAGGTACATAGTGTTGTTCTAGTGTAGTTTAAAAAAACCAAAACAACAACCCCGCTAACTATCCCTGCAATATAGCTATGTAGAATTTCTGGATCTAGTGGAGGATATGCAAAAAGCTAGTAAAACCTCTCTGTCATAGAGCTAGTAAAGTGTCCAGTCTTTCTCTGTTTCCTCTTTATTGATTATCTCCCTAATATTGTAGAAGAGGGAACAGCTCTCCAAGTTGTGTAGCAGCTTGCACACTGACCTTTTAAAAAAAAAAAAAAAAGAAAATTGAAAAAATCCAGTTTGAAGTTGACCTCTATCACCTGGGAGTCTACTTATTTGTAGAAGATGGAGACCATGGGAAGATTTCTGGGTCAGGTTTGTTCTGTTGTGCATAAAGGTTCCCTGGCACTTTGGCTATGTTAATTGTACTTGATATTAAGAAACAGAAAATCTCCTTTGAGGATGCATAGCATGAGTTAGCAGATCTGGTTCCTTCCATGTAGAGTATTTCTCTTGTTATCCACTTGCTTGGTATCCTGTAGCATGTGTTTGAGAGTGAAGTGCAGTGTGTCTCTTCTGCATAACTGTGTCCATTTAATGCCAGCTGAATTGTCCTAGTATTTAGCTTAGGCCATTTGGTGTTAGTAAAACTAGACAGTAGAGGTGAGACCCTTAGCTGAGCTCAGTCTGAGCAGACTCAAATGGCCTGAGCAGAGTACGATGCCTTGCTAAGGCGGCTCTCTGCTGCTTCAGGTGTCTGAGCCAGGCTCTGCAACTGCTTGTGGTGGTGTGATGTGCTTTGCAGATGTGTGATTTCTTGTCATGATGTTAATAGGTCAGAACTCAAAAGGACTGTGGAAAGTTAGAAAGGAAAATGTATTAGAAATTACTCAGTGGACTCAACAGCTATGTGAGCGACCCAGTTGAAATTTAAGATTAATTTAGGTGCCAGAAATGTATTTTCTTTCCTCGTTAAGGGTGCTGCATAGATATTAAGCCTTGGCTGAAAAAAATCACCAAAGGAGTATAGGCATTTTTTGCTGATGAGCTTTGTTTTTTATGGTTTAGTACAATAGCTAACCTTGGGGGTGGGTGGTTGTTTTGGATTTGGGTTGGGTTTTTTTGCATTTATAGAAAGGGACCTAGGTGCAGGGACAGGAAGAGGGTAGTAACAGTTCTGTATGTAATTCATGCTCCTGTAAATTAAGTACATTAGTGAAAGAGTAAGCCTATACCTGGTTTATCATGAATGACCAAGATCCCTGGTTTACATTGGATAATGTAAACACCTCTGATAGCTCTTTCCTGACCAAAAGAAATCGGAGGGGAAGTACATGGATAAATGGAAACAGCCAAGAAAAGCTTATTGAATCATTCTGAGCTGAACAATTGTTTCACTTGCTGCCTGTCTCTGTTCAGGCCCCTGGCACTGCAGAACTGCAGGTCACGTGCTGGGAAGCCTTGCTGTTTGTCCTGGCTTGTCAAAACAATTTAATGTAGGTGGAAAGGAATGAATGAAATGGATGGAGTGGGCTTGATGCATCTGTTTCAGTTTGTTCGAAGGGCAGCCCAAGTCCGCCAGGGAAGCTATCAGTTCAGGAAGAACAATGCTGGCCATTTTATAGGATAGTTAAATCCATTTTAGGAAGGAAGCTCTCCTACAGTTTGACAGCTTTGTGTATTTTTAAATATTTGGGCTATTTCTGCTCAGTATGTGCTAACTGAGATACAAGAATGTGATTTGTTAACTTTTAGACTTAGGACTTTGTCTGCCTAAGTTTGCTTCATTATGGTAAAAAAAGACTGAAGGAGGAGAGAGGGTGTCCATTTTTTAATTTTATTAGTAGGAGTTCCAAAACAAATTGGTCTTTGAAGGATAGGGTATCAAGCCGTATATTATTAACTGTTCTTAAAGTGGTGGTTTCTTTATAAAATTGTTCAAGTTTCCCAGGCTTATGGAAAAGCATCTTATGTGTCTTGCTATTTTGTTTAGTTTCTGGCTGTTTGATTTAAAAGTAAAAATAAAATAAAAATAAAAGAAAACATTAAATTTGTTTAAACAGTCTTATACTTTGTGATACTGGAATGTTAAGTTGCGAAACCTCTATTTTTGCTTCCAGATGAAAACAGCAAACATATGCTGAAATGATCCATTTATATACCTATTTAGACTGTGAGTTACAGGAAAAAGGCTGCTGGGGATAGATCTGCTTATTTGATTCACCCTTGAGGTAATTTAATCAAATGGAGTGCTTATTTAGAATGATACGCCACAAACTTTTTGCTACCTCTTTAGAGGTGGAGATAGAGCTGAGGGTCTTGCATTCCTGCAGGCTCGTGCTCAAAGGCCACAGTGGAATCTGAGTATGGCCCCAAGTAGCTGCCTTGCTGGAAAGACACATCTGGGCTTTTGAGTCTCTTGGAGTATACGCTTGTATACAACTGAGTATTGTGAAAGCTGTCCCCTTCCCAAATTCTTGAAAAATGCTCTTTTAAATTCTTAGGTGATGATGGCTTCTTTCTGCTACAGCTCTGCTGTACAGCAACTTTGTGTGTGGTTTGTGTGTGATACCAAGATGTTCTCATTCCCCTGCCTTTCCCCAAGTATTCATACCTAACGTGGCTGGTAGCACCATTTCTCAGTCTCCCAAATTACATATGGTGCTCTATTTTCCTGCTTATCTCAATATTTTAGTAGCTGCAGCTGCTTAAATTGCATCTTTGTGCAAGAAAGAGCATAAAGTTGTCATATTTGCCCATGCTAGCAGCTCAAAGGATGCCAAAAAGTAGTATTTGGGATGGGCTTTGTTCTAGTCCATCTCTATGCGGTCTGGGAGATCTTACTGTCTAATATGTTTTAAGGTTCTGGTGTATGGAATACTCAAGTTTTGAAAGTGTACTTGTAATTTTTAAATTGCACGTTAGCCTGTATGGTAACTATTTGCTGGTTGCATTAGAATGTAGTTTGTACAAGTATAACCAGTTGTGTAGACAGATTAATTTTGTTGGTATAATTGTACACAAGATCTAATATTTTCTTGAATGCTAGGGTTGTGGGTTTTTTTAAAGTATATTCACTCTTTTCTGTTACCTAGCATTAGTGTTCCTTTAGGGAAAGAGTATAAATATAACTGTTATGGATGAGTATATGGGTTGTGTATCCAAGGAAATGAGGGTAGTTAAAGGTAGTATGCATTGCTGGTCTTATGAAACAATTGGCCTCTCTGTCTTTTTCTTACAGCTCTGTTTAATGTTCACTTTTACTGCTGCAGTATGCTACTGAAGGGTGTGATGTTTCCTTGGTTGCAAAAACATAGCTGTCTTCCCTGGGTGAAATTTGTTGGCCTGTGTGTGTGTCCAGACTTGTCCCAGATCATTAGGGCACTGTGACTTTCAAAGAAGTGTTGAATTACGTAGTATATTGTCACTGTCTTGGTGGGGGTGTTTTTTGGTTTGGTTTTTTTTGTTTGTTTCTTTTCTTTTGTTTTGTTTTGTTTTAATGGCAGCACTGAAGTGTTGAGTGTCTGTTTCAAACGTCACGGATATGTTGCAGGAACACGATGCTACCATTGATGTGACCAGAAAGAGAAATGAGTCAAAGTGTGCATGCCCGTTAAGAGTCTGTTCATTGATAAGAGTGATTAGCACTTGTTAGTTTCTATTTGGGGCTAGTAGTACAGTGGTAGGGAAAACTGAATAAGGCCCTTAAAGGAGATTAGGTTTACACAGATTAAGATGAGAACTTAATGTGAAGTGTAGTCTAAAACTGGTTAGTAGTATTTGTGGTAGATACCTTGTTAGAATGCACAAAATAAAGGAAATCTAATCCAAATGTATATCTAAAATCTAGGTTTTGGACAAAAATGTATGCAGGTGTTAATATTACATAGCAAATTTAAAAGTGATATAAAAATAATTGATGCAGCCTTGTTTTTATAATTACCATATATAATAATTGGATTTACAGCTATACACTAGATTTAAAATGTGGATTATATGGATCAAGTGCAGAGGCTGGGAAGACTCTGCTTTATTTTACTGTAAGAATGATTATGTTACTGTGATTTTGTATTGCTTGAAGCATTGAGTGCTTCTTAGAAGCGTGTATGTATGGTCTGTTGACTGATGTACCTATTGCAGCTTTTCTGTATCACAGCTGTGTGTAGCAGTCAAGATTAACTGGTTTTGAACAGAACTTGTGCTGCTGTGTTTATTGTAATGAAAGGAAAGCTATTAGATGGGTAAGATAGCTCAAATGGAAGTGTTACTTCCATATTTAAAAAAAAAACAACACCTAAGCAGATATGAATACTTAACATGTTTGCAGAAACACTCCGCAAACATTTATATTGAAATTTGTTTGTGCAAGTATGCTTATGAAGGAGTGAGAAGAGGTGGTAGTGCTAATTTCTGCAGAGTGCAGTAGTTGCAGGATTGAATACTTTTGATGTCTGTAGACTAAATTTGCGAGGTTTAGGAATTTAGCATCTTCCGAAGAACTGTAAAAGTATGTGTGTGATTGACATTCATAGGCACTGAAAAGATACTGATCCCTGAGGTAATTTCAAACCTGTTTTCAAACTTTCACCTGGAATACTTTTACACTTCTGAAAATTGGAGCTTCATCTGGAAATTAAGTTTGTCCATGCCCAAAGATACTCTGTGAACCTCTTAATGTAAGTGAATATAGGATGGTTTAGATATTAGCATGGCTGAATGATACTGAGAAAACACATTACCTGTAAGCAAAAGAAGAAGAATTACTGCCTGAAGGACAGTAGGAGGTTGTGAGCAGTACAAGTAAACCCTGCATGTTTTTACTACCTCCTTTTAATTGAAAAAGAAATATGGAATGAAGTGACTTGAAATTATTACTCAGATTTGACAAAGAGGTCACTGGTTATTCCTAAGTAACTGTTAGAAACAATGATTCTAAAATTCTGGGCTTTAAGTATATCCTGAAATGATTTTTTTTTTTTTTTTTAATACAAACTGCATATGGGTCCAATTTATGTCAGTCAATCAATCTGGTGTGACCAGTGCATTGGTAAGCTGACAACACTGAATGACACAAGGAGACTGTTTTCTGTTGAGATGTGCAGCTTATTCTGGTAATAGCTTCTCAGAGTCTTGACAATATCTGATAGACAGTTGTTGGTAGATAATACAACAGTATTGTCCAGGAATGCTTTTTCATGATCTGTCTCTGGCCAAAAGATTGCTTTCTGTCTCTAGTGTGAATTATGTTTTTGTTTTCCTTGATGCGAGGTTACAGGAAACTTGCTCAATCATGAGGTCATGCTTTTAATCTAGAAAATCCAACTCATTTGCTTGTTCTTCTACAGTTTTAAGTACGTACTATATGTTAGGTTTGATGCTCTACCCCATATACGGAGGGTTAATCCAATCTGTTACCAGTGGTCTGGATATTATACACATAGGAATAACTAAAGATTATTGTTATGTACAACTTGAGAGATACTTTAGATGATCCAATCTTGTTTACTCTTGACCACTTGAATAATTGAGGGCATTATGTCCCCCTTCACCTCAAGTCAGGCAATGACTAAATTTATTAGAGTAGGGGAGGAGGAAACAGGAAGAGGAGATAATCTACACATCTCGACTTAGAATTCTTACCTCTGAGAGCAATCAGATTGTAAGGAAAAATATGATAAAAAAGACTGTAAAAATGTCTTCTAAATAAAGTATTTGAGGGCAATTGCAAACAAAATGGCATTTAAGACTACTGATTCTTACTTGTTCACTGACTGTACCCAAGTGTGTTTCAAGTTGCTGCTTCTCTGAGTAAGAAACAAAGCAAAGCTTTCTGACGTACCTTTTCTTTTTCATTAGGATCGGAAGCTGTCCAAGTCAGAGCGACAAAGATTTAAAGAGGAAGCTGGGATGCTGAAAGGGCTTCAGCATCCCAATATTGTCAGGTTCTATGATTCCTGGGAGTCTACAGTCAAAGGAAAAAAGTGTATTGTTCTTGTGACGGAACTCATGACATCTGGAACATTGAAAACGTAAGTAAATGAATGCATGTCAAAGCATATAAAAATCATTAGCACAAAATCAGAGCATTAGAAATAGATCATGTTTCAGAATAGATAAGAATAGAGCCCTTTTGCTGAGGGCTAAATTTCTGTAGGGAAATTCTTGTTTAAGAGGAGCCTTACTAGCACTGGAGGGTATTGTAGAACATCCTTTAAGTTAGCAAGCTTGTCATATTCTTCCTTGTGATGTCCTAGGAAGCACATGCAGAAAATGTTCAGATTTTGAGAGCTCAGGAAGACAGTGCTCTATTTTCACTTCTCAGAATTTTTCATTTTTTCATTTTCCTCTCCAGCTGCCTTCCATTCAGCATGAGCTGGTTTGTAAAGTTCAAAGCACAAATTAATTCACCTCTTCTGGGAGGTTTTGACTGTTACTACAGTACAAATAATATGTAAAAAGAAAAAAAACTCCATCACCTATTTGTTTAGCTGAAACTTCATGAAGCAGTACCTAACAGAAATCTGAAAATATGCAGATGCCTGCAATTTCAACCTGTGAAGTAGTTGAGTGAAACTAAGTCTATTTTTAAGCCGAAGTTAAAGTATACACCAGCAAATCAAACTGCCATGAAGGCCCTGTTATGTTATGTGGAGCTTAGGGGAAGTTACAGTGAAATCACGCCTTTGCCTTGCACTGTAGAAACTTGCAGAGCTGTGAGCTTGTTCACAAGCATCCAGTCACCATTAATCTACTGGAAATAAAACTGCCAGCATTTGAAATTCAGGGATTGTGGGTCGCTGTCTTAATTCAGTGCCCATTTAAGTCTTGGAGAGGCATTCAAATCCTAAATGTGTAAGCAGGCTGTAGGAGCTGGAAACAATTTGCAATCTGTTTGGTTAAAATAGCCTGTGAATGTCTTGTGTTTTTACGATGCTTATTGATAGCCACAAATGGACATACTTAAAGAAAGAAAAAATGGCTCTCTGGGAGTCTGGACTGCAATTACAGGGAAGTGTTTGTCTCTTGAAATAGTACTGGAGGGCTAAAGATACTGCAACTTTCTTTTTAGCTGTATGTTCAGGGAAGACTTTTCTGAGGTTAAGGTATTTCAGATAAAATAATAGACCTGTTGCTTCATGTGCTGTTTTCAGCGTAGTAATAAAGTAAAGGTTTTACAGCTCTGTATAGATGCCTTTCAGTTACCTAATTTTATGCTAGAATATGTGCTGTTAGATTTAAGTTTTTTCTCCCTTTCTTACTCCTTTCTCCTCTTCACAGATTTTAATGTTTGGATTGGCTTGTTATATGGTGGCATAAGCAAGATGATAAAGTTATAATAAATTACTAATAATAGTAACAATTATAAAGTAGGGTGTTGGTAGGAAGAAATACCTCAGATTTGCTGGCTGTAGGATTATGTTGTACTCTGAAGTATGAAGGTCTTTATTTTATGCAGAAAGAACTAATAGGCTCTTTAATTGAAGATCTTTTAAACTATAGACTTCTGGGTGGGTTTTTTCCCCACTATTGTATAGTTTGTGTTATAATTGTGATTTAGTTTATTCTTGTCCACGTCACTTGAGACTTGACAGGTAAACTATATGGGAATGTTCTGATGTGCCAAATTTAATATCATTAAGTATTTCATGTACCTGTGTCACATTCCTAGATTTACACTGCACACTTGTGTTTGCTTATGATATTTAGCTGTGTTACTTCCATATCTTTTTTTCAGTGTGTTTACATTACCTGCGTTTAATACAAGTGATACCTTCCTCATTTTGAGACTTGAGACATAGACATTGTTATCACTTGATGTAAAAAAAGTGAACGAACAGAAGAAAAGTGTGGTGATATCTTAAAGTAAATTTTCCTCATGTTTTTTTCTCATTTGTATACATTTAGATATATATACACATAAATATTGTTAAAATACAATATGTACAAATGTTAAAATATTGTGGACTTATTCTTTTCAAATGCTGCCTGGGCAAATTTCTAATTTTGCATGAAGCAGAGTCCCTGAACTTTTGCATACCAATGGAAAAGTTTTATAACTCAATTGTTGTAAAGAATAAAACTGCTTTCTGATATTGTATGTTATCATGGCATTAAAATATTGCAGAAAAAAATGGAGTTGTCTAATTTAAAAATTGTTTCCTTCATTAATAGTATAATTAAGACTTAATCTGACCTAGTTCTCAGCCACTAGTTTTTTCTAAGGCCGTTGTAGTGTGTGTTCCTGGTCCACTTTAAATGAATGTGTCAGCTCTCTGGTAGGACATGTACCTTCATAACTACCTCTGCTAACTTAGCAGGGTTTCCTATAGCTCATCGAGCTGAGATGCTATAGATTAGCAGCCTTCCTGCTTAGAAACAAACAAACAAAACTAAACCAACCTTGAGACAGAAATCCAAACTCTAGTTCCTGTTTCTCTCTATTCATTTAAGCTAACTATTAAGAAAGCCTCGTGTTCTCATCTTTGCTTGTATTCTGTGCAAAGATCCAATATCTATCTTTTTAAAATTGACTACTACCCTGTAAAGTAGACAAGAACAACATTGATTAAACAGGAACAAGTTCAGTGGAGGGCCACCAAGATGGCCAGGTGCTGGAGTACCTGCTATGTGAAGGAGGGTCTAAGGCAACTGGACTTGGTCATCCTGAAGAAGAGGATCCTTTGGGGGAGACCTAACAGCAGCCTTCCAGGGCATATGAGGGAGTCAGTCAGGCTCTTCACAGTGGTGCATGGTGGGAAGATTAGAGACAACAGGCATAAATTGAAACAAAAGAGATTCAGACTGATATAAGGAGAAGCTGTTTCAGTGGTGATAGTCAGGCAGTGGAACAGGTTGCCCCAAGATGTTGGCAAGCTCCGTCCTTGGAGATACTAGAAGCCTGGCTGGATACAGTCCAGAGTAACCATGTCTGACTTCATGGTTGACCCTACCTTGAGCAGAAACTTAGACTAGAAATCTCTTGAGGTCTCTTCAAGCCTGAGTTGTCCTATGATACTAGGAAAATGGAAACCATACTGCCTAGTAGGGTTGTCTGTGTATTTTTATGTATTTATACATGCTTCCATTTTAAAATGGTTTCTGCCTTAAGTGGCATGTGACTTCGTTCATGACAGCGTTGTGGAAAAATGACAGCAGCACTGCGGGATGCTGGGTGGTGGTTGGACCCAGGTCCTTTAACAGTGAGAAGCTGGCAGTAGACTAGCATATTTGAAACCAAGAATGTAATTAGGGATTCCAGATGCTGAACTGAAGTGCCCCTACCATGTGATCTTTGGAACAGGCTCAAGGGAGATGAATGAGGGTTGTGTCAATAGCAAGAATTCAAGTGGTAGCTTGATGTGATCCAGAACCTCTTTCAGTTTGTCTCTTTCCTTGGCTTGGCTTTTTCCCTGCCTGTCTTTACATTCTGTTTTGAGACTTGATTTCCTTCTGGAACTGGATCCCAATTGCTTTTACAGATCTGTTTTCACAGCAGGATTACTGGTAGCAGCTTGATTTTCCAGATCTTCTTTTGAACTGGAGAAATTAAAGTAAAAGGGATTAATACACTGCATTTTTATGTTGGCATTGATTCAAGTGATTTCCTCAAAACTTCTTCTCCTGATTAAGTGGATATGCAGAAGAGACTGAACACTACCATGGAATAATTGAACATGACTTGGTTTTATTTTAAGATTGTAGTTGCTAGACTCTATGCTCGTCACATAATTTACTACCACTCTTGCAGTAGTGTGATAACTGGTCTTTAACTGATACTTTGACAGAGTAATATTGGCTCAATAAGAGTAAAGTCCTTGCTCTATACAGCATGGTAGTTCCTTTCTCTAAATGTATTTCAGCCGATACTTTTTCACAAGGAAGAAAACAACAGCTCTTCACTTCAAATTGTTTTACCCAAAGAGGGTTTGTGAGAATACACTGCTGGAAAGCACTTGAATACTGTCATAGGTTATTCATCTTGTGGCATATCTAATCTGTTGAAGTTAAGGAGTAGAATAAGATCATAGTCTTAGGTCATAAGCATTGGAAAATATTTTTGGTATGAAATTTGATTCTTCTGACATGGGATTTTCAAAAGCGGCAATGCTAGAACAATTAAGGTTGGGTCACATTCTACCTGCAAAGGGATACTGACTTTAGGTATGAACTCTTCAGCTATTTGGCAGACCTTTTTTGAAGATTTCCCTGCCCCGTCCATATCTGTCCATACTTTTGAAGTAGTGAGTAGTACCAGTCAGACTTGGGTCATAGAAACCCATCCTGCACCAGGGAAGTGATCTCTAAGAACTTCTAATTTTCTGGACAACTAAACAAGTAAATTTGGAGCAGGTTTAAAGTGTAACCTAGAATCCTTCGCCAGAGTGCTTGGACTAATATTGATAACTAAGGTATAATGACTTCAGAGCTCTTGCACAGTTTGTAACAGCTCTGTACTTGGTTGTTATTAGCGTTTTGGCTCTAGTGCCACACCTTCCCACCCAGTTATATTTAATCAACAAAAAGGTTATAACTATTTAAGCAGTTTCAGGATAAAAGGTAGGGAAGAAAAAAACCCTCTTAAATGAATAGATAAAGAATTGCTGTAATGCATAAGCTTTTAACTCTTTGTCAAGGAAGGCAGTGCCTTGAAATTTAGCAAGCTAGCTGCCTAATGACCATAGGGTGACTTTGTATGCAAATGAATTATTAGCTATAGATTAAGCATTTCACATTTATCTTTCAGCACTGTAAGTCCCCTGGCTAGAAGAAAGGGGGTAGAAATTCTGAATAGAACAGCTTAAGTTTTAGGAGGGGAAATCATCTTCAGCTCCTCTGAAGTCTTGAAATGCCCAAGTAGATTTTAAAATAGAAGGTGAAGCTGAAATGTGTGCATCTCTAATTACTACTTTCTTACTTCAGAACAGCAAATGATACAGCATAATCTACTACTTGTTAGCAGAACCTGTTTAACCTACTGTTACTTTTTTCATTAGGTATTTGAAAAGATTTAAAGTGATGAAAATCAAAGTACTGCGAAGCTGGTGCCGTCAGATACTGAAAGGCTTACAATTTCTACACACACGCACTCCTCCCATTATTCATAGAGACTTAAAATGTGACAACATCTTCATTACTGGCCCCACTGGATCAGTCAAGATTGGAGACCTTGGTCTGGCAACACTGAAACGAGCTTCTTTTGCCAAAAGTGTGATAGGTAAGCCTTCCCTGTTTTGGAGGCTGGTGAGCCAGTCTACCTGTTTGGAAACTTCAGTCTTTTAAGAGCTTTCCTTAAAAGTATGGTTTCAAAGGTACATGGTCAAAGCCTGAAGATGTGTAGGCTTTGTTTCTTGGCTGTTGAGGTCATTCTGTGTTCCTGATGAGATTATATGTTGAAATTTTGGTTGTGCTTTTGATATTTGTATGTTAACATTAAGTATTTTGGAATATAGTTTTCATTGCCCTGCCCAACAGTTTAGTGCAACATTGTTGATAAAACCACTCTTGGCTACATATAAATCTCAGCTTTAATATGATGCTTCAAGAAATGTACAAAAGCATTTTGGTGACCAAACAACATTTTGATGTTTAGTCTAGCATTAATTTATACAGCCAATTTTTTTTATTGTCACCAGGGGTTAATATTAAATCTCTTACACTTTGAGTAATTGGAAACTAAGGTATAGCAAAGAAAGGCAATATATGTATTTTATACCACACTCTGACTGTGATATAATGCCTTACTCAGGGAGTCTATAGAATGTAGATTTATGTAAGTTAGGAGGATGCATTGGGGAAGTATTGCCTTTATACTTGCTCTGTTCTTATGTATCCACTAATAAACCTTTTCAGAAATTGGTTTGATGGAACTAGTATAGTCTTTCTTGTGAATTCTTTAAAGAATTGGTTTTATCAGCTTTGTTTATATAGTTGGGTGAATAGACTGCAGGGAATGAAGTTGCTCTCACTCTCAGTATTTAGAGCTTGCTAAAATGCAGTATTACTCAACAGTCCTATACTAGATTCCTAGATGGCATCAGTGGTGTATACCTGTAAATTGTCTTGCAAGCTGTTGCTGAAATATTTCCTGCTTCTTAACCAGGTCAAAGTATTAATAGGAAAGAAAAGTATATGGTGTGAAAACAATATATTTTCTTAAGCATACTTGTCCTCAAATTTATCATTGGAAAATTACCACTTCATATCTAGCTATCTGTTAATGGTTGGCCTTTGGATAAATGACTTCAATTACATCCTCTTTTTTTTGTTTAGCATGGTGAAAACAAGCAACATGGCTATAGAATGATCTGTAAACTGTTTTGAATCTGGTGTCTGCAGGAAATAATTCTGTGCTTAAATTTTACAAAAAGCAAACTTGCACCTCTGGCTTAAAGTAAATCTGATCATACAATGCAGTCCCTTTGCTTACAGAGGGGACGCTGTGATGCTTCACTGGGCAATAATTTTCTGCACACTATTTAAATGGGACTTGTTGAATCTCACGCTCTATGCCTGTAACTCAATCTCTCTGTATTTCTGAGTATTTTTGACTGTAGGATGTCCCTCACTAATGCCTGTATCTGCAGTAGGCCTATAAATATACTGCAGGTGGGAAGGTAAGTATATGAAGAAAAGGGCTCTGGTGAGTGGCCTTTGCAGAAAATTACTTTTTATCCTTTTTTTTCACGAAGGTTTATGTTTGTAACAGAGTTTTTCATTGCAAGGCCTTTCCCGAACCATTATACTTCAAAATGTAGATGGAGAGCATCAGGTCAGAGACTAGCTGTGGGCTCTTACCAATACTACTTCTTTTGCAGCAGAGGGCAGTCAGGTAACTTTTGAAACAAGGTTTAATGTGCCTCCTTTCTTACAGGGAGAAAAGGTAAGTGGTGTCTTAACTCTCCTTAGTATTTGGTTTGCAGCCTATGGCTAGTCTACAGTTTTCCCCTCTTCTTATCCCCTCCCCTCCATTTGACTCCAGCCTGATCCAGTCTGTTTTGATACTTATATTAACTAACACGCATAAAACAGGAATTGCATCAGTCCTTTCATGCCATTCTTATTTCATAAAGGCCTTGCAATGGAAGACTCACAAAGTATGTTGATGCAACAGAGTGACTAAGGGTTTCCTCCCTCTTCTTTTTGCCTCCACTTTCTCTTGTCTCACAGGTCTGCCCATCCGCTTCCTCCTGCGGTGAGTAACGCCAGCAGCCTCTGCTCGCTTTGAGACATTTAGAGTCTGAATCGTTCTTTTAATTTAAGGTACCCCAGAGTTCATGGCCCCCGAGATGTATGAGGAGAAATATGATGAATCCGTTGATGTATATGCTTTTGGGATGTGTATGCTAGAGATGGCCACGTCTGAGTATCCTTATTCCGAGTGCCAAAATGCTGCGCAGATCTACCGTCGAGTGACCAGTGTAAGTCCCTCCCCAGTACTGATTCTAAAGCTACTACTACTAGCAGGAAAGGAGTACAGCTCAGCTGGGTAGCATGGTACTATGCAAATGTGCATGGGGAAAAAGAGAAGCTGACGAGAGGTTTTTGGGGGATGGGTGGAAAGGTATAGGATGGTTCAACTTGCCAAACAGTCAGTCAGTAGCCTGTAAAACATGTGAATGGAAATAGAATTTTGCATGTGTTCATACTCTTCTTTCAGCATAGAAGAAGGTATTGCATAGGATTTAAAAAAAAAAAAAAACCACACACAAAAACCCAAACAAACAACATCAGAATAATAGCAGATTATTTTCTAAGCCACTGGGGCGGATGGTGGAAGCATTTCAGTCTTGAAGATTAGCTGGTGACTTTGTTCTCTGAAATAAAGCTGGATCACAAATTCAGAGTACTTTGGCTTAGCTGCCTGCCAAGGCAAATCATAAATTGTTACCTAGAGTGATTTTAAGTTAATAGTTTACTGAATTCCAGATGGCCCTTAGCTACTGTGTGTCGGGTGCACTTCTAATAATTATGCAGTAGAAATACTTGATAAATAGCAGGAAAGGTATTCCACCCCTGAAAAGTGCTGGTAAGTGTAGTGGTGGAAGCATTGCGAGTGAAACCAAGTAAGGCTGAGAAGGGAGGCAAGAGATTTGAGTTTGCCCATCTGACTGGACTAAGTGGAACCTGCAGACCTTGAATGTAGGAAGAACTGTAGTGCTAGAAATGTTCAGAATGGTTGTGGCTAGATTTACTTTGTGATCTCTAAAACAGTGTCATGAAGACTATGTTGGTGCAGTAAAACAAATGGCACACATCCAACCTTCTGATCTAAGCATTCAGAAAGAATAGTGAGGTGGCCACTTGGGGAAGTAAAAACTTGCATTGGATTTCTCAGAATACCTGTGCGGATGTGCAGAGGAAGGAAAAAACCATAACCTCTTTCTCCGATCTGTAGACAAACGGATTCCTGTTAATCTTTCTGTGTATTATCTTGGAGAAATTGAGGATTTAATAAACGACTTGCTTACCTTTGGAAAAATAAAATGCTGTCTTATTCCTGATGCCTCACACTATAAAAGGCAGATATAACTACTGACTTACAGATGTGGAAGGAAGGATCTTCATGTCAGAAGTAATGAATTCTGAAGGAAGGCTTGGTGAAATAAAACTGTCCCTTGTTTGAAGAGTATTGGAGAGGCACAGAAGGAAGAAGAAAGAAGGGATAAATGGCCATTTTGTTTTTAGAACAGATGTTAGAGTAAGTTTATATGTATATACACAGAGTCTTTTTTTTTTTTGCATGTTGGTGGACTTACCTGTAATTTTCTAAATAGAGAGGAAAAACAAGGGTAAAGTCTAGCCTTTGCTCTGCTTACAGCATAATCTGATCTGCAAGCTATTTGGGTCAGTGAAAGAAAACTAAGTATCTTACCAAAACAGTCTTAGTGGTACCTTTTGATATGCTTATGTATGTGTCTTGGCCAGAGCCAAAGAAGCATGATTTCGGTATGGGATGGGCACTTTTTCTGAGAACAGATACCTGATGTAACTGCCTCGTCCATTCCTTAAAAAGTGCTAGGAGCTGGGCTGCGGTGAGAATAATCAGCTTTTGACACAATCTTAGGCATGGAGGTCCCCAGGTCTTAAAGAGCTGTCTTTTCCCTGGTCTGTGAAGTACTCGGCAATTGGAAAACCTTGTAGGGGCTTGTAGCAGACAAACTTATCTAGAGACTTACCACGGTTCAGCTTACCACTTGTTTATTGTGCTTGATGCTTCTTTCTCCCCCTTGTTTTTGGTTGACTGTTGAACTTCTAAGTGGATGAGAAACACTAGTAACTTTTCGGTCTGTCCAACACCACCTTCTACTCTGCTGCTGATGGCTCACAGACTGAATTTAATTGTTGATTTTTTTTTTCCCTGCTGTTTCATCTACTGGTTGAGAGCTCAAAATGTACTTTGATATGAAATCAAGGAAATCTTTGTTTTCTTTCAGAAGGAGCAAAGGACAGGAAGGTAAATAAAATGAAATGTACATTTATCTGCTGCTAGGCAGAGAATGAAAGGCTGCGTGCTTTGGTATGCTTGGGTTTGTTTATTTCATTGTAGTTGCAAAGCAGTTTGTTTAAAACAAACAAACAAACAAAAACCCAAAACCAACCACAAACAAAACTTGAATAACTTTCAAGGAAGCCTTTCAATGAAGAAAAGACAATACTGTCTGGAAATAAAGCACAAACCTGGCTTAACTGATAATGGAGAATTCAGTGCTGCTTCTATAATGTGGAAAGGAGAACCATGTCATGAAAGTGAAATAAAATACTTTTGTGTTATTTTTACCACTCCGCAAAAGCTCTGTGAACCAATGCGAAAGGGAGCCATGTAGTTTTCTGCCCTTGTCCTTTGCTCCCTGTTAAAGAAAATAAGATTTTCTTTCATTTCGAAGGAGACTTTAGAAGTTTAGACAAGGTCTGCAATTGTGGGTGAGAGGTGAACCAGTTGAGAAATTCAGTACTTAAAAGGGCAGTGTGTGAACCATCAAAACCAGAGTGGAGTCAGAAAATTTCATGTGTAGGTGACTCCAACAGTATTTAACCAACACATTTCCTTTTAATGTATGTTGGAAGGTGAACGTGGTTTGTGAAAGATGCTTAACATTTCCATTTCATCCCCTTAGTTTGCTACTTTCCTAGGCATGTTTAGGAGTATTTTGAGGTAGCAGCTGTAGTCCTGCTGTGCTTTAAATGAAAGGATTATTTTATCTAGATGCACACACAGAGACCACAGGGAAAGACAATAATAATGGTCTGCTATTGACAGTCATGAAAGATCATGCCATGTGGGAGCTTAAAAACCACCGAAACCCCAAAGGCAATATGATCAAAATGTGCAGCCACTCAGTGCAAGCGATACGTATTTAAATTAATTGATCTCCCTCACCCCCTTTGCAGTAACTATTAGGCTTAGTAAAAAGCAGAGTTACTCTATTAGCTTAAATCCTTGCTATTGCTTAGCACAGAAGCCTGTAGAAGGTGTCTTAATGCCCTGGCTGTCCTCTCAGCTTGGTACTACCAGCTTACGTTCTCTTCTCCCATTTTGGCTGTGCGTTGGTCTCTCTTCTAGGATGGCCTTCAGCTGCATTGCATTTTGAACTTACAGCTTTTGTAATAAGGATTGCTCTAGCTGATGCCCAGATACTGCAGTGTTGGGTTAGGGCATTTGCCAGGATTGCTCAGAGTACTTGGTTGTGTGTTCTACTTCTTCTGTTCAGGGTCTTCCCTCATGGTTAGAAGCAGTTTTCTGATTAAATAATAGTTAGGTAAGCAAAGATCTAGATATCAGATCTAAAGGCTGATCTTTCTCCTAGAGATGAGACATTTTTTTGGCCCAGGCAGTTATTGTTGCTTCACCTCTTGGATAATAGCACTGCTGCGTGAGTCTGCTGTTCGCAAGATGCTTGTCTATATAGTCTACATTGTCTCACTGGGAAGTTCCTGTTTTTCCTTAAAGCAGTGCTGGGGTAAAGTTCCCAAATTTTCCATGGCCCGAGAAACAGAAGTGCAATTAAATTGGTTTTCTGGCTCACTAACTAGAAGAAGAATTTTTTCAGTAGAAGAATCTGGGTAAATGCCTGGCTTAAAAAACCAACTGCCTTACAATTTGTAGGGCTCAAGGTGTTACGTTAAACTTTGTTTTACAATTCTGTTAAGGAAGTCGGCAGGAGTTTGACACAGGGTATTGACCTCTGTTTGTATTTGCACGCTCTAGCATGCTCAGTCTAGACCCTTTCACTAGCAGTTTCTTTAGAATGGAAAATGAGATCTGCGTGTCTTGTCACTGAAGCATAAAAGACCCTAGCTTTCCTCTTTGTTTTCATTAAATCATAATGTTGCAATTTTGTCTCAAAAACCCTGTTTTCTTCATTGAAGCTGTCCTCTGCTGTTCTTTGGAAATGGTTCCAAATAAATTAGTAGTTATTACTTAAAGAAATTGCAACTCCTGGGATATTTACCTTATTGGGCAGGGGGGGAGAATCTCCTCTGACATTTAAGTAGTATGTCTCTTCAGCTGGGACTGAATGCATCCAGTGGGCACTTTACTGCCTACTTGGCCTTGGAAAAAAATGTGTAAGCCTGCAGTTAATTGAAAATAACTTGCACTATTAAGGTAGTCTTGCCTGCTCCTGTGATTCTGTTTTTTTTTCTTCTCTGCCCTCTTGTGCAGACACAACTGTCTGTGTGATACTAGATTAGGGGATGGGTCATCCCCCCACCCCCCCTTTTTTTTGTGCAATTCTGCACCATATCAAAGCAATAGAGGCAGTTCCAATACAAAATGTAATCAAGATATTTAATTGTTACTTACTCGCTTGCACAAAAAAGGGAGTGTAATATCTTGGTAAAATTCAGGAAGGTTTCCCTGTCTGACTTTGTTCCTCTCTGGAGACTGGTATTCTTTTTTTGACCTGTTCCATGTGTATTTCAATTAAAAAAATTGTCACAAGAGATGTTCTAAATGGGCTACATGTGCATTTAAATGAAAACAGAGATATTTATAGAACAGACATCTTAAGTATGATTTCTTAATTTAGTCTGTTTGGGAAGCAATGCAGTCAGTGAAGGCATAACTAACTGCAGTAGTTTCAGCTGCTTTGCCTCAGCCTCTGGTGAGACCAATGTAACCCTTGCAGTTGCCTCAAAAGCTAGCTTTGTTTTTTCTTGCTCATGTTGCAGTTACCACTCACAGATGTAGTATAGACCTCGGTTACTTCTACACTATATTTTGTTCAAGCTTTCTTATTGCAGCGCAGAAATAATTTTTATAAGCGTGTAGAGGTACTGATTACTCAATTTCTAAGACTTGGATGTCCCAAGTCTTACATTTTCTACGTGATTGACTAGTCCCAGGACTAGTAAAAAGACAATTAATGGGTTTATTATGCAGATTTGTCTCATTCTTGCATATCTACCACTAACATAAAAATCCGAACATGTTCTTGCAAAAAAGTTAATAAGACCATCCTCGGTTTCAAATGCACTAATTGGCTGAGTGTGAACAGAAAACTCCCTTTTCTTTCACCCCCTCCCGTTATATAAACTTACCGTTTAAGTTCTCTTGATGGACTTGTGCTCTATACTTAATTTTCTCCACGCTTACTTTGACAAAGTGAAGTTTTGCACTTGTCCTTGCTTTCACCAAAAGTCCAGTCTCTTCTCTGTAAACAAATGTCTGCCTTCTGAGCTGGCCTTAAGATGAGAAGGGGGGAAAAAAAAGGGCATTTTGACTTAAAAAAAAAAAAAAAAAATTGTTCTGTACTGAAATGTTCCATAGAGTGGGCACAACATTGTTCTTCTGTGTTCTACAGAGCTTAAAAAAAGGCCCGAGGGAACAAGGTACATAATGAGTAACCTGA
Organism: Mycteria americana; assembly: GCF_035582795.1. NCBI lineage: Eukaryota > Metazoa > Chordata > Aves > Ciconiiformes > Ciconiidae > Mycteria > Mycteria americana. The sequence continues at coordinate 68,833,334 of NC_134365.1, forward strand.
CCAGGCAGTGTCCAACTGGTTTAAAAATCCTTAATTTCCCTAACTGGTGGGAACTGAAGCTCACTGGTTAGAGTGAAGGTCATTCTCTTGACTGGAAACCAGGCAGTTACAAAGTGCTGCAGTTTGGTCAATTGAGATGAAATTAATCTCTTCTTTAAGTGTCTTAAATGTTAGGCATCATAATTGTCTAGACTAGTCAACTACTTCATTTGCAATGGGCAAAGTATCCAACCTTTTTTTTTTTTTTTCCTTCTCTTCCCCCTTCTTCCTGTGGGGTCCTAGGCAGCAAATATAAATGCTTAACCTTTAGACTTATGTTTAATTTTACTTGCAGTGCTTAATGTTGATAAATGTCCTCTTTTGCTTTCTGGAAGCAACATGCAACTTTTTTTAGGCATACATAAAGCTCTGTTTCTTTACCTTGAATAACTTGGTGTCTTGGCCTGATTCAGATGGGTATAGAGACACCCCTCCTATCCAGCTTTCAAGTAGAAAAAGCATTGGAAAAATTAAATGGAAAAGTAGGGGGAGGTAACCCTCAAACAGAGCAGGTAGTCTTTTGTTAAAGTGGATACTGAAAGACCATGAACCTTCAACCAAGCACAGGAAACACTAATTGGGCAAACTCTTGTAATTGTATTCATTGAAAGAAGAAACTTCAGACATTTAAGTATCACATGGAAGAAAATTGCACATCAGATGCAATTCCGCTACATCACACTGAACGGACTAAAGAATACTTAAACTTCTACCACTTTCCTCTCGTAGCTGTTCAACTCAGTTGCAAGCATTTTGCTGGAACGTCTTTAAGGGTGAAGAATCTTTCTGGGTGGCAGTTCAGTCACTGACTCATCAGTTCAGAAATGTGTAGCCTTAAAAATGGAAGATGGGAATTCAGGGTTTTGAAGCATTAATATCTTAAGAAGCTGTTAGATTAGAAGTCCTCTTTAAGAAATGACAATGATCTAAGTAAGGAAAAGCAAGGGTCAGCTTGAACACTGATATATAACATGCTATATGGTTTGCACAGCTAGGGCAGACGATATCTGAAGTTGGAAGGAAAAAGGATCATTCAACAACTCACTTTTATGAGTTGATGTTAGAGGTGTTTGTCCTATTCAGCATCAAAACCTTCTAGACGACAGCTAAAAGTGTTTTGTCGATATTGATGTAAAACAAACTTGGTTTGAAGCAAAAGGAGATCTTTCTTGTTTATGTTGTTCACTGTTGAGCCTGGAATGTGTCTCTTAGCAATTTTGAATTGGACCTGATTTTAAAATGATCAGAAATTAAAAGGGGGGCGGGGTGGGGCGTGAGCTTCAGCTGAGTTGCATAAAATCAAGATCTAATATATTTTTTTTTCAATCTGAAATCCTAAAATTTGGTTGTATTGCAGAGTTTCCAAATGTGTTTTTAGAAACCTAAGTAAGTTCACAGAATACTGAGTAAACAATGTATGATTATAAAGTTTCATTATCTGTTAAGGATCAGGCCTCTTAAAACTGTGATACTAATATTTAATATTCTGTCCTGTACTAACATCTATTTAGCTCTTACATTAACCGAGGTTAATTTAATTTAACAAGAGATGGGAAGGTGGCTCTTAGGAACAGGGAGGTGGTAAGTGTTTTTAAAATGCCTAGCTTTGCAGTGTGATGAGAACCATTAATGAATCACTGAAGCATTACTGTGGGGATACTGATAGCTCAATGTTATTTGTCAGTATAGTGCCACTAGTCAAGAATACTGACATTAAGAATGCATGGGCTGCTATCTCTTGTCTTGCCAACTGTAGTGCTATAGTTGCACAGGGGTAGGAATGGGATAAGTCCAGGAAAGTTTTAGTCTTGTGGAAGCTCACAGGGGTGTTTAGTAAAAAATAAGTTATTTTGAGATTATTTTGTGATTCATAGGCGAGAACTCCACCAAAGTTTTACATAAACCCTTTACAGTTACCTCCAGGTTACTCAGAGCTGTTCCCAGAGCAGGCAGTGACATGGGGGTGTGTATGCCTATTGGAATGCTTTTGCTTGTTCCTGTATTAGAAGAGTGAAAGTTACTAAAGTTGAATGTGATTTTGCAGATACAGTTTATTCCCCAAAATAGAGAGAAAAATGAGGCTAAAAAGTATATGTAAGAAACCCACTGCTTATTGTGCATAATGTTTTTACACTAAAGGGGGAAAAAAAGCTGTTGCTTTGCTGTCTAGTGAAGGTATTTAAAAGCTTCCTCACACTATGAGCCTGTGACTTTGTTTTAAGCTAAACTTCTTTCAGAGACGTTTCCACCTTACCACGCATTACCACCATCATAAAATTCTCTGCCACCATCATAAAGTTCTTTGCGTAGCAGGGATACTTTTTAGGACCATCCTCTGAAACTGTTGAATCTCTTGGTACACAAATAGAAGTCCTTCAGTCCTATTAGAATAAGTCGTAAAATAAAAGGGACAATGACTTTTGGTGCATTGTCTGAATTGTGCACTATTTTCGGTGTTTGCAACGTTATCCTAGGCCTTTTAGTAGGTATCTTCCAAGGGCTAGTTCTGGTACCAAAGGTGTTTTGTGGCCCATGGAAAGACTTGATGTTGGATCATTCTTTTTAATTCAGTTCCAAGTCCACTAGACCTAATCTGTGGCTTTTGAATTGCTGTACTTGAAATAAAAAATTAGTACTAGATTAGGTTTTTCTATCGGAATGGTAGCTGATTAAAGCAGAGAATGCAACTAATATAATTTGAATTTTCAAAAATGTATTTTCCATACTGAAAATAGAAGACAGACACTTTTAGTATTGCGTGACTGCAGCATTTCTAAATTTATAGCAGTGAAATGTGTGTCTAGGCATGTCTGTGTGTTTTTTTTTTTTTTTTTTTTTGTTGCTTTTTGAAAGCCATTTCCACGCTGAAGTCTCAACAAAGCAAAGGGTCATTCAGCTAGCTCAGGATGTTCGCCAATGCATATTCTTGTCTGGATGATAAAAGCGGCATCCCTGCTCCTTAGTGTGATGTTAAAGAACTGTGCACGATAGATTAAACTGATCTTACCTTTACGCTCTTGTGCAAGAATAAAACCTGAAAAGTTAGTGCCTGGTCCACTTGTCCAATCAGACTTTACTGTTGTTTCAGAAGAACTTCTCATACTGTGTGTTTCTAAACAAGGCCCTTTTCACTGTTAGATGCACCAGTATCCTAATTGTTAGCCAGCTATACTAAGGAACTGTGTCCTGCCTTGTAGTTAGAAAATTTCCTGTTCTAGAGCTTGAGTAATTTCTTCTATTCATTAGAATTACTGCAGTTACAGTAGATGCTGTGATTAATTAATCTACTTTTTAACTAAAACCATCTGCTTAGCTAGTCATAAGGGCTCCAGATTCTCAATACTTTTGAAATAGTTGATATTTTTATTTACCTGGACAGTCTAAAGTAAAAACTTAAAATGCCTTGTGTGCTGGGCTAGATAATTAGTCAATGCGGTAGTTGTAAAGCATGGTGTATATTCAGCAGTAGTGCATAGCATAAGTTACGTTTCAATATTATCACAAATACAGTGGTTTTTTTACTTTGTTATAGCCTTTTACTTGAGAGGGCTAGAAAGGATTGCAGCCAACAATTTCTAGGAAGAGTTATGACTGGTTCTTGTTCAAACTTAACTGTGCAGAAACAAAGCAACAGAACTGTAGCCTACTATACTGGTCTTAAATTAGCTTTGTTGACTGGATGGATTTGCAAATACATGGAGTTGTAAGGCTTTTAATGCTGTAAATTCTCTGACTTTAAATAAAAACACAGCATTGAGAGACTGGCAAAGAAGTTGGTTAAACAGGCAGCGTCAATGTTCTGTGGCTCCTGGGCTTTAGAGATCGGTTGCAGAACACAGATGTGGAGATGGCTAGTCAAATGAATCTGTTGTGTTCTTTCCACCAAAGATTATCTCATACAAATGACTAGATGCTTCTTTTAAGCAGCCTCACAAGCTTTAGGAATAAGCAGTTAGTATGGATGTGTCAGTCAAAGTACAAACATACCTTGAGTGTATAACAACTTTAATCATGTATCTTGGGAATTTTTTTTTTTTTACTATTGTGACTGGCCTCTTGTTTTTTATTAATGCCTCAAAAATTGTTTAAGAGTGGATGGTAAATTGAGGAGGAAAAGAGTTTCTAAATTGTGATCAGTCAGGTTGCAGCAAGCAGGCCTGTATAAATACTAGGATGCTTCTATTGTCTTTATAATGTGTTTGTGAAATACGGGCATACACGGTTACATGTTGCAAGTCATGAAGACAGCTGGTCTGGAGAAATTTAAGAATCGTGGGACTTAGATTACTTACACACCTGCATCACAGAGGGTGAAGGCAGACTGGTTAAGCTATTTCAATGACATACAGCTCTCAAATAGCTGAGATATGAATTTTGGTCTGGATGATGGTAGATCAGTCAAGTTCAAAAGGTCTTGGGTTCAAAATATGTAGTCGTTTTTGATCAGAAGAGAAGAAAACTAGGCCTGTCCTAGTCTAAATAGTGCCTCATGAGCTAACTGTAGCTCATTGGAAGCTTTCATCTGCTCCTACTGCTTGTATTGCAGTAATGCTATTTATTCTGTTAGGATACTGATCTGGTGCAGAGCTTATTCTGCAGGATTTAGTGATTTAATTCTTGGCAGAATTATCAATTGCCCAGAATTAATTGCTATGAAAATACTGAAATCAGAGAAGCTAAATTTTCACCTCTGTTAAATATGTTGCATTGTTTTAATTTTTTTTCCCCCTGCAATCTCAACTACTGTAGCTTGCTTTTTAACAAGAACAATAAAATCCATCGTCTGTAGGCAACCCGTATCTCTTTTGAACTGAGTAAATCTTAAGCTTGAAGTCTTCCTTTTCACAACAGGTATTTGATTGGACTGGGATGAGCATTATCAAAGTTATAGGTGTGTGCTGTATGAAATAAGGAAAGAACTAAATCAGAAAGATTGTTTCTAGAACAGACAACAGGATTAAGATGGCGGATTAGAGATTGAAAAGGTGGTGAAATGGTTAAACCTGTAGGTTCTGAGGGCTGGGTAAGTAACTAATAGCAGCTGGTGAAATTTAGGAGATCATGGGGTAAACTAATTTAAATGCCATATATACCATTGCCTGGGGGCTTCTTTGAGACTATGTGGAAGGAGGTAGGATCATTGGCTTGTTTTCCACTGGAATCATATGCTCTGTCTAAACTCCTGGAATTAATGGTTTGTGGCAGCCTGGGACTGGCTCAAACTAGAATGGTAACAATTTAGCAAAAAGAAAATATAGAGGCTTTAATGACTTTGTTTGTGTGATTTGACTTTGCTGCTGATTCTATTAGCCTCTGGACTGCAATGTTAGAACATTTTGTTTGAGAAGATTAATCGGTTATGGTAGAATTCCCTTGTAGCTCTGCAGTTATAGCACCTTTTGAAAAGTCAAGCAAGAATTGTGGTTAGACTGGGACAGGTAGACTGTGTGCTTGTTAAAAGCTGAATGTTTAATGTTCTTTGCAGGTCATGCAGTGTACCCCAGAAAAGTGTAGTCTTAATTAGCTGTGCAAAATGTTAGATTTTATTCCAGTGGAGTAGATTTGCTTTGCAGCGTGTCTATTTGGTTTGAGTGCAACTGCAACAACAAAAAAATTTATAAGCAACGGCAAGCAAAATTCCAACATGCCTTATTCACAATACCAGTAAGCACTGTTAAAAGGGAGATGATAATCAAAAGTTAGTTGATTTTATTTTTTTTTTGGGGGTGGGGTGGGTATAAAATGTCTAGCTAAGCAGTTGGAAGGCCACTCAACATAGCAGGATCTTTCATGATCCCTTTCCCCTTGACCCCTCTAAAGTTTCACAGCAGCTGGCAGAGAGGATTTCTAAAATGTCCAGTAAAGGATCAAAAAGTGTTGCTGTTGCAACATTGATGTCGCATGGTATAACAACAACACTGGTGTAATTGTGGTATACTTGAGGAACTAAGTATGCTATTTTGGGGTGAAAAGTGATCTTGATAACTTGAAATTAAATTTTATCACAGTTTATCGTCACTAGTTGGTCAAAATTCATTTGCTCACTTCACACTTTAAAACGGCGCATGTGAACTTTCTTAGCATTGCTCCTTATGTCCTTCCAAAAAAAACCCCAAAAGCCCTGAAGCTGTGGACAACTCATTTTATTAGTAAACAAATTTTACAATGGCTGTTTGAAACTAGATACCAGGGGAAAAACAAAGATGTCAGACTTCAGGCTTAGGTTTAGAGTCTAGCAAGAGGTGTTAGAAAATATAACTCTATGGATTATTTGTATGCATGTAGTGTAAAACGAGCAACAATGCAGCTTTCTAACTTTGTCCAACAGTTTGAAAATCACCTTCAAATCCCTTTTCCCTTACACTAAGCACCCAGTAAAAGGAAAGCAGTTGATGTTGCCAATGGTACCAGAATGCGATTGTCAGGAAGGAGGGAGGGAGGTGTAATATATTGTATTATCCTAGTGCTGTCTTGTGTTCTGTTAGGATTAAATTGAAGTTAGTCAGCTGTAAGTATACTTCTGGAGGTCCATGGAAAGAAAAGGCGAAACAGTAGCTGCCTTCACCTCCGCCCAATAAAAAACTAGTGCCAGCAGCCTCGTGTCAGAACAACATACTGGACCGACCCATTTTCCTCTGTTTAAAAGTGTACTTCTGCAACAGCGGAATTGACCTGGGTGATGATCCTACGTGCAGCCTTAAACTATAGCAGAAAACTTGGGTGGAGAATAGGCAGACCAGCCAAGCAGGGAGGCGGGGACATGCAGGAAGTAAAGGATCCTTGCACTGCCTCTTCCTCCTCCTTACAGCTAGCTGGGCAGGGAGAAAAGGACACACTTGCCTCTTGCTTATATTGATTCTTTCTATTCAGTATTTGAGTGGCAAAAGCAGATATTAAGCTCAAATCTCTGGAGCCTTATGTACTGGACTTGGAAAAGTACAAGAGGTGTCAAACAGAAAACAATGCTCCCTTCTAACTTTGATGTCTGCTTTCCTTCCGCTGTGCGTTAAGTCCACAGCCTAGTGGATTCCCATCGGAAACGAGCACCTAACTCACTCTTTGGTGTGTGCATCTCTCTTTTCCTGATGGATTTTACAAAAAGAGAGATCTGTCCCATATTTGTAATTGTTAATTCCCACTGTTGCTGCTCTCACAAGGATTGCACTAAAGAGGTAAGAAAGAATTTCAGCTCTATAGAATAAGTGTGTGTAGCCACAGGAAAGGATTTTGGGGATGAATTGGAATTCTTGACAAATCTGCTGAACTGCTTTACATTTGCATAGCTTGGGTCTTCAGCTTTTAAACCTGACTATACTTTTTTCTCTGTAATTTTTAAAATGTAGGTTAAAACAGTGAACAGCAAGGCTGGAACCCTTATTGCTTCTGCTATTTTTCACCTGTGTTGTCATTCCAAATCTAACTATTTTTTTAAATTTAGGATTGCTGAGGGTATGTAACACTTGCTCTGTCTTCATTTTGGTTTGGTGTAAAAGTTATACAGCACTGATTGTACTCTCTCTTGTGAAGTAAATGATATTTTCAGTATCTCTTGCATTAGAACAAGATGCTAAACCACTGACCCAGTAATCTGGTGATCTAACTAATGCAAAATACTATGTGTTTCTAGGCAAAAATTGTGAAGAGGCATTCTGGGTAGCACATACTTTGGTGTTTAAAGTGTCTTGAAAATAAGAGTACCTAACTTGCCTTTAATGGATCAAACAACCATATAAATGTGGATGTTGAATTTTGGAACACACTTTTATCACCTGATTAAAATCAGAAACTTTACCACATCTAAGATAAGTGAAATATGAAATCTCTTCTTATGCTTAACATGAAGTCTGTAAGATAAGTATTTAGTTTTGCATCGGTTCTGCTTTGTGCTACCTACATATATGCCCATATTTTAGAGGTGCTCTCAAAATGTAAGTGTTCAGTGGGTTTTATTTTAAGTTGGCACTTCTTTCAAAAGAAGCAGTTCCGTCCGTGTTAGCTATTGCACTATCACTTTCTTCCTGTAAGCCTGTGTCGTGGTTTAGCCAAAACCAGGACAGCCCGAGAGCTAGTGCAACAGTGTAGGGAACCAAACTGGGGAGCTTCATCTCATTGGAAACTGCTGCAGGCTTTTTTGGTTGGATTTGTTTCAAGTCTGATAAACGCCATGATCTGGTTCATTATGCAGCTGTATAAATGTGTGTGCCAGCAAAAGGGAGGAAGTGACACGGGTGTGGGAATGGGAGATGGAGAACAGGAGACTGTTGCTTTCAGCAGCACTGCCAGTTCATGCTATTTTAGGTGGTAGCTTGAGAAAATGTTGATGATTTTAAGGTGCGCCTGTTATACCTATCTACACCTTTCTTTTTTCTCTGCAAGAGCTCTTCCTTCTATTTCTTTAGCAAACTCAGAAAAAATGCTAGTGGGATTTGAGTGTTTAGTTCTTATTAAACTGCCACTGGGGAATAGGACTAGTAGATTAAAAAACTTTGAGTTGTCCTGTGATTCTTCTAAAGAGTTTGGGGTCCAGGAGAGGCATATAAGAGTGTGACCATCTTGCAGTAAGTGTGGTGAAAACCAGGAAACACGGAATGGTTTAGTACGTACTTGAGTGCCTTTGGGTTCAGGACCTAATGGACATCTGCTCCGCTGAACAGCTCATGCGCTCTTAAGGACACATCAAGGTTATGTGAATTGCAGGTCCTGGCCTCCCTTTGGTGTCTCTGTGATGGCAGATTAAGGTGCATAGGCAGCTCTGCGTAGAATAGGGTTCACTGATGTTTATTGTTTATTGATTTTCATAATTCATATTATCCTCTGTCTTGTTATGTAAAATAGTTTGACACTTCCCCCTAGTGTTTGGAGGAGAAAAAAAAAGTTTTTAAAAGCTGGTGGTACTTAAGTGGCCTGAACTTCAGCGTAAGGGGTGCTTGGCCAGCACTGTAGACGAAGCTTAGTCAACCCTTCTCATGGACTGTGGAACAAACTGAGAAGTAACGTAGCTGCTCGAACACGGACTCTTCTGTTGGTTTTGGGCCCTAGTGTGAGGTTCTCCCAGATTTTCTCAGGAGCAGTTAGGAACATAGAAGCTATGCTGAAGGAGGCTGGTGGGAGCTTCTCTTTTTAACTGAACTCTTGGTTTGGAATTCACAAAATTGGTTATTGTAAAATGGCCCTTATGGAAGGGCCTGAAGGTTTTGGACAGGTATTTAATTTCTTTCAGGATAGAGAAACACAGGGTAGCAGACTGGATCACTGATTTTAAAATCCATTCTTATCTTTACCTTTTCAGGCTTCATGCAAGAACAGAGCATGTGGTAAAATAATTAACAAGAAAACTCACGTTATGTTAATATTTCGTTATGTTAATATTTTGCTGTACCAGTTGTCTTACTGATCTTAGCTTTTAGTTTTTCTGAAATGAGAGTGTCACAGATCTGACTTCTTCCTTCTGCTTCCACAATGTAAATGAACATACATGCAGGCTGCTGCTATGTGGGGCTTGAGCTATTTAGGAGACTTAGATGTGTTAAACTTTGGCAAATTTTGATACGAATGTATACAATAAACAGTTGAATAATTATGCATAGGTTATATATGTATGTGTGTGTCTATAGGAGAGCATTTAATTATGTATAGAAACATCTACCTCTCTGTATATGAACCTGAACTCCTGGGACCATTTTAAGCTTGGTCGTAATTAAAGGTGGGTGTCTCTGACTAGTCTGCTATATGAGCAGAGACACATGCAAACAGGTACTTGATACCGGTAGCAAACACTAAAACTAGTTTTATAAATCCCTATAGAGTATAGAGTTCTGCAATGTCCTGCCAGGAAGCTGGAGATTTATGATATGACTTGATTACGGTATTAAACTTACCTGTCCAAATTTCGGTCTGGTGTCTTATCAGCTGAAGCATTGATCTCCAAAAGTCTTAATGTTCAGTGAAGCTTTTAAAAACATTAAGTTAATGTTCACTGACAGACTGTGTTTCTGGACTTACTCTAGTCACAATATACTCTGTGAATTTCAATTGCTAAAACTTGATAAGAGCAAATTTTAGAGCAAAGAAATAGATAACCAGAATGCTGTTGTAACAGGAAGTTTTTAATCAAGTGAAAAACTGTGTCTTTCTGTACTTTGTTGGGGTGTTTTTGTCCTTTTAAAAATTCCAGATACAGCACCTTTGTAAAACATAGTGACAAATAGCAGTGTTGTCCACTGGAAGACTGCACTCTTGTGCTTCTCCCAGTCTTGTGTTTGCATCTGTTAAAGTTGATGTTGACTGTGCCCTCTCCTGGAAGAGTGTGGTAGAGAATATTTTAGGTAGTGAACATATGAAGTCAATATACTGCCATGTCTGGCCAAGGGGAAAAAAGTATCTAAATGTAGATGGAAATTATTATTGTATTAAGTCTCCACGTTCAGTTAAATGAAGGTCTGTAGCTGCAAAGGCTCTGGTTCAGAGACTCAAACCTTTCTGTTTCAAGACTTGTTTCCCGCTGACAATAGAGGAAGGGGGAAGTGGCATGTCTTGATGTCCCCATTTGATGGGAAGCAGTATCATATAGGAAACTGGGAGAAGTACTTTCTGGTTAGGGTGTAAATCACGATGCTTGTACTACTATTTAATTTATTTCTGTACTTCAGACTATGGTTTTCACTTCTGCTTAGTTGTGATTTACCAGTGACACAGGGTCAGATGTATCAAGCGTATGATTTCAGGATTGTTCGGCTTGAAAATGTGGGCTCTTCATATAACAGAATTTGAATAGGGTGTCTTCATCCTCTCTCATTCTGCTGTCTTAAATACAGAGTTTGAAGCTAAAGGCTGAATCAAGTAAAATTGAGTGCCAAATTTTGCTGTTGTGGACAATTGCCCCTGAAATAGGGCTTCTGGCCATGATTAAGTGATGAAGTTTGGCTCTCTGCCTGCAATGTTTTGCAGGATTCCCAGATGGTCATATCTCATGGCCTATTTGCTTTACTGATTTTAGTAGCTGATTATACTTAGATTTTGTTTTGCTCTCCCCCAATGGCTTTAGCATGTATTGGAGAAAGGATCGCTGTGTGTTGTTGAAGGGCTTTTGTAAAGGTCTGTATTGCTAAACTCATTTTCCTGAACTCACAACAGCAGTGATGCAGGAGTCTGGTGTTGTGGTTTAACCCCGGCCAGCAACTAAGCCCCACACAGCCGCTCGCTTGCTCCCCCCCGAGTAGGATGGGGGAGAGAATCAGAAGAGTAAAAGTGAGAAAACTCATGGTTGAGATAAAGACAGTTTAATAGGGAAAGCAAAAGCCACACACACAAGCAAAGCAAACCAAGGAATGCATTCACTACTTCCCATAGGCAGGCAGGTGTTCAGCCATCTCCAGGAAAGCAGGGCTGCATTGCATGTAACAATTACTTGGGAAGACAAATGCCATCACTCCGAATGTCCCTGTCCCGTCCCCCCTCCCCCCTTCCTTCTTCTTCCCCCAGCTTTATATGCTGAGCATGACATCATATGGTATGGGATATCCTTTGGTCAGTTGGGGTCAGCTGTCCCAGCTGTGTCCCCTCCCAACTTCTTGTGCACCCCCACAGCCTACTCGCTGGTGGGGTGCGAAGCAGAAAAGGCCTTGACTCTGTGTAAGCGCTGCTCAGCAGTAACTAAAACATCCCTGTGTTATCAATGCTGTTTCCAGCACAAATCTAGAACACAGCCCCATACTAGCTACTATGAAGAAAAATAACTCTACCCCAGCCAAAACCAGCACATGTGGTATGAGTGTAGTAGGTCTTCTGTGGAGAGCTAAGATACAGGAAAGTTTTTTGTGTTTTTTTTTTTTTTTTTTTTAATTTCCTTTTTCTTTTTCTTTTTCTTTTTTTTTTTTTGGTTAAAACATTGGACAAGTTATTGAATGATCCAGTCAGATCATTCTGGGCTAAGGTTTTTCCTGTAAAATCAATCTATGCCAAAATTACTTCATATAATGGCATGTTGGAAACATTCTGGGAAGCAGCAGAATCCTTTGAAGACTGTTAAATTAGTCATGTGGGTTCGTGCATTAGTGTTACATAGGAAACAGTTCCTTCAATTCCTAGTCCAGTCTGTGTACTCACCTCTAACCAGCATAATGTCCATGGAAACTAAATGGTTCTCCTTTCATAACTGAGAACCTAACTGCCAAAGCCTTCCGTTATGGACATGTGGCTGAGAAACAGGGTGAAAAAATATTTGCAAAAGCCACTAACAAAGAGATGAACAGTAAGATTGGGGTCAGATTTCTCTATAATTTGCACTAGTGGGGAATTCAGGCCAGTTATCTATTGAGTAAAAATAATTAGTCTGTAAACACAATCAAAACTTAAATCAAGTGGGCCTTCCAGTTTCTTTGTTGTTACTTGTATGTTCCAGGGTGTCAAGCCAGCCAGCTTCGATAAAGTAGCAATCCCTGAAGTGAAGGAGATTATTGAGGGATGCATTCGGCAAAACAAAGGTGAAAGGTAAGTACTTTCTTTTTGGATAGAGGTGTTACTTGCTGTCTGAGTCTTATCTGTGATGACACCAGATCCAGTTAGTTCCTGGGGTCTTCTGTGTTCTGATGAAAGCTGGGAAGGCAGTATTACTTCTGCAGCTTCTATCCTTTGGTAGAGTCTTAATTCCATGATTGTTTTAGAGAATTAACAGTGTCAGGAAAAGTGCAAATGCTATAGTAACCATCCACGTCAGTTTATTCAGAAATTCTACTGCTTTTATTAAAACTTTGACCTAGTCAGCAAAATAGTGGAGGACAATCCTTCCAGGTTCCCAGGTATTTGGATTGTTTGGTTGGTTTGTTATTCTGTAATCCTTTGTTTTTCCTGTCACTTTGATTTTGTTGGCATTTTATGGCTGATTATTTTGAGGGCTCTTTCTATTTTTTAAATTCTTGCTGCTCATTTTCATCCACGTTTTCTGCAAGATGACTTCTACTTGAAATGATTAACTTATACCATTACAGGAAATCTGTAACTGCTCTGATGGCTTATTGGTGGGGTTTGTTTTGTTTCCTGCTTTTACATAGTTGTTGCTTACCGCATGTCTGATTTTAAGAGTGCTTCAGCCTTCGGCCTCTCCTCTAGCCTCCTGCTATTCTGTTCAGAGCTAGTTTTGTCAGTTCATGGATGTCTATTTATCCCTTTCTATTAACTCTTGAATTTTACATCTGATGGTGTTGCTGTGTATTTTTAATTTCTGTTCTTTTTCTTAGTTTTAAACAATTTTGTATTTTTCCCCATTTTAAGTTAATTTTGTGGCTGTACATCGCTTATTTCTTGCCATTTAGTTTAAGCAGTTAATTTTTAGACTACTGCTGTTAACGCTGTGCATATATGAACATAGATCTTTTTTGTACCTTCAGGACAAAGCTTGTAATTGTGCCAAACAGAATGCAAGTTGAAGTGGTTCAGAAGAGTATAGAATATGAAAGGAAACATGTGGTGCTTATCTGGTGCTGAATTTACTAGATGAGGCTTTTTGATAAGATCTTGAAATAGACTGAAATACATACTTGGATTACTATACCGATTTGGGGACTAAGCGTTGTGTGTTGGATCTTAATGTTTAGTAAAACCAAACTATTTCTTCAAGGTTTCTTATTATTTTAGTTAATATATATCCTGTTCAGTTGGTTTAAATCTGTTTGTACTTCTGCTGACCAATGTGTGATTTTTTTTTTTTTTTTCATCTGTAGCATTGTTGCATTTTGTTTCTCCATCATGCTTTTAAATAGAAATTTGAATGATGGGCTGTCAAATAATTCATGGGAGAAGCGTGAAATGTAGGCAATAAATTTGGGGGATCGTCAGGCAAGGGTATTCCTTAATATTTTATGAAAACCTAATAACTGTGTGGGCTTTCTATGTTCTTTCCCAATATGCTAGGTATGCTATTAAGGACCTTTTGAATCATGCTTTCTTCCAAGAAGAGACTGGAGTACGGGTAGAACTAGCAGAGGAAGATGATGGAGAAAAAATTGCCATTAAACTCTGGCTGCGAATTGAAGACATCAAAAAACTCAAGGGCAAATATAAAGATAATGAGGCAATAGAGTTTTCCTTTGACTTGGAGAGAGATGTCCCAGAGGATGTAGCACAGGAAATGGTAAGTGTTGGTGGTCTTACAAGCATTGGAAGTACTGGTGTTCTCTGACAGTGAAATGTAGTTAGTCAGCTTCTGCATTTGCTGTTGTTACCGTCTAGATATAAAACAGCTTCAGAAGTTTGTGAAAAGTTAGTGCCAGAGAGTGGTAGCTTATATTGTAGCACTACAACAGTGGCTGTCTATGACAGTCTGAATTCTGTGAATTCCTCCTTCAGGTGGAATCTGGCTATGTCTGTGAAGGGGATCACAAGACAATGGCGAAAGCTATCAAGGACAGGGTATCTTTGATTAAGCGAAAGCGAGAGCAGCGTCAGTTGGTGCGAGAAGAACAGGAGAAGAAGCTTCAGGAAGAAGGTAGTCAGAAGCAGCAGCTGGAGCAACAGCAACCATCAAGTGCTTCCCATGCAGGGTCAAAGCATCCCCTATCTGTCACTGGTACTACTCCTGTCCCCACTACTTCAGCATCGGTTTCTACACAAGTGGAGCCTGAAGAACCAGAAGCTGATCAACACCAACAACTGCAGTTCCAGCAACCCAGTATATCTATTCTTTGTAAGTGTGTCAGTTGGCTTATTTAGGAACTCTTGCACTTACACAGTTCCCCCCTTAGAGTCTTAAACTTTTGGTAGGTATAGCAGTAAATATCTTAAGATGTTGCTGTCTGCCATTGCTGTCTGCTGAAGAACATTAGCTCGCTAGAAAGCACAGCAAAATAAGATGCATTCCTGTGCCTTAGCTGAGCCAAGTCTTGGCACGCTTCACAGTCCAGTGTCTTAGCACAAAATCATTTTCCTTTGTTTCAAGTTAATACACTAAATGAACTGGGGCACGTGAAGCATGAACTCATGTCCTAGTTTTTGTTGCCCTCCTATAGGGAGAGTATATTCTCGCCCTGCAGAAGGCTGTATACTTTTGCACCAGTGCAGTTAGAGCTATTAGAAACACTCACTCAAATCCTTGTTAACTTATGTTTAAGGTGGAAATGAGATAATGTACAAGCAGTTTAGCTCATAATTTGCTTTCTGAAAAAAGGTTTCTTTTTTGGTTTTGCATACTATACATGAAAAGATGAATTAACACTCCTAACTTTTCCTCTTCTGCCATCCCAACATTTGAATCAGTACTTGAGTAATGATGGTAGATGAGAACTTCCGTATTAGAATGGTGAAGTTAGAAAGCAAATTACTATCTGCTCTGTAGGTAATAGGGATTTTAAGTTCTCTACTATGCCTGCATCAGGTGCATCTGCCAGCCAGCACAACAGACCTGTTTTATATGTCAGTGTAAAATTAAATAATTAAAAAACCCTGAAAGATCATTCATAACAATGTGGCATTTAAGTTTCTATTTCTAGTCTAACCTTTTATAGGAAGCACAGTTTACTGTTCAGTATCTTCCCAAAGAACTCCTGAAATTACTGATTTTTTTCAGAGGTTATGGGAAGGCATATTGATGAGGAAAAAAAAATTTTTTTTAACCCACTTAAATATTACAAGAGGGAAAATCCTGATAAGGTCCATGTGACATGGCACAAACATCAATCTAATAAACATCAATCTAATATTTGATTAAAGTTGTGAATCTAGACTGCAGTTCCTGAAATGTAGATTTTTATCTTTAACTTCTGCAGCTGATGGGACAGTTGACAGTGGCCAGGGGTCATCTGTTTATACCGAATCATGTGTGAGCAGTCAACAGACCGTGTCGTATGGTTCCCAGCATGACCAGTCAATCTCAACAGCTGCAGTCCAGGGATATGCAGCTTCAGTTGGCCAAGTGCAGTCGCAGCAGCATGGCGGATATCAGTCACCTGCAGCGGTAAGCCAGAACTTAAAGTATTGCAAATGCATGGAATTATTTTATTTTTTTATTTCTCTTGAAAGGTGAGAGGAAACTCTGCCAGGCAATCTTCGATGTGTGTTTTGTTTTGCATGTGATACAAATTGTGCATGGGAGTAGAAAAGGGGCTATTTTTGCAAGGTGATTGAGTCTAGGGGCAGGGGGAAGTGCAAGGGCATATTTGTCTTTAAAGGTTTTATTTAACCTTGAGTGCACTTAAGCAGAATGATGGGTTAGGTTTTTTTATGGAGGGAAGTAATGTCCTCAGAACAAGACTATCTCATGAAAGTAAGCATTTAATCTCATTTGGGAAGGTGATGTGTGTATGTGTATATGAAGTTACCAGGGATCAAGCTGTTGGTTTGATTTGAAGAAGGGATTAGAATAATTTGAGTTACTGTATAAGTATGAAACTGCTGTGTGTGTTCTGTGAGACTTTGATTACAGATTCTGCAGGTAAGACTTTTTTAACTGTTATAGAATGCTGCATGTGAGAACTCCAGACTGAAAAGACCCTATACCCTTGTTCCCAATTTTATTTCTAGCTTGTGTTGATTTGCTCATCAGTTGCCATGCGTATTCCTTTTCCCTGGAAAGTCTGCACTGGGCACAAATACTTTTCCTACTATGTTCATTTGTGTTGCCCTTTTATTTTGGTATGTTTTTTTTCCTTGGTATGTTTTTAGATCCGAGTATGAGAGTACGCAGAAATCTATTCTAACTCTGGAGTAGAACTTCTGCTACTGTTATATCGTCTTCAATGGTTCCCTTGTTGATTGTTTTTTACACAAATAAAAATAAAAATCTAAGCCTGAGGCAGAGACATTGTGGTATAATGTAGTAATAGCATAAGGGAGAAGATGTGACACTTAAGACTGAGGGTCCTCGCTTTTTTTGGTACCTGTGGTTGTAGGCTTTATTACAGAGTCGTTGGTGTTACTAGCTTTTTGGAAAACATGCTGGTTTCACTCACAAGCAAAGTATCTCCATCTTTTTCAAGGGCACTTAACCTGAAGCTTGTGGTACTGCTAGTCCTTGACCAAATGAGTTTTTAATCCCTCTAAGCTCTTGTTGTGGATAAGCCACATTTTGGTGTGTGGGCATATATTGGACCAGAAGCCATTTCACTGTCTTGGGCTGGCTAGCTTCCAGGTTGAAAGACCATAATCCTAGAGGGGATGGGAGAACAAGAGGTATAGTCAAGCTGCCTAGTTCACTGCTAAAATGTGCTCATGCTCTATGATGATGACAGTGGTACCAGGAGGTTGACAGAATGGAGTAGAACACTACAGGAACTACTAACAGTTTGTTGGGAAGACAGAATGACAAGTCAAAATTACATTGACAACTGGAGAAATGGCCTTAAAAAGAAATAGAATGCAGTTCAATCAGGACAAGAACAAGGTTCATGTTTAAACAGGAATAATCAGCTACACAAGTACAGGATGAGCAACAAGTGACTAGGCAGCAATTCTGCCAAAAAAGAGGGGAAAAAAAAACCAAAAAAGGGTCAGGGATTACATTGGACCACAGGCTGGACATGGTCAAAAACATCATGCTGTTGTGAAAAAAGCAAACATCATGTAAAGTGAAGTAGTTCTTCTGCTCTTGGCCATTGGTAAGTCTGTCCTGGACACCCTGCATGAGCGAATTTGAGGGTGAATTGGGAGCAAATTCAGAGGAGAGTGACAAAAAAACCCCACCAGAAATACAGAAAACATGGTTTTGTGGGAAGACTGGAAGAGTTAAGCTGAGCCTGTGAAAGATGATCTTGAAGAGAGAGAAAGCTGTAAAGACTGCTGTAAACTAGGAGGAGCCTAATCAGATCACAACATTGTTGTCAGATAGAATAAGAAATAATAAGACTGAATTGCAGCATGGAATTATTGTTTGGGAAGGGTTTTTTTTCTAATCAACAAGGACAGTTAAGTACTGCAGTCTCCATAACTGGAGATGTTTCTGAACAGGTTAGATTAATTAGAGTCAGGAATAACATGTATAACTAGTCTTGCTTTGGAACAGGTGAAGATTATGGGTAAAGTATTTATTTAACCCTTTGAGTTCCCTTATGCCTCTCCCAAATTTTTGAGCAGTCTAGAAAGATTTCTCACATCAGAAATCTTGAAATTCAGATCTCCACTGGATATCTTGAGGTTTTTTCCCTGGAGGTCTGTATATGATTTCAGTTACATTAAGAAATTGTGGATTACATCCATAAGTGGCATATACCATTAGAGAAGGAAAACTTGCAGTTGAAGGCTGCCTCTTTCTATTCACTTAAAATACAACAAAACACACCAAAAAAGCAATAACAAAAACCAACCAACCAACACAAACCCCCTAATTCTGATTTGTCCAGTTTGGTTGGATTTTGACCTATGGCTTTCTGGATTGTGGTAAGATCACAAAATCTTGATGCTTTTATTGTCCCAGTGTCTGGAAAATGCTTGTCTAAGACTAATTTTACTGAATTTTCCATGTTAAACCAACTTTTTTCCACAAATCGTGTTGTAGAATGGGTAATGTTTAAATTTTTATGGTAATGTTTTAATTAATAAAGAGCCAGCTGCATACAGTTAGTCCACTTAATTCAGGCAAGGAGGTACCCAAGCAGAGAGACTGGTGAGGTGATATGTATAAACACACATCCACTCACTAAACTAAGAATGAATGTTTGAAAAGTCATTAGTATCTGTTTAGTTTTTTCTATTTGTCAGACTACCAGATGCTGAGTACACACAGTATGGGCTGCACCAGTGGCCCCAGAGAAAATATTCTCTCCTTTTGCTCTGCCTTCCACATGCTTCTTGTAAGGGTACTAGGGAACTTTCCTCACTGCTCAGTAACCTAAGGCAAACTTGGGTCCTCAGAGGTGCACATAGCCTGTTCCCAGTGTGTGTTGGCATTCATTCACCATTTCTCATATCTTCTTGCACACATAGTAGTCAGTATTGGACCTCTCATGGTGTGTCTGCATTTCTTTTCTACCTCATTATAGTTTTTGCTGGTTTTGTTTTTCATTTTTTTGAAGTGTTCAATTCTTAACTTTTGTTTTCCTCCTTTAGCCTCAACGTGGTCGTAGCATGTCAGTTTGTGTCCCCCACCTTCCTGCTCTTCCCTCTATGTCCTGCATCCCTCTCAGTGCTCCTTGCACCCCACCACCAGCGCTGTCTGCACCTCTTTCTCCTTTCTACCTTCGGACTGTCCCTGAAGAAACCTTTGCAGAAAAGCTTTCTAAAGCCCTGGAAAGTGTCCTGCCCATGCACTCTGCCTCTCCACGCAAGCATCGACGCTCCAGCCTGCCCTCCCTCTCTGTCAGTCCTGTATGTGTTGCCATTTGCCTACTGGCACAGTAAGATAAGTTATCATTAAATACATCCTGGACTTTGGGCATTTTTAAAATGAGAGAATGAAGAGCTTATTCCTTATACTGTGCTGCTGGAATGTTGATCTTTTTTGGGAAGCAGTACACTTAAACATTATCAAATGGTGGCTGACCATTTTTTTTTTTTTTTTTTTTTTTTTGTATTTTAGGATAGTATAACTGTGAATTACCCAGTTGTATCACAGCAGGTAAAGGGAAAGACTAGTTCTTATCCTCCTAAGTCAGAAGACCAGCTTTTCATTTTCCAACTTCTAAGCAAGCATTGAATGCTAATTAAACCCTGCACAGAACAACCAGCTTTTAAAGCTTGGTTGCTGTGGCTCATTATTTTAAAAGGTTTGGCTAGCTGTGGTAGTGATACTAGAAATTCAGAGTATGAATACTTTTGAGGATTTTTCTGTAAGTTTTAATCAGAAATGCCACTTCAGCTGCTTCTTGATTAGAAGAAGCCATTGTTTCATGTTTCTCAGAAGGTTAGATGCAAGATAGCTTGCAGGACAGGAGGAAGTCTATTTTCAGTTTTAGGCTTCGATTTACATGAAATATATTTTGAGAAACACTTCTCTGTGCCTGAAGTGTGTGAACTAATTTTCAGAACATAGGAAGAGTTCTTCATCCTGTAGAACCTTCTTGTTAGTGTTGGTCAATATGGAAATTTGCTGCTGCTTTTCCAGAAAAAAGGGGCTGGGAAGAAACAGAACAATGTGGAAACAGCAACTCGCAAAAGTCATAAATGGCATCTGTCTTAAAGACAGTATATTTGCTACCGACTCTTGCAATTTTTTTTTTTCCCTTTAGGATTGATAATACGTTGTCTCTCAGCATACTGTAGGCAAGGATGAAAAAATGCAGAATTGTGAAGTTGTTTCGTATTCTTACATAGAACTTGCTTTAGTGAAAATTTCCCTACAAATCTTAAATAAGATGAGCCTCATCTGAAGTAGTACATCAGATGGAGTGGAATTGCCTGCAGACCCTGCTGTTGCTAAACCTGTGAATGTTTTATTGTCCAGGCAAGAGTTAGGTTTGTTTCAGTGAATTCTAATTTCCTATGTGAAAAGGTATGATCAGAAGTGATCAAAGGGGTCAAAAGAGATGATCAAATTGGGCAGAATCAAAAGGCTCTGCAGTTTTATCGTACATTTTTTTTTCATCTGTGGGCTGGAATGGTTCAGCTCTGTCTCGTAAAAGGTTTCTCTTTAGCTCTCTGGGTTGCATACAGAACACACCCCTGACAGGACACTAGCACTGTGGTTTTTGTGTTGGATAATATTAACATTTAATGCCATTTTATCTTGTAGTTGCAAACTAGGGGCTCTGCATTGTTGCTGCTATCAAGTTCTGAATTTTCATATTCCCCATATGGCAATAACCTCAGGGGGTTGATTGGCTTTCAAGCACTGATCACAATGGATAGCCTGTGACAATAGATCTCATTCCATTGTCAGGAGCAAAACTGGTCTATTTTTGTGAATTATTGGAATTGGACTGGAAAAGCAGCTCTAACACAAGCAAATGTTTCCATTTGTAGCTATGCCTGCCATGGATGTATTTAATGGATATTTACAACTCACCTAAATTTCCTAAGTATTGTATGTTTTTGACCATGAATTGAGTAGTCATTCTATAAAGTTACTTCACAGAACTGCCTAGTGAACTGTGCATGTTGATGTGCTTTCACTTTTAATGTATGAATTACTTGTCTTGTTCATGTCAATACAGCCTCAGCATCCGCGTGGGGGAACACCAACGTTCCCAGATTCACAGATATTTTTCCCAACCGTTCATGAACGGCCGGTGTCTTTCTCACCACCACCTGTCTGCCCGCCGAAGGTGGCAGTTGCTCAGCGGCGCAAGAGCACTTCATTTTTGGAAGCCCAAACTTGCCACTTCCAGCCATTGCTGAAGACTGGCCAGAGTTTAGTTCCACCTGGTGGTAGCCCCACCAATTGGACACCAGAGGCATTTGTTATGCTGGGCACGGCAGCTCAGAGAGTCGCTGGAGAGCCTCTGCATGTGCAAGTTAATCCCGTGTTTGAGCCAGCTCCTGTACACAGTGACTATAGATCTGGACCAACACCTCCAGAGGATGCTCACTACAGAATGCATCCAGAAGCTGTATATCTGGTGGGCATGCACTATCCATCACAGGTATCGGAGCAGTATGATCAAGTAGCTTATAACTCTCATGCGACTGAACAACATTTGAAGCAGGTCTCTGAGTCAAACCATGGGCAAGGTGGTCCTCCACAAAGCTCTGTGTTCGACTTTCAATCGGGGCAAACGTACCTGGCAAGACATGTTCAGAACCTGAGGTTGGATTCTGGGATGGGTCCCCTTTCTCCATTATCCAGTGTTTCAGCTCCTCTGAGTGCAGATCCTGCTCAGATGACATTCCACCAGGTATTTGTTCCACACTCTGCCCCGGCTGTGCTCTCTCACGGTGGTGATGGCAGAGCGAGCTGTGTCTTTGAGTTCCATGTGCACACACCGACTTCTGCTCCAGCAGAAGGGGCAGTTTTACCCCAGCGGGTCTACCGAAGTCGCCGGGGCTCTATGGAGACCAGTCAAGAGGAATCCACTCAAGGCATAGGGTCGCATGGTCGGCTTCAGCCTGTGACAGAGGAGCAGTGTAACTATCTTGGTCCTGAGTTAACAGGTCCCAGAGGGGGCTCTGCCAGGCGGAGCTGGCCGGAAGGAAGCCCAGAATACTCCAGTGATTCCTCACAGCTGACTTCCTCTGACACTGGCGATTTCCAGTCTCCTCCCCCTACAGGGGGGTCATCTTCTGCTTTTGGTTCAGACTTCTCATTGCCCATTGTTCAGCTGCCTCAGAAGGTATTGCAAGAGTCGCAGCTCTTCATCTGCTTCCCTCAGGGAGCCTCGACTCAGCAGGCCTTGTCCACCTCGCTTTCATCAGGACCACCTGCACTCTATCCTCAGGTTACAGGAGCAAACCCTTCCAGAATTTCTCTACTTTTTATAAGTCATACCTTGCTCTTAGACTTGCTCCATGTGGTTCTAAGTATTAGCATTCATGGGGGTGTCTTTCCACCAAGTCAGTAGTATACTAGGATCTCTTTAACTTACTAGGTTGCAATGAAATAATGAGGTATCTTATTTCTGTCACACAGACCAAGTGACAAGCAGCCACTTGGTCTGTGTTCAGCTTTGGCTGAAATACTGGTAGGGCTTTTGTGTTAAGGGTAACAAATGGTCAGTGTTCCTCTAGTCCTGGACTAGTTGTTCTTTGGCAAGAGATAGCTGGAGTACCAAATTGGCTTTTAACAAGGGGTTTAATGAAATGTATCTTCTTCGCAGTTTGAATCAGCAGTGATGGTAAAACTTGCTTTGTATTTTTGTTCTGCTCCTTCGCCATTTAATGAGGGTGTGTTATTTGAAGTTGAACTTTCGTATGCATAATGTTTCATTAGACAACAACAAGGTTAATTTGGTGACTGTCCGAAATGCAGGAGCTTTTTCTAGGCTTGGGGGAAGAAAGTGGGAAGAGAGGAATAGAAGGAGCTACATTATGTACATGTACACGGATTTGGAAGTGTACTTGCAGGATCATTAAAGAAACTAAACAAGCTGAGTAGTAAATTACTGGCGCAAACAACTGTTGCTAATAAGTATTGCTTCCTTATGAGCCTAGAATATGGTGTCCTCTTAAAAAGCAAAATTTGAGGCCTGAAGCTTAGTTTGGAGGTACATGTTTTATCAGCATATATGGTATTTGCACTTGCAATAGTCAGTAATGCATTTGTACACTGTGACTGTGAGGTGTATGTGTATATACATTGTGTCTGCACTTGTAGTCTGAAACTTTCCATGAGATAATTTTTTGTGAAAAGAGAGGATTTACTTTAAGTAGACTTCTCTCTTACTCCTGTTCTTGGAATTAGGACCTCTGACATTTCAGTGATTGGAATATTAGCAACTTTGGGATTTGTGTGAAGGAACTGGAAGAGAATCTTTTTGCTTTTTGTGGTGAGATCAAGAACTAAGTATTTAAGGCATTCTGTATGGGATAATAAAGGTGTTTTATTAAAGCTGAAACAGCTTTAATCACTAGTCTAATAGATAGTAATTTTGATGCGTAGGAGATCTTGTGGAATGAAGCTGCTATGCAAGAAGCTTGAAAATTACTTGGGGATTGTTTTTACATAAACCACCATTGTTAAACTTCAGGAGGTGAATTCTGATGGATGTAAAATACATCCAGAAAACACAATAAGGCATCACAATTATTTTACAGAATATAAGTTCTGGGATCTTTTATCTAATTCATTAAAAGATCAGAATTTTAAAGCACAAACGAGTCAATGTGAACAGATGTTACAGCAGTGGGATATAGCACACATTTAGATCCTAGCCCATAAGGGCCTCAAGCCTCTAAAAGAGCAAAAAAAAAAAAAGTTCTTTTCATTGGCGCTCTGCTTTCCCCAAAGTTTCTATAATTAAAAAAGTATGTAATTTTAATAAACTTGCCCCTAATAAGCTTCTACAAGCTGAATGATCACAGCATTAAGGAATTTTAGTAGATATTTCTGATATGATACATATGCACCAAAGTGGTGCATGCTCAGGGAACTCATCTGGAGGTCTTTGCCTAGTTGTCTCCCAGGATCTGATAAAGAAATATAATGGTCACAAAAATAATAATGAAAATTCTGGATCTGACCAAAAATGTCAGCCTCAAAAATAATGATGAAAATCCATTCCATTTTCCTGTATGTCTTCCACATCCATTTGTATGCCACTCATGCATTTTTTTTCATTGCTTATTCATTCAGAAATTCTGTCTTAGGTAGAATGTGGACCCCCAGATTTCTTCAATATCTAGTTCTTGATAGCCTTTGAATGGTAGCGAGTCTGGAAATGATTTCTAGCTTGTATTTTGACATGCCTCTCAAAGGGAACTCACGACACGTATGTGTATTGAGTACTTTGTTATTGGTCTAGAATTCTATGTGTCTTTGATTTTTTTTTTTTAACAGACAGTTTTATTTCTTTCTAGCCTCCTTTTATCTCCCCACCTAACTGTGTTTAGAACACATGTAAAGGTAAAACTTAATGCCTGTATTTCCAGCTACCATACCAAGGCATCCTGCTCTTAAAGCATCATCAGTGGAAGAAGCAGCTGGTAGGCTGATCTGTCTCATGTTGAGGGGTGTGTGGGTTGCAAAGACTTTCTGTATTGGTTGTTTTGGAAGACTTAAAATGGAGTTCAGTACTTTTCCAGATTGCTCTGCTTTGTTCTGGTCATAGTGGGATTTGGCCATAAGGACTGGTTGTCCAAAAGGACAGCTAGAAACCTGTTCCAATCAGATCATTCCAGGCAGAAATTATTTTAACTGCCTGCTGCAGAAACCATAGGGGTTTTTAAGCTGATTCTCTGTCTTTTTTTTTTCCTTTCCCCTCCTCCAGACGCAGGTGCAAGGCCAGTCAGCCTCAAGCAGTGCATCGGTGCCATCCCAGCCTGCCCAACACACTCAGCAGGTAAGATCAACTGTTCCTAAACCCAGGACTAAACTACTTTTAGTATAGGATTTTGATGACTCTTAAAGAGCAACTGACTACCTCTGTCCCCCACTTCAACCCATAGTTTTGGACAAAAGCAAAGGAATCCTCTGGTTCTCAGCCATTCTAACATGCTATGCAATTAACTTCATCGACTTTCTGAAATTTATTTTTAGAATCGTGTTAATGCTTGTTTTCATGTGTCTGTCTTCCCCAACTTCCACCTGAGCTTGCAGTGGAGGTCCCATTCAAGGGGAGGCATGTCAGGATTTGAAAGTTAGACAGGCAAACTTCATTCTCATGATTTCTTCTAACTGGAAATACTATCTTCTGCAACATCCTCTTCTCTTAACTGCCTTTTCTTCCTTTATAGAATCTTCATTCTTGTTTTCACAGGTGAAATAATTCTGTTGCAAGATTTGGTGCTGGTAATGGAGTTGTATTAGTAACGCTAATAAGTAATTGCTAAAGCTTAATGGACTCAGAAGAACCACTGGTGTCACTTATGAGGGAGTAAAAAGTAGAATTTAAATAGGATATGCTTTAAAAACTTCCGTGGGGGGAAAAAATAGCTTCTGCCTCTTCTCCCTACTACAGAATGCACAGCAGCCAGCCTCTTCCCAACAGCCTGGACAGTACCAGCTGCAGCAGCCATCAGTTTCTGCTGGCGCCACTCCCACACAAACTGTCTCTCAAACTCAAACTTCACAGATTATGCCAATGCCTCAGGCAGCAGCTGGGACACAGGTAAACAAAATTCTTCTTTCTAGTGGAAGATTTTTTTTTTTCTTCTTCACAGCTGGCAAATTCAACATGCTGCTACTTTCACTTTTGTCGTCTTTTTGAATGGTTCCAAAACATTCATCCAGATAATAGTATTCTTAGTGTGCCACAACTGTCAATTTTGTTAGAAAATGTGTTGGAAACCCTTTCTTTCACACATGGCAGTCATGAGTAATTTGAGGGAGGGATAGCACTTCCATGCACAAAGATCTTTAAGTTGTCAAAAATATCATGAGGCATATTGATGAATGGTATATTATGAATGGATTTTCAGGAACTTGTCATTTCGCTGCTTCCCATCAATGTCTATCTTCTGCACCATTATGTGTGTAAAACATGTTCACTTATTCAGGTAGTGAACCATAAGGACTGCCTTCTCTACTCTGTCATCTTTCTTATTCAGCTCTTCTCCTTTACTCCCTGATGAAGAAGCTTCTGTTACTGAGTATTACTTCATTTTGGCTCATATCTCTGTCTTGAACATGTGAGCCTTGATTTTTGTTTTTAAAATTGTTGTTTTGTTGCTTGTTCATCTAAACTGCCTTTCCAGTTGCATCGTTCGCTGGCTTTAATTGACATATCCCCTGCCATTCTCTGAATGCTGGCACAGTGGCTTTTCATTCTCCGTTGCTTTAGTCCCCATACCCAAGGCTGACAGATTTGTTGAAAGATTTGCACTTCTTTCCTGTAAGAAGGCAGGCTTGGCTCTGGGGACAGAGTTGAGGGGAATTTGATTCTGTTTATGCACAAGTCAGTGCTTCAGGGTATTCAAACGTTGCTCTTTCACCCTGTGTGGGTGTCTGTTTCAAGAGCCTGTTGAGTTCTTCAGGGGAAGTGTTGTGAAGTGAGGACCTTTTGGAACTCCAGCCAACTTCCCAGCCACTCTGCCAACTGTGCTCCCCACCCACTTTAACAGAGTGCTGTAACTTGAATAATTCTTTCTTTGACTAATGCATAAAAATTCTGCTTTCTGCAGCCCTGCTTTAAAAAAAAAAAAATCTATCTCTATTTTCTTTACCTCCCCAGCTTCCTGTTTCCCAACCAGTGTCGATCATCCAAGGCGAGCCTCAATTACCTGTTGCAGCACCTTCCCTCCCTCAGCCTTCAGTTGCCCCATCAGTCCCCATTGGCTCTCATTTTCTACCCATGGGACAGCCCTTGCCAACTTCCATGGTTCCCCAGTTCTCAGTGTCTCAGTTGCCTGTAGCAGCTCCTCATGTGTCAGTGGCTCAGCCAGGTTTCCAGTCCCTGCCCATTTCAATGGCAGCTGGCATGAATCAGCCATTGCTCACACTGGCAACGTCTGCTGCGTCAACCACTGTCCCTGTAGGATCAACCGTTGTCCCTAGCCAGCTTCCCACATTGATGCAGCCTGTGGCTCAGTTGCCCAGCCAGGTTCTCCCGCAGCTCCTGCAGCCAGCTGTCCAGTCCGTGGGATTGCCAGTCAGCATTGGACAAGCTGCTGAGGCTTCACTTCCTGCTGGAGATGCTCTTTACCAGGTATTGTTGCAAGCCAGCAGAGCTCTTCTCCACATTTTTACCTGTTCCTCTAAGGTACCAGATTGGAACTGTGTGCCCTGGCCAACTCACTTCTCATAAGAGAGCCATTAAGCCATGAAGATGAATTCTGTTGTGTGATAAAGGACTGTTTTAAGGAAGGAGGAAAAAAAAAAAAGTTCTTGGATGCCCTGGTGTTTTCAGTTTTTCATATTGGGCAATGGAATTTTTCTAAAATGACAGAATCATAGTGCAGGACTTCTGTCAACCACTGTGTGAAAGAGAACAGCTATATATCCAAGAGATTTGTCAACCTGGAAAAAAAAGGCAAAAAATTGTGATTTTAAAAATGGGGGATGTGTGTTGGAAAGAAAATCAATGGCAACATATTCAGCGATGTCAGTATTTCATTCCAAGTTTGGGAAGGGGAAGGGAGGTGGGGAAGGAGGGACATGGACTTTCTAGAAATAAGTGAGATGGCATGGATCTGGAACGTGATGTAAGTACCTGATGCTAGTCATGAAATGCTAGACTGTTGGGCACAGACTGCTTCAGCTACTTTGTGCGATCACTGTAAAAATGGCAATCTGAGTAGCGACAAAAATAGTGACTCGGCATATGATTGTTCTTCTAGAACAAAAATTGTATACATGTAGAAATATCTGCACTGGGATTATAAGGAGTGCTGTAGAATAGAAACAGTGTGTAGGGATGTTCCTTGGTTCCTGGGTCAGCTCATGATGAGAAGACAGGAAGAACACTAGAGTGTTTTTGCTATTAGTCTCAAGAATCAGCATCAGTTGCATAACATCATCTGAGCAGTAGTTGTTCAGCCTGAAAATTCTTCAAACGCATTTCAAGTCTGAGGCCTTAAAATATTAAGCCAAATAGGCAGCTATAAGAGTTGGGAGACGAAGATTGTTTTGCCTAAGACTTGCAACTTTGAGTGGGAATTTTCTTGTTCAAGCATGGTGACTCACAGGCTGGGCTTTGGCTACATGAATGGTTTGCTTCTCTGGGAAGATAGACTTTGGGAGTGCTTGAACAAGTATGGAAGGTTGGAACGCACCCCTGAAATGGATACTCTTTTTTTTTTTTTTTAAACTCGTTTCCTAATTAGCTCTGACATTCACTAACTTGACTCCTCATGTCTATTACAGGGCTTCCCACCTCGGCTGCCGCCTCAATACCCAGGCGACTCGAATGTTGCACCTTCCTCTGCTGTGGCCTCTGTTAGCATTCCTTCTGCCGTACTGTCCCCTCCCTTACCCACAGATGCAATGGCTCAGCCAGGCTATCTTGCTCCTGTTGTGCAGCCGTATGTGGAGCAGAACGTTTTGGTTCCCATGGGCAGCCTAGGAGGACAGGTTCAAGTGCCCCAGCCTACAGTGAGTTTAGCACAACAGGCCCCATCTGCCTCCTCGCAGCAGGCAGTTTTGGAGGTAAATATGTTGAATATAATGTAACAATACATTTAGGGCATTTGAATTATGCAACAGTGTATGTGTGTGGGGAGCTAATCCCTTCCATGCTTGTGTTCAGTTGGAAATTAATATTTCAAATGACCTTTTTCTTACAGCAGAATGTCATGCCAATGTGGGGACCTTGTTGTCACTGGCTGTTCTGTTGGGAAGTGAGTGTGCATCCTGCAGGCAAAAACCTGTTAACACTTCACTTCTTGCTAGTACTGTAGAACATTTTTGCCATATCAAAGACAAATGGCAGCCGATAGCCTTTGAGTCGTTACGCTTATTCCCTGCAGCGTTGTTCTTGCTAGGGAGAATTTGAATTGTCTTTGTGTTCTGCATTGGCTTGCCTTTTGCACATTCTGTTAGTAAGACTGTGGCTGCATGGCAAACTGTAGTGACACGTAGCAGTAGAAAGGATGGCTGCTTTCCTCTCCCCACCCCTCCCCAGATGATGATTTGCTTCACTGCAGTTTGCTCTAGAATCTTTTGTAAATTAGAGCTGTCCAGATGCCAGCTGTTTGAAGTTCTAAAAAGTTTACAGCTGATTTGGGAGGAAACATTGAAGACTACTGTGTTACTTGAAAAGGAACGGTATTCTTTGGAGGGTTGTTGATGTAGGTTTCTATCCATAGGGTGCTCAGGGAGTCTCACAGACTGCTCCTTCAGAGGCTCTTCCAGCAACACAGCCTGCTCAGTCCACCCCTTTGGCTTCCTCTATGGATAGGTAAGTATTGTTTTCTTTTCACAAAACTGAACTTCAATTTCATGTGTTAGATTATTCTTCCTTGGGTGATCTTTAGGTATCTTTTTGCACCAGGGATATTTTTTTCACTGAGGGTGTTCTTGAGGATGTGAGGAAATAAACTTCCTAGAGGAAAAATAGGCTTATGAGAGTTGGAGTAAGTTTTGATTTACAGCAGGGTATGGAGGGCGTAAATACGATTGTGTATAGTGATTTAACTTCTAATCCTTTTTTATTTGTTATGTCAAATGGATCATAAGGGATGTTTTTCTATCCTTTTGGCACTTAAACAGAATTCAAACTCCAAATAGCTTGAAAACATATTCAGAAGATATATTTGTACAACTTGGTTTGCAAGAGATATGTAGCTGAATAATTACTATTAGAATTGCTATTCAAGCAACCCTGAGTGTTGACAGGACTCTTCTCTCCTTCTCCATGATTAACAGGCATCTACTGCTATCCAGAAGAGAATACCATCTGGTAGGGTAAACTGTATTGTTGCAGTTACGGAGTGCATGGATAGCAATATAAAGTTGTTTGGGGGTTTTTTTTTTTGTTTTGTTTTTTAGTGCGCATTCTGATGTTGCTTCAGGATTGAGTGATGGCAATGAGAATGTTCCAGCTTCTAGCGGAAGGCATGAAGGGAGGACTACTAAACGTCATATGAGGAGGTCTGTCCGCAGTCGCTCTCGCCATGAGAAGACTGCTAGGCCGAAACTGAGAATTCTAAATGTGAGTATTTTTATATTTTAGTGACGGTTTGGTAGTGATGATGCCTTTTTTGAGCTTCAAAAGTTTCATTTCTTTTGAGGAATGTGTGTCTTGTGTGGCATTGTTCCACCCCCCCATCTCTGAGCACACAAGCTATCCAGTGTATTTCTTCTGCTTCTGGAGTCAGCGTTCCAAAACGTCATCCATTAAGAGCTTTTTGGAGCATTAGGTATGGCAAAATTGGCTTGCTTAGCCACAAGTGATTCCACAGACTATTCTAGAATATTTGATTTAGTCTTACTAGTAATGCTAGGCCAGTGACCTGACCTGTAAGCTAGAAAGAAACAAGGGAACATCGGGAGTTTTAGAGAAAAGTGTGGATGAGGTGAGCTTGGAGGTTTGAGTAATTGGCAGATCCTCAGAAAAAATGATGCTGTACATGGCACCATTTATGAGACTAGAAAGTGAGAATGTGTTTGTATTGGAGCAGTACCATTGGTTTGTCTGTGAGCTTTAAAGCACAAGTCTTACGTTCTCATGCTTTTGGTTTGAATTACTGTTTTCTTTGCTTTAGGTTTCAAATAAAGGTGATCGGGTAGTGGAATGCCAACTAGAGACACATAATCGGAAAATGGTTACTTTCAAATTTGATTTGGATGGTGACAACCCTGAGGAAATAGCTTCAATTATGGTAAGACATATTTTAGAGATGAAGAATTGAATCCAGTCTTAATCACAGTAGTAATATAAGCAGTCTTATTTTCTCATTTGTGTTTCAGAATTGCTCTTCCATGTAGCATGGCCTGTGCTCACCTTATTGGTATGCAAGCACAACTAGAGACTCTGGGTACAGAGTGGTATACCAAATTCACAGTTAATATTGCATGCTCAGTTCACATGAAAATTTGCATCAGTTTTTACCATAGAATTGCAGTTTTATCAAGTACATCTGCTTTTGTGTTTTTGCAATCTAATTTTTTGAAAAACTGCAAACAACTTTCAGAAAGCACCAGGTTGGTTAAATTCTGTTTGCTTTTCTAAGAGCAAACATTGCTAGATCTTTAAAACTTACGCTTAAGCTTTGAGGTTTTTTGCTGCTGTTCTCAACTGAAACTGCAAGATTCTGCCCTTAAAGTAAGGAATGGGAATCACTTTCTGGTTTCTGAAAATCTGTAATGACTGACGCTAGTTTTGACTTTCTCAAAGGAAAAAAACCTCTTCATTCAATGTATAATGGTCAAGCATAGAAAAGAATTTGCCCTGTAGAAATATGTTTAAATGAGAGTACTGTGTAGCCTAGAATAGAACCTCCCCTCTTATTTTTTTTTTTTTTTTTTTTTTTTTAAATTTAAACTCTTATTCCTGGGCTGGTACAATCTGAATGAAACTGAGATTGTTTTAGTGTTACTGAAGTGAGGGGGGATGACAAAAAGCAGTATCTTTTGCCAGCTTCTTGGGCACCTGTGCAGTATTCATCTTTTAGCTTAGAGAGGCATCTTTTAGCTTAGGGCAAAATAATAGGTGCTGTGTGCTGGATTTGTACCTGTCAAAAGCAACCAAATCAGTGACATGGGAAAAATGATCTCTTCACCACTAATGGCTTTCCAAGAAAGAGGAAGGAATTGGTTCTTGGCTATGTATGTGTATTGGCAGTGTGGGGAAAAAAAAGTCAATAACGTGAAGTTAAGTGCCAACAAATATGGAGAGAATACATAGATGTCTTCGCCTCATACCTAAAGTGATCCTATGGAGGAATAAAAGATTTAAAAAACAAACAAACAAAAAAAGCCAAAACAAAACAAAAAACACAAACAAAAAAAACCCCCACCACCAACAAAAAAACAAACCTCAAGCCCAAACAAAACCCCCCAAAAATACAAAACAAAAACCCCTCTAAATTACAAAACCTGCAGATATTTGAAGATGAGTCGAAGCAAAATAAGGAATTGTGCATCCAAAATGCAGTCACGTAGTTGAAAGTGTGCAACCTAATTTAGACAACCGAATCTGAAACTTTGTGCTCATCGGTTTTCTTGTTGAATGTTGACAAAACTTTTGATTGTAAGACTTCCTGGTTTCCTTTTAATCAGGATACTATTAGGCATACCCCATATGGGTATCTGTTATTGCTCAACTTAAAACACTGAAGGTTTCTTTAACTATGTATTCTGCATTGCAAAGGCTGATAGAAGTACGTCATGCTTGTCTTTCCTTTTTCTGAACCAGCATCCCAGAAACTTGATGTAAAAACAATGTCTCAGGCTTTACCTCTAAGGCACTTTCCCTCTCTCTTTTCCAGCAGAGATACTGTGACTGACAGCTTTACTTCTGTTTCATAGACTAACTGTCTCTGAGAGTTTTACCGTGCGTTATTCGAGGAGACAGAATTTTCTCATGGGTCAGACCGAACTAAGAAGGTCTTTCTAAATGCCAAGTATACTTCTTGAAGCTTGTTTCCTCCAACATAAGCAGCAGAATGTATTTTTATAAAGCAATACTATGTATTGAAACTAGATAGGCTGAACAATCTTCCTCTCCCCGTACAGGGAACATAATTAATACTTGCATTTATGTACTACAGCCAGACTTTGAGTTCGTGATGTGCAACCTGTATAGAGTAGAAGTTCTATATGACATGGAAAGAGAAGCATAGAACACATCTTGCAATACAGAATTTTCAATTTTTTAATATTATAGTTTCTTTTAAATGTGGCTCTTAATGTACATTACATTGGATATGAGAAACTGCAGTAAGATAAGGCTGCTAATTTTAAATTTCACTGTGCTAAGCAAAGATTGAGGTGATAGTTTGATGAAGAATTGAGACTGAATGTTGTTCCACAGCAGAGAGTAAACAGGGCAAATACTTCTGTGCTGGAGATAATTTTAGAAACAATTGTTTTTCTCTAAGGTGTCACCATCTTTATCTTGTGCATAAGAACAGTGAAGGGAGGACAAACAGTAACACCAAAAGTAAATTATGGTTATTCAATATATAGTTTTGAAATAATTTGTGGAAAATTATTGTTGCTTTGTTCTCTTTACAGGTGCAGAATGAGTTTATTTTGGCAACTGAGAGAGACTCATTTGTAGAACAGGTACGAGAGATTATTGAGAAAGCAGATGAAATGCTAAGTGAGGATGTAAGTGTGGAGCCAGAAGGTGATCAGGGTCTGGACAGCATGCGGACAAAAGATGATGGCTTCTTTCCAGTGTCGCAGGTATGTAAAGGACAGATTGCCTTAGCTATTTGTATTTTCCATTTTGGGTGGTATGGCTTTGTGAGTAGACCTAGCTAGAAACTGAAACTTCCTTTTGTGAGAAATACCAAAGCTTAATAATTAAATGAAAAGACAAACAGAGAAAGCTTCATATCAGGGGGAGAGCCTAAAATGCATTTAGAAAGCTAAATAATGTAGACCTCTTGCTTTTTGACGTGTTCTAACACTTCTGAAGCTGCTGAATCTCCTAACAGTCCACTAAACAGACAGTCTTAAATGCTGAGGCTTCTCGGATTTGAGGTTATTGTGAGGCAGGACACTAAAACCCCCAGCCCTGTGCTGCTCACTAAACACTGAGAGCCTGGACTCAGGCCCTCTGCGCAGTGAGCTACTAAGAGATTGGATGGCTCAGTTAGAAAAGAACAGGTTTTGAAACTGGTTGCTGGGAATAAGAAGGGGTGACATTTCCTGAGTCTCTGCCTTATTTCCACCCCAAAGTAGTTTGAAACATCCAGTTACCTGTGGAATGTTTAAGAAAATCAATTGGACTGCCTGTTAACAAAAGAGTGTTTAGATCAATTTGCTATATTGATGGTCACTCAGCTGAGAAGCTCTAAAAGCGCTGTAGCTGACATTATCTGGGCAGAATTCCACTAGTTTAGTAATGGTGCTTGGGTCCAAGGTACTGCTTGCCTTAAATGCCCACATTTCAGTAAGCTAGCATTTTAAGAACTATCTTCTGGGTTTCTGTTTCAGAATAGAACTTTAAATTTTATCTTACTTTACAGAAATTAGAGTTCAAACAGCCAGATCCTACATCTTCCATGCCACAAAGAATAGGTAAGTCTTTTGTGATTTTTTTCCAACAGTTACCTTTTTCTGTTTCAGCGGATGGGTGCAGCCAAGTTTTTATTTTGTATGATGGAGTGCACATTCCATATTGCAGGTTATGTATTTAGTTACAACCATGTATCACTAAATATGTAACTTCTTTCTGTTTAGGGGTTCCTCCTAGCTCCTTTACCCAGGTTGTCCATTCTGCAGGAAGACGGTTTATTGTCAGCCCTGTCCCTGAGAGTAGGTTAAAAGAACAGGGCTTTTTCACATCTGCTGTTCCTGGAGGAAAAGAAGCTCCGGATATGAGTAAGTTATCTAAACTCTTAAAGTCTGATGGCTAAGACATGTTCATCAAAACTGTGAAGTTAGTTAACTAAACTGTTCCTAAACACCTCTTAAAGTACTTGGGGATGTAAGGAACTGTCTCTCCTGGTAAGAAGTGATTATAATTTGGTGATACTATGCACGATTCTCAGGGAAAAAAATGTTGATGGGCTGTCTGCAAGATTCTGAAACCTTAATTCTGGATTTTAATGTAAGACTGGATTTGTAATCTTTTTTTATTATGCTGAGAGGTAAATGTGATCTTAGTCTAGCAACAGACAACAATACTGTAATGAACTTTTCCAGGCGGATTGACATTTTTCTGTTCTTCCAGTTGCTGCACCTCCACTACATGGTCCTGGAATGAATCTCTCCCACTCGGCATCATCACTGAGCTTGCAGCAAGCTTTCTCTGAGATGGGGCATGCTCAAATGACAGAAGGACCTAGTACAGCTCCTCCAGTGTTCAATCAAACAATACCACCATTTCCACCTGCACTTTCTACCATGGCGGGCAGTGGCGCACCTCCTGCATCTGTGGCTGCTTCTTCAATATCTGTTCCCTCCAGCACAGGTGTTTCTCTTCCAGGATCTGTTACTTTGCCTTCAGAAAGTGCAGCTGTTGGAGTTGCACCAAGCGCAAGTGCGCCAAGCTCTATTTCTCCACCTCCAGCCTCACAATCTGGACAGCAATCGACTGGTGTCGCTTCCAGTGTGAGCGCCCCTGCTTCTTTCTCCTTACCTACCACATCCCAGCCTGCTCAACCAGTAACTGGAGACATTGCCCCCAGTATCAGCACGCCGTCGTCTTTGGCACTGCCATCTACCCAGGTTCCTGGTGTCACTGGTCTTGGTGTTGCTGCACCAGCTGTGACATCTCAGTCTACTCCTCAGATTGTCACTAGTATGGCAGCACCACAGACATCTGTTGCTCTGTCTCTGGCTCAGAATGTGGCTTTGCAGCTTCCTCAGCTTAGTAGCAGTGGCTCTGTCTCCAGTCTGGCAGAAACAACAGTTGTAAGTGCTCCACAGTCACTACCTGAGAGTGGGCAGTCTATGGATAAATTGCAGCTCTGCAATGCAGCTGGCTTATCTCTTCCAATCTCTGCACCTTTATCATCCTCAGTAGCAACAAGCATATGTGGTTCAGTCACTCAGCCAGTGATACATCCCTTACTTGTCCCATCAGGAATTACATCAACACCTGTCCTACCCCAGATTCCAGGTGCAACACCTATGTTGCCCCAGGTTCCCTTACCTGGTGTCTTACCACAACCAGTTACTACCTTGCCTGCAGTACAGCAAACTTTGATACACAGCCAGCCGCAGCCAGCTCCATTGCCCAATCAGCCTCATATTCACTGTCTGGAGGCTGATGCTGATGCTCAGTCTAAAGCTCCTGGTATTGATGATATAAAGACCCTGGAAGAAAAGCTACGGTCTCTCTTCAGTGAACATGGTAACGTGGGAACAGTGCATCCGTCAGTATCTCTGGAGACATCATTGGTAATGGAAACTACAGTTATTCCTGGGATACCAACCACTGTTGTTGCACCAACTAAACCCCTGACATCCATTAGCACTTGTATACCTCCGAGCAGTTTGCCTCTTGGACCAACTGGCTTGCCAGTGCTTACACCAGTTGCCACTCCCGGGCAAGTGATCACCCCAGTCAGCTATATTTCGGCATCGAGCAGCATTGCAACAGCAGTAGTGAAACCAGGGACCTCTCCTTCAAAGCCCCCTCTTAGCAGGGTACCGGTAAGAAATGCAACATTTGTATGAATATTCAGGTATTGTAGGAAACAGCCTCCTTGAGCAAAATCCCTTTTATAAAGCAAAATATTTATTCAGGCAGATGTGTCTTCATTTAATATCATATTGAAAGTTTTATGCTCTGGTTGGAGGTGTTTCATTTTGTCCATATTGGAAAAAAAAAAAAAGTCTAATTCTATATTGTGCCTCAGAGAGCTCTCTAGTGTTGCTGTTAATTTTTCCTACACCTAAACTACAAAGAGTGAAGCAACTGTGGTTTGGGTTTTTTTGTGGTGTTTTTGTTGTTGATTTTTTTCAAATAGAATTTGGAAGGCTTGCTTTAAATAGCTTTTTGTCTTGTACATGATCACTAGAATGAGGTGGGGTGGTTGTATGTTCCACAAAGTAGTCAGGATAGCTTAGCTTTGCTTCTTATCATTAGCCTGTTCCTTGAAGGCAAGGATGAACCTGACTGAAAGATTTTTAGAAGTCCTCTGCTGCTTATGTAGTGCCTGGATACTCTTTTCCTTCCAAATGTTAGATTTGTGAAATCAGAATTTTGGGACGTTTAAAAGATACCTGGATATCTGAAAACAAACTTTTTTGTTTACTGAATGGTGCTCTTCAAACAAACACTTTTTCATAAAGAGATAGTCATGATGTATAGGAACAACTTGAGACATGTTGTGGATGTTGTTACCTGCTCGCTAACCAAAAGTATCAATATGTGGAATTAGACTACCGATTTTCTTTTAAATGGCTCCCTGTGTTGGGAGAAAGTGCATTTCAATATTTTAAACTATTGGTAGCCCTTTCCTTTTCAAAGTTAAATGGGAATAGGTTGAAGAAACTTTCAGGTGTTTAACAAACCAAAAACCTTAATACTCACTTCTTTTTTTTTTCTGTGACGTTCTTTTCCACTCAGAAACACTTTTGTGTTGGTCTTCTTTAGCCAGCCTTACTATTAACCAGTTTCAGGCCATTCGAATTGAGCTAATGCTCCTAGCATCTCCATTCATTAGTAGTCTTTCCCTTGTACTCCTTGTATTCAAACAAAGTAGAAAATTTCTGCCATGGAGGAGTGGGAATATGTGCCAAGGAAGCTGGGAAGGAAATCTAGAGACAGAGGCATTCATGTATGTAGAAATGAAGTTGAGAATTAGACAAGAAAGATTAGAAAGTAATAAAAACTGGTATTGGTTCAGGAACAGTTGGAGCAGTTAGAAACCTGAGAACTGCAAACCTGTAATTACAAAGGCTTGGGTTTAAATGTAATAAATGTTTGGGGTTTTTGATGTCAGTTGTGGGAAAACTACCTCCTCTCTGAAGTTTTCACTTATAAATAAGTTTGGGTTTTTTTCAAAGCTTAACTTTAGTTTCACTTTCTGTGTTGTTTTTGAGCTTTAAGGAGCTTATTGCTTTAGTTTTCTGGGGTTTACTAAACTGTGTATGTGTGTGTTTTGTTTTGTTTATGGCCAGCCTGTTAACCTAGACAGTTGAATGTGTTTTGACTTGTCTTATGAATTCATTTAAAGTATGTTTTGCCTCCTATTTATAAACTAAATTATTAACTTACCGCAGCTTAACAATTTAACATGCCTCAGAACAGGTAATGTCCATGTGTGTATTCTTAGTGCACAGAAAAGCTGAGGTAATGAACTTTGTGTGGTTCCTGCTGAAACATTTTTGGGAGGATAGATAGTT
The DNA here is from genome assembly GCF_035582795.1 of Mycteria americana. Classification (NCBI taxonomy): domain Eukaryota; kingdom Metazoa; phylum Chordata; class Aves; order Ciconiiformes; family Ciconiidae; genus Mycteria; species Mycteria americana. Next base: position 68,871,294 of record NC_134365.1, read on the forward strand.
ATAGAGTGTATCTCCCCCTGGCAGTTATTACTGCAATTTGAACCATTAGTTAAGCTGTGGTAGTATGACTGCAAGCTAGAACTGGTTCCGCTTGTTGAGGACCGGAGTACACTTTGGGCCAATTGCAACATACCCAGCAGCGCTTGCTGTCGTACAAGGGAAGCCAGCTGACCAAGGCTATAACTCATAAGGCTATCATGTATTTCTCAAACTTCAAAGTCACGATCAAGCCTCAAGATTACAGCTGAGAATAAGAATTGCAAGTTGTGTAATGGCTCACTTAATTCCTAGAACTTCCTACTTCCCTAACAATGGAAATAACTAACTGGAATGTGCTATCTGACCTGGTGGGAAGGCTTTGATGCCTCCTTCTAACCTTTCCAGTCTCTCTAACCTCTTCCACATAACCTTGGATGACTTCCCCCTACCCAGTTGCATGGCCTAGTCATCTTCTGTGGGTCATCAACACCCTTCAGGTTCAAAAAAGGTGATGGATCAAGAAATTGGTGTGAGAGGTCTATATATCTGCTTCTCAACAAGTGGAGACATCCTCAGGCATGACAGTTCCTGTTCTCAAGTCATATTGCTTGGAACAATTTGCCAGAAGCATGTAGCTTGCTGTTGCTAATGGGCAGTTAACATAGATCTGTTGTACGGAGATTGAGTGCATTCTTGCACCCTTTTATAAATTAAACTTCTTGGAAACTTAATTGCTTTTTGGAAGAATTATTGTAGTGTTTCTTGCAGACTTGAAAATAATATCCCCAAGATACTTTGCTCCTGGACACAGCAGCTTGTTTAAACTGGAAATTGTGGCCATTCAAAGATAATCTGGATTAAAAAATAAAACAAAAGCAAACAAGCAATTTTGTTGCAAAATTCCATAAAGACTCTATGCTAACTCTCCAGGAAGGAAGTCTCTACAGAAAAAAATGTGGAGGCTTCTGTTGTATGACATGACTGACTGTAGCTTGGTATCTGATCCTTCTGTTGTTCCGTGTCTGATGGACTCGCGTTTCCTCTTCGTTATCCATAGGTGCTACCAGTAGGTTCTGAACTTCCGGCTGGCACTCCATCCAGTGAGCCGCTGCCACCTTTTCCAGGACCTTCACTAACTCAGGTGCTACATGACTCAGCAGATTTTTATCTGCTGCTTTTCCTTTCAAAGAGCATGTTTCAATTAAACTCTCCATTGCATGTTATTAATGTCTTTTTCTTTTCTTTTGACTGAGTAACCCCTTTTGTGTAACTGTAGCGATGGCCAGAGTCACTTCAGCACTGGATATGTAGCTTGTCCTTCGGGATGCTGTATCCAGTGTCTGAAGGACAGGAACAGTTGATCAGGCTTCTGGTTTTTTAGTGTGTTAACCTGAACTTTAGAGGTGTGTGTGTTTGTTTTTTTTTTTTTTTAAAAGTAACACAGGTGAGTGTGTGCATAAAACTTGAACCTGTTTTCTTCTTGAAAAGGGTATAGTAGCAAAATAATAGCTCTTTAGGGGAGCAGTATATATTGCAATTAAACATTAATGAAAATGCAAAATTGCTGGCTTTGTGAATTCCCAGCTTTTGTTGTTTTTTGTTGTCCGTCCATCTCTCCCCCCCCCCCCCCCCCCGTTATTACTACACTACACTCTGATTTCACTAGGCTTTCAGATTTGCAAAAGGTCTTTGAACCTCCTGATCGTAAACATGAGTTGAAATGTAACAGTGGCTTCCCTTGCTCAGATTCTGTCCTTGTATGCAATAGTTAGCTTGGATATTTTGTATGTAAATACAAAAAAAAATTCGTATGTAAATAAATAAAAAAAACCAACCTTGAACCTTGATGAAGTCCTCTCCATAATACTCTGGTAGCATTTTCCCTCTCATCTCTTGCAATGGAGCTCTTGAATTCAAGTTTCACCTGTGGAAGGGAACTTAAAATGACCGTTAAAGTTTATTTTAGTTCTTTGCAAGCTGTTCCTATTTTGGGACTTACAATAGCTTGGTGAGAAAACTTCTATCTGAAAGCATTTAAGCTGACTGTCATACAAATGAATAGTGTTAGAAAATTGCAGATTGAAACTGTGCTAAGGCAACTTTGGTTAATGAGCTGTCATGGCTCATATTCTACAGCTAAAACTGTAAAAACTGCATTACATGTATTGGGGTACTAATCTTCAAAGATACCAGTGGAATAGTATTTCTATTTCTGTCTTTCAAATGTGAGAACCATGGTATTACCTGGTTCTAAAGACAAGTAGAGTTGAACAGCAGGGCATGTTAGTGTAGTTTTATGTTGGTTATGACATCAATAGTCCCTTTTTAAGTTTTCCAGCGCTTTTCCTGCAGTGCTGTCTATGCAGAAGCTCTGTCTTTGTTCAGCAGTTTCTCTAGTTCTCTCAGTTAATATCATTATTTTGTGATCTCTTAAGAATCTCTCTTAGACTAAGTTTGCATAGAGTATGTCCTGGAGGTTATAATGGCAACAGTCTAGTGGGCCTAAGTTACAATGTGCTGAAAGTTGACATCTCATTCTGTCTGTTCCTGCTCTACCACCTTCTTGGTCTTCATCTGATGGAGCAAATGCAAATCAGTGACCTTAATCAAGGAGTCCTTGCAGATGGCCTCCATGTCCAGAACTACTTCTTGGTTGTCTTTTTTTTTTTTTGTCTTAGCTAAAGCATGTTTAAATCTTTTGTAAGCAATGAGAATCAAGTCTACTACTTGGAAAGTATTATTCAGGGTGAAAAGGCAGAAATTTGTGCTCTTTATGTAAGAAAACTATGAAAGTGAATGTATTGCTCTTGAAAGCTGTCATGGAAAGGAGTGCTGCTGTATTGGGTTTTATGCAGCTTCTTTCTAGCAGGCTGAATGAGGGCCATATTCCTGCTCTGTGAGCAATCAGGAAAGGGGTCTCTTCTGCCTCCAAACTCAGCAAGAAGCTGATCAACTTACATAGAGCTATAAGATGGTAGTGTAAACAAGCAACACTTCCCTCCCCGCCCTGGTTTCTGGAGGCAGAAGCTGGTTTATGCCTTTCAGCCAGTTCTTTTTAAAGCATGGTTTTGCTAAAGAGGAGACAACAACAATTTGGTGATAATTCTTAGCTGCATTCTTACCATGAGCAAGAGGTAGCAAATGGATTGGGAGGCAGCTGGTTAAAATCAGTCACACTAAGTTCATAGTCCTTTTTATTGTCATTGCTTGGAACTGGGTACATTAGTAATATTTTTTCCCCCAAACTCAAAGCACTTGTAGCCACTTATGTGACTCAGACCACTGTACCACTGCAAAAGGCTTCTTCCTGTTTGTCATAGGTATTTTTGGCAGGATTTGTGGGATGGAAAAGGCACAAATATAGATCCCTTGCTTCTTGTCCTTTTGCAAACAACTTACCTAATTTCACTTCTCATTTGAACTCTAAAGCCTGTCTAGGAGTGAGGCAAAATTGGAGGAGACCAACTGGATCAAATCTAATTGACTGTTAAGAGCATTTGCTGCTATCTGGAAAATTACTGGCTTGTCTTAAAGTAGATAGGCTTGCCTTCCTTACTGCTTCTGTCAGTAGCTCATTACACAGCTTTTTTTTTTTTTTTCTTTCCTTAGTACCAGACTCCTAATTTGCAGACAAAGTATGTGTCATCTCAAGACTGGTTTTGGACAGTTTGTTCCTTAGTCTTAAATACCTGTTCTGTTTATTCCTTAATTGCTTTTTGAAGTGTATTTAGATTAATTTTTCAAGCTTCATTTTGGTACCCTTGTTCCATAAGGAAATCTTTATTTCCTGATCATTCTGATATCTCAACTCTTTGTTTACTTGAAGCAAATATCTTCTTGTGAGTGTAAGTGATGAGAATTATACAGTATTTCAGGTGAAATGTCCTTTTTATTTTACAGTATTATTGAATTAAATTAGATCACTTGTGTGCTTAAGCATTTGGATTTCGGAATGGAGTCACAGAAGTCTGCATCTTCTTGTGCCCTTTTTTTTTTTAATTTGGATGGAATTGATGTGGGGTTTCTTGTTCTTAGGTTTTTTGGTTGTGTTTTGAAATCCACAATTCAGAAAGAATGTGATCCTGGCAACCTGTTGAAAGCATCTTTATGCTATTGTGTATCTCTAACTTTCAGTTGCTTGAAAGTGGAAGGTAATGTGTTATGTTGCCATGACCTCAGCTTCAGTTCTAAAAACAGATCTAGCTTTTTAATATAGAAGACTTGGAAAGATTAATGATGCTAAAGTTTGGATGGACATTTCTACTCCACAGGGTCAGAATTGCAACTTAGTGACATCTGTCAACACTTTCTTCTTCTATCTGTATCTTAGGGATATAGCCCTAATTAATTTTGAGTGAATCCAGACTTTTCTTATCTTTAAGATACTTTTAGGTAATTCTTCTTCTCTTCCCCTCCCCAATTCAGTTGGCCAACTTTGAAAATCATCTTGGATGCCAACTCAAACAGCTGAAGTCTAAGTAATAAGCCTACTTGAGAGAGACTTTGCCCCTCTCCCTTCCCCCTCTTCAAGTCAATCCATCCAGATAGCTTCTTTGAGGGAACTTGTAAGTGGTGTGTTTTTGTTTTCATTTGTTGGTGGTTTTTTTGTTTTGGTTTTTTTGTGGTTTGTTGTTTGTTTGGGGTTTTTTTTTTTTTTTTTTTAATTGTGTTATCTTAAATTTTGCTTTATCCATGCTTGCTTTTGAAATTATGGGCATCTTTTAGAATTTTTCTTTGAGATTTTTTTTTTAAATTGACTTTCTTACTTCAGGATTTTAGATAATCCGTAATACAAATTACCTGCATTATCTTCCAACCAAAAAAATGTAGAACTTGGAGGCTTGCAGCATCTTTGGTCGGTTCTTAAGAGTGCGAATGCAAACTTCATGCTAACTTCAAGAAAAACAGAAGTTCCAGTTAATGTTTCTTTTCTATTTTTTACCAAACGTGTTGATTAAATTGCTTCTGGTCTTACTCTGCTGTACATGTTAAATGTAAACATGTAGGAAGGAATATAATAGAAATATGTAAGCTGTACTGACTGCTTTAAATTTTAGTATTAAATGTGGCTGTTGTTTCTCAAATGTGATGTATTTCTGAGCTGGGACAGCTCTTTACTCTTTCCTTTCTCATCAGTCCCAGCAGCCACTGGAAGATCTGGATGCTAAGCTGAGAAGAACCCTTAGTCCAGAGACCGTTCCAGTGACATCTGCTCCTGCCTGTGTACGTTTGCAATGTTGGCAGTTAGTAGTCTTTAAAAACTTCAGTGTTTTCTCAAGGTCATGCTCTTAGGTCACTGCCTGTAGTATCACTACACCAGTCTTTAGACTTCTAAAAGTGAAGAGTGATCTTCCAGTTTGTGGGACTGAGTCAACCAAAGTAGGAAAAAAATCTGTATATTGCAATAGATTACGGATTTCCTGAGGCTGGTTTTGGTATTAATTCTTAATCCAGCTTTTCTGGTGATGTCATTAATGTCACCAAACTAGAAGGGGAAGTGACTATGGAATAAGGAGAAAGAGTACTAAACAAGCAGTTTGTGATATGTCAGTCTTAATTTGGGAGGGATGTTTAAAGTGTGGATCTGAAATTTTAAGAGACTATAATAATAAACTTTGATACAAAATGAAGATAATGATTGACATTGTGATCTCCAAGTGGTTACTTATGCATTACTTCTGCAAAGCAAAAGGGGATGTTCTGCTAACAGCCTCAGGGTTGTAAGGTGTGCAAAATCTCTTGCTGATGTTGCTTGTGTTGGAGGTTAAAAACTCTTGCATTCATCTTGTCATGGGTCATACTTTGACCCTGGTGGAAATAAAAGATTATGTAATATGCAGTGTGGTGGATTTGTTGGCATTCAATCAAACTGCTGATTCTTTTAACTTAATTTTATTTTGTTTTCCCCCTTGAACCTGTAGTCTGTGCCCTCAGTAGCATCTACAACGGTTACCGGGCTGGTGTCCACAGCAACACAGTCTCTGAAGGATGGTAAGACAGCCTTGATGATTTTAGATGGTTTTTCAGCATGGAGATATAATCCAGAATTGAACAGACTAGCAACTTGGAAGGATATAGCCTTTTTTAGTAAGTCATACAATGGCAGTTCCTTAAGGATCATATTAGTTTTTAGTAACCAGACTGAAATTTCCCAATGTAGGCCAGGAGAGGGGAATGATACATGTATATTATAGTAACTCGTTTAGGATTTAAAGCTGTGCAAAATGCTAAATTAAGACTTGCAAAGAATCTCCAGTATGCTGCTCAGGTACAGCTTCAGGATTTGAAGAAACTGTTTTCTGTCTTGTGTTATGTTCTTGGCAACAACAGTAAGACTTCTCATTTTGTGTCATTGTGCTGTGTCCTATATGTAGGATACCTCTTCCTAACCTAAGAGTGTTTCCTTTCTATTTAAATATAGAATTGAAAGTTAAACTACGAAAAATTTAAGAAAGGTAGTAGGAAAACCAGACTGCCTTCTGGCTCCTTTAGAACAACTGAAGGTTGACTGGATGATCAACAACTGAAGTCTGAATGATCAATGACTTTCAAATCTAAATGAGTTCAGGTGCTTGGGGCAGGGAACCCAACAACTTGCAAAATAGTCTGAGACTTTCCTGTCAGTATTCCCCTAATTGTTTTAATTTTAAAAATCTTCCTTTTTTAAAAGAAGCTGTTAATGTGGTACTAAGATTATTTCTGAAATATCTAGTAAACATTGTTTAACTTGCATGTGCCTCTGAAGTTCAATGACAAACCTTCAAAAGCTAATAAAACCAGAAGGAAAATAAAATATTCCTATTTTGGTATGTCGCTAGTGAACTATACCATATAACTCATCTATCTGTCTGGAAAATGAGTTGGTTTTCGCCTGTTAAAGTTTAGAAGGTAAAAGTAAACAAGCTGGGAAGTTGCTTAATAAACACAGCAAGCTGTCCACCAGAACTGATTTAAAAATAGAATGTTATTTCTCAGCTTTGTAACCTTATACTGCCAGTGCATACAGCAACAAAATTAGGAGCTGACACCTAAGAATCCAGCTCTAAAAGCTTCAGATAGACTGCTTTGAGTAAATGTGGTTTATAGCATTTCTTCAACTTACCACTTTTCTATTAATAAATTGTCCCCAGTGTTGGTGAAATTAAGGTAGTCAGTGTGGGTATTGAATTAAAATAAGCTTTTTCTTACATAAATGTCAGTTCTGTTTTTTATTCTTTGGCTGTTTCACATCCCTGTTTGAAATCAGTGTGCTTTTTCTACTGCCATCTAAAAGTGCACTTTTAGCGAGTATACTGTGCAGGGAAACTTTATAGAAAAATACTTCACTTTAATATTGCAGTTTGACATTCTATCTGGTAAAGTTGAAAAAAGAGATCAGGTTCCATGACTCCAAAGGCCTTTTAGGAGTTAACTGATAGTTGAGTTTGAAGTAGATGAAATAGTTGGAGTTCAAATAATTTGTTGCTCGTTTTCTTCTTAATCCCATTCTCCTTTTCCTTAGCTTCAGCATCATGCGGTGGAGAGAGCAGTGCTATGGCTACCACAGCAGGAGCCGGGGTTCTTAAGATGGGACGGTTTCAGGTAGGAGATATTAAACTGGTTTGGTTGTTGATACAGGATCTTCGCTGAGCAGTGCCTGCATAGTGCCAGCTCAGTGTGCCTCGTGATGGGCTTTTCTGTTGGACGAAAATGTCCATGTTGAGCTTGTGAATGCAGTGCTTTGTGCAGATGCTGCTTTCCTTCAGGGCAGAAATTGCACTAGATCATGCAGGTCTAGAATTGTGAATACAGCATTTCATCATGTCAGGCCTTAGCTGTGTAGCTGTTGGCCTTACTCTTTAATGTTAGCTGCTTTTTGGCTAACAATGCTCAGATGTACACTGCATTATGTCCTGTTTGTGAAGGAAGTCCCCTCTGAATCTGCTGTGTTTCTTGGAGTTAATCCTCCAGATTGCTCAGAAGTACTATTTCGTGTGGTAGTGTGTTATGTGGAGGGAAGCAGTAGCTTGCTTTGTGGCATACCAAGGAAACTAGTTATTTTCCCCTCTCGGATGCATCTTACTATTAAGGTAAATAAAAGCATCATGTCAAGGAAGAACTAAGAAAGTCTGCATGATTGCATTTCTATTCTAGGTATCTGTGGCAGTGGATGATGTGCTAAAAGAGGGTGACAAACCTGAAACTAAGCCGGTGCAATTTGAAACCACCTCCACTGATTCTTCATCTCTTTCTGGCAGTAGCCCAGAGAGTACACTGGTAAAGCAGGCTGGCAGTCGGAAAAGTGAGGCTGTTGCTGACTCTTCCTTGGATGTGGTAGATGGCATTCCTCAGACAGTTCCTGTGCTGCAATTACCAGTAGATGTTGGTCAGCCTACTAAGGTCGGGCGCTTTCAGGTAACAACAACAACGGATCAAGTGGGGCGCTTTTCAGTGTCAAAGACTCAGGATGAGGTCAGCTGTGCAGAGAAAGAGCCAATGACTCTTCCTCTCTCTGTGGACTTGGAACGAGTTGCTTCTTCAGCTGCAGCTCCGAAGAAAGAGTTGGAGTCAAGGCAGTCCCCACACATGAACGGTCCGTCCTCTGAACCGGAGGCTGCCTTCTTAAGCGGGATGGCTAAGGATTTGGATGACGGCTCGGGGAGCCCAGACTCCCTCCAGCCCCTGGGGTCAAAGATCAGCCTCCCCGTTCAGAGCCTTAGCAACTCTTTCAACTCTTCCTACATGAGCAGTGACAATGAGTCGGATATTGAAGATGAAGACTTGAAATTGGAACTCCGTCGGTTACGGGAGAAGTAAGGCTTTTTTTCCTTGTGTGGTCATGTATGAAATATGTAACAGAATTAATATGAATTTCATCTGTACTTTACTTTTCACAAAGAACAAAAGTAAACTTCTTAAAAGACTCAACCTTTGCTAAGTGTCAGGACCCATTGTCAGTGTTTATGTGGGAAGTAAGATTCTTTAGTGGGAAGGTAGTACATAATTATAATAAAAAAGGTATATACATGTAACAAAAAAGGTATATACATGTTCACTGTGCTTAATTTTCTAACCTGTAACCTTGTTGTATGTGTTTATATGTAGATTGATTGCAGTGTGGATAAGACTGCAGATGTATAGAAGCTTTTGCATGTCACTGAAGATTAGTAGTTAGTGGGAATAGGGGTGTCTCATTTGAAAATGACACATAACTTTCTGCATTTCTAATATGCATTTCTGGCATTTCTAATGGTTCTCCTTTTCCTGAAGAATCCTTGTTGGCTTAGAAAAAAATTTGAAGTCAAGCAACGTGACCTACTAATTTATTTATACTGGAAGTTGAACATTTTTTAGAGCAGCTAGCAATTTTAAATCTTGTGTATGTAACTGCTCTGAAAAAAATCCTGAGGAAATACAAATGTAGAAGTCTCCCAAGGCCATATGTCTCAGAAAATGAGTAATCTAGCTATTCCTGTAGCATTTTAATGCTGAATGATTTGATCTTCTACAGTAGGTGTATGTTCTTGTTTGTACTTCCATTTATCCTGGTTTTATGATTACAATGTTGGGAACTTTGTGTTGGAATTTTAGCCAGCTTTAGGGCACAATGGAAAATGGCAAGTGTTCTGCCATGTGTATTCAGTTGTTATTTGGGGAAAAGATTTATTTCCTCCTTTCTTAAATGTTAATGGGAGTTTGACTAAAGAAGCTGGTCAAGCCCCACTGGAGAGGAGGGATTGCATGCGTGCATGAATATACATATAATTTTTCTAAGTCATACTCTTTTGTAACTTGTTAGGCACCTTAAAGAGATCCAGGAGCTGCAGAGTCGCCAGAAGCAGGAGATTGAGTCACTATACATGAAATTGGGAAAGGCCCCACCTGCAGTAATTATTCCCCCAGCTGCACCCCTTTCAGGAAGGAGGAGACGACCTACTAAAGGAAAAAGCAGCAAGTCCAGTCGTAGCAGCTCCCAGGGAAATAAGAGCCCTCAGCTATCAGGTAAGACTTTCTTCAATTTTTTTCAGTAGATAAAACAGACAAGGTACTATCTCTCATTCTTAGATCTATGTCTGTGTGTCTGTTTCTCTGTCTTGTCTTTTGGAGGGTGGGGGTGTGTGTCCCAGTTCCTCTGCTGCCTGGATTACTAGATCATTTTTGAAATTGCTTTTGCTCTTTGGTAGTCTTGTTTGTGACTTTTTTTTAGAGATTAGTTATAGGGCTCTGACTAGGAAGAAAAGTGTAAATTTACAGTATGGGGGAAAACTTTGAAATTTTTTTTATTTTTATTTTTTTTTTTAATATAAAGTGCTCTTGTTGCCTCCTGAAACTGATTTTGCAGAATGGGGCGGGTCTCTTCAGTCATCTTCAGAGATTTTTTCTTTTTTTTGTCTACTTTAGTAGCATTTAAGCATGGTATTACTAGTGTCCTTACACTTCAGAAACTTACAGTTGATGGATGTTAAAGTAGTGATTTTTTTTTAATGGAGCTGCAATTTTTTTTTTGTACTTACAAATTGAGAAACAGTTTCAGTTGTCAAGGCTTCCATTCTTACTAAAACCATTTTTATAATAAACAGAACTCAGAAAAACAGTTCTGTTTTACTGTTTGAATGACATGGATGTCAGATGCTTGCTTGGTAATTGTAGATGTCTCTCAAATCCTGTAGCACTGAGTAAACAATATTGGAGGGCCAGCACTGTGAGCCAAAATATTTGACTGCTTCCTGCACGTTCGCTTTGGTAATTCCATGTCATGCCGCAATTTCTGTATCCAGTCACCCTGGCTGCTCACTTCTGTTTTGTTATATGATAGGGGAGCTATGTGTGAGCACGTGACAGTGAGCTAGCACAGAGTTGCCTTACAACTTAAGTAAATAATTTTTCTAGTCTAACTGTTTTCTCAGAAACTGGAGTAGTTTACTCCTCCTGCCTCCCACTCTCTCTTGCCTGGATTGTCATGCTTGACCAGAGGATGATATCCTTTTTTTCCCCCACCACAGCACTTTTTCCTGTACCACTAGCTCAACTGATCATATGAGTTACTTGGTAGTGACTTCACTCCCTAGTAAACGTTCCAGTCAAACTTTCCTCTGTTTTTTCTCCTATCCCTTGGTAACAATGACAGAAGCTTCAAAAATAATGTGGGGAAACTGAAACATTGAACGACTTTTTGCCTTCCTTCTTCCTCTAGGCAATCTGTCAGCTCAAAGTGCACCATCAGTCTTGCCCCCACAGCAGACTCTTCATCCTCCTGGTAGTGTGCCAGAGACTGGGCAGAACCATTTGTTACAGCCCCTCAAACCTTCACCTTCTAGTGAAAATCTCTACTCTGCCTTTACCAGTGATGGTGCCCTTTCGGTACCAAGCCTTTCGGCACCAGGCCAAGGTAAGACTTTAAATGGAATTAGTGTCGAGTCTTGCACCTTTGTTACTGGTGAATGAATGATCAACTTGATGATACTTGATTTTTAATATATAGTGTAAAGTAGATTGGTAGTCTCCAGCCTATGTGTGGAGGCTGATAAGGGTGTTTTTTGCAACTAGATTTCTACCTTCTCACATAGATGAAGTGTGAGATTGTTGAAGTAATGAATATATAGCACAAGGCCCTGTCTGCTGTAATGAAAGCACGAAGGAGAATACAAAAGAGTGCAGTATGGTGGTGGCAAGCAATGTTCTGCTGACCTGGGGGAAAGGTATTGGCTGAAAGGATGAGGGGACAGATGAGAATGGGGTGTCAGAAATGTCAAGTGAGACTAAGGAAGGGGCAGAGCAGCTTTGGTGTTAACAGATAATTGAAATGGTAGGAAATTTCTGAAGACGCACAGTCCTTTTAGACTTCCAAACTGCTTTGGCTGTTTCTGTCAATGGAGTTTTTAACAATAAAAGGTAAAAAAGGCTCATGTTCTGCAACTGTGAGTTAAAGAATTATCCTGGAAGGAAAAGTTAGTGTAGGAGGATGGAATGATAAGAATAATAAATTGTTCATTTACTCAAGTTGTGGATTGCTTGTTATTAGTTAGTATGTTATCAAATAATTTCTCAGACACAGCTCTGATTTACTTGGTAGGGTGAGCTTTTTTGCTTGTCAGTCGTTAAGGGGATGACAGCTTGATTCCTTTATTTCTCTGAACTTACCTGTTGCAGTGTTTTTTCCCCTTGAACATCTTTTTGAAAAGCTTTGATTGAATACATCAATTCTAATGCATGTTTTTGTTGAAATTGGAGAAGTACAGACAGAAAATGGAAACAGACTTTTTGGAAGAATTTTCTGTAGAGGGTTTTTTCAATGAACTGTCTCAAGTATTTTGGAGCTACTTGAATCATCTCCCTGTATCTAGAGTTGTGCAGTACCATTTTGTAATTGGATACTTTTGCCAGGATTTGGCTTTCCTATAGATTGCGACCTTATTGTTGGGTTATGTACTGGAGAGTAACACTGCAAACTTGGCCTAATGTCTGGAGCTATTGGAGGGAGTCTCTTCACTCCGTATATTGTCTACATACTCTTTGGTCACACTTTGAGGCTTATTCTTGTGTGTCATGTTAATGCATTTCACCCTTCCAACCTCAAGTTGCTAACATCTTGTAGTGGTGTTCTGTCTCTTCTCCTCTCCTTTCTCTGTTCTTCCTGTTTTTGTTTTCTCACAGGCTGTGCGAAGTTTAACTGTGCATCTGAGAGAGTGACGTTCAAGCCTGGTGGCAGGAGGACCCGATTTCTGAGTACGCCCTGCTTGGCTCTTTGTGTGTAACACCTTTACTCCTTCCTTGTCTGTGTTTTGTTTTTGTCTTTTTGTTTGTTTGGTTTTTTTTCCTGCTGCTTGGACCTGTTTCATGCAGCCCATTCTCATCTGCCACCTTGTATTCCCTCCCATCCTATGGCTCAGCTGAGCTGCTCTTAGCACACCTTTAGAAGTTTGGGTTCTCGTATTAGGTATTCTCTGTTGTAAAACTCATAATAACAAGCACTCATTTCCTCTAAGCTTTTGGTGGAAGCTTTTTCAGGACAGTTTAGTGAAACGACAGAAACTGGGGAGAGTTAGCAAGCTGTGGATGCATGGGCATTTTCTTTTGGCCTGCCTTAGTAATTAGGCTTCAGCACATGTTAGCTCATACAAGACTTGGAAGGGAGGTAGTCTTTCTAGGGGAACAGCGAGGAAGATTTGTTTTCCAAATTATTCCTTTGTTGGACACCACTGTAACTGATGGGGGGAATATGTTGACTTTCTCCAGCAGTGTGCTTACTCTGCAAGTTGGATGTGTTTTTTGCATGTTCTCAGCACTGGTACTGATTACAGTGCAGAGCATTGATGCCACCTGTAGGCAGTTAATATTGACTACTTATGTTCATTAGCAGATGGATAGCTAAAGATTGAAGTGTTGAGGGTTTTAAAAATACTTAGAGAATATTTTCAGGCCAACTTAAAAGATCCTTACCTACTAATGGGCCCAGGTTCTGAAGTTTTTACTGTGAATTGGAGATACACTAAATGTGCAACAAATAGCAGTGAAGGTGGGTAAATAGACATCCTCAGACATCCTGTCAACCCTCATGAGTTACCTTGTAGCCCTTTTCAAAATCCTTTCATTTGTAGTTACATTAGGCCAGATTTACAAGAGAGCCTCAAACTTCTGATGTGATTGAAGTAATGATACGCTTGAGCTGAGGCTGCTGATGTGATGCTTTCTATTGGGAGCACTGCAACATCTCCCGTGCTGCTTCTGCAGGCTGGACCCCTTAAATGTCTGACATTTGTTTCCTGCCCTCTGGAATGACTTGATATGAGAAAGCTTTAAGTGCTGTAACGAGACCTTCAGTCGCTGCACTGCATGACTGTACCACGCATCTGTAGCATCCGTCCCGCTACAGTTGGCAGTAGCACAGCTGAGCCAGAGAGTTGTGTGCAGGAACTAGGCCTGGCCTTCTGCAGAGACAGCTGCAATGCAACCAGCTCCATCCTCTGAGAAGGGAGCGAGTCAGAGGGAGGGGACGTTTTTTCCTGGCTGTTAAGTTTTGCAATGATACCTCTAGTCCACTTCATTGGATTCATGGGGATGTAAATACTAATGGTATTTAATTTTACAAATTGAGCAGCTTTAAATGTTTTTGCTAGGTATATTAATGGGCAGATGTGCACTAACTGACATCTGCAATCTTTCTTGGAAGAAGTTAAATTCTTACCAAAGCTAACTCTTTAAAATCATCTTTAGTCTGGCCTGTCCTTTTTTGGGGTAGGGAATATAAAGAACAGCCATTCCGTTTCTGGAATTGACAATGAAGTGAATATATGAGAGTATCATCTACTTACAAGGCTTTGACTTGCTGCAAATTGACCATCATCTGGCTATAAGAGTACTTTGGCAGGTATATCTCTTGCTTATGGGACTGGTGCTAAGGGAAATGGATTCCTTTTGAAAAGTGTGTTGTAGCTGTCCTGTAAAAGCAGGTAATACTTGGCATGGCACAGCTTGGCCTGGCACTTGGCTTATTTCAGGTTGCTTGCTTCCTGGAGTCTTGTCCTTGAAATGCTACTGCAGACTGTTGTGGAGAGTGACAACCGGAGAAGATGCTGGGTTAGCATCAGTGGTGTTGAGGAAACAGTGCAGTAATTGATGCTTTTAACTGTGCAGCTGGAGAAACAGAGTGGTACAGCTTGGCAGGGAATGTCTGAACTATTCCACGGATCTGAGAAAACAGGGTGACAAACTAAAAGCACTTGACCTATCAAATAAATCTTTCTCATGTTGTAAACCGGTTGAACTGATAGTTGTAAAATGCTTCCTACCTCTTGACAAAAATGGAAGATGTACTTGCTTTTCCTTTTGTGACAACAGCCAGTTGTGACAGGAATGTCTTCTGACATTCTTCACTACCGTTTGGGAATTCCGAAGAATAAATGTAGGAGGCTGGGCCTCTTGTCTTTCTGAAATTCAACTGTCAACTGATTCAACTGTCAGACCAGTCTTTGGGTTTTTCCTAGAATGTCCCAGTAGTGACTACAAGAGCCCTGCTGTGCTGTGTCCTCTGTTTCTCACCAAGCTTTTTGTACTGTTTGCTGATACTAAACATTTCTCACTGTTTCTCTTATCTTTAACAAATTACTCTCTCTTTGTGCTTCAGGGAAGATGGTGAAAAAAGTCTGTCCTTGCAACCAGCTCTGTAGTAATTATCTTATTTCTGTTATCTCCGATTCCTGATTGTAAAGCTACTCATCGGCTTTTTCTGGTCACTGAAGCCTTACCTCCCTGACTCTGTCTCCAGCACAGCATCTGTCTGTCTACGTTATGCCCTCTAATGTGTACTCTGTCATTAGTATATTGAGTAGTCTGGCTATTACTCTTGCAGACACATGGAGGCAGGCAGAACCTCACCTTCACTGTGGAACTCTTTGCTCATCGCTAATTAGAGCGAATTGAGCATCAGGGTCAGTTGCTCACTGTAATGCGCTAGAGTGGTACCTTTGAGCAGCTGGTTTGTTCACAGATCTGATGGGGCTTGCCACCTCAGTGATGGATCCAATTGCAGACACTCCTTCAGCATTTTAAAAGAATAAGAGTAAGCCATCAGAGATTTCCAGTGTGCCTCCCAAAGCAAGAGATGTTCAGAAAAGCCTGTGTGTGCTCATGTCATTTGAGACTGTTTTAAAGGTGTCTTCTGACTGCTGGTTTATGGGGGGAAAAATAAAAGGGCAGAATGAAGGCATTATAGGTAGCAGGCTGGAGAGAGAGAAGCCTGTTTCACTTCGGATCCTTCATGTCAGAGCAGAACTGGGGACGGCTGCTGTGACTGAGCAGGAATGTGGGGGGTTGTTTCCATTGAATGCTACAAGTTGAAGCACTTCCTTTTCAGACTCTTCTGGATGGCAGTTTCTGCAGGCAGTGACTACATCAGAACTAAAATGTGAAATTCCCGAGAAGTAATTTTTTAAATTAACATTACGTGGGAGGTTTAGTAATTGTATAGCTCACCTGTAACGGTGTAGGCTGGTCTGTCTGTGACCTGAGATAGGAGCTCCCTAACAAAACCACTTTTGGTGACAAAGCTCTCACAACCTCCCACCTTTCCCACGCTGAACCAGTCCAGTCCTTTTCAAAACACTTGAACTTTCCTAAATGATCTTTCACATATTGAGCTGAATGCACTGTAGTATATACCTTGATTAATTCTCTCCCTTCCGTGGCCTGAGGAAGCTCTCCAGCGTAGGTCCAGGATCCAGTGTGCTTACTGATTAAAGTGGAAATGTGAAATATCAAAAGCAGATACTGGCCATCGTGAAGAGGATGAGAGCGAGCGTGTCAATCCCTGCATGAACCCTCACGGTGGAATGTGATTATTACTGGTTTTGGCAGCTCCCCCCGAGTACCTCTTTCTTGCTTTTGCCTCATTTGTTTTTAATTTCACCTTACACATCACTGCTCATATTAAATAATTGTATTCTGAGCCCTTTCCACACGATGCATGCTTAAGGTTCTTGTTATTTCACTGTAGATTTTCCTTTCCACCTTACAGTGTGTTTCTGTTACTCTTCATCTGAGCTGCAGCTGCACACCCTGGTCAGGGAACCTTATTCTTTCCTTTCTGCGTGTATCGTTGCATGCGTATGCCTGCCCGTAACAACTGCTGCCCCACGTGTGGGCACCCAGACCGGGAGCCACTTCCATGCTTGAGCTGGAACTGGTAGGAGGGATACATATCCTTCCCTCCTCAGCACTACTAGAGGCAGTAACACGTTGCTTATTTGTCCTGCATAGTAAGTACGTCACCTTCCTAATTCACTCCTCAGTATGAAACATTCCTGCAGGGTTCTGGAGCCAGTTCTTTCTTTGATACAGTGGTTGCAAGGAATGTGGCTGATAGCCAGGGCAAGTGGAACAGATGAAGTAGCTGTCAGGCAAGAGACAGCGACTCCATCTCTGTTGCAAAGGCCAAATGATGATTTTCATTGCTGGCATTTTTGATGCTCTACTTTTAATCAGTTTTCTTCAGAAATGTCTGCCATAAACTCAGGTTTTCTTGGATTTCCCAGTTGCAGTCTTCAGAGTGAGCAAGTAGAAACATTTGAGGAACTTTGAGAACCAAGTAGATGAGGATGTATGCTCGCAAGGAGTGCTGGGTTTAGCACTGCAGTGGCCAGATACTTACTTTGGTTTTGTAACAAATGAATTTGTAAAATCCAGATCCATTCCACCTTTACCACGTCCTTCAGAAAAAGTCTGTTGCCCTAGTGGTTAACCATCATTTCCACTTCTGTAAATGAGGGTACTTTGCAATACTGCTGGGAATTTAGGAAGCTTACTCGATAATACACAATTTCTTTGATTCCTGTTATGAGGTCTGCCTTTGAAAAACTTAAATTTGAGTGCAGTTGCATGTTTAGAAGTGTGAGGGCGGACAGTGAGGCTATCTAAAACAAAGCTTCTAGGTTTTTTTTTTTTCCCTACAGGATAATGTTCAGCAAGCTTTCTAGCAGAACTGAAGCCTGGTATTTATGTGAAGGGTTTTTGTTATTCTCGCAATCAGCCCAATGAATAGAAAAACTTGTCAAAGCACGTCTGAGGAACTACTCTCATTTCTTCCTTCTTTAAGCCGTATTAGTTGTTTGCATCTGAAACGCTTGTTCTTCTGACATAGGAAATCTGAACATAATGGCAAAAAAATGCTTTCAGAGGCAAAAAGCAAAATTTAATGCAGTGCAGACTTCCCCCGCTGATCCTGGCTGTTTGGTGGATGAAGACAGTCCCATCTGGTTATCTTCAGGAACATAAGTATGGCAGCTATTGGAAACAACAGTTGCTGTTTCTAACTGTGGCTTTTTTTGTGTAATCTGGATGAATTCTTCTCTTCATTTTACAAAGTGGAGATAATTTGCTACAGAGCAGCTGGCAATGCTGATTTGTACTGCTCCTTACTCAGCATCCAGCATTGTTCTCCGAGGTGGAACTGACCCATGCCAATAGTGGTTGCTGCTAATTAAAAGGTGTAGGATGAGAGAATGACGTGACTGTACTGTCATTCAGTGCTGAAATCTAATCTCCTTTTTCCTCTACAAAGACACGTAGGCTGCTACCACTCCCCTCTTAAGATGACTACTTGCAGCACTTCTTGAAAAGTAAACATATCTATGAAATACTCTTAATCTGAGAAAATGCCTGTAGGAGTCCTTGTGGTTCCCACTTCAGTGTGTCGGGGAAAACTGAAACTTAGAATTAATCTGCATGGCATTTTAACTGGCTCTCTATTGATGTACCATTACCACAATTATTAAATTTACTAGAGAAAGATGATCTTTAACCTAAGTTTTGATTCCTGTTTTTTGTATTTGTAGGGACCAGCAGCACTAACACAGTCGGGGCTACAGTGAACAGCCAAGCACCCCAGTCTCAGTCTACTGCTATTGCCTCAAGCCGGAAGGGGACTTTCACAGATGATCTGCACAAGCTGGTAGATAACTGGGCCCGAGATGCCATGAACCTGTCTGGCAAGAAAGTTGGCAAAGGGCATAGCAACTATGAGGTAGGATGTAGACCGTGAACATTTATGGTAAGAAACTGTCAGTGTTGTTGCTGTCTCATTAGGGTGTCAAACACCGCTAGAGTACAGTTGCTGTGTAGCTTGGACAACTGCTCTAGAGAACTGTTGGCTTTATCTCCTGTGTGCAGGATTGTATCACCTGCTGTGGAAGGGAAGGGGATAACTAAAGAGGAGGGCCATGGCGGGTTCTTGTGAACAGCCGTTGGGAACGGCTTGTGGACCAAGGGGTGAGCCTGTGGTTTTTAAGCACAGTTGTGTAACTTGTCTTGGGGGTTGGGTTTTCTTTCAGGGCCCCGGAATGGCAAGAAAATTCTCGGCACCAGGTCAGCTCTGTATCTCTATGACATCTTCCCTGGGTGCTACGCCCATCTCTGCAGCATCAGCTACCTCTTTAGGTCCCTTCACAAAGGCTATGTGCCCTCCGCAGCAGTACGGTTACCCAGCAGCGTCTTTTGCCGCTCCGTGGAGTGGGACGGGTGGTCCCGTGCAGCCACCGCTCGGCCAGTTCCAGCCCGTAGGTGCCGCGTCTTTGCAAAGCTTCAACATCAGCAATTTGCAAAAGTCGATCAGCAACCCTCCAGGCTCCAACCTGCGGACCACTTAGCCGTGCTCGGAGACCGTGCTGGCTAGACCTCGGGACAGGACATGGGGAGGGAGATGGGGCCCTGTATCAACTACTAGTGCTGCAATGAACTGGTAGCTTGCCAGACTGGGAATGAATTTCTCTTTTCCAACCATTGCTGTCAACTCTCTGGAAAGGGAGTTTCCCCACACACTTTCAAGGGGGAGGAGGATGATCAGCATCCTTATGATGGGACAGTGCTTTTGACCGAGGGGTTCTGCTCTTGTTTGGAACAAGAGCTGTGAAGAGAAGTCACGGGGTCAGTTAATGCAGTCTTGCTGTAAAATTTCTCTCTGGTTTGAGGCTGAATCCACACGTGTTGAGGTGGGAGAGCTGAATCCTAGCATGAGGCTTTAGCACGCTTCTCATCTCTCCCTGAAGAACCAAGACCAGGAGAAAAGCTGTCCAAATCCCCCTCCTCTCCCTCTCCCCAGTCAATCGTATCTGGCTCCGAAATGCTGGGGCACACGAATGGACTTGCAGTGCAGCCCGTGCTTGATAGGTCATTACTGCTTTAAGTAAGATATTAATAGCTTTGACTGCAGCATTAGAGCAATTTAAATTGTTTAAAAAAATTTAAAAGTTCCCTGCGGACATGTACTTACCATCAGTTTTGATGTGGAAACACTGTGATATATAAATGTTGTTGGACAACAGTAGTTTAAAAATGAGTGGAATATAGAGGGTTGAAAAAGTTAAAAAGAAAAAAATGGGAAAAAAAGCTAGCTATATCCTTATACTTATTGGAGACACTTTAACTTTTTCCTTTGTATTTTCATCGTATTAGATAAATAAATGTGAATGTAAAATTGTATAAATTAATGTACTTGAATACTTGTCTGTTCTCCCAGTATGCTTGCTGGATATTTTAGTGCCTTGGACTTCTATTGCTTCTGCAGTTAGCATCGTCTTCCCAGCAGAGCCCCAGGTGGACAGAGGGCAAGTTCAGAGAAGGATGGATTATTTGTACCTAGTGACTGGGACATTGGAGTTTGTTTAGTGATACCGTTCCTGTTTAGAGTAGGTGTACGGAGGGGGAAGTCACTGAGGCAGCGCGTTGGAACAGCGTTCTGTGTGTTGGGGAAACTTGTCCAGGTGGGCAGATCTGAAGTTGCTGGTGTGACAGGGGCCAGGTGGGGCTGGGACGGAGGGTCGTGGGTGAAGCTAAAACGAGACTAACCAATATTGTCTACGGAGGCAGGAGGTCTGGATCAGAAGCGGAGAGAGGATGGGGAGAACGTGTATCTTTGGGAAAGGCCCAACTTAAGATGCAGTTTGACTCCACCCGCGAAGTGGTAAAGATGTTTGGTCAGGATGTGACTTGAGGGAGAGGTGCCATTGCTCGTTGGCATGGGCTTGTCTGCTGGGATTGCTTTTCTTACCTTTTTTTTGGTAAAATCCATTTAAGCCAGGAATAGACCGTCCTGGTGCAACGTCCATTGCCGGCAATGGATGTACTTGAAACAGCCGGCGTCAAGAAGTTTCCTCTGTCTTATTTGGAGGATTTACGATTTTGTTCACTCTAACAAATTTCAAGCTGGTACCAGGACTGTAACTATCTGTCACCTCTTAGTAACTGTACTGTACCTTCTGCTTTGGTCATTCTCCCTTTTCATATTTAAAAAATACTGGTTTCCTCTTCAAAGTGAAAATAATACCAGCCAGTATTTATGTAGTGCTGCAAAAAGCTGTGAAGGATGAGAGGACTGCTTCCCAGTACTTGGGAGCAGCTCACTGGTATCCTGGAAGCTGGTGCATCACCGAGATGTTACTTGCCTGAATATTTTTCTGGGAGCGCTGTTTGCCCTGTGGAGCCTTAACAGGGAGTTTTTCTGTCTGCGGGTGTTCTCACTCTTTTATTTTTACAAAGAAACGCGCAAGATCCGTTCCTTTCCTGTCACTTCTTTTTTTACAGCAGTTTTGGCAGCAAGGGCAGGTACAGGCTGGAGATGAACGCCTGAGGGTGAAAGCTAGTGCCGAGGTGGCTGGGCTCCGAGTTCCTTAGGTTTGGGGGTTTATTCTTTGTAACTGAAGTGCAGACTAGAGCTACAGAATGAGAGAGGAGGCTCATGCTGTGCGTGTGGTGGAAGGGGGGGAGAAAGCAGGGGTCCCTGCGGCTGAAGTGAAACAGAGAGCCTCTGCTCTTCCGTCTGAATGGATGCAGAGAAGGTTCCTGAACACGCCCAGTGTGAGGGGAGAGGCATGCTCTGGAAACGGGAGCAGTGACAAACCCGGGGTGGTAATGAAACGAGGGGGAGTATTCATGGCAGGGGAACCAGTCAGCTGGATGCAGCACATGGTTATTTAATTTTGATCTAATAAGTTTGAGGTCGTTTTTTCACTTAATGTTATGCAAGAACTGGTTTTATTTACCAATGATCCCCCCCCCCCCCCCCCCCCCCCGCTCCCTCCTGTGGATGAATAACTGAAGTCTAGAGGAATAAACTAATGCTACTGAACTGTTAAATTATTTTGTTTAATATTACACTTTGAGTATCTTTTTCCACATAAAATCTGTTTCTGAATTACAAGCGTTTTCTTTACATTATTTAACAATGTACACTGTAAAAAATAAAAATAAAAAAAATAAAATTAATTAAAACTTTGGGCTTCCCTGGCCGTAGTTAGTTGTATGTTTTGCACTAAACCCAGGCACTGCGCTTCTTGTACGATTGCGCTTTGTGCTGCAATTTGTTACCTTTGTAGAATATTTAATGAAGTCATTCAAATAAACCAAACCTGCTTTTGTTGAGCTGTGGGTTTTCTTGTTGAACAGCAGGTTCCAACCTCTCCGTCCTCTTCCTGGAGTGATTTAACTGTTACCCAATTTATCAGCTTATCACAGGAAAGTACAAGAAACCCATTTTAATGAGACCCTTAACTTCTCAAAAGCAGTGATCGGTAATGAGCCTTTGGCCTTTTAATGGAACACTCTGAAACAAGGTACTAAAAGAATAATTCATAGAATGGATCTTCTTTATGAGAGGAGGGGCCGAAGGGAAAGGGAGGGTGAAGCTGTGAAGGATAACGTTATAAGCAGTACGATTGCTTTTATGGCCGAGACTGTCGAGAAGTTACCAAATAGCAGAGAAACACGCTCAGCTATGGCAGTCAAGAACTTGGTGGCTCTCCCTGTTTGAAGCACAGGTGGAGCTTCACTGGCAGTGGCTCTGCGCTTCCTTTTGGCAGTGAAGGTAGAGCAGGGTGTGCTGCAAGGGCTGGGGAAGCACCTGTCCTGGGCACAGAAGAGGAGTCGTCCTCTTTTTCTGTTGGGTCTGTCGCCCTCCTCTCTGGGGCGGAAGGGAGCAGGGGTGTGCTCCTGTAGTGCTGGGGAGAAGAAACTCTTTAGTGTGGCTCTACAACAGGAATTCCACCCCCAAATTTGCAACCGTACTGGTAGAGTGGAAGAGTGGAACTACTTTACAGGGTCATTCTCAAACAACCGTAGACTTGCAGGAATTATTTGGTATTTCTAAACACTAATTGCTGCTGCATTTCTTTCCATTTTAAGAACAGCTTCTGTTATGAGTCATGCTGCTGAAGGCCTTAAAGGAAAAAAAAAAGCTCCAAGTGTAAGTTTTACTGCCCTTTTAAAAGGGAGCAGTCCTGAGAGGCTTACTGCGGTGATTTCTCTTAGAGGCGGCATGGCTACATTTGCACTGTTTCTGTAGAATCAAGAAAGCTGATGCAGTTGTGTTCATGTGAGACTTAATTTTTCGTTGTAAAAGTTTGGAGCAGCTTTGAAGACTGTAATTCTGAATGTCTGCACATTCCCTTCCTAACAGGTATCTGATTTCAGCAGTGAGTGCATGACTCAGAGATGTGGTATGTATTTCTTCCCTGAGCTGTTCTGAAGGCAGCACTGAATTGGAGAGAAACTAGTACGGTGAAATGTGAAACTATTTTCTAGATGTAATCTATTGCAGTTAATTATAATTTGTCCTATCTTTCCACACTGAAGTCAATCCTTGTTCTTTGTCCTGTTGAGGAGGTAAGTGGATAGTAGAGGCTCTTTTAAGGAAAAAGGACTGATGAAGTGGTGAAGGTGAAGTAGGAGGAACAGGAATAAATGGTGAATACTTCAAATGTATTTACATTACATTTGCTTTAAGAGACTGGACCAGATAGAGCAGCGATGGCAAAGCACAGGAACAAGGTCCTGTTTCAAGTCTGACGTTGACTTTGGGGTTGGACTAATCAAAGAGTTTGTGTAAATTTTCCTGGTCCGGCTCTAACTTCCAGTCCTGTGGTGTCGTCCTCCTTGTCTCCAGCACTGCACTTCTGAAAAATACTACTGTATCCAGTTTGAAATACTACTTAAAAATTCTTTCGTTGACCTTCTTACTGGAAGGAACAGCTGTTGCTTTGCTCTGAAGTTTAAGACCCACTTGAAGTTTTTTGTTGCCCATCTTCAAGCAAATGCAAGGCTGTGCAGACATGGAGCTAGTCTAGCTAGCTTCCTGCTTGTAACTAGTCAGAATGCTTTAACTTCTTTGAGCTTGTTAAACAGGAAATGAGTTGTAATGGTCTGAAGGGTATAGAGGCACGAACAGCTACAAGTGTGGTTTGTTTTTCGAATTTCATGTTTATTTTCATATTGAAAAGGGTTGAAAGCTTATTTAAAAACAGAAGTGCAGCTCCCATTCATTTTACAAAGGGTCCAAGCAAACGCTGTCTGAGATGCTCTGTGCTGTTCCCTGGCAGCACAGGCACAGCTGAATGTGCTGCTGCTGCTGCACGGGAATCCGATAGGGCTGAGGAACAAGCTGAGGAGGAGCAATGGGCTCTGACCCTCTTTGTGCAGCAAACGGCTGGGCTGCACGTCAGAGGCAGACACAGCCAGAGCTCCACACCCTCGGCCTCGCTGAATGGGTGACCACAGCTTCTGGGGTTTGTCATCTGACCATAACCCACGTTCTCCCCATTTTACTGAAAATCTCTTTTCTCTGTGCTGAAATGCAACACTAAGGGAGAAAGAAGCTATGAATTGCATCTCATTTTAAAGATTAATTCTGTTACCATTTCAGGCAAGTTATGCGTAACGTCAGCTTGTAATAGAGCCACAAGTCTAGTGCTGCAGAAGCACAAATGATTGCTTGTTTATAGAAGAAGGCATCTGAAACATGTAAACCTAGAAGTACACTAAGTTCTTGCTGCTGTATTAAACTCTTCTGTGTTGCTTCACTGTAATATCCAGGAAAATCCATTAATGCATTAGACTTCCTCACATAATTTGAACAGCCAACTGCAGTCGTCTGACATAATCCAGTATGGAGGTAGTGATACCACCAGGTGTCTTACGTAGGTTCTAGTCTCCTTTTCTTCAAGCTTTGACTTCTCCTGTGGGGGCTGCACTCTGCCAAACAGGGAGACAGCGAGAAATGGAAGTTTTTTAAAGCTTTTTTTTCTGCTTCTAAAAGTGCTCCTCAATTCTTTTTCTAGCTCTTCCTTGATAGGACAGTTGGATGGAAAAAACAGGTAGTTCTCCCAGCCCACCATCACAGTATCTGCAGCCAGGTCCGAGAAAAGAAGGCTGTTTCTCCCACTCCAACTTACTAATCTAACAATGCTGCTTTCAAAGCCAAGAGCCATTGTTAAGACAGAACTCAGTCATTTTTTGGTAGCACGTACCTGGGGTATGCTGTCTGGCACAGCTGCTGTGGCTCATGATCGTAGCAGATGGCTGCAATTGTGCAAGTCTAGCAGAAGTTTTGTGGCAATTCATTCTGTGAGGTGTCCTGTTACAAGGAGTCATTTGATGATGTCCACGAGGTGTTTCAGGTGTCCGGTGTCCAGATGATGGGCCTGCCATTTTGTGACCCATAAGATCAATGGTCTCCAAGGAAATGTCCCAAAGTTCAGGATCATCTAGAATGAACGAAAAGGTGATCAAACCAAAGACAACAGTATTGTACTACAGGCATGACAGTAACTGCAGGACCAGCCCACGCTTCTCTTACAAGTGGTGGCCACTATGAAAGTGAAACTGTAAAGCATCTTTTATGTCAGTGCACAGCAGGGAAACGGTACTACCCCTGGTGCTCTGGACTTAAGCAATGTCCAGACACTGTGGTGTAAGTGTGACCCAAATAGCCACGGTTATGTTAAGGCACCCCCTCACCCCCACAAATGTTCTGTTCCTGTGCAATGTCACTCAAGGAAAAGGGTTTACTGAGTACATATAACAAGTCTTTACTGAAAAGCATGGTGTGCAACCCCTCATAGTGGTGGGTGTCACTTCCCTGCCACTCGTGCAAGATTTGTATTGCTAAGATCAGACTCATAGTCGCACTTCTATTATTCCAACCTCTTCAGAACTTTTACCTTTATGCTGTACTTTGAATGCTAATGATTTAACACACTATTACTCATCACTTTCTGGCTGACCTGCAAAGAACTCCTCTTCTATTGCTAGTTCCTGTTGTATTGCTGCTGGACTGCTGTGCTTTACAGGAGGATCGGATGTTGCTGGATGGAGGTAACAGAAGGAGAGATTAACATTAGAAATACAGAAGAACCCTTTTGCTCCCCCTTGACAGAGCATGAGTCTGAAATGATAAGCAGCAGCTGCCACCAGGTACCCTCTTTTTTCCTAGAGCTGGTTATGTTTTGGTAGCAGTATGTGGAATGGTAAGATTCTGTACCTGATGATGGCTGGTAAGAGCAACTGCAGTACTTTAGACTGGTTTTTAGCCTGTTTACCCCATCCCCAAGTTCCTGCTTACCACACAGCTGTCCAGACTTCCCCATGAATAAAGAGCAACATATTAGCAGCTACTGCAGTATCTATTTGCCTGCAACCACCTCAGTGAAATGCTGCAGTCTCAGCTCGGGTGCAGCATGTTAATGGTACTGACAACAGCTGCTGTGCTGTGTGAAGTGTTAGGGTGGTTGGAAAGGTGCAGTTTTAGTGATGCAGTTTTAGAGCTGACATTCCTGTCACTTTAAGAACATGGCGGGGGAAAAAACATGATAATCCTCCTTCCCCTGCTCTCAAAGGTGTGCGGATAGTACAGTACAAAAGCAAATGAAAGTGGTCGGGCTCCGGTATTGAGGGTAACACATGCCTGCCAGCAGCTATCATTAAAACTGTCAGTTTTTAATGCCAAGTCTTACCCTGTTTGCTGCTAGGAGTAACTACTGGAACCTGATGCTTTTTCTCCATCTGTTCCCGGAACTGTTGCTGTAGCTGCTTTTGTCGCAATTTCCGCTGGTAAGTGGCATCACACTCAATAGCTAAGGAGTCTGTATTTCTGCCCCTCCCCCCAAGCAAGCACAAAGTTAAACAGGATTTCAGCAATTACATTTTATGAAGAAAAAAATGCATAAAGAAATAACAGCAAGGAAAATCCACTAAACTAGCATTTTATGGCATCTTCCAAATTGGGCTGTCTGTGTGTTTTAAAAAGTACAGTAACTTCTAATATAGCTTATAAAATAAATTTATAATAGCAGTCTCACCTGGAACTATTTGACTGTTTCTGATCTACCGTCACTACAGCAGCCTCTGTCTGGCCAGGCTTACAAGTAGATGCCATCTCACAATGTTGTCTCCCTCCTGCATTCTGCCTTTCCAAACAGCTATTGTATCTTGCCTTCTCTACTTCAGGCTCATAGTCCTCTCTCTTAGCTGTGACCAAATCTACCTCAGGCGGTATCTAGTAAAGGAAAAAAAGAAAACATATACGGAAATTTCCTTCATCGGGTTAATGAAATATGCACAGGCCTTTTCTATACAGTACTGTTGAAAAATCTAGTTTGTTTGCTCTAAGTGGAATAGTAAGTTAGAAAACTGAAATGCATTTTCAGTACTAAGTCATTCAGTTATTTAATAATTGCATTCATGCGACTTTGTGCTAGTTTAATAGCTCAGTGCTTCAGGGCAGATAGCCGATGTCTCCCCATACTGTGCTCTCTGCAAACGAGAACGGTTGCAGATGATCAATGCAGAATTCTGCAGCTTCTCAGACAGTCTCACAAGTCTGTTGCCGAGTCTGTTACTTTTGCCAGTTCCGTTTTCACGCCTGTATTGAAGGGCATGGCAGACCTTTACTCAGCTCTGCAATCATGAGGTCACTGAGGAAGGTACACCATTCTCTTTATTAAAGACGGGATGGTTTGGCTCTGTGATTTTACACATTTGTGGCAATGACACTAATAGACAATGACCCTGGCAAAGCAGAGATCTGTGCCATCTTTACTTGGCAAGGTGTCACTTTGGATCTGCTCCTGTGGGCTAAGTTAGCTAGATAGAACCGCCTCACAGCTCTAGGCTGACTAGCATGAGCTTGGTAAATCCTAGCATGATGAAGGCAACTTTACTATGAACCTCCACGGATCAGCAGTTGTAAAAGGCTTTTTCCTCAGTGAGCAAGATGGGTTACCGCCTAGAAGCCTACTGCCCCCAACTGGTACACATTAGGAGCTAACAAGATTAATGTTGGTTACTGAGGGGCAACCTCAGTAACAGCCAGGACAACTTTAATACTACAAATACTGTTGTGTTACATCGCAGCATACTTATAAATTGTGATAGCTCTGAAAGAATGGGGTTGAAGTATGGTTGTCACTGATGAAGATGTACATCACAATTTCTTGTCTCTCTCTGGACCAAAGACCTCCATCAGAGGCATTTCTCCATGGTGTTGGTTACCTCAGAAGGTTCACTGTTTGACCTAGTGCTTCACAAAGTAAAAGTAACTGCAGCTCTTCCCTTGCAAACTGAAACCTAAGGAGGTAAGGAGTCTGAAAAGCAAAGCAAGGGGTAATGTGGCTTCTTACTGTTCAGTAAGGGTAAGAACCATGTTATGGCCAGGAAAGTAAGTGTTCAAGTATGCATCAGTTGTATATGCTAATTCTTCATACATTCAAGAGCCACAGTTTGCCAGTAGTATTGTATCAGGTATTTAAAACAAATAAATTGGAGTGCAGATCTTTCTAATGTTATTCCTCATCCTCCAGCAGCCAAGTCCAGTACATCCTGCTCTCATAAGTCAGCTGCAAAATTCGGGTACCAACACATCTTTGAAGTCAAGCAGAGGACGTTTGCAGGGCCATTTGTACACTCCTCATGTAGCAAAACAAAATAGTGCTACCTGTTTTGCTGTCCTGTGGTAAAACTTTGAAGTGACTGGCAACAGCTAAAAAGTTGTTGTGGGTCCAGTCTAAACGGTTTGGTTCACCCTTTGTATCATCGATGCACCTAGCATCTTGCAGTGTTCTTTTGGGAAGGATCCCATTTGGTTAACTGAATGCTGAAACCACCTTTAGAAATTACTTTTGCTTGAGACCTCAGTACAAAAACAGTTACAGAATAACTACATGTTAACTATGCTAACAAGAACAATGAACACTGAGGGGTGAAATACAGGCACGCTGTAAATTTTGTTACAAGGACCATGCTGAGCTTCTTTTCTATCTAGCTGTGATGGGCATTAGGGCCTGGTAGAGTTTGAATACCAGTTAGTAGAAGGACAAAGTAACTCTTAATGCATATACTACATTGCTACTGTATGTATTTTGCTTAAAATTAAGTGAAAGTTCCAATTACAACAAGCAGCTTTGGTATGTGACCCACCTGCTATTGTTTCTACGATATCCTGGGCTATGCATATTAAAAACTTTATTTGAAGGAGGAAGTCTTTCTCATGGCGAAACTTCCTATTTTCTGTCAGAGCTCCCTAAAGTCTAAAGAACACTCCTTTTTCCTGCTGCCCACTGGTTGACATATAGGCTGTCAGCTTGAGAGACTTCAGGACTAAATGAAATATAGTCCTGATTTTGCAGGAATGCACAGAAGAGCTGTATCTGCTTTAGGGTAGGTTACACAGATAATAGATGTACTGTCTGGCTACCCTTCTGCCCTGCCTGCAGCCTCTGGTTTTATGACCTGTTACAGCAATTGGCAATTATGTTACTGTCTTCAGTTATCTCCTATCCTTTTTTTTTTAAAAATTCCTGAAAAAGTCCAGTAATGAGAAGAATATGTCAAGTAAGTTTGATTTTTAAAATTCATAATAGTAAACCGGATGGCGCTACCGCTGACACTGAGAACAAACTGAGAGATCTGTTCTGGCTTTTGCCTTATACAGGGTAAAAGTATACAGTAAAGAATACGCACACAGCCTTGAGAGACTCTATTCTCCCAAGGACTTCCATTTCACCTATGTAATGAATATATGACTTGACGCTGGTATCATTGCTGATACACATTTAAAGCAGAAGTTGCTAGATGAGAACGATGAACTGAGTTGCTACAATTGACAAAGCTTAAACAGTCTTATGAACTGCAGCACATGGAGAAAATGGCACCTAGAGCAAGCTAGTTTAAACAGTTTAGTGCTTTCTGTGGTAACATTTAATCTGCTATGAACACAGATGTGTGCATTACTCTGTTCAGTGCCAGACTTGGACAACATAGCCATAAATGTCACATGAGATCTTGAGTAGGGTACTGTTTCTTCACCATAGTAACCTTGCCTACTGCAAATAGTCAAAATTAGAGTAGTTGTGGTAAAATGTCGGGGAAGAACTCTGTAACAAACAGTTCACACAAACTAGTAGGCAAAGGCTGTTGGTCTCACAGCTGGAAACATTCAGGGATGAGATACATTGATATCATTATTTATAATCTTTTTAATATGAAGGACCAGGAGCAGCGGACATCTAGCAGTCGCTGCTCTAAGAGCCCATGTACTGCACCTGACGTGGAAGCTTATTCATGGCTCGTAGGTAGTCTTTGTCTAGGATGCAGTTCCCAAGAGCATTCCCAAAGCACCTGAGAAATAAGAGAGCTCACTGTGACTGAAAATAACACTTAATTCTCACTTAAATTCTGAAAATGTACAAGTACTAATCTTCACTTACTTGAGTGCCCTCTTCAGTCCATCTGTTACTGCCTCCTTTCTTGCCTTTTCTAGGGACAAGGCCTTAGACTTTAGGCCTTCACTGACACCATACCCCACATCTTCATGGTATGACCCATCCTGCAGTAGAATTTTAAAAATAGTAAGTATAAGGCAATTTCTGCACATACAGCACTTCTTGTTAGATGCTTGTTTTCCTAAGCCTGATTACTTGCTCTTAGCTGGTTGTTCTACAGCAAGGTTAATGTTTTGGACACCACTAGGTTCTCTGGTGTAATACAGTACTCGAGAACCACAGTCTGACCTGTGCATGAAATTTCATTCACAGCTTTAGGCAATTGCTCAGCTATAGACAGAGCAAACAAAAAAATCCACTTACCTTAAGCTGAACTTTCACAAATGCACAGACTCCCACATAGTACCTGCCGTTGTTGAGGTCAACAAAGTCTGGGGGAGGGAAAAGTAACATCCTAAATAATACAAAAGACTTCTGGTCCACATTTAGATCTTATTTTGTCCTTTGAGGACATTCATAACTCTTGTTGAATATGCCCAAGATACTATATCATCTTCTATAAAATGGAGCATGACTTACAAAATATTAACTGTAGTTTGAGAATGCTAACTTGCATATATGCTCTGGGCATGTTACAAGATACTTTCTGGTTATTAGTGGCTAGACCTGCCAAACACTCACACCCTGCTACTACATGTATAAATGTAAACACATGAAAGAAGGAAGAGTTGTAAATGTTACTGCTCATTCAGCTATACATCCTAAATGTTCAAAGCATAACAATTTTTTCAGCTGGAAGGAAAGATTTAAAGTATCAATTTATAAAAACAGTAATGGAAAAGAAACTGTTGTCTATAATAGTAATTTCTTTCCTATTATATACTAGAACTCTTCAGCTTGTGAAGTTTTATACGAGGTTTTATCCAGGACAGACTGCCTGAAGAGCTTAACAGGCTGCAATACAACTCTCAATCCAGAAGCTCTAATCTACCTTATTTTACACCAAAAGCAATGCTATATAATATACGTAGGACACTCTAGTTAGCAGTCTTGCAAGTCTGATAGTAACACGACACACGTCTGAAATGAAATGCTTTGAAGTTCAAGTAACTACTCTGGGGTCCAAAAGTTCTTCTGTACTCATCTGCTCTATTTGCTTAATTGTTTTGTAAACCTGCCGGAGGTGCCAGCCCTTTTTCTACCCAGGAATTTAAAACCAAACATAACAGAATCCTCTCTCTCTGAATTGCTAAGGAATGACTTGTTATAGCATTATTTGAAAAGTTTGAAGCATGTCAGTCCTTTCTTGACTGAAAACGGGGGGAAAAAGTGGTACAGAATAGATGGAAACCAATGAAGTAACTTGTTTTATGTCCAGAATCTACCAGCCTGAGTTAAGAAAAGATTGCTGAAGGGGGGGGGAAGAAGGAGGTACATTTACGCAGCTTTGTTGAACTACTACAACAACCAGTCTAAGCATGGCAGATCTGCAAACAAGGACAATACTCCTCTGGGAGGTACTACTTCAGCTATCGAGATGGAAGAAGCATAAGCTTTAAGATCACCTGAATATGGTTTTCTAGAAGAATTTTTCCAAAGCTTTCTACTGTAAAAAATCTCAGAATCAGGTATTAGCTAGAAGAAGAATCTGCAGAAAAAGATGGGTCCCTGAAGATTCAAGGAACATTAACTGAGAATATTAACTTGTTGGAATACAAAAATGACAGGTGAGTATGAAAGTTGGCTCAGGGCTGCTGGGTGTTAAGTAGTTTAATTGTAATTACTCTTGACTGTAGTCACTGAGTGTTCCCATAAAGATCAGAAAGCTTGATTATGATTATTCTTGAGCTATTCTAAACACACTTAGAATAATGACTATGACATAGTCCAGTGCAAGATCTAAAAAGAAAACAGAAGGTCCATTATTATTCAATTTCTCTCATTCTTACCAACTGCTAAGACTCCTGGCAATTCCGCATGCCTCTCCCCAGCTTCTTTGAAGTGATCAAGTTCTAGGATAGATACCCAGTCCTTATCTGAGAAGCTTTTCCTTCAGGGCCTCACAGTGAAACAAGAGGAAAGATTTCTTTATCCTCAAGAGACACTTACCAACATTCTGCTGAGTGACTGAATGAGCCCAGCCATTGAAGCCAAACATCTCATTGGCCAGACTGATTACCTTGTGACCCTCAATGTAACAGACCTGAACAGGAAAGCATATGTACATAAATATGTATATATAAATACATACACATGCGCACAGATATATACATGCTTAATTTTAAAGGGGGATTACACACATCATCTTACACTGAGGAAACCCAGCTAAGTTCAAGGTTCAGATGTGAATAAAAGGATGATGGCACACCTTTAGGTTCACCCTCTTCCAGCAACTATGATAAGGGTTTAATATGACAACAAATATGACTTAATCAAGGGAAGGCAGAGCTAGAGGGCACTAAAGAGGGTAACATGCAGACAATGTTATATAATGCCTCATATATTCCAGTTCTGGGAAAAAATAAGAAAAACATCTCAATGTTCCACAAGTAGGTAAATATTCCCTTGTCAAGGATGAAGCACTGAAAAGTTAAATCTTTTTTAGAAAGAGTAAAAGGAACCTGTAGCTCAGTAAAAGCCAGAGTTTATGCTATGCTGACAGCTTTCGTATCTGCACATTAAACTACTAGTGGGAAATTAACTTCAAAAAAATATGGATTATTGTAACTTTTTTTTACCCTAGTTTTCCTGGAAAAACCTGAGAGTTGAAACATCTATGCGTGTTTGTTCATACCTTTTGTCCTCCTCCAGCTTGCCGACTGCTGATATATTCTGGACCCAGTCTCTGACGAAGAGCATGCTGGACAGCTTGATATTCACTTGCTGTGTATTGATACTTGACAAAAACAAGGTAAGACAAATCTTCTCACTCTCCCTGTTTTAGCTCCCCCTCTTCTCCTAATATCACTTCTTTATCCCATTTTTCCATTTGCAGTCCTTCCAAGAGGTGTATGATCCATTTTTAGAATCAGGATGTAAGACACAAGGAAAGACTTCAGGGCATGTGTGTGCATTACATTTGTGCATTATATTGGTTTTTTTCTCTTACTTTTAAAGCGTACATATACAAGCATTAATTATTGAGCTGTAGCAATTCTCTTTCATTTCTCATAACCATCACTTACATTAGAAGAACTGAGATGAGCCAGGCCTGTTAGTATCCTATTGAAATCTTAATGCAGTCATAATCCTAGTCGAGGTTGCCAGGAACACACATATGAATTCATATTTTACCTCTCAAAAAAACCCCATAGTATCTTTGTGACCAATAAGAAAAGTGTATTTAAAAACTCCAACAAACCCAAAGTTTAAACTTATTCTACCACCACGTGCCATCAGCGCAGGGAGGATAGCAGCTCAGGCAAGCAATCAAAACAGGAGTTTCTTGAGGAGTGTTCAGCAAATTGCCCTCATGCAGGGAGAGTCCTTTGGATAACCCCAGCATCGCTGGTATCATTGGATAACGCCAGCATCACTGGAAGCCTACAGTGTTGTAACTTTTGCTCCTTGTCTTAGTAGAAGTATAATTTACAATCCGTAAAGGTTAGAGAAGCCTAAATGCATATTTAAGGATTCAAGCACTAAACAGCTCGTGTTGCTATGCTCTGATGTGGGACAGAAAAGAGATTTTACCACCTAAATCATAAATATTGTATATGCATGTATTGGCTGCCCTATCGTTCAGCAGAACACAGAATTCGGTAGTGTGCGCCGAATAAGTTCCAATGCCTGTGAAAGGTCTCTAATTTGTATTTGGTTCTAGTTAAACTTAAAGGAATTACTTTGTCTTTTTCTGACACTTAAATGCAAGCCTGTAACCAAAAGGCATAAGGAAAAAGGGAGACTGCACATGCCTAAGCTATATTCAGGAACTATGTATAAATGCCTATCATGGAGAAGAGAATTCACCACCAAAAGGCTTGTTCAGTCCAGATACGGTTTTCTTTTTCTCAAATTATTTTAATTTATTTTTATTATTTTTTAATAGCTGAAAGTAGTTGCCTTTTCTGAACCAGTACTGAGAATGTGTGTAAGCATGATCCAGGCCATCTGGGAATAAGAGAGAATAAAATGAGCCCCACTTTTAAGGAACAAAATTAAAAAACTTTTCTGTAGAATCTAGAGCAATTTATTATAACTCGAGGCATGCCAGAGCTATCATGGAGGAAAATGTAATGTACAATTAGGTATAGCATAGCTAGGGTAATGGATGTGACTCCAGCCTTATTGTAGCCAACTTTAAAATGAGTAAATATGCAGAGCAGACTTCCAGAAGCGCAAGCATACAACTTCTATTTCTCTCTCAGGCACAAGGCACTGACCTGTCCGAAGCAAGCAACCGAACTGCTAGTGCTGGAACCATTGCTGCTGATGTGGCTTTCGCTGTCTTTCCCTTGACTTTCAGGCATCCCTAAAGATAAGAGAAAATATAAATGCTGAAGAGAACAGAACTAACAGTCTGTATGAAGACAAGCCAAAAAGCTTGTGAAATACACTGCCCAGTGAGTATAACAATCTTCTGTAATAGATTTGTTGGACATTACAGTAATATTATACTTCTCATTCCATGGAACTGCTGCAGCCCCAACTGGAAAATTGTTTGCTGATGTTGTTTCAGAACAGTCAAAACTTTTCTTCTTAAATACATTACACTATGTAGGCAGAAATGGCTAGTTTCATCCTAGAAGCAGAGGCACTGTTCTGGTTTTCCATCCATAAAACCAAGAAGGGTGAGCCTAAACTAAATTAAATCAGTGAAACAATTATTTTATTTAAAGAACAAATAAATTATCCTTGCTAGTAAAAAAAAAAAAAAATCAAAAGCATATGCATCTTGCATAAGACCAGAAAGTAGAACAAAAAATTAATACTATCTTGGGTCCTTACTCTAAATATTAAACTGGTAACAAATGATTCTTTTTTTCCTTTTAGATAAATGTAAATGCGTTGTACCAAGGAAAAACAAAATATTTCCCTCTTTCAGATTCTTCAGCACTGTCTTCCTAGATCACTTTCAATATCCATTAGTACTTAGTCTCTGATAAAAAGCAGAGGCAACTTTCTAAAACTTTACTTGTCTATACCCTGACTTGTCAGTCTTTATTTTAGATTATTGTTTTGATGGTAATCATACTGGCTTGTGTTATGATGGTATCCTATAAACTATGCAGAGTTGAAAAACACACAGAAACTGTAAGAATTTTAACAAGTTGTACCGATAACAACAACAAGTTGTTCCCTTCTGCCCAGGGAAGTGGTTGAGTCGCCATCCCTGGAGGTATTTAAAGGACGTTTGGATGAGGTGCTTAGAGACATGGTGTAGTGGTGGTTTTGGCAGTGTTAGGTTTATGGTTGGACTCGATGATCTTAAAGGTCTTTTCCAACCTATATGATTCTGTGATTCTGTGATAATTCAGTAGATGGCACCCTTTTCCAAGCCAGTATCCAACAACTACCCAGTCTTGCATTACCACTCCACCCTGCTGCTGGAGAGGTGGTCTTGCTGAGAGCCTATACAACATGCATGCAAAGGAGCTGAGCAGCACTTCTACATAAGTCCATAGAGGCAATCTTTTATTGTATTTGCACAAATGCTGAGTACAACTGGTAGTCTATCGCTAAGACTTTTGTATGCAATACAAATATAAAACAAGTCAATATAGGTACAAGACAGCTGGAGATGTCAAAACAGTTTGAGAGAGTCTAAAATCCTCAGTAGATAGTGTTATTTGATGGTCAGTCAGAACCTGGCTAGTATTATGTTTTTCTACTATACTCCAGGTTCAGCACTTTCTAAAACAAGTTGTTCTTCTAGTCTCTACACAAGGAAGCCAAATTTTACTGAGAACTTGGCAAACAATTTCCAGAAAAAGGATACCAGTTTTTTGTTGGCAAGTATGAGCACTGGTAATTATGCTATGTGTAGCTAAAATTCTCCTTAATTTTGGCTGGCTATAATTATTCATGTCTGGTCCAAAAGCTGTATAATTGTACAGTGTTTATACATTTGAATGTGTTTCAATCAAAAGCTTGCTGCAATTTGTGGTGAATACATTTGGTTTTGGAAGAGAACATATAAAAATTAATATTACCAGGAAATACACTTGTGATTTAAGCAGGCTATTGCCCTGTTAAGCAAAGAGTCCATTGCATCCTGAGGGAGACAATTAGAGAGCAAAAATAGTATCTGTGGTGAGTAGCAGAGGGAATCGAAGTATGAGCAATACTACTTCCCCCCCCACTCTAAGCAGCCTAAATCAGATCTTAATTATTGTAAAGCCCCTGGGGAAAACACAATGCACGAAATGTGTGTATTTGCCTACATAGCCCTATTACTAGTTTGCCACAAATCTTTATGCACAATAGGTGGGTGGCATTTTGAGGCAAAATTGCTTTAACTGAAACCAGTATTAAGTCCTTCCAGTTTTTATATGGTGTGCACCATTGTCAGTCTAAATTCTCTAAGGAGATACACCTTTAATGAAGCTCTGCATAAGATGTGGGAATTGATTCTGAATGAGAACGAGGAAGTACAGAATTCTGCTGAAAACAGCTTCACATCATACAGTTTTAATCCAACAGATCAGATGCCACTAGAGAATACTAGCAATATACTTCTTTGCATTAAACAGTTTAAAAACACGTCAGTGGTTTGTATTCAAATTATGTATTACTCTACAGCTTGTGTGAAGGAGACAGATGATGCCAGTTTAGTTTCAGGCTTTGCCTGTAGGAACACTTTGCTTCAGCTGTAAGCCTGGTTTAAACCATATATTCTATTAGAACCATGTGGTGTTTTTTTCCAATCCAGTGAAGTGCAGCACAGCAAAGCCCTATGTCTCAAAGCAATCGTCAGAGCATTTGAAAGTGACAGAACTTCAATTTCAAAATTATTAGAGTAGGAGTTTGGAAGAGAGAAAAGTTAATTCTGCAAATGGAGTTATAAATCTACCTCAACACCAGAGCCAGGAGCTAGGGAAGGCAAGGCGCTTCCATTCTTCAGTAGAATATTGTTCCTCCCTGTGTCCCCCCCCCCCCCCCCCCCCCCCCCCGTTTTAACTCACATGAAACATTAATATTGAAGTAGATAATAAGCTATTGACTAGAGTACAAAAGAGCCTCAAACACCCTCCAGGGCTGGGACAGTGGTAGGAGACTGCCTGACTCATAAACCAGTGTTAAAAAAACCTGTATTTTCAAACTATCTTTAAATACTAAAAATTAAAGTTCAAATATACCTGCTCTGCATGCAGGATGATAAAAGCAGTTTATCATCAGCTCAAAGACACCTAGGAATTATAATTTATTACGTCCGTGACTGTGACCATTATTTATTATTTACAAGGAATTATTTTCAGTTTAGCTGGTAATGTTCGCAGAAAGTTTTCTTATCACCGAGAAAAAACACACACAAGACTACAGATGCTGCACTGTGCTCCAAAACATCACCTTGATAGACTACAACCGGCAAAGAATCTTAACAGCTTTTACTACTACCATATTTTGATCTTGTTTTTAAAAAAGTAGTCAATAATATAAAAGCTTAAAATTTGAACAAATTAGGTACACAATCAGAAAAATGGCTGTTTTGGGAAACTGGATATGAAATACCAGTTTTCAACAACACTCTAGAAGTATGTATTTATTTCTATGGTGGTAGTGAACTGAGCAGCTGCTGAGAAAGATCTGGGTGTGTTCACAAATTCCCATGTAGGAAATAAACCAGTCTTCTAGAACAGATAATCCTGAATTTAATCTGTTGAAATATGACTACTACTGTAGGTTACGGCAGCCACACCTTCGACTTCCATGACAGTATGCACATAACTTCTAATTTTCTAAATGAACACATCCTCACACACCTGTCTATCCTACTGTCCATTACTCCAAAAAGAGATTTCGGTCCTAAATCACCTATTCTCCTGCCAGTTCCCCCCTGTCTTGATAAACTAGGTTATTGAACCATGCACTGTGCCTTAATCCTGTGTAAGGAGTGTCAGTTCCCAGTTCTCTTCACATGTAAGGTAGAAGCAGGCAGTTTTGCATCACTTTGAAATAGTTTGCATACCATGAATTGTGTAAGTACCACAACTTGGGAAACCCTCAGCTAGAACATGGCTGTTTCAAGAAATTAATTGTAGCATCACACAATCTATGACTTTAATATACTGTGCACTTCTAGAGAGCTTTTTATTCAACCTCATCCTTCTCTAAACGGTAAGTTTCCTTCATGGTGAAGCTTTAGTTTGCTGAGCAAAAATCTTTAACATTCTTTCAATAAATGCAATTCTACTGAGTCCACCAACAGCAAACAGCTATGCATGTAGCAATGAGTGATTTAGCAAGCACTAAAGATTATACCACATATTTACCTGAAGGTTCGTATTGCTCTAACACAAAAAATACAAAAAACTTCAAAAATTGTATATTTCTGTGGAGTATTCTCTCCTCTGGGAACTCCAAACTACAAGTTGATTAACCTGTTATGCAAGGGTTGCTTTATCCAACACTGAGCTGAGGT
Organism: Mycteria americana; assembly: GCF_035582795.1. Taxonomy (NCBI): domain Eukaryota; kingdom Metazoa; phylum Chordata; class Aves; order Ciconiiformes; family Ciconiidae; genus Mycteria; species Mycteria americana. The sequence goes on from NC_134365.1 coordinate 68,909,871, forward strand.
GTACCTCTTTTAAGTATAAGATGCTCCTAATCAAGACAGGCCTGTGCTATACCACAGTTTAGAAGGAGTGGAAAACAGATTATGAAATTGCTGTGGGAAAATTGCATACAATATAACTCTTCAGTTTTGACTTCTGATAATATCTCCAGGCAAACAACCTTGACGACTTGAGAAAAGTGAGGTAATGTTGTTAACTTCAACAGAAGAGAAAGATATTCAGTGTTTTATAAGTTAAACAATGAAATGCACAGGGAGGTCATGAGACTGGATGTCTATTGTAGACTAAAGGTGGCCTCTGATTCTTGCCAATACCGTATCAATGCATCTTATTGGTATAGATTCAGGCCACATTCTGTAGTACAACCACCCCAGCAAGAGAATAAAAAGGTATAATGTAGAAAGTTTGAGCTATCTGCAGTAGGTTAAACATATTTGCTTCCAAGGCATATAAATACCACTCTACCAATTTCTCCTCAGTTACAGCACATTTCAGATTTGACATACCTTCAAACAGTCCCACTTACTTCAGTGGAGTCTATATATGTGGCTCTAAAAGCAAAATTTAACCCTTAGATTCATCAGGCAGTACTATGTTTACTTTTGGTATGTCTAGGATGATGGTACCCTCCCTGCACAAAACAGAAAACATTAATTCTGGTTACACTTTTTACTGATCAGCATTTTAATGAACACGGTGTAAAGCTCTTTCTTCCTTATCTTTATACAAGCTTGGCAGAATAACAAAGTGCATTTGTGGGCGAGTGTTTCTATTTAGAATGTCTGACTACATCCAACATCTGAAATAAAACCTATCTGGTCAGTTCCTGCATTTTTGGAACACAGGGCGAGAAACTCATCTCCTTACTCATTATGCTGAGTTTGCTGTCATAACAGCCTTTATACACTTGTCATGAATTCATCGAACATCACTATATCTATGAAAAGTTGTTTTAGGATCCTACTTCCCCAGCAATTACAAATCTAATTCCAGTCCAAATGGGTTAGTTCAACACATGTGTTGCTGTGTTTTAGACTGCATATTTTTCAAATTTTGCTGGTTATTCCTCCAAACATGTTCCTTGCTAGCAGTGTTATGTGTAAATTACTTCTCTCCTACACAATTTTGTTCACTGTTTTAAACTTTGGCACCCATTGTCACTTTTGCCTTACAAAGGGTCCACAAAGTTTCATTAGTTAAAAATGCATCAATAGCACCTTATGAAACAGATAATTCCAAACAATTCTAAATTTGAAATAAATTTCCTTTCTAAGAATATAAACACCTCACAGTTACAAAACCCAAAAGTGAACAATCCACTCTTGAATAACTAGTTTCACATTTATAAAGACAGAGTAAAAGAAAAGAGCTTGTTCTGGAGACCAGACTTGGCAGAAATATTACTCAAATATCATAAATTATTTATATGGGTACCTCTGTCTAAAAGCCTGTCAGACTGATTCATAACCGCATCATTTATGTATAAGCCACTTTAGTCATTGCAAGGAAAAGAGAGCAGGCTTTTTAACTCAAGAGTAATGGTTTGGGACTTAAAGGGAAAAGTGGCCTGTCTAATTGTAACTGTAGAAAGCCTGTAGTTTTGCCAAATGCAATTACTAGACAAGAAATTAATCCAGGCTGGAATCTAAAACATCTGAACTCTGTAAGCTGGGGGAGATCTGTCAAACTGCAGATCATAAAAAAACATTGTGATTACAGGCACAGATGACACTTCTGGCAGCAAGACCATACTAAGCTGACACACTAATTAAGTTACCATGAAAACTATAAAGCTCTCCAACTCTGTTTTGCTCCAGGTTGACACTGTTCATTTTTAAATGGAAAATCATATACATTTGAAATGGACAGAATACTTCAGGCATGGGCAAGCCTGTATCTATTTTCATCCTTCTGCTTTCTTAGACAGCAGTGTAAAGTAACCCTTTTTTGGGATACTTTAGGCTTGATAGAAGGGCTTGTATATTATAGCATGCACTTACCTGCACTATATTATTCTTCAGAAGTTAATTTAAAATGCATTCTGTGCTTCTACAGTTGAAAAGGAAGTTCTGGTTATTGGGACCTCAGTGTAGGTCAGCTATCATAATTGCGAGAGGTCTGAATTACTGTATGTATTGCAACAAGATATTAATTTAAAGAGTGATAATTTAGATGTCAATAACTGTCATTCCTTGTGTAGTCTTACAGATCTATCCAATTTACTATACCCTCTCACTTTAGTGTCCCCTGAGAATAATGGCTAAGGAAGTCAATGTTCGTTTTGGCTACTTACACCTTGAAATCACAAAAAATCGAACTAGAAAGATTCCCGAGCAGATCATTTGCTCTACCTGCCTGGATGAAGGCAGGGCTCAGTTACAGCAAGCTGGAAGTCTTCCTAGGAAGGAGCATTCATCAGGGAAACCGAAGCTTGTCCAAGGTAAGTGTGCCTAGGTAGCAGGGGGGCTGAGCGTAACAAGCTTTGGCATTGCCTTTGCGGGAATCCCAGACGTTTTTTGGCCGAGGAGAGTCGCGCCGCCTCCCGCAGCCCCAGCCGCCTCCCGCTCATTCGGGCGAGGCTCCAAAGGCAGCTCCGCGGCCAGGGGACCTCGAGGCGGGAGGCTGGGAGGGCCCCCCCGGGGAGGGGGGCGGCAGGAGAGCTGCCGCCTTACCGCCGCGGGAGCGGGGCACCCGGGAAGAGGCGGGCAGCGGCCCCCGGCCCGGGGCTGGCGCGACGCGCTCCACCCCAGGAGGCGCTGGCCCCGGCCGGCGCCGCCAACGGTTTCCCCTGGCGCGTGGGTCCCTGAGGAAACACCCACCCCCGGGCGACAGCTAACGGCCGCCCTTCGCCCACCGGCTGGGTCCGCGGGAGGGGCCGGCTCCGCTCCCGGCTGCGGCGCCGCCACCACCACCAGGAGAGGGGAAAAGAGGGGAGCGCTTCCCGCCCAGCCGGCCCTGCGGCGGTGTGCCGCCGGCCGCGGTACCTGGGCCGAGGCGGCCGCCTCCGTCCTCCAGCGGCAGTTCGTACTTCCCGCCCGGGCAGGAGGGGAAGAAAGGCCGGGGGGCAGCCAGGGCAGCCGCTACGGCACGGGAGAGGAGTCAAACTTCCTACGTCTGCGCTCGGTGGTGACGCAGCGCCCGGGCTGCCGGAGGCCACGCCCACGCTCGCGGAGGGGAGGGCGGGGCGGTGCCCGGAGCAGCCCCGCCCCCCCGAGGGGAGGGGGAGGAAGAGGGAAACCCGGGTTGCGAGCGCGCGCCGTGGGCGGGGCGCCGCGCGGCCGTAGAAGGGCGGGACTGCGGGGCGTCGCGCTTCGGCGGCGGCAGGGGCGGGGCTTGTGTGCCTCGCGCCGGGGGCGCGGGAGGGAGCGGCGGAGCTCGCGCGCGAGAGGCGGAGGAGGCGGCGGGGAGAGGCGGAGGCGGCGGAGAGCGGCGGGCGCGGAGCCGAGCTCGCCGGGGCGCCGCCGCCGCCCCCTCCCGCCGTCGCGCACTCCCTCCCCGCGGGCTGACAGGCAGGTGAGGGGCCTCGCTCGGGGCGGGGCGGGGCGGGGGGGTTAACGTTTCTTACCGGCCGCTGGGGGGAGCCAGGGACGGGGCGGGGCCTGCGGGAGCCGGTAGCTGCGGGCGGTCGCCGGGCTGGGCAGGGGCTGCGGCGGCGGGGCCTGTCGCCGGGGAGCTGCCGCTCAGGTGGGTCCGGGTCCGGCGGCGGCTCCCCCGAGGGCTGCGTGGCCTGTCGGCCGGCCGGAGAGAGGGGGCGCCCGGGCGCGGCCGGGGGAGGCGGCCGGGGGGGTGCGGGGCCTCGCCCCTGCCGGGCCCCGCGCACGCTGTCAGCGCCCGGGGGCTGGGCGGCGGCAGCCCTCCCCCGGCCTCGGCCGGCCGGCCGCCCCGCGGCAGGGGACCGCGGCGGGGACGGCCACATCACCCTGCCCGCCGCCTCGCCCGCGGCAGGCGAGCGGGCCCGCGTCCTGCCGGGCATTGCTCATGGTGGTGGTGCGCCGGGGCGGGCTGTTGTGCGCCGGGTGGGGTTCGGGTTTTGCCTTGTACAGTAGGTCCTTCGTGCTCTTCCCATTCGCGTTCCGTATTGCATTTTTCCGCCCCTACTTATTTAGTCTGTCCTTGGGAAGCGCACGCTTTTATTGTCTTAGTCACATCATCTGAGGTAATGGTGACCGGTGTCTTTCTACCTAGACCTTGCAGTGTTGTTGGATTTTTTTACTTTTTCCCTGTGAATGCTGAATGGTCGCATTTCATTTATTTTATTACGTCTACTACAAACTAAACGTCAGCTGACATGATTCTTTGTTTCTGAATCTGCTGCTATCCTGAAGCATGTGTCAGGAATTGCTGTCTTTCCACATCTGTCTCGTTTGTAACGTGAACTCCAAATCTTAGTTCTCAAGTATAGGATTTATTTTACATGGAATGTTGCATGCATGCTGGAAGTTCACGTTATGGTGCATGCTGACAAGGTGTGAAATGGTTTGAAAAGTGAAACCCCAGTGGAAATGGGAGAGATTAGGAGATGTGAAGAAAAGATAGAAAGAAACACCTATGGAGGTGGTGGTGGAGGAAAGCAGTACAGAAGCCAAGAGAATGAAAGCAAATAGAGAGGAACAGAATTGGTCCAAAGAATAATGTATGTTTAACATGTTATCCAAGCTCATTTTGGGGGCACATTGATGTATGCGGGGTGGTTGTAGCTGGATAATACGTTGTCTCAAATCCAACAGGCTGTAACCAAAAAAAGTTGTCTATTTTGACTGCGGGGTTGTAATTCTTAAAGCACAGCCAGCTCTGCTAGGATGTCTACAGCAGTAACCTCCACCAGCTGCCTGCCCTCCTTTTCTCCTGGAGGTTACTGCATCTATAGCAGTAGGTGGCTGAACATGCGTCTCCTCCTGAGCTACTGCGATCTACAGCCTGACATATTACTGTATTTTGTGTTGAAAACTGCAGCAGCTCAGATGTGTGCCCCGATTCAGGGTCACTTATGAGTCAGCACCCTTACAGCAGTATCAAATAAGATTAGAAGAGAAAAATCACCACCTCGCCCATGCTAGTATGAGCAGAGTTGGTAGTACAATAGTTGATTTTTTACAGTAATGAAATATTTGGACTAAACCACTAGTTATTTGGTAACTGAGACAGGTGTACTGAATGTAGTTCAGTTCTGGAAGCATAGTTCAGAAATTTATCACAGTTCCCTGAATAGTCAAATATATGACTTTACTATATAATCCAGAAATTTGGAATTGTCTGAATCCATCAAGCTGCAAGAGGGGCTGCAGCTAGAAAAAGTTTGGGATATGCTGAGGAAAATGTGAGTTTATCATAATATTTGATATAACTTGAACTTTCTCCACCTTTTCTGGGAAACCTATTTAGCTGTAATTAAATCACTGTAAGGATGTTAGCAGGTTTTCTTCAGTTTGGGTTTCTGCTATCTGGGCTATATTAAAACATCATGCTTTTCATAAGCCTTAGCATTTTTCTTTGATCCTGTCACAAGCTTTTATAAGATTCTGTTCGCATAACTTTTCATTTCTAATATCTGGCTAATGGCCTGACTGGCAAAAAAGCAGGTTTGGTATTTACATGGCCTCTACCTTTTTATTGAATTGCAAATTTTGGTCATGAAAGAAACCTAGGTTTGGGGGTTTTTTTGCTGAATCTCCCACTTTCTGAGTTCCTGGTAACACCTCTCTGTGTTGCTGTATGAATAGAAATATTTCACCATGCTATTGTAACCAGTGCGTGAGTCCCTTGCTATTATTCCTTATTTTATGAAGCAGGATACTCTCCCATTGTTATCCCTCCTCCCCTCACCCCTCCCTATTTTCAAGCCTATTCCCCTAAAAGCCTCTCTTGTGTGAGAGGTTTGTTACAACACTTACTGGGCTAAGCTACTTGAAAATTGTAGTGCATTTAGAAGGTCTGGCTTGTTTTATCCAAGTATGGTGCGCTCAGAAATGTATAGGTGGATGCATGCAGCTTTTTAAATAATCAGACTGGTTGCCAGAATTAAGAAACAATAATATGTGGTCTTGAACCTTGCTGGTTACCCTGCCGTAAGAGCACACTGGATGATGAGGATTCTATCAATTACTGCCTGCTAAGCCAAGAGTTTAACTCTGTGGCATGCAGTGGGCTGCTGTATGGCAGTGGTAGAGCATGAGATCCTAGAAAATCCAATGTTGATTTAGGAGAAGTGATGTTTTCTAGTATGTGGGTTGTGTCAATATGGTTAACACAACTTTGTTGTCAGGGTGAGATTATGATGGAAATTCTGTAGATGGAGCATGCTTTGCTTTGCACAGTGATGTTACCCGTGGTGACTTTAGGCTAGCTGTCTACATGGATTCACTAGTGCTTCTAGGTACTTCTGGGCTTTTGAAATATCTTTATTGCTTTTAGCATTTTGTTTCCGCTATTGGAAAGTTGGTTGTTGGTTACGTGCCACCTGGGGGGAAGCGAGAAAGAACCATGCATACAAACACATAGTATTTACTGACTGTATACTCTAAAAATCAGGCTATAAACTCTTTAGCCATACAGTGACAGAAGATTAACGTCCACAGGTCTTCAATCTTCTAGGTAATTAGAAGAGTGAGAGTTATTTTAATCAGTTCATCACTAGGAAGTTTATGTGCATGTTCTGAGTCCTGTTGCTTTTTGTGTTTTGGACTTTTTTAAAAAGAAAAAAGACACATGATAATTTTTGTTGTTTATTTAATATCTGCTTTAAATTTAGAGACTTATAATTAGGTCCCAGTCATTGCACAAAAGAAATCCTGATGCACCTACCCAGCCTACCTACATGTGTCAGTGTTAAGAATGTAGGACAGGGAGGGACTGTGTGGGTCGCTGGATCCAATCCCTGGTAAATGCAGGTGAGAACCAGCAGCTGAGAATGGTTCACAACACCTGTGCCCCATGTGCTGATCACCTTGTAACAAATTCAATGCTGCCAGTGAAATACTTAAAGCTATATAAGAGAATAGGCGCTGGAACAGTGTCCAAGACTTCTGCCATACCTGCGAAGCTTTTAAGTGTCATGTTCAGATAGGGTTAAGAAATATGTGCCCCAGTCTCTGGAGGAAGACAGAAAAATTTCTATTGGTACACAGCAACCTGACAAAGGGAAAGAATTTGCTTGTGCACCCAAATTTAGTGACCAGGTTAACTCTTAGTGTGCTGTGAGCAGAACCACTTTAGTCTGACAATTGAGATGAGGTAAGGCCTTTAGAAATATCAATAGCACCTCACGTTCTGCCTCGAGTTGAGGCCAACCTCCAGAGCTTTACGAAAAAATCCTTATAAGCAAGTGGTGTATCACAAAGAGTGTAAAAATATGAGTAAATAAAGATTTAGCTGAAATACATGCATTTTTATGATAATAGTGAGCCTTTTTCTCTTTGTGGTCTCGTTTTTTGGGAAAGAAGATATAAAGGAATGAAGCTGTGGCGGTGAAAGTATACCCTTTATGCTGATATCAAGACTTATGGGAAGTATAAGAAGCAAAACCTGATGTCAGTTAAAACTGCTTTTGTAAAGAAGCTGCTATAGAATAGAGTATGTTCTGTCATCTTATGTCTTCCTTGTGGAGTAAGTAGATCGCATGAAAGGTAATGTGTACTTGCGGGAGACAAATTAACTAGGAAGCTGATGAATATTTCTGGCTGTTGTTTAGAGACTCGCAGGTAGTGTATTCTGGATAGATATCTTGTAGGAATGGGAAGCAGAATGGTGCCTAAAAAGGACGTAATCAAGATGTTTCCGTGTTCTGTGGTGATTTAAAGTGTATGTACCATTTATGCTAACCTTTCAAATTTAAAAAGTGTGTAACAGGAGTGTCAATTTCTGTTTAGAAACAAAACATTCCTTTGACAAATGATTGCAGGGTTTTTCCTCAAAATGTTAGGGTCAGGGTTGATGACCTACCTTTTACAAAACATGTGTTTTAATATGTCAAAGTCACCTAAAGATTATCAGCCATTTTTGAGATATTTTTCTGGGAAGATTTCTCTGTGTATATGGGGGAGAATGTATCATTTCCCATCTTCTCATGTTCGGTGAGACAGAACAAAGGCACTGTTACTTTCAGTGAACTTGGCAGATGTGCAAGTAGGTGAACTTACTTAAAATAAAAAAAAAAACAAAAACCCAAAACCAAAAAAACCCAAACAAAAAAACCCCAAACCAACTTTTAAAAAGGATTGGACATAAATAGATGTTGGTGCTTGGGCATCTATTCATGTGCTATCTAGGAATGAGAATCAATCATAATATGAACAGTTACTTTTTTGTCTTCTTTCTATCTTAATTTCATTCATCCCTTTTGCTTTCTTGCTGTCAAGGCCATGAGGATAAGACTATTTTGGTAAGGATAAACAACCCTGAATTCCATGGGTTCAATGCCTTGTGTCCAGCATTGGCTGGCTGGCAAACAGTTTCCAAAGTAAACTTTCTTCTGTCCTTTTTGTGTGTAATAGTCACTAATTTAACATGAAGAGTAGTGAGATTTCTTACCTTCCAAAAATAATCAAACCTAAAATCTACAATATAGTCCTAAGATAGATGCTTCACATTTTTTATATAAAGTAACATAGCAACCATAGCTTTTGTAATTGTGTGTGCACCAGAAAGTAGCAGGAATTCAATTTTTCTTTTGGTCTTGGTTAACAGACTTATAAATTGTTGTGAATCTTGTCTATTCTCTCATCATACAGGCTATTTGAATTTCAGGATAAAGATATCTGGCAGGGTTTTATTGGAATATAAGCTGTTCCTTTTTTTGGAATTCTATCTTTCCCCTCCTTCCCTCCCCGCTCTATTCTGGAGTCCAGGTCCTACTGTATAATCTAGTTGTACTTATTAACAATTAACTATTCGGGTGTGAATTATGAAAACGTGAACAATTGCTACCTCTGTTAATGAAGTCTAATGTGTCTGCTACAGTGCTTTATCAGATTAAGACAGTTCTTGTAAAGGCTGACTTTTCCGTTGCTATTATAAAACTGACATTCAAAGCTTTCCTTGTGCAGATGGGAATCGGTGCTACGAGAAAGTTCAGTCTTCTGGAACCCGGGTATATGGCTGCCATTATGCCGATGGGAGGCACTAGAGGGGTCACTGTGCAGTAAGATGTGCTTGCCTGCCTATTTCGTGATCAAACTGCCCCTTTCTTGACTGTCAGGCAGTGATGCTATTAAGGAGTTGACTCCGTAAATGTTGCTGTCTGCAACAGCCAGTGTCAGTCCTGAACAGAAACTGCAGAAAAGAAATTCAGAGGAAGTGTTACTTGCTGAAGGTTGCAGAAGTTATTCCAAAATTCTTTTTGTTTTAACAAATGTACGCAGGGATTTTCCATGTTTTTCTGTATTTGGTTTGCTTACTTACCTAGAAGTAGTTATTGTGGTATTAGTATTTGTCCTGGAGTAGGGCGAAGATATGAAGGGCATCATATATTTATACGACAGAGAGATCCTTCAGACAGAGGCTAACAGAACTTTGTGTTAATGAATCTTTTGTTTTCTGTCAGCTGTAGCCAGGAATGTCTGCTTTCTGAGCCGTTGGTTCACATAAAATACTAGATATCGGGGCTGAGTGTGACAACGTTGGTAAACACATCTCATTTTATTGGATTCTTTATCCTGAAGTTGATGTCAATGTGATCCCTCCAGAATTTCTTACGTTTCTACCATGCCTGAATACAACTCTCTCATTGAAAACCACCAGATCTTTTGACAAGACTAGTGTACCTATTCCCGCCCTCTCCCACTTCGTAATTGCCTTACAAGTAAATCTGCATGAAGTTGTGCAGGTTGCATTTTGCTGTTCTTTCAGCATGCTAGGTTCTGATGCAGGAGTTACCAGTTTTCATGCTACTTTGAATTACCATTTTCATTGATGTATGGTTCTGGATATCGCTATACTTAGCTGCTTTGTTGTTTTGAGGGAGGCTTGATTCGCTGTTGCTTTTCACTGGCTATGACTAGGCTGTTGTAATGAAACAGATTCATTTTAGTTGCCAAGTTGCACTGTAGTACATTTAAATGTTTACTGTCAGATTATAAACTTTTTTCACAGTTCATGGTGTCTGTCTCTGAGAGGTTTTGGACAGTTACCTGTGATCTTAGAAGACATTTTTCTTAGCTGGCACTTCAGGCAGGATGTAGTTATCTATCTTACAATTTCATACAGAAAATGTGTTCATAACTGTCCTTTTTTCAAACCTTTTTCTACAATATTGTGTAATTCACATCTATTCTTTTTATGCTTCTGATAGTCCTTCTTTCAAGCTTTTTCATAATCACTAGATAGCATTTTCAACTGATACTAAAGCAGGTTGATTGTATGTCTCTGTACTTGTAAAGCTGCTGTGCCAATCTTTAGACATGGATATGAAGTTTTTATTTTGGCTGACATTAATTTTTTGGGATTTTTTTATTTGGCTTGCAGATAGGATGCTCTTTGGAAGTTTTTGTTCTCTTAGTGAACAGTGAACAAGAGAGTTTCATTTCACAAATGTAAAGGTATGCAGGCTACCTTGAGGAAAAATGGTTTAGCACTGGCTTCAGTGGTTTTGGTTTTTTAAACACTTGGAGTTGATAATCTCTTTCTTTGTAATCTTAGGTAAAGGTTCCTACATTGGCAGAAAGGACCAAAGGTTTTTGAAACCTACAGGAGAGTTTGCAAAGGAAAAGTGGTCAAGATGTTCATGTCGCAGCTGGACAGTGTTCCTTGTGGTTACCACCATCCTGTAAGGTTAAGGGATGATTTATTTGTGGCTAAATTTAGGGTCACAGTAGAAGAGGAAAAAAGTAACAGTGCTGCATGTTGGCCTCATGGAAGATAAGACACCATACTTCTGAGATTCCTAGTAAAATGCTAGTGTGGGACAGAATATTGAAAAACTTTAACTTTTCTGGTCATGTTGCTATCTGAAAGAGGTCTTTCATGTAATTTTGCTTGGACTCCTGGATTGAAACTAGAACTCTTTCTTCTTCCTGATTAATTGGTGTTGCAAATGAGAAAAGATGTTTCTGTCACTTCCTTCACTTTGCTGTTTCCAGGATAAAAGATGTTTTTCCTAGTGTGAATTGTATTAATATCTACTTCTGCTTATGGATTCCTAATAGCAACAAAGTGAAATGGCTGGTGATAAATGCTACTAGAAAAAAAATTGGAAAAAAAAGAGTTAAGATTGATCTTGTAACATTTGGGATTTTTTTTCTCTTGAAGTATGACAAATCTGTGTCAGTGAAAATACTGAAACTGGCTGCATGGTTGGAAGGGTGTATTTAGTTAATATTTGGAATATTCACAATGGTCAAGTCTAACAATGGTGTAATGTAAGTTCTCATTTCAAGAGAAATACTGGAGGGTTATGTTTGCTTGTTTCCAAAGACTTTTTCTTTTCTTTAATCTACTCCTTTTGTTTGATTTTGCTTTTGAAAAGTGAGTGCAGTGTAATGCGTGGCGGTGATGGCAGTGATGTTGGAGTTCTTCTCCCTGAGTTTCACGTGTGCCCGCTCCGGGAATCCTTTCTGTAACCCTAATCAACAGCTAATTCTAGCAGTTGGCTTTCATAGCTTGAATTATTTTATTTTTCTGGAGTAACAGAGGGGATGGTGCCTACCTGTGAAACAAAGCTTAGAGCTGAATTAGCATAGGACTGGTGTTTCCACTTCAGGTGGATGAGAGCTAACCTCCCTGCCCAGTAGGTTAGAAGATGGCTACTGCACAGCACCTGCTGTGGTATCAGCTCCTTTCAGCTGCCTGGGAAGCTACTTTTCTGTTAAGGACATCAGTTGCTTTAATTCTTTCAAAAGCTATTAATAGTTTAACAAAACGTTTGCTAACGCAAGGAGAAAGCAATTCCATGAGTATTCCGTTTTGGGGGTGATTAACTCATTAGAAATGATCTAAAATCTTTTGTGCGCTTCTTGTATGTTGTTAAACGCTTTACTAGGTGATATTTCTGCATGCAACAGTAATGTACTTCTAGCAACATTTAAACTTAATGGTTTTTGGGGAAAGTGCTTTAACTAAAATGCACAGAATAAAACGTCTAATATTTTGGTTCAAGTTAAACTCATTTAAAGCTCTGAGTGAGTGTTTGCACTGATTTACTGTGGTGTGAGTGTCTAGGAAATTAATTAAGTGCTGTGATTTGGATTAATCTTCAAGACAATCCTCCTGAATACAAGCTCTCAGTTCAATGTATTTTATGTAGTGTCTAAGAAATCATATCTGACTTGTTTTGAGTGCTCAACTGGTGTCACAGCAGCATTTTTAGCATTTTGATATCTCAAAATGTGAGATTAGTCTGAAATAGCTTTTCTATTTGGAAGAAGTGTTTTTCTTCGATCTGGGTCACAGTGTCTTACTTATTGAAGCAACTCCAGTGGAACACTGTAGACTCTGTTACATAGTTTATGTTTCTGTACTGTTTTGCATAAGGATGTGTGGCTGAAATAGAAGAAATGTCTTATCTGTAACTTGTATTTTAAAAAAAAAAATCTGTAGGTGGTGTTTTGGTAGCTAACTTCAATTATTAATGCCGCTGGCTATCTTTCCTTGGCCTGTTTTTCCTTTACACATGTGTTTAAAATATTCTGTAGCAATATTGTTGCTAGCTTTGATTGTCATTTAAAAACAAAGAGAAAGTGAGAGAAAGAGGGAGTGAGCACTTGAGCTTCTTGAGGACTGCTCACAAAACACTATCAGCTTCTATAAGCTTGTAAAATTACTCATGCTATTGTATCTTCCATGAAATAGTGTGAAAATGAAAAAATGCTGGCTTATTCTGATCTTGTTTTCCATTTAAAACTTAGGGTTAAACTAAACATTTTAAAACTATTTCTTGTTGTATCTTTTCCTATAGTAACTTGTTTCTGAAAAGAAAAAGATGGTATCTTTTCTTCATCAGGCTTTTACTTTTTTTCTTTCTACCCTTTTCCAGTATTTTTTGCAATAGTATTTTTTGGTCTCTTCCCCTCCACCCACTTTTACTATTTGTACAATTTCTTTTGTAAGTGTATTCGTCTTTTAAGCCTAATCTTTGATCTGCTTGCCCAGTTATTATCTCATGAACATGCCTTCAGCCATAGGGTTTGGAAAAATTGATTCCTAATATCTGCCAAACCTAACTTCGGAGCAGAAGGTGAGGCTAGATGAAATCTGGTGTGAAAGGAGGGGTATTGGGATATATAAGATGCTGCTTCTTATATATAAGACCATATATAAGATGGTCTTTGGACACTGTCTGGTATTCTTTCATCTAATGGGGAGAGGTCAGACCAGGAATGTTTCAGTGTTCTAGTTTTGATTTCAGTTGAGCCAACGGTGACTTGAAATAGTTTACACTGGAAAAAAGTAGAAAAAAAGTAAGACCTGTGTAGCAGGAGTAGTTCTACAGTGCAGTAGTTCAGCCACAAGAGTGGATTTCATCCTTGCTTCTTGCTCCTCTACTAGATCTTGACTACTAACAGTGGTCTCAGCCCAGTGCCCCTGCAGTAAAGAGGTACCTGCTAGCGCTTGTAGAACAGCATAATGTTACGGTGCAAAAATAAGGAATTTTATTGCATATGCTACCAGAGTCCATGTTTAAAGAAAAAGGAGAGGGGAGAAGGAATTGAAGCATGATGATGTCATACTGTTCTGTGTTTTAAGAGGTCCCTGCTCTTGGAATGATATCATTTAATGGAATTAATCTGAGCTGGTTAATGAGAAGTATATTTTGATTGAAATCTTTGCTTAACCTGAACAAAGATTTAAGTCACGTTTAGGACCGAATCCCAGTTTGAGAGAAAGTAAGAGACTGGAACCAGTTTTCAGTGCAGGTGTGATTCTCTTGTTTCTCTTAACCTCATTGGTCGCATTGCTGTGTGATTGTTCTTTTGGAGTTGTATCTATAGTTACTTAAGCTTTGTGGTCAGTAATGATTTCATGATTCTTCTTAGTTTCGGTTCTGACTTCTGAGTTTGAAGGAGGGCTGACAACAACACTAAATGGACCTGCTAGTTGAGATCATAATCAGAATCATTTCAGTCCATCCTACCTTCCCATTTGCAAGATTATTTTCACAGCAATAGGGTTTAGAAACTGCCCTACGGAAGTTAGCAGTACTTGAAGGAAAAAAAACCCACCTACTGAATGGCCTTTAAATTTTGATTGTCTTTCTTACTCAGAAAGGTAACAGGTAAAGAATTGGGGCCAGTTAGAAATACAAAAAAAATTTAGACTACTTTTGTAGAGTTCAGGTCATGACCGACAAAATTATGGCTTGAAAATTGATGCATTTTTTTTTCCTCTCTCTCTTTACTGTGATAATATAACAACAGAAAAGAAAGAATAGAAGTTCCTTTTTGAGTTTAAATATTGGGGTTTAAATAAAAGATTGCTTTTTCGTGAGTGGGAATTGAAAAGATGCTGGAGAAGTGTAGAGGTAGTAGAATACACTCTATTCTAATGTGGGACAAAATATTTTGTAATAAACTAGGTATTTAATATGTTACTTTTATTGATACAGTTTTTAATATGTTATTTTTATTGATACAGATATGGTCCTGAACATTGCAAGCACGTGACTTCAAAGATGGACAACTGGGTCTGTTATAAGTTGTGATTGGCCTTAAACTGACTTAAAACCGTTGAAGAACTTAACAGGATTTCTCTCATTCCTGATTTATGCCTATCTAATTGCCTCACACCACCAGCTTAATCATGTATGGAAGTGCTCGGTCAGTTGGTAAGGTTGAGCCAAGCAACCAGAGTCCAGGGCGTTCACCAAGGCTGCCGCGGTCACCACGCTTGGGCCATCGTCGAACCAACAGCACAGGAGGCAGTTCTGGGAGTAGTACTGGGGGTGGCAGTGGGAAAACCCTTTCTATGGAAAATATTCAGTCCTTAAATGCTGCCTATGCTACGTCTGGCCCTATGTATCTAAGTGACCATGAGAACGTGGGTGCAGACACCCCAAAAAGCACCATGACTTTGGGCCGATCTGGGGGGCGGCTGCCTTACGGTGTTAGGATGACTGCAATGGGTAGCAGCCCTAACATTGCCAGTAGTGGAGTTGCCAGTGATACTATTGCATTTGGAGAGCATCATCTCCCTCCAGTGAGTATGGCATCCACTGTGCCTCACTCACTGCGCCAGGCCAGGGATAACACAATAATGGATCTGCAGACACAACTCAAAGAAGTATTAAGGGAAAACGATCTGCTTCGCAAGGATGTGGAGGTGAAAGAAAGCAAGCTGAGTTCTTCCATGAACAGTATCAAGACGTTCTGGAGTCCTGAGCTAAAAAAGGAGAGAGCTCTGAGGAAAGATGAAGCTTCAAAAATAACTATTTGGAAGGAACAATACAGAGTTTTGCAAGAAGAAAACCAGGTTTGTCATCTAATGTCACTGTTGTGTTAGTGCAGTAGCATGATTACATGAGTTTAATAAACGTACATGTCACATTTAAGCAGCTAAATTATATTGGTGCTTTTCCCAGGTAATTGGTATGAATGTGTTTTCAACTTGCAAGCCTCTTTTTAAATGTTTCTTGTCAGACTTGTAAGCCACCTCTTGAGTGCTTATTTCGCCTTGTGTATCATGTGCTTTTTTTCCTAGGAGTGATGTTAACCACTTGGTTTCCTTTTGGAATTATTTTACCCTGTTCATAATTAATATTTCTATAGTGCTTACCTCTTGAAGCGTTCTCTGAGATGCAGAATGTACTAACTGCTGACCGCACATACAACTGAACTGTTGCTGAACGTTGACAGATTGCCAGTAAAACAAAGTTCACGTTACACTGGTCTTATTTTAGAGCTCCAGTTAAAACCTCCAGACCTGCAGTTTTCACAAACAGATATAAATTGTATTCTTGGCTACATTTAAGTAACACTGTTTAATACCTACTCATCTATTCTTTTGTCATAAGCTGTGCATATCTTGTTATGCAACTGTCATAAAGCACCCTACAGTTTTTTTGTAGTGGTCTGGCTAGTTAGAGAGTAGGCAGAAGAACAGAGAATCTTGGGTGTCTAATTCTTTTGTCTTGTCCCTCTTAAAAGCGTCCCTAAATTAGAATAAAACTGAGAGGTTGATTAAAATTGAGGTCTCTTTGTAGTCAGCTCTACTTACTAAAAGCTTTTTTAAAATTTTCCTACCTAGACCTTCTTGCTAGCTTAGTCCTGAAGTAACTACTTGTCTTTGAGTTAATGTCCTCCTGTTTAGTTATTTCTGGCCAAATGTGAGTTAGGCATCTCTCTGGACTCTCCGGTAAGAAACCTCACTACTCTTATGGAAAACAGGCCCAGCGTCCAACTCCAAAAGTTTCCTGAAATGTAAGTCAGCTTTCACCATGACAAAATTACTTTCCCTATTGAGCTTTTTAAATATCCAAGAAAGTTTAATGAAATAGTTTCCATAATTCAAGTGTGGTCATGTTCTTGAAGCTCTTAAGGTATACTTGCTATTTTAGGCAGTGCTTTTTTAAAGATTTGCTTTGGAAGGTGGAGGGGAGAAGGAAACTGCTGGAGGCAAAAAATAGTGCTGGTAGTACCTGATATGTTATACTCTACTTTCAGGTGACCTGTCTTAAATAGTAGATTCCTTTTGGTTAGTGATAATCTGCTACACTGAAGCTGTCTGAGATTTTCTTTTCACTTTTTAAAGAACTGAGTTGAAGAAAGTAAATTGCTTTTCCTGAGTTAGTATGAAATAATTTAATGAACTTGTCATGTAGTTTTATAGCTGTATTCTTACAGAATGGTGAGTATCACAACATGGGTTTTGTTAATGTGTGTGACGCTTCATATCATTTTCATGTGTCTTCTTGGACTGAAGAAAACCTGAAGTTAAATAATTTTTATTACAAAAGTAGAATTTCCTTCGAAGGAGTAATCCAGTGAAAGTTTTAGTTATAGTGGTACAGTACCAGTATAATAAATACATGGAATACCATTCACTCAACTTTCTGATGCTCTTTGTATTTCAGCTGCAGGTAAGTATTTTAATTCTCAAATTCTTTTCATTTTTAAGTTCTGTTTTCATACTGAAGAGAATGTCTTGGAGTGTAATAACATTTTTTCTGAAATCAGTTTTGACATTTGAGGATGCTGTGGAAATCTGGCAAGAAAAATGCAATGAATGTATGGTTTAGAATGGATTAAGCAGGTACTAAATACGTATAGGCTGGAGAATGGTGATTCTTCTGAGGTTTGTTTTTTTTTCCCCTTGTCTTTCCTTTATCCCCTAATTAAACATTTACAGATATTTCCAGGCCGCTGTTCTCTAGGCAATCACTATAATTACTACCACACTGGTAGAATTGTATAACTTTGGTCCAAAAAAAGAAGGGTGCAATTTAAAAGTAAAAGGGTATTATTGCAGTGAGCTGTAAAAACTAAGAATGCTAATTAATAGATTATAGTTAGCTAACAGTGTGTCCTAATTAAACTCTGAATTCATTATGTCTTCTATAGCCTTTTGGAGTTGGTCACTTCAGCCCTTTATAAGGAAGATCAGTTTAATAGGATTTACTGTAATTAAACAGACTTCTCTGTTTAGACACTGAACAAGGGAGTTCGCTGATCTGTTGGGGGACCAGAAAAATCTCTTCATTACCCCTCCTGCCTCCCCATAAAATGAGTTCCAGTATAATTGCAGGAACTGATGTTTTAGACCTTAATACGAGTATTTCAGCACATCACTTTTAATACAGGCTTCTCACATGGGCAGAACTTGTGCTTTATATTAAGTTTAGCGAAGGCCAAATGCATTGTTAAAAATTGACTCAACTCATGGAGCCAAGATGCTGGCTGACTCATGCCATTATCTGATAGTCATCTCAATCTCTTTGCTGTGATCTTGGCTCTTTATTCCTCTACACGCACTTGATTGTCCCTGATCTTATTTTTTACTGCTGTTCTTGTCACCTCAAGTTTGAATGATTGAATTGCCTCTTGGTTTTGGAAGTTGTTAAAAAATATGTGAAAATGTGAGTTCTGGTCGATTGCTACCTCAGCCTCCTGTGAAAAATGCACTGGTGTCTTTGGTTTTTCCTTCCCATTTCTTGGGAACATGTGCAGATAAATCACAATTATTGATGTATTGCTTACTGATTTCCAAGAAATTTTCTGGATTCAATAAAGATCAGAGAATG
Source organism: Mycteria americana (assembly GCF_035582795.1). NCBI lineage: Eukaryota > Metazoa > Chordata > Aves > Ciconiiformes > Ciconiidae > Mycteria > Mycteria americana. The sequence continues at coordinate 68,928,032 of NC_134365.1, forward strand.
AATAGGGAGATGAAAGAGCATGCTACCTGTCCTGAGGCAGTCACATCTGTTTGGTTGTCATCTTGGGGCAACAGGTAGCAGGGGTATCTTGGGTATAATACTGAGAATGTTGTGCGTATGCACCTATATAGCTCTCACTTGGGTTGAGAGTGCTTTAGTCTTGCTCAGTTGTGGTGTTTTCGCCAGTTGTGGTGCAGCACAGCTGTATTCATTAGCTACTCTGAGCAGATACTACAGCTGTGGAGTGTAGCATATGCTGAACTTTGTTTTCATCCTTTGTTACTGATCTTGAAGAGCCGGAAAATCCTTTCTTTTCGTAAATGGGGAATGTCATTGTCATCTTATTTTGAAGAGCTCTAAACTAAACATGGAAAGTATTCCTGTAGTTAACATGGCTTCTTGGAAAAATACAGTAGTTTTCAGTGCAATGTGGACAAGTTAACCAATGATACTTTGCAAGAAGTGAAAAGGAGAGTGGAAATGATTCCTCAAAGGTTAACAAACCCATGCGTATCCAAGGAGGAACTGATGGAGCTAATAATCAGGAGCTTGTTTTTGGCATGGTGACACTCTCCTCAGCATGCTTTAGTAGGAACTGTATTTTCCTGAGTTGAAAAATAATACTTTTTAGTGTGTGTGGTTTAAAGTTTCCCTGGAAACCTCTTCCTCAGAAGCCAGAAGAGGGAAGGAAAGACAGTGAGTATTTTTTGCACTTCGATAGAAATAACTTCCCTAAAAACTGGACCATGGGGACTATGTGGAACTTAAGAACAAAGGAATTCCTCTCAGTTGAAACTTACTTATAACAAGGTGATTGTCCCTTAAAATAAGTAGCGCAACGCAAATTTGATGTCTAACGCCCTGCACTGAAATTTCTCACATTTGACTGATCTACATTTAAGATCTGATTTGTGTTTCAGCTGCAGTAATGTGGTACTGCTGAAAACATCTTTTTTACTTTGATGTGTTTCTGTGGTCTTTTTGTGGTTAGAGGCCTTGGATGTCTGAGTGAGTTTAACCAAGAAAATATTTCTGAAAGGAATTTCACCTTGCTTGGGGTAAGCACTTAAAGAACATTCTACAGTATTGTCATGGAGAAGTGTGATGGGTGTACTCCAGCACTTCATCAGTGTTCTTCCCCAGACTTCTGTAATTTCATCCTCACAGTCAGAAGTACTCTCCATTTCATAGTAGCGTGGAACGAGCATCTCACTTTTTAAAATGTAGTTGTCCATGTGTTAGCCTCTTGCATGCGTTGGGTGCTGCTGTTGTGAGACTGGTTGAGCTTCTAATGAGTACATTATTCCTCTGGAAACCAGATTAATTCTCACTTCTCCATTGATTTAATTTTTTGGGTTTTTTTAATTATATTAAAAATTGTTTTGATTTGTCTTAGTACTGTGCCATTCCAATACTAGTACCATTCCTGAGTTTGTTATTAGTTGATAGAAAGCTAGACTTTCTCCCATTATGGATGTTTAATTGTGCAGTATGCGGTTCCATACTCATTGCTTAAAGGCATTATCTGCATCCCACAGCATTACACTTAAATAATTCTTTCAACGGCAGATGTCTGTTGGCTCTCTAGAATGCTGCCAGCTTTAAGGTTCCCTCTGTCTTTCCCCAGTTGCAGCATGAAATTATAACTTGATTCTCTTTTAGAATAACTCAAAACTATCTCCTCAAGAGTGCTTGATATCTGAGGCATTTATCAAGTTGCAGAACTTTGTAGTGACTTCAAACATTTTCATGTAATCGCCCAAGAGACAGGCCTCCTGTGTTCTGTCTTTTTGCAATTCTATAAGGAAATAAAATTGGCCTTTTTGTGCTTATCTAGGTTCCCCAATGCTCCTTTTCTCCCATGTTTCCTATTGAGGTAGAATCTAATACCTTGAGTTGCTTTGAACTGTAGCGTAGGCCTAAAGGCTGGTCCCTGTTTGATCCATTAAACGTACAACAGGAATACTGCCAACTTAAAAGCAGCTTGTAATAAAGTAGGTGACATCAGTGGTACTGTTGAACTTAATAGTTTAACTGTGCTTTTTGCTATTAAGCTAGGGAAGGCATTACTTTAAATTCTGGTCCCCCTTATAGCAGGCTCTTTCTGTTACAGTTATTTGTCCGCTATATATTGAGACTGTTCAGACATTACACTCCTAAGTAGGATTGCAGTGTATTATTCCACCATTCAGTATGTATATTCCTGAAAAATCTTGTCTGCATAACTGTATTTCTCTAGAAGCCATTGTCTCTTTTGGCATTATCGTAATTCTGGTGTTTGAGTTATTAACTTTTTCCCTTAAGCGTTCTTATTTTCTGAAGTATGACCTAGGTAGTTTGAAACCCTGTAAGGCTTTTGTTTGGAACAGATCAAACTTCCTATGTTCACTCAGTGAACAGCTGAACAATGATAGATGATAACAATAACGCAGAGGTACTCCTACATTATAGTTCATTTTAGCAGAGGTTTTGTACTGCTATTATAGCTTTCTAATACCAAATCTAGTATTCTCATGTGTCTGTCTTTCTTACTCTCTGTGTTATTGATTTAAGTAGAAAGGAGAGGAGCACTTTTGATGGAACTGCCAGTCCGTGGAACAAGGATTGAAGTTGTACTAATAATACGTATGCCAGTCTTCATGTATGCCTCCAAGGGCAAAACCTGAAATAGAGCTTTTTTTTTTTTTTTTTTAACTCTTTTCAATTTGGTGATATTAGAAAGCCTCATAGACTTGAAGATGATACAGCAGAGTGGGCCACCATGACTAAACTGTTAGTTGGAAAGAATAACTTTTTTTTCAGCAAAGTAGGTATCTAAGATCCTGTTGACAGTCTGTATAAAGCTTAAGACAGAGAAACTTTTTGTATTTAGGATAAATATATATGTATATTCTGAGATAAGAGGTAGAGACCAAAAGAGTTTAGAGGAGACATTTCTGTCCTCTGAAAGTGATTACTGTATTGCATAAGTTATCAAGAGCAGTCATGCCAGCTATCTGAATTAGTAATGGAAGAAAGAAACACTGTGAAATAACATTTTAGCCTCAGCTGGCAGGAGGGGAAAAAGAGAAAAAACTTGGTGGTGTTCTAGATATTCCAGTGTACAACTTCCTTGAATTCATTTTGGATATACACTTGTGTTTAGTGAACACAACAAAATACCAGTGTTTTAGGTAATAGTGATTTGTGGTGATTTGAGCTCTTCAACAGAAATCAGATTACAACAGCTTGTCGGCAGGTAAGCATAGCTATTTGGGATTTCACTACTATTTTTTTTTCCTGCATGGATAATGCTTTGTAGTTTCTCTGTATAATTTTTGGCATAATCTGATGAACAGAGGGAAAAATGACTGCATCTGCTAAATGTAGGGGATCATAATTGTATCTCCATTTTTCCTCTGAAGATAACAATTACTAGACCTTGAAAAGAAAGTCTTTTCAGCAAAACTTAGTTTTATAACCCACAAGGTCTACGTAAGTATATTTTTACATAGTATTTGGAGATTTATATTGGGACCTCTCAGAAAGACCAGAGTCACCTTTTGTAGTGGGGAAAAAAATACAAGGACAAAGTGTAGTTAGTTTCTTTCTGTGTTGATACCAGTTGTTATATCTAAGTGATTTGCTTAGTGCTTGCAGTAGTAGTACCTTGGACTGTGAAGTAGAAATGGTTTATTTGGTTATATTAGCAGCCTTCAGAAGCAGGTGGCAATGATCAGTTTTCTCCTGATCATTGAGCTCTGTTCTAACTTAAAGATCATAGTAAATCAGGAAAAACCCCATTGATTTAGTGATTGTTCTTTTTACTGTTGAAATGCTTTGTAACTCAATCTTGCCCTGTTGTTGTATTGTGTTTCGTACAGTCACTTTTGCTTCCAAAGAATATTAAATAGTCTGTTTTCCTTTATTTATCCTAAAGGAACTATACTATTTTTTTTCTATTTATAACCTTGGACTAAATGCCAAAAAATTTTGTACTGACTGGGAGAATTTGGGGCATACCAATATACGTTGTGTTTTGCAATTGCAGAGTTAGTATTTATATTTAAACCATAAAGAAAAGAAAGAATCCGTGGAAGGATTCATTATCAATATCTAGATCAGTATTTGAAGAGATCTCATGATAATTTGGATTTTTGTCAGTTGACCTCCATGAAGAAAGTCTTCTTATGGATTTACCCTAGGAAGAGACTGGATTCTTTTAAAAAAAAAAAAAAAAAAAAACCAAAAAACCCAACAAAAACAAACAAACCAACCAAACCCCAAAACCCCAAAGCATAAAATTGCCGTCTTATTGCATGTGTGCTCATTGAAATGAGCATGATCAGATGACAAAATACTGGCATAGAACACCATTAAGAGTGCTTGTAGTGATCATTGCATTAGAAATCGGAGGAGTTAAATTTATGTATAACAGTTACAGGAATAAATACCATGTGACTGGCAGCTTCAGTTTAATTTTAGCAACTTCATTTGTAAACTGGAATGCTAAGTGATGTACTATAATTGGTAAACCTAAGATTTTGATGGCTGTTGTGTTTAAAGTGTTTATCTATATACAAGCTTTTAATTTTTTTTTTTTACTTATGTACTACTACTTTTTCCTATTGTTATTTCAATGACTCAAGTGTGTGTGCAGTGGGCTGCTTTTGCTCTTCCCTGGGTAGGGGCTGCTGGTCCAGGGTCCCCTTGAAACACAGAGAAAAATTATTTAGTCCTTGTTGCTCTATGCTGACTGCAGTTCCTGTATGGATTGCTTTTAAAATCTAATGATTGTTGTCACTATTTTGGAAAATAAATACTATAAGCCAAAAGAGGTGAGAAGTTCTTTGGAGGCAGTTAGATTCTTCCAGAATTTAACCATCAAAAGGAATTTAAGACAGTATATAGTTTCCTTACGATCTTGAGCAGTTAATTGCAAGCACACAAAATAAGACCAGATCATAGGGGTGATGGCTTTTCTAGTCTCATGCATAATATAATGAAAATACACTTTTTATTGAGGGAGGGAGAAAAAGATGGAGATCAGCTGTCCAATAAAAAGATCTTTTTCAATGTTCTGCAAATATAGGAGAGAGGTGGAGAATAAATTCTCCTTTTTTAAAAGGTGCTTTGTTAATGCCTGTTGCTGTATATCTGCATTGTTATCAGGTTCTGTAATATGTTGCTATGCATTTCTGTTTCTACAGTGGTACCCTTTCCTGCTTCTTCCCTTCTTCTCCTGCCCCTTCACATCCCTGCCCCAGAAATAGGGAGACACCCTAGGTTTGGAAAAAAAAGCAAGTAAGAAATCATAGTCCAAAATTAACTAAGTCTCACTGGTATCTGTATCAAAGCTAAGTATGGTTGCATTTTTTCCTGGCCAATACATACTACATCATCACGTTCTTATGAGCAATGCTATCAAGGAGCAGGCACTTCACTAAATACTCTTTTGCCATCTAAACGTTTCACAGATGCAGGCCTTCTACGTGAGAAAGTATGCTTGACATTAAGTTTATGGATTTTTGATCCTTCTTGTCAGATGATCAGGTACCAGCTACCTTGCGTTGTTAAATTTTGAGAACAGATGGTCTTCTAATTATATGTTGATGTGGATTCAAAAAAATACAAGGCCATGCATTTCTTCTGATCCTTTTTGTCACTTGTTTCTGAGATTAAAACAAGTCAGCACATGAACTACCACCATTCAGAGAATCAAATCTTTTTTATTCAGATACTTTGTACAAGATCTGGTTCTTCCATAGTAGTTGATTGCTCCTGGCGTTAAAAAAAATATATATGCAAATCCTACCTTTTTTAATGCAGTGTGATGAGGCTTACATACCTTTTTCCTTACAGGAGTCATGAAATGGGCTGAGTAATAGTCTGGTTTTTAGTGGAATCATGTCCCAGATGACAAATACTTATTTTTGACTGAGGGAGGGGAAAGCTTTCTGAACATACGTTGGTGGTGTAGCATGCTGTCTTTGAGGACCTGTAAGTGTAAGAATGCTTATCTCGGGCTTAACCTATTGGTAGACTTGAGTTATTTTGGACCAGGAAGAAGTCCTGACACTGAAGATAGTGGTGTGTCCTATAGTCTTGCTGTGAGAAAAGAAAGCTTTTTTTTTCCTTTTAATATTGGCATAATTTATTAGACTTTCCATATTATAAGTGGATACCAGTTCTCAGATTAACAGAAACAAACCATGAAGCAGCAAAAGTAACTTGAGATAACTAGAGCTCTCCTCATTAGAGAGGCAAGATACCCACACGCTGCGTGGGTATCTTGCCTCTAATGAGGCAAGAGATCTCGAATGAGATCTCTGATCTCACAGCTGTAGGCCTCCATGAGGCTTATTCTTATGGCTAAATCTCTTTTGAGAAATGGAAACATTTAATACTAAACATTTGATTTGCTAAAGGATGTAGGGCATTATACCAAAGCTCTTAAGCTCTTACTAGAAATGTTATAAATGTCAAAAGCAACACAGCTAAGAAACACCAACCTGCTTGGAAAGTAAAGCTTTACTGTAGAAGATGCTAATCCTCCATAGTCAATTCACGCCTTGGATCTGATCTAAAGCAGCAGTAGCTTGATGAGAAAGACGTCGTCTTTAAGAGTGGTCATACTTCTACAACCTAGGCTAGATCCTTTCAGTAGAGCTAGATATTATGATTGAAGGTTTCTATATTGTGTCTATGCTGAACACTTTCTTGCCAGTGCGTTACAAAATGAAATTACTTTTTCTGCTTTTCAGGAACTGGAAGGTGCATCTCGTGCACACAAATGGAAAGCAACTGTGAGGTTTTTCTCTTCCACGTAAGAAAAAGGTGGTCTTAGTTGTATTGTAGTCTTAAAAAGAGTGAAGGAGCATGTAGGACAAGATTTGCTCCTATCTTTTTTTAGGTTAGGGTTTGTCTCATGGGAGTGTTATGGGACATAGTTGTTTGTCTGATCCACAAGAGATCCCTCAGTTCACAGTAAGACTTAATTATTGGTCTGATTTTGCATCAACTAAAAACGTACATATGGATTTCCTGAAAGTGGTTTTGGCTTCTATGGCAAGAGGTTTCAGTATTTCTTTGCTGGATGAGAGAATTACATCCATGGACAGGATGACAAAAGCTTTAGGCTGAGGATTAGTGCTGATAGGTGAAATAATGAATCCCAGAATAATCCTAAATGGAGGAAATGGGCAGAAAGAACAAGCATAGTAAAGGCTTTTAATTAGCTTGTTAGGAAATGCTGTGCCCTGCGCTGGAGACCTAGGAAGTAACTGCCTTATTTCCCTCGATTGGATAAATGTGGAGAATCAGATTGTTCCATGATTCATTATTCATCTCTGTTCAGTTTAGGAGTACAAACAACAGTGTTGTGTTTACTAGGTAGAGCATAGTTAAACACCAAAATTTCAGTGTTTTTCTGATTATGCTGCCCAGTAATCCCAATGAGGAACGACAGAAGAACTTTGGGAGAGGGCAGAGGTAAAAATCTAGATAGTTCTTTGATCTGACCAAGTATGGCAATCTTTTGAGTGTTTTACATTAGCATAACAAATATATAACAAATATGTACTTTTCTGAAATCTTCCTTTGTGTGTTAAAATGTGTGTTAAAATTAACAGTTGTAGTTGCTTCTGGAAATTAATGGTGTATGCAGAGTAATCGTACAAAAGGCCTACAACCATAAATTTGCTTTTTTTTAGGGTAGAGGAATTTCCCAGTCTTCATGAGCCTGTAGATCAGTTGAGTAAAATCAAATTATTCTGTCTAGGGAAGCTTTGATTTGGAGGACAATTTTTAAGGCTTTCTCCTTCAGCCCAGTATCTGATGGGTCAGGTTTGCCCATATGGTTATGAGTCTGTTAATGTGTAACCATTTTAATAGATCTGTGAGCCTAGTTACTCAAAGGAGGGACCTGTCTAAGGAAGCATAGGTATACTTTCATATGAGAAAGTAAATAGTGTGCTATATGTGTGCAGTCAACAGCATTTTTTACGGGTGAAGAAAAATGAGAACTCAACCATTTTGTGATCCTCTTTGCAGAGGGCGTTTGGACCTTCTGATTACGTCACCATGTCTGGGAGGTTCCAAAGAATGGAATTATCTGCAGTAGTTTATTCGGGGGGGACCCCAAAAAAGGCCTTGTAATAAAATGAGTTCATCCAAACTTTTCTTAACGCTGAATTCATTTTGGTTTGAACTAGCAGATGGTTTTGACAGTAAGACAAGTTTTAATAAGTATGCTTTGGTCATGATTCATGAGAAGCTCCATGCACATACTTCACCAAACAGATGAAGTAAGTGTGGGCGCTACTGTGTGTGCTCAGGTTATGAACGGTAATACCAGAGGTCTCAGCTTTTGCAGTTGTGTAACATGCTCATGAGATCCTACTAGTAGTTCCACAATTAATCCTTTATAAGCTTTTTTAGCTGGAAATAGTATGCCTTCTGATTACTCTTACAAAATCTGTCTTAATTCTTTTGAGCTTTTTTGTTTTAATTAACTAAATATGTTTATAACTTGACTTTAAAATTGGACTTTGCACTTAACATATAACAATTGAACAAATTTGATGGTTGTACTGCTGTTATGTTCTCTCTCCTCCATCCTGCTAGAAATAAGACTTAAAATCCAATGTTTGCCATTTAAAGAAGGTTCCAAGTTATCATTTCTTTCCAGGAAAAAGCTTTTAATTTTTTTTTTCTAAGGCTGGGAATGCATTCAAGACTAGCCTTCTAAAACTGCATGCTGTGTTTTCTCAAAGCAGAATCAATTCAGTGTGTACTTATTCAGAAATTATTCCTCTCCTTTCCATTTGGCTGAATCAGCTCAAATCTGTATGCCTTTAAGAGGTCTGAGGTCCATCTCTTTTTTTGACTGTGTGAGAATCGTCATGCATTCATATTTAGTGTAACTTTTTTGTTAATTAACTGTTTATAGTGTTTCATGTCAGATGTCTTTAATCTGAAAGACTGGGAACTTGTGGAAGAAATCATTAATTCACTTTCTTTTATACTTAATACAGTTAATATTTCTTTGTCAACTGCTGAATGCTAGACAGTCTTTGAAGACTGATCTGGAAAAAGTAGATCTGTACTTCACAGGTTGAGCTTGTTAGCAGGTTATTTGGTGCAGTAAGACCTGATTATAGGTAGACAGTAATTGATGCTGGGACCCCTTCATATATGTTGTATATAATTTGGCTGTTTAACTCTTGACTACTGGTCCATTGAACCAAGCATTCACCTGCACATGCAGTTTTATGCTATCCGAAGGAGTGATACTCTTTTCACTTCTTTATTTCTCCATTAGGGCTTGGGGTGTGTTTAGTGTGCACCTGGAGCAGAGCTTCTGTTTTAGTTTCCTCTGATTTCTATCTAGTTCACACACACCAAAACTGTTTTGTGAAACCAACCAATACATGACGAGTAGAAACTATCTGAGGATCTTCCAAACAGTGCTGCTGCTGCTGCTGCAAAATAAAAGGCTGTTGGGGATGTAGTTGTGTTTGTACAGCTTCTAATGCTTGAGCCTCTGAAGGAGTTTAAATATTGATGAATTAAACATTTCAACACTCAGGAAGGTACGTGTTATTTCCATCAACAAATACATATTGCAAAATGTTTCCAAACCAGTAAATTGGGTTAGAGATAATGTGATTATTCAAAATCATGCAGATAGTGGTTTCTGTAGTTTGAGATACTGAAGAATTTGTCCTCTGTGCTAACCATTAGAAAGCAAAATCACATCCAACTTCAAAAACTAATTGGATATATTAAGTGCTGTGAGCTCTTCAGACATGTATTCATAAGAGCTCTATAGTATGCTTAGGTTAGGCTTGAAGCAAGACATCTTTTTTTTTTTTGCCACCTTTTCTTGAAAGGTGTTGAGCTTCGGCTATCCTGCACAGTTGACATGTATTTCTCTGTGATTAAGCAACTCTTGTCAGTTAATTTCCTTAACAGTCTGAGTGAAGGTACTAATTTTTAGTAGTACACTAATAACAAGAAGGGTCAATATGCCATATAGGCTTACATATAACTGAAACAATGAGATGAGATTTTGCTGCTGAACACTTTAATTTTTTGGACTTCAAATCTGCTCAATTAGAATTTTATGAATAGCAGACTTTACTACAAAAATGCAGAAGTAATATTTTTTCCATTAAAAGGGGTCATTTTAACTCAATATTTCTATATTTTCACTGCTTTTTCATTTTAAGAGGGAACATACCATATTTTTATTAATTTTTTTTAGAATTCTTGTTGGATGGACAATCTTTCTGTCCATAATCTTCCATTCAGTTAGGCTTATTTTGTTGTTCTTTTAAGCTATGAAAATCAGTGTGTTCTACTTTTTAATTCATATTTATGTATATTGCAAATAGAAAAGGTGATTAACTTGCAAAACTTTTTACCATATGAACTGTCACTTATAAATCTTAACATTTTTGAAGCAATTGGAGACCTGGTAAAAAGCCCACCTTTAATTTATGGAAGTCACTTTCTTGACTGAATTGGGCAACAGAGTTGCACAAAATAGAGTAACTAGTAAGGTATTTCATAATTAAAAAGGCAGAACATGACTACTTGAATTTGGTGGCTTATGGTCTCTGTTAATCCTAAAGTAACTCGTTGAGGTTCTGCCAGGTATAACTGATACTTTGCATCGCTTGTACAGTACGTCATAAACCCAAATTACAAGTAATGAGCGACACTGTTAGTACTTCATCAAGTTACAAAACTGCTATTAATGCCATAAACAGATTCAGTTTCCAGTAGGAAAATTCTTCCCTTTCAACCTTTTTTAACATGTTCTGAATTAGCATCTGAGTTGTTTTCAGAACTTTTGTCTGTCACATCAGTTTTTTCATCATTAAAAGGTGCTATTAAGTAGTACAACATTAAATCAAGAGAATAGGAACTTATGTAAAACATGAAGTATAAGGCATTAGAGATGTATTGTTATTAGAAGTAAATGATTGGTAATTATTAACAGTACCCTCATATACAATACTTAAGTTGGTAGCTAAAATGGATGTTTTCTTCCCAAAGTCTTTTCTCTCTTAATTTGTGATCTTTTGGGCTGGTTTCCTCTTCCTTAAGCACAGTTCCTTTCTTTTCCCCCTTCAGCATTGGGCTGGCTGTTGGGAAATGAATAGCATAATTGTTCTTACATCACTTTCGATGTTGGAATCATTTAAATTGCGCAAGTTCAGTTTTGTGCAACAGGTTGTGCCCTAAGGCACACACACATGTATCCAAGCTACTCGTTTAAATGGCTAACATGGAAGCAAGAAGGGCCCTGTTTTTCATGGAGGTCTTACAATGCCTGATGTTCAAAGCACAGTTCCTGTTGATTTCATAGTTGCAAATGATTTATGCATCTTCTGAACAGCCAACAGTCAGGTCAACAACAGAAGCCTGTGGACATCATAAATTGTAGGGAAACGTTTAACCAATTTGACAATCAACACCTGACATATACTCTTTGGAAAAAACGTATAGCTGTTGTCTGAGCTGTATTTTTTCAGTAATCTCAATTTTCTGCTCATTCTTGATGTATCTTTGATTTCTGTAATAAAATTCAAGATCCGTTGGGCAGTATCAGTAATTACTATCACTATGGGGTTTTTTCACATCTATTTAGTACCCTTCAGTCTCTGCGCTAAATGAGGCACAGTTGGTATTGTAATAATGTGAGCACATATTCAGCATACAGATAATAAAGCAGAATCAGTTCAGTATAAATCCATGCAAATATTAGGAAGTCCTGAACTTTGCACATATTTTTAATATAGTTCTTGGATGGAATTTGCTTTTAAAATGCTGTATTTCCACTATCTATCTTACATAACTTGTCATCGTTGTCCCCTTTTGCAGGTAGTAGTTTTAGTGAGTTGAGTGAATTCTTCAGGTGAACTGAGTGTCAGGGAACTGTTCTGGTTAAAGAGTGACTTAACAAAAAGGCTAATTTTCACATGACTTTGTTCCTTAAACAGCAGTGCTGAGGGAAATAAGATTAAAAGATATAACCTTAGAACTGTGAAGATATTTATTACTGTAAAATGTGTTCTGTAATGAATGCTAGAATGAAATCAATCTTGCTTATGCTGACACTCATGAATCATTTATTTCCTGCTCAAAATGTCTACTTCCAGAACAGAGTTTGGACAGAAGTAGTAAATGAGGATTGAATTCTCTTTCAATTTTATAAACTCACTAAAAATATGCTTCAATTTCTGAAGATTCCCATTCTTGGGCAAGTATTAAGGAAAGGAATAAAGGAGGTTTTTCTCAACTCCTTCTTGAGGAACTGAGGGATTTCTTCAAGAACTTTTAATGTGAAGTGTAGACTAGTGTTGATCCCATAGACAGATTACTCAATTTCTTCAGCCTTCCTTCTTGTCTTCCTACATTCTCCCACAGTATGCAAATAGAGAGATAACACATCTGAACAAAATATTGCATCTTTCTGTGCTATGCCAGTCTGCTCAGGTACTCGAGAAGGTCTTCCAGGCCTCTGCGATCAGAGCCAGGGTTCAAGGAGAAGAACTGCCAGTGGTGAATTGAGTGGGGGTTGAGTCAGGGTTTACTTGAAAAGAACTCGATCCATACAAGACCACAGGATGAATCGGAGGGTGCTGAGATTGCTATTTGATGCCACTGGAAAGTTTATTTCATCTTTAAAAGACAACAGAAATTGGGGAGAGGTCTCAAACAACTGTGGAAAGGCAAATGTTACACAATCTTGAAAACAGGCCAAAGGATGAGCCATGGAATTACAGGCTGGTGTGCCTCGCTTCAGTCCCCAGAAATATTGTGGGGCGAGTCCTTTTGGAACACATTTCTGTGCATGTCAGTGACAAGATGATGACTGGGAACAGTCGGCATGGACTCATCAAGGATAAATCATGCCTGACCTCATTGCCTTCTGTGATAAAATGTCTGGATTTGTGGATGAGGAAGGAACAGTGGATATTATTTACCTTGTCTTTAGCAAGGCTTTCATGACTGTCTCCCACAATATTCTTGTCTTTCTAGTTAGAATGCCATGCTCTAAGTGGTTGAGCAGCCAGATGGGTAAAAAGCTAGTTGCATGATCAGGCTCAGAGGATAGTGATTAATGGGTTAATCACTACCCAATTGCTTGTAACAAGCTGAGTCCTATTTTACATCTTTATCAATGACCTGGATGGAGATCACATGGTCCACTTTCATTCAGATGGCAGATGACACCAAACTAGGTGGAGCAGTTGATAGGCTCAAGGGCAAAGCTGCCATTCACAGGGACCTAGTCTCCAGGAATGAGCAGACAGAAGGCTTATGAGATTCAACAAGGATGAATGGGAATAAAGAGCACCTTAGAAAGGTAGAGGCTGGGGTCTGGTTGCTTAGGGAGCAGCTCTGCAGAAAAGGATTTGGGGAGCCTGATGGACAGTAAGTTGAACATGAGCCGGGTTGCACCTTGGCAGTGGAGAAATTTATTGTGAAGTGATTATCTCCTCCAGCTTGGCACTTGTTAAATCAGATGTAGAATACTATATCCAGCTTTGGGCTCCCCAATACAAAACAGACATCTATAAACAAGCGAGCTGCTTGGCGGAGTACCAAAGTGGTTAGTAAGCTGAAGTACAGGTGCTGTAAGAAGAGGCTGAGTGAATGGGCCCTGTTTAGCTTGGAGAAGAGGAGGCTTTGGGGGGACCTAGTAGCAGCCTTCCTGTACTATGAGAAGATTATTGAGAAGATGGAACCAGGCCTTCACATGCTGCATGGTGGGAGGATGAGAAACAATGGGCATAAATAGAAATGAGAGGTTCTCATTGAATTTAAGAAAAACCTTGGAGGTTTTCAAGATCTGACAGGATAAAGTCCTGAGCAAGATAGTTTAATCTCATAGCTGACTGTGCCTTGAGTAGGAGGTTAAACTAGATGACCTCTTCCTGTCCTTTCCAACCTGAATTATTCTATCATAATTCTGTTTTTAAACACTGATTGGCATAGTGTATTATGTATGCTTAGGTTTCTAGCCTATGTCATAAATGAACATGACTTTCTGTACTCACTTTGCTTCAGAAGGGTGTGGAAGGGGTGCTATGTGTGTATGGTGTGTATCACTGCCAAGTTATGTATAATTGATGGTACACTACATCGAGGAGTTTTCAAAGCCTGGCATATTGTGATTGTTGTGCATACTAAAATTCACCAGCATACTTAGGTAAAGAGTAAATGTATTTCTGCAAGTCTTTTTCTAAGTGGGTGTAACAATTGTGATTATTTTGGAAAGAGATCTTTGCTTTTAATTTCTGATTAAAGCTAAATTGGGACTGATCAAGAAGTGTGCGTCTCCCATCTAGCAGTGCTTTGACATCTATAGGTTTACCTACATGAGGTGATAGAAAAAAGCTTGGAAAATCTTCAGTGAAGGAAGGTATTTTTCTCTGTCTCTGAGGCCATTATTAATGTGACGTAAGTTTTCCAGTTGTCTAAGCCTTGCTAGTAACCCAAGATCTTTTGTTCTTCCATAGTGACTGAGCTTCCTATGTACATTTAGCTGGAAAAACACTCCATAAAATATAGTAGCACTGAGTGGACTTTCAGACAACCAAAGCATTGAACCCCAAAACTATCCTGAGTACATTGGGAGTGCCAAGACGGGAACCTGTGTGCTTTTGTTTCCAGTATTACTGACATGTTCTTGCTGGGCATACCAGTGCTGAGAGAGTATCAGCTGCCCAGGCTTCCAAGGTTGCTACAGACTCTGCATGTCAGTGACTAGACTGTTCTCTTCTGGCCGGGCAGTCAATGACATCAGTACTCACCTTGTCTGTTAAAAGTAAAATGAAAGAGCGTCAGGTATGGCAATTGCTGTTGAACTGTTGCTAGCACTATGTTCATTTTCTTCATCAAGCATGCAGGCTTTCCAGGGAGGAGTCGTAGTCCAGATGCATTAGACCCAGATTGACTTCAAGGCTTATATTTGACACTATTCCCACAAATCCAATGTTATTTATAAAAGTATAACTGTTATCTTTCTAAATCCTAGGTTCAGGACATAAATAATTTTGGTTTGTTTTGTCTACCACCTTTTCACTAGCTTTCATTCTGTTGCATATTTATTTTAAAATGTTGATTAGTTTCTTCACTAGATGCATTTTTCTCAAATTCTTTATAATTTTACTGTTAACACCTATATACAAAGTTCTTGTGTTTCAAAGCACTGAACAAATGCTGATGACTATCATGTATTTTTAAATACGTCTCTGAGGGAGGAAGTAGTTACGTTACAGATGGTGATGGTACATTTAAAATATTAATCAACATGTAGGCATATCTGTATGAGAGTTTGTGGTGTGCCTTATGTTGTCACTTGATCTTTTTTTAACTTCAAGAAGAGTGTTCAGTCTGCATGACAGTTTTGTAGCTGCTCTGCCTTTGGCTCACTGTTCAATTTCAATTCAGGTCAGACCATCTTCATGTTAGCTTTTTCAATAGTCTTGCCATCCAAGTTTCCTGAGGGTTTTCTCTAGTCTTACAGTTTAATTTTTCAGACTATAGTTCACCATTTTATTTTGATCTACCATTTGTAATTCTTCATTCGCTATCGGTTTGACCGATTTATAAAATGCACACCTATGACCAGATTTTAAAAGTTAAAGACCTGGTTTTTTAAAACATTTTTATGTTGGGTATAAATCTTATATGCTAAAAACCAACATTACATCTTGTTAAAAATCTAAATTTTAACTCAGTTTTTTTTTTTATTTTTTATTTCATAGTAAACTGATTTAGCTGAGTTATCACTACATCTGCTTTCTAGGTGTTAGAAATCTTTCTCAGCACCCCTGAATGCACACAATGCGTCCAAGATGACGGCTCGTCCAACGCCTTTAGACTTAATCTTGTCTAGATGATCTAATTTCCCCACCTATTTTCAGCAAGTTTTATTTCCTTCTTTCTAATTTGACAGCCTGCCCATTCCAGTCTGCCATCTTCATCGTGTTTTGCAGTTTGTGGGCAGCATGGAAGATATGAACTGTGTTTAACTTGTAGCAAATGGGATAAACCACAGAGTCTGGCTCGCTTTTAAGTTCTAATTAGTTTTCTCATTTCGTCCTGATACTACTAGAACAAGGATAGTGAAAGAAACTCTTTTTTTTTTCATGACCTCTTGTGGTGGGCTGACCTTGGTCAGCTGCCAGATGCTCACCAAGCTGCTCTCTTGTTCCCCCTCCTGAACAGGACAGAGGGGAGAAAGTAAGATGAAAAAGCTTGTGGTAGAGATGAAGACAGGGAGATGGCTTACTAATTACTGTCATGGGCAAAACAGACTCAACTTGGGGAAAATTAATTTCATTTTTTGCCAATTAAAAATAGAGTAGGCTGGTGAAACAAAGACAAAACTAAAAAAACACCTTCCCGCACCCCTTCTTCTCAGGCTCGACTTCACTGCTTCTTTCCTGGCTCCTCTACCTGTCTGATGTGGGGGCAGCTCCTGATCTCTTCTCACAGAGGCCACTCCTGCAGCCCCCACTACCAAAACCTTGCCACGTAAACCCAATACGCCTATGCATACCTGAGAGTGAGTGCTGTCATTGACTTTTGAATATTCAAGTTTATTACAAAAGACTTCTGTAATGACCTATTAATGCATATTTCAGCAGTCTCCCATTACTTCCCAGATAATTAAAGTACTCATGCTATCCTAAACACTTTCAAAGTTTGTAAAGTAAATATACAGCAAGCAGTCTGATTTTTTTGCATCTTTCACCGCTAATTTAGAGTCCCCATTGATTTCCTTATGACAATCTCGTAAAATGTTAGTTTGCGTAAGCACCTTGTAAGTATTATACCTTTCCTGATTTTATGCTGTGAAAGATCTTTATTAGGTCACTCGACCTTCATTTATTCATATGGATATCTTTAGCTTCCCAAATCTAGCATTCAGCTGGATCTGGAAATCCTGGTGTTGATGAGGAACTGCTGTCCTGTTAATTTTTTTTTTTCCTTGTGTCTTATTTTCAGGCTTTAAAGGCAATTGCTGCTACCTTTTAACTTCCTTTGTGAGTCTGACTCAAAATTTGTCTCTAGGGTGTGTCAGGACATTCTTTTCTATTAAATATGTTTATAGGTGTGTGTATATGCATATGTGTATATATAAAAACATACATTTATTTTAAAGTCTTTAAAAATCTATTTACCATGTCTCTGTTAAATCAGTTGTATGTTTTCATTTGCTTATCTGGCTTGTTCATTTTGGATTTTCCCCTTCATAGTTCCACTCTATGTTGGTGAAATTGGTTTGTGGGTAAGCAGTTTCAATTCCTTTACTCAGCTTCTTCATACAAGTTTTGTTATTGTTTCTTGCATGTCTGAATTCCCTTTGCATTCAGTCTTTCATTTGTTCAAGCAGTAGCTCAAATGTACCATTAGCAGTCAGGTGCAAACACACTGCTGCAATGGTACCCCCACTCTGTATATTTCCCATACCTGTCTGCATCTGCTTAAATAGTTACGTCTCTGAGATCCTCTCAACGTTTCAGCTTAGTGAATCTGTTCAGAGAGCCTACTTTCTCCCTTCCCTTCAGTACTGAGGTCATACTGGTTTTTGACACTGAGGATCTTTGCTTGTTTCTGCCAAGAATTTTATTTTTAATGCCAGAGATTCTAATGGTGGAAATGCTTGGTCTTCTAAGCTTTTTGTATTAAAGTAGCATGTTTGGTGTATCCAAGAGGGTACAATTCCTTCTTTCTCCCCTCCACCCTCCTCCTTTTTTTTTCCCCCCATTTTTTTCCCCCCCCCTGTTTGGGAAGGAGGTTTTTGTTACAAAAATGGTATAATTTCTTGAAAAGAATTTGGTCAATAGAGAGAGTGTATTTGTAAATATTTGAAGTTACTGTGTAGTTTCAGACCCTTCAGTTGTCCACCACCAGGGACATTTCTTAAGAGATGAGATGGGGTTTGAAAGTTTGGTTGGTTGGTTGGGTTTTTTGTTTTGTGGGTTTTGGTGTTTGTTTTTTTTTTTTTTTCCAGCCATTGCTTGAGAAATTAAAGCTTCTTCCTCCACAACTGCTCTAAGGGAAGGGGTATTTATGGTGTTTTCAAATACTGGAAAGAAAATCCATGATGGATTTCTATCCTCATTTTAAGAGGATTGAGTACCTCTCGCTTCCATTTCAAGTTCATAATGATAATATTGCCACTGATAGTACAGTCCCTCCAATGGAAGAATTGGTTCATCTCTCTCAGCTTGCAGGATGTTTATTCCTGCATAATGATCAAAGTTATGCTAAGACAGTATCTGCAGTTATTCATTGTTCAGGATTGCCACTTATCAGTTCAAAGTGTTTTCTTCCAGCCACTCGGTAACAACAAATATCTTTACTGGGATTGCTGAGTTGTCAACCTGTCTTTAAAGGGGATGATACCCTTAATGGGATGACTTCCTAAAAGGGAAACTCCTGATTTTATTCTGCCTTTTGTATTACTTTGCTATTGTTTTATTCTCCAGGGCCTCACAACCAAAAGTCAGTGACATAGGATCAGTAGTCTTCTGCAGAGCTCAGTATGGATATCATTTGTGCTTTGACTACTACTGTATGTAGACCTATCTGATGTTAGACATGGACACCACTGCCATCATGTTTTATGTCAACAAATAAAGTATAGAATCCCAATCTCCCCTGTGGAGGGAGAAGCAATATTGGAACTAGTGCTTCTGACATTATACTTAAAAGTCAGACGTCTACTGCCAAGACTTCTGAGTGTCTTACCTTGATGTATATTGTTCTACAAGAAAGGGTCAG
The DNA here is from genome assembly GCF_035582795.1 of Mycteria americana. Lineage (NCBI taxonomy): Eukaryota > Metazoa > Chordata > Aves > Ciconiiformes > Ciconiidae > Mycteria > Mycteria americana. The sequence continues at coordinate 68,946,827 of NC_134365.1, forward strand.
TGCCATATGAAAGACACTGATAGATATTTTGACACTGATGTTCGTTTACACAGTGTGAATGTGTGTGGGCTATCATTTAAAGCAGAAGAGAGATTCATTCATCTGTAAGTAGATGATGTGTACGTAGGCATTAGCTTCCCTTTGATCTTGGTTCAGGACCTTAAAATTCTGAGATTTGGCATTGAGGGGTATATGGTATGTTGTACCCTGTATTACTTTCTAAATAATCTATGTCTTATTTGCATACCTGTATCCTATCTCACTATCACCTTTTTTGCACTTTGAAATGAATGAGGGGGATAACTGGAACTGTCTTGTAACTGGAAAAAGGCAAATATCATGCCCATCTTCAAGGTGAGCAAGAAAGAGGATGCAAGGAACTATAGGTCGGTTAGCATAACCTCAGTCTCTGGAAGAGTTACATAGCGGATTCTTGTGGAAGCCACGTGCAAGCATCTGAAGGACAAGAAGGTGATTGGGAGCACCTTGCATAGTTTTACCAAGGCCAAATAATGCCTGACCAACCCGATGACCTTCTGTGATGAGATGACTGGCCTGGTGGATGAAGGGACTGCAGTGGCTATTTACCTGGACTTTAGCGAGGCCTTTGACATGGTCTCTCATAGTATCCTTATTGTAAAATTGGCAAAATATGCACCAGATAAGTGCACTTGTATGGCTGGACTGCCAGGCTCAAAGGGTGGTCAGCAGCAGCAGCTCAAAATCTAACTGATGTCTGGTTACTAGCAGTGTTCTTCATGGGCCATACATGGGTCAGTATTGTTCAATGTCTATATTAATGACCTGGATAATAGGATGGAGTACACTTCCAGCAGATTTGCAGATATCGCATTGTGGGGAGCAGCTGATATGCCAAACAGCAGGACGGCTATTTGAAGGAACCTCAACAGGCTGGAAAAATGGGACAACGGGAACCTCACAAAGTTCTGCACGTGAACAGGAAAACCCCATCCACTCAGTCTGGGGCTGACTGGCTACAAAGCAGCTTTCCAGTAAGGGATCCTAGGGGTCCTGGTAGATACCAAAGCAAACATGGATCAGCAGTGTGCCCTTGTGGTGAAGAAGGCCAACTGTATAATGTTCAGTATTAGTAAGAGTATAGTCAGCTGACGAAGGGGAGCAATCGTTCCTTCTGTTCAGCTCTTAAGACCACATCCAGAGTACCATATCCAGTTTTCGGCTTTGCAGTACAAGATAGATACTTATGTTCTGGAGTTAGTCTAGCAGGTAGCCAAGATGATTAGGGGACTGCATATGACATACGAGGAGAGGCTGAAAGAAATGATTTTGCTTAGTCTGGAGAAAATAAGGCTCAGGGCATCTTATTGTGGTCTTCAGCTACCTAATGGGAAGAAGTGAAGAAGATGGAGGCAGACTTCTCAGAGTTGTGCAGTAGAAGAGAAGGGGCAATGGTCACAAGTTGCAACAAGGGAAGTTTGTTCTTATTAGCCACAAGGAACAACATTTTCACCATTAGAGTAGTTAAACAATCTAAGAGGTTTACCAACATCTCCAATCCTGGAGATGTTCAGAGTTTGATTGGGTAAGCTGCTGAGCAAACAGATTTCGTTGTCTGTGCTTTGAGCAGGACATTGGATTAGATAAATTCCAGGTGTCCCTTCCAGCCTATATTGTTCTGTGATTCTCCAGAATTGTGTACTTGCAAAATATGTGTGTGTGCTTTCTAGATGCAATCTGGTAAATCTTGACTTCCAATTTTAGTGATGTATGCATACCCACAGTGTGACTGGATATAAAGACCACTTCTCTCAAAAGAAACTAGTGGTAAACAATATTTTTCTTTGACTTTATGTAGAAGTTGAATTTGTCCTTATATTCATAATACTCCCTGTAGATGTTAAACAGGTGGCAATTTAGTTTGCTAGAAATTTGCTCTGGTGTAGTTATGGCTTTTTATTTCACAACCATAAACCTATTAAAGAAAATTGAGAAACAAGGTAATTGTATGTTTATATCACTGGTTCAAGCCTGTGCCAAACTGGTGGAAATGTAAAGCTGCCCAATTGCTGTTCATTATTTATACTAACTAGTCAGTTTAGACTAGTGAACAGATTTACTTCACTAGTGGACAGGTGTCTTGGAGATGTTTGTTGTAGGCACTTTTTCACATGCGTAACTTTTCTGTGCGGCTTATGCTCTGCATTTACTGGGAAGAAGTTAGAATTTAAATGTTCAGACCCTTGGAGTCATGGCTCAGGGAAATAAAGATTCCTTACTTAGTGAGTACAAGCACGCCTGGTTATCTGGTATTCAGTTTCCCCACTGAAGAATATCTCATCTTTAATGGCAATACTTTTGGTAATGAATTAACAAAATTTTAAGGAGAGTAAGTTTCACCCATGTGAAAATTGGGTGAAATATTATTATGTTACTGTTACATTTTAATGTTATAATTTCCCTGTGGTGGGTTGGCCCTGGCTAGCAGCCAGGCACCCACACAGCTGCTCCCTCAGCGGGATGGGGAGCAAATAGGGAGAACAGGAGTGAGAAAGCTCCTGGGTTGAAACAAAGACAGGGAAATCGCTAACCAATTACTGTCATGGGTAAAGCAGACTTGACTTGTGGAATTTAACTTAATTTATTGCAAATTAACATAAATATTTAATTACTGGGAAACAAAAAAAGGCAAACATTAAAACACTTGGGGAAAATCATTCCTTCTCCTTTCCCAGGCTCAGCTTCACTCCAGCCACCTCTCCTCCCCCCTTGTTACCACCACGGGGTACGCTCAGTCCCTTCAGCGAGGCAAATGGGGGGGCAGGGGGTTGGAGTCAGAGTGTAACTTTTTCTGCTGCTCCTCGTTTCTCACTTTTCCTTTGCTGTGGTGCGGGTCCTCCACAGGCTGCTATCCCTTTGGCAGTGTACCTGCTCCGACGAGGAGCATCTTCTCTTCCTCCTCTTCTTCCTCTGACCTTGTTATTCTCTCGTCCCCTCTGTTGTTCCCTCCTCTTCTGGTGTTTTCTGCCCTCTCTTAAATATGTTTTCACTAAAGTGCCCCACACGTGGCCGAGGGCTTCAGCTGTGTCCTATGGTGGGTCTGTTGTGGAGCTGCTGGAGCTGGGTGTTCGGCACAGGGTGGCCCCTGGCTTCCTCCCACAGACACCCCTGCAGCCCCCCACTGCCAACACCTGGACACCTGTACCCAATACAGTTATAACTTGAACTTCATGTATTTCTCATTAGTTAATAATATTCTGGAAATGTGGAAAAAGGAGTGCTGGGCTAAATGTTACTACCAACTGATGATGAGTGCTTTATTATTAGAAGCTAATGCCTTCTGCTTTCTTGCAATTCCATGTAAGATTGGATCGCTTCCTCAATCTAATGTGTTTTTGATGAACTACTAAGTGGCTGAACTTGTACAGGTTCTATTTCTGAAATACTTTTGATGCTTTTTGTCTGCCTGATTCCGGCTACATAGGAGTGATTTCACCACAAACAATATTGTTGTGATGAAATCATGGAAAAAGGTGATATGATCAAGCAAATGCAAAAAGGCAGAATTTGGAACTGTATAAAGAATAATGAATTAGTCTCTGAAAAGCAGCCCAGTACCTCCCTGCTGTGGAAAATAAACTAGTAATTAATTTAATTGTTATCATTTCATGTAATGGAAATAATTTTTTTAAGTAAATACATTAAAATAAGATGAAAGTAAGTCAAGCCTGATCTGGATTTCTTTGTACCTTTCATGTTCATGCTTAATGAAACCTTTGATGCTTTAGTAAGAAACTGATTAATTGGTTTCTGATGTAACAAACAATATTCTTCTTCTTTCTGTGCTAATGTCTTCTTTAGTTGATTTTAGTATAATGGCCATATCCCAACAACTGAAATGCACTTAACCACTGTCATCATTAACCTTTTTCTTCTAATATGCTGTTAAACATTTAGATGATTCATTAGGAATTTTAAATTTAAAAAAATGCTTTAGATAATCAGGCTAGCAGATACTATCTGTGTACTGGAGTTATTTTGTCTTAGAAATTCTTACTTTCTTATTACTTATGTAGCTTATTATTCTTAAAGTTCTGTTGTGAGTTACCCTGGCAATAGATAGAAATGTTTATATGTAGCTTAAAAAGTTGACTCATTTTATCTTCATTTTGTGTGTTTTGGGTTTAGGTAGATATTGCTGTTACTGATTGTCATGAAAGAATTTGGGTAAATTTCTGGTGTCATTTTGTGACAATGTGTACCACAGTTTTTATTTCATTTGATTTGGTATTTTTTGTAACCTAGGTAATAATTTTATATGACGCTTGTTGATTCTTGTATTACAAAAACCAATGAATAGCTGTTCTCTATTCATCTTCTCCATGCCACTTGTGATTTTATTGAGCCCATATAGAAACAGGAAGAGATTTGAGAAGCAGTTGCAGAATCTTGTTGATAAATTAATGGTAACCACAAGTAAAATATTTACTTTGCGAGCAGTTAATTGACCAGTCTGTAACTGAGCAAAATTAAGCATTTTCTAAGGGATGGCACATCTGTACTGAGAAACGGCTCTACAGTATCTTGTGATCTAGGTGTTATATTCTAGAGTAATAGTGACTTTATTGTAGTTACTTTCAATTTTGAAAGCTTATCAGTATAAATAAAATCTTGTTATATGTTATATTCAGCTAGGCTCAGCAGCTTTGTGGTTTGAATTCAGAGACACATCTGAAATTTTAAAAGGAAAAAAAAATTCCTTGGTAGAAATTGATCGTCCTGAAAATAAACAGTATACTACTGAATATTGCTTTGGATCTTTAAAATTATATTGCAAGAAGAAAACCTTATTTAGCAAATAATTTTCAGGTATTATTTTAAGTCTCAGATGTACAGAGAACTTAGTTCCTTGTTTAATCTCCTCAGAGGTATGTATTAGCTCTTAAAAAATAACAGTGATATCTTATTTACTAAATGTTTCACAGCATTCAAGATACTGATTAAAAATTTGAGGCTAACAGTATATTCTCTGCTGTATTATATTTGGAATATTATTCTGATACCTCTAAGGAGGTCAGTTGGAGGCAACTTTGTAGATATACATTTCCCTTTGTCTAGCTCCCGCTGACTTATTAATTCTGTATTTCTTTAGCTTTAGGTATGAGTTTTGTGATTCAAGACTTCTAACAATTAAAGATCTCGTATGTTAGGTTTATCAGCAATGAAAAATTCCTGAACTGTGTGTCTTAATTTATTGTATAAGGACATCAAACTTGAAGAGGTAAAATATTGTGGCAATTTGTACTCAAAGTGGCAGAAAAAGTAAACATGTGGGCTTTGAATGCCATTAAGTGTTTACCACTGAATTCACAAAGCAACAGTAAAATTTCAGTGACTACATAGTCAGAGCAGAGGCTTTTCTAAGGATATTTGTTCATTATAGTCTAGAAAATGGATTGATCTGTTAGCCTGATGCTGGTATTTAGTTGAAAAGCAGTGCTTCTTCCAGCAATTGCCTCTGTAATTACGTTTCATTGCTGTCAAATAACGCTGCATGCTGAAGAAGCTTGATTTGAATTTTTAGCAGACACCCTTTTACCTTTATGAATATCTTTCTCTGGGAGGAACTCATGGTGATATAGTGGTAGAACGTAAGTTTTCATAACTTAATCAAAGTGTGTTCCACAGATATGGGTGAGTCAGAGTACTCTTCATGTCTTCATAAATGCAAGTACCCACTGAAAATGGACTGATGCACACCATTATGTCTTACTGGTGTTTCAGGGGGCTAACTGTGTTATTTTCACTTCTTAGTGTTCATGCCATTACTTTTAACTGCTAAATATGACTGAGTGACCTAAAAGTTAATGTTTCTTTCATGTCACCCTTGCTCTACCAACTTGGTAGAAAATGAGAGAAAGAAGAGACATGCTTATGAACAGCAGTAATTAACAAAAAACAGCAAAAAATTAATGATTAATGGACATGTAGGCAATTATAACTGTTTATACTGAGGCCTAGATTTCACATGCTAGATACAGCTTTATGAATTACACAGATTTCAGAATATCCATGTGAATTTTAAATAAATATGTAATCTCATTAGTGACGTGACACTTCAATTCCTATTGCAAAACTAAATGTTAAACAAAATGTACAAAGTTCAGCTGTTACCTTTTTTCTCTGGTAAGTTAGAGATGAACTGACCACATGTTAAAGATTAGCTGCTGATGGGCAAGTGATCAAAAGCTTTCCTTCCTATCTTGACTTGTGTGTCTCTAATGCAGTTAGACAACAGAAGAGAAATAGAGAGATGTGTCGAGTTATGTGGCTTTTGAATGAGGTGTTTAGGGCATGTGGTCTCCCCTGAGTTTGTGTGATTTGGCTGTGAATGGCATTTTTAATTCATGAACAAATTAAATTTTGTTCCGCTTTTTAATGTACAGGCATTTTCCTAGCTTACCACTAAGTGGTAGTCTGAGTGGTAGGCTTTTCAGCTGGCACCTGCAATCCCAGGCAGCCGCACTAACTGTACGTTTCAGAAGATCTATATGCAAAGAAACTGATAATGTCCTTTTTTGTGTTTGTAGGTGGGGAGTATGCAGCTGCTGAAATTCAGGCACTAGCTTGCTGGGGTTAGAATTGAAGCTATGAGGTTTTGTGGGGTTTTTTTTTTTTAAACATAAAAAATAATACTAAAAAAAGTCCTGTCAGCCAAGTACTTAATCTCACAGAATCAGGTTGACTCAAAAATACCGCAGGCAGTAATTCTACGTTAGTTCTTATAAGCAAATGAGTCCCAGCAAAGTCCTCTTGTCATTTCTGTTGGTGGAAAAAATGGAATATTTCTTTAACTTCTACTTCCTTTGCAGAAGTTGTGGAAGAAATAAAGCTTCATGCCTCATGGAGGAGGTTAGGAGAAATTAAGGTTTTCAAATTCTGTCTCGGCTTAGGAAAAATGCCTGTGGTATACCTGCTTAATAGAAGCACGGGAAATTGAACGTGCGTTGGAACATCATTTTCTTAGAAATAAAATTTCTCGAACAATATTGTTAATCTGCATGGTTTTAATTTTTATTTTTTATTCATGTGTATATGTGAATTTTGTTCTTTTACATGTGTGTGAGAAACGGGTGAAGACTTAAAGAACTCTTAGAAGGGGTATATAGGAAAAGCAATAGATGGTGTAAAAAGACTAAGCAAGCAGTAAAAATGCCTTATCTACATGGCATTACTCATAGCCATTACTGCTATGAATGTGCATTCACTGGATAGATCAGCTTCCTTGGGTACAAAGTGTCTTAGAAGAAATGTTCTGAACTTTTAAAAAGCAGTGTTTTTCTTCAGGGTCACAGTGATGGTGGGAGTCAGACCCTTCTCAGGATGGAACAATATTTTGTATGTGTTTTTAATTGCTTATTGCTTGCTAATTAACTTCTTCCTGATGGGATTTATGCAGAGACAATATTCACCTTTGATTAGTAAGCAGCTGCCTTGAGAGCAGTTTCATCCCATTTGCACTCTTAGTCTGGGCAGCCAGATTTTTAAAAAAGTTAGTGGTATGAAGTATGCTGTCCTCAATAGCTGCTGTAAATAGTTGCGTATAGCCTGGCCTGCTAGATTTCATTTAAGTTAGTCTACCGTGCCACAATACATACTCAGTTGGTTCACTTGCTGTATGAAAACATCTCTTGAAAAGAATTTTGGGAGGAGAGAGAGGGAGCAGCAAGGTCTTAGGCACATTATATTAATCTGTAACAAGAAGCCGAAAATGTTAGCTGAAGGAAAGCAGAGATCGCTTCTGATTTCTCTTAAAATTATTTGAGACTCAGTATTGAAGCTCGTATGACTTTCCTTTTGCACTGCCTTGTTTATGGGCACATACATTCCTACAAATCCCAAAATTGCAGATCATTATTCTAGTAAATTAATGATCCCCCCCCCCCCCCTTTCAGCTCTTCCATGTTAGGTTGGTTAAACCTGTCTTTTGCTAAGCTGGTTTCTGTTTTCCATTGCATAGAAGTTGGCCGGTGTTCCGAACAGATAAAGAGAGAAGGAAATGAGGTTGCCTGAGGGAGTGCAGAGGCCTTTGCAAAAGTAGGAGATGGTGCATTGAAAGATGTGGTACTATTGATCTTTGGTGAAAAGTGCATCATTGTTGTGGTCTAGAAAGCATACATCATTATTAACTGATTTTTTTTTTTCTAGGTTTTTTGGACTTGGATACTGCTGTTGCTAGGGTTTTATGAACATTTTTATGTGTAGTATCTTTGCTCCTTTTTATTGCATTTGTTTAATTTTAATCAACATAAATTGTGAAAAACACTGAGGTAGAAAAGTAACTGAATCTGCATACTCGGTATTCTAATGTTTTGCTACTTTCATACTCTATGATCTGTGAGAATTCTTGCTTTTTTTAAGGTGGAGACAGTTCTGCTATGTTATAGGCTTTTTAATTAATTACACTTACCTTGAAGAGTTCTTATTGAACAGAGATACTGTACTGGTTTTGGCTGGGATAGAGTTAATTTTCTTCCTAGTAGCTGGTATAGTGCTGTGTTTTGGATTTAGGATGAGAATAATGTTGATAACACATTGACGTTTTAGTTGTTGCTAAGCAGTGCTTACACTAGTCAAGGACTTTTCAGCTTCCCGTGCTCTGCCAGGTGCGCAAGAAGCTGGGAGGGGGCACAGCCAGGACAGCTGACCCAAACTGGGTCAGGAATAGCCAAAGGGCTATTCCATACCATAGGGCGTCACGCTCAGTATATAACGTGGGGGGAGTTGGCCAGGCGCAGCGATTGCTGCTCAGGGACAGGCTGGGCATCGGTCAGTGGGTGGTGAGCAATTGCATTGTGCATCACTTGTTTTGTACATTCTATTATTATTATTATTATTATTATTATTATTATTTTCCTTTGCTGTCCTATTAAACTGTCTTTATCTCAACCCATGGGTTTTACTTTTTTTTCCTGATTCTTTCCAGAATCCCACGGTGGGTGGGGAGGGTGAGCAAGTGGCTGTGTGGTACTTCGTTGCCAACTGGGGCTAAACCACGACACTCCTTTTTGGCACCCAACGTGGGGCTCGAAGGGTTGAGATAACGACAGATCTGGCCAGAGTGTGTTAAAACAGATTTGTTATAAGCATTCATTATATTAGTTTAGTAGTCGCTGGTCACAATGTTGATGTATTTGCTTTCGAAGTTGTATTTGTTCTCAGAGTTGTGTTATGTAACACCTTACTTGTCATATATACTGTTTATCAGTATTTGTGTGCTGTTTATTACCTCTGGGAGGTGGATTAAGGGTATCGCTTTGCTGTACTGTGTAGCACTGGCTTATGGCATGATAAAATTATTGGTCGTGAGATCAATCTGGTATTTGTACTCAGCATTGCTGTCACCTCTCTACTTCAGGAGCCATCTGTCAGAAATTACTAATAATTACACTTTTTACTTTTTTCTCCTTGGAGAGCCAACCTGTGGGGAGACACCTTCCTCCATCTTCCCCTTCTCTAGGCTACTTACAATAGCTCTTGAGAATTTTGAATATCCTTGGGATGTTCGAACCAGCATGTTGCTATTGCTATGTCTCCTGAATGTGTGTCAGGTCCTGCTTAGGGCTAAACAACTATTTAAGAATACTGCGGCTACTCCAGCCCCCGTGACAGGCGCTGCAGCTACTCCAACCCTTGGGACAGGCGCTGCGGCTGAACCAGAGAACCAACCCATGCTGGTATCAGTCACCCCCATACACAGGAAGAAATCTTGGAAGCAAAAGTAAGCTCCTTTAGTAAGGGATGAAGAAGTTTCTCCTAAGAGGGAGCAGGAGGAAGAAGCATACTGCCCTGCCAGTGAGGAGGCAGACTACTCTAAAGCAGGGCCATCACGAGAACAGGAGGAGGAAGAGGAAGAATTCTCCACTTCCCCCAAGGAAGAACACAGCAGAAGAGTTCCTCCTCTTCCTCAGAGGGAGAGGAAGAATTCATAAGAGAGACAGTAACCACACAATCTCTATCCCCAAGTGAGCTGTGAGATATGCAAAAGGATTTCAGCTGTCCTCCAGGCAAGCACATTGTCACCCAACAGCTCCGGTGCTGGAATAACGGGGCCAGTAGCCTGGAATTAGAGGGCAAGGAAGCCAAGCAGCTGGGATCCCTTTTTAGGGAAGGGGGCACTGACAAAGCAATTGGAAAAGGGGCACAGTCCTCAGCCTCTGGAGGGCTGTCAGGTGTGAAGGAAAGGTATCCCTTCAAGGAAGATGTTATGTGTCACCCAGGCAAGTGGACCACCATGGAGAAGAGGTATCCAGAACCTGAGGGAATTAGCTGTGCTGGAGGTGATATGTGGTGACCTGGACAACAAGCAGTTATCCCGAGATCCAGATGAAGTCACGTGCACGTGGCCCATGTGGTGGAAGTTTGTACAGAGTGCACCATTGTCATATGCCAACTCATTGGCAGTAATGACCTGGAAAGATGGAGAGGGACAAATGGTGGAGGAATTGGCTGGCCAGCTCCGGCAACACGAAGAAAGTCTCTCTTCCTCCCTTGTCTCGGCTGTGAAGAAACTGTTCCGGAAGGTCCAGCAACTCAAAGAGGATATGTCCTACTCTCCACTTGTATGGACCAGTATCTCAGCTACTAGGAATCAGCGTTCTTCTGCTCATGAGAGAGGATATGGAGGGTACGCACCATGGGGCACCCTGTGGTTTTACCTGCATGACCATGGAGAGGACATGAGGAAGTGGGATGGAAAATCTACTTTGACCCTAGAGGCATGGGTATGGGAGTTGCAAGGAAAAACAATCACCAAAGGGATTTCTTCCAGGAAAATTCCTGCTCCAGTTTCCAGTGGGCAGTTCTGCAGACAGAGTAGAAGGGCTGATCTTACTCCTGACCTTAACGAAGGAACTCCTGACTTGTATTTACAAGAAGCAAGTAATTAATACTATGACCAGGACTAGGGGGCCCTGCCTCCAGCCAGGTGGAGGAAAAGGACAACTGGGTTTACTGGACTGTGTGGATTCAATGGCCTGGCACATCGGACCCACAGAAGTGTAAGGCTGTAGTGGACGCTGGTGCACAGTGTACCCTCATGTCATCAAGCTGTACAGGGGCAGAACCCATCTGTATTTCTGGAGTGACAGGGGGATCCCAACAGCTAACTATTGGAGGCTGAAGTGAGCCTAACTGGGAAAGAGTTAGGCAGAAGCACCCCATTGTAACTGGCCCAGAGGCTCCGTGCATCCTTGGCATAGACTACCTCAGGAGAGGGTATTTCAAGGACCCGAAAGGGTGCCGGTGGGCTTTTGGTGATGGAGGAAATTAAACAGCTGTCTACCTTGCCCGGTCTCTCAGAGGACCCTTCTGTTGTAGGGTTGCTGAGAGCTGAAGATCAACAGGTGCTGATTGCTACCACAACGGTGCACTGGCGGCAATATCGCACCAACCGAGACTCCCCGATTCCCATCCATGAGCTGATTCATCGCCTGGAGAGCCAAGGAGTGATCAGCGAGACTCACTCACCCTTTAACGGTCCCATATGGCCCATGGGAAAGTCTAATGGAGAGTGGAGACTAACAGTAGACTATGGTAGCCTGAACGAAGTCATGCCACTGCTGAGTGCTGCCGTGCCGGCCATGCTGGAACTTCAATATGAACTGGAGTCAAAGGCAGCCAAGTGGTATGCCACAATTGACATTGCTAACGCGCTTTTCTCAATCCCTTTGGCAGCAGAGTGCAGGCCTCGGTTTGCTTTCACTTGAAGGAGCGTCCAGTACACCTGGAATTGACTGCCCCAGGGGTGGAAACACAGCCCCACCATTTGCCATGGACTGATTCAGACTGCAATGGAACAGGGTGAGGCTCCAAACACCTGCAATACATTGATGGCATCATTGTATGGGGCAATACAGCAGCAGAGATTTTTGAGAAAGGGAAGAAAATAGTCCAAATCCTCCTGAAAGCTGGTTTTGCCATAAAACAAAGTAAGGTCAAGGGACCTGCATGGGAGATCCAGTTTTTAGAAATAAAATGGCAAGATGGACGTCGTCAGATCCCAATGGATGTGATCAACAAAATAACAGCTATGTCCCCACCAACTAGCGAAAAGGAAACACAAGCTTTCTTAGGTGTTGTGGGTTTTTGGAGATTGCATATTCCGAATTACAGTCTGATGGTAAACCCTCTCTGTCAAGTGACTGAGGAGAAGAACAATTTCAAATGGGGCCCTGAGCAACAACAAGCCTTTGAACAAATTAAATGGGAGATAGTTCATGCAGTAGCCCTTGGGCCAGGCCAGGCAGGGCAAGATGAAAAGAATGTGCTCTACACCGCAGCCGGGGAGAATGGCCCTACCTGGAGCCTCTGGCAGAAAGCACCAGGGAACACTCGAGGTCGACCCCTGGAGTTTTGGAGTCGGGGATACAGAGAATCTGAGGCCCACTATACTCCAACTGAGAAAGAGATACTGGCAGCATACGAAGGGGTTTGAGCTGCTTCGGAAGTGGTTGGTACTGAAGCACAGCTCCTTTTGGCACCCCGACTGCCGGTGCTGGATGTTCAAAGGGAGGGTCCCCTCTACACATCATGGAACTGATGCTACGTGGAGTAAGTGGGTGACACTGATCACACAACGGGCTCGAATAGGAAACCCCAGTAGCCCAGGAATCTTGGAAGTAATCATGGACTGGCCAGAAGGCAAAGATTTCAGAATATTGCCAGAGGGAGGAGGTGACGTGCTGAGGAGGCCCCGCTGTTTAATAAACTGCCAGAAAATGAGAAGCAATATGCCCTGTTCACTGATGGGTCCTGTCGTATTGTAGGAAAGTGTCAGAGGTGGAAGGCTGCTGTATGGAGTCCTATATGACAAGTTGTAGAAACTGCTGAAGGAGAAGGGGAATCGAGTCAGTTTGCGGAGGTGAAAGCCATCCAGCTGGCTTTAGATATTGCTGAACAAGAAAGGCGGCCAGTGCTCTATCTCTATACTGACTCATGGACGGTGGCAAATGCCCTGTGGAGGTGGTTGCAGCAATGGAAGCAGAGCAACTGGCAGTGCAGAGGCAAACCCACCTGGGCTGCTGCATTGTGGCAAGATATTGCTGCTCAGGTAGAGAACCTGGTCGTAAAAGTATGTCACATAGATGCCCACGTACCCAAGGGTCAGGCCACTGAAGAACATCAAAACAACCAGCAGGTGGATCAGGCTGCTCGGATGAAGTAGGATGGATCCGGACTGGCAACATAAGGGTCAATTATTTATAGCCCATGACACCTCAGGCCATCAAGGAAGATATGCAACAAATAGATGGGCTTGTGATTGAGGGGTGGGTTTAACCATGGACACTATTGCACAGGTTATCCACGAATGTGAGGCGTGCTGCAGTCAAGCAAGCTAAGTGGTTAAAGCCTCCTTGGTGTGGAGGACGATGGCTGAAATATAAATATGGGGAGGCCTGGCAGATCGATTATATCACATTCCCACAAACCCACCAAGGCAAGCGCCATGTGCTTACAATGGTGGAAGCAACCACCGGATGGCTGGAAACGTATCCTATGCCCCATGCCACTGCCTGGAACACTATCCTGGGCCTTGAAAAGCAAGTCTTATGGTGACATGGCACCCCAGAAAGAATTGAGTCAGGCAGTGGGACTCATTTCCAAAACAACCTCATAGACACCTGGGCCAAAGATCATGGCGTTGAGTGGGTATATCACATCCCCTATCACGCACCAGCCTCTGGGAAAATCAAGTGATACAATGGACTGTTAAAAACTACGCTGAGAGCAATGGGTGCTGGCACGTTCAAACATTGGGATACATGTTTAGCAAAAGCCACCTGGTTAGTCAACACTAGGGGCTCTACCAATTGAGCTGGCCCTGCCCAGTCAAAACTTTTATGGGCTGTAGAAGGGGATAAAGTCCCTGCAGTGCACGTAAAAAAAATATGCTGGGGAAGGCAGTCTGGGTTATTCCTGCCTTGGGCAAAGGCAAACTCATCTGTGGGATTGCTTTTGCCCAAGGACCTGGCTGCACTTGGTGGGTGATGCGGAAGGATGGGGAAGTCCAATGTGTACCTCAAGGGGATTTGATTTTGGGTGAGAATAGCCAATGAATTAAATTGTATGATGTTAATTGCTATATAATACTGTATATCATCACTTCTGTGGTTGCTATACACCATATCAACGGTATTTCAATAAGAATCACCCAGATTAATGAAGAATGAACTTTGATGAAACCGAGCAAAGTGCAGTGGTGATGGAACCAGAACTGACTTCAGCATGCAACAATCCAACACCACACACCGTCTCTCCTGCCCTGAACGACTGTTACAACAGATGGAGCCCAAAGGCATGGACTAAATGAACTCAACGGACATTTTACAGTGATGGTCCATAGACTAAGGGAATTATATCTGTGTGTATATATCAAAAGACAGGGAAAGTGGTGGTGATTAATTGTAATGTATTAGAAAGGGTAGAACCTGGGCATGACGTAGATGGTATAGAATAAGGGGTGGATACTGTCCTGGTTTTGGCTGGGATAGATTTAATTTTCTTCCTAGTAGCTGGTGTAGTGCTGTGTTTTGGATTTTAGTATGAGAATAATGTTGATAACATGCTGATGGTTTAGTTGTTGCTAAGCAGTGCTTACACTAGTTGTGGTTTAACTCCAGCTGGCAACTAAGCACCACGCAGCCGCTTGCTCACTCAGTGTTCAGCACAAATCCAAAACACAGCCCCATACTAGCTACTATAAAGAAAATTAACTCTATCCCAGCCAAAACCAGCACACTAGTCAAGGACTTCTCAGCTTCCCGTGCTCTGCCAGGTGCACAAGAAGCTGGGAGGGGGCACAGCCAGGACAGCTGACCCAAACTGGCCAAAGGGCTATTCCGTACCACAGGGTGTCACGCTCAGTGTATAACCTGGGGGGAGTTGGCCGGGGGCAGCGATCGCTGCTCAGGAACGGGCTGAGCATTGGTTGGCAGGTGGTGAGCAATTGCATTGTGCATCACTTGTTTTGTACATTCTTTTATCATTATTATTATTATAATTATTATTTCCTCTTCCTCCTCTGTCCTATTAAACTGTCTTTATCTCAACCTACAGGTTGTACTCCCCCCCCCCTTCTCTCCCCCCATCCCACTGTGGGGTGGGGGGGCGAGTGGGGAAGAGGGTGAGCGAGCAGCTGTGTGGTGCTTAGTTTGTGACTGGGTTTAAACCATGACGGATATATTCTGGTTAATATTATTACATATTTGCAGTACATACAGGATTTGGAATTCTAGCTTGAATTACTGCATGTGTATATGAGTGAGACTAAAATTTTTGTCTAAATTTGCACAAATGCTGTATAAGTTATTTTCTATTTAAGCAAACTGAAAGGAAAATTCTATTGGCGTATGTCAAGCCTTGAAATATGTATGAAGTTGCTAATTCACAGGTTATGGCACAAGGATAAAAAAATCATTTGAGAGAAGCTGGCCTGATCTAGTGTTGCTACTAGCCCTGCTTTAAGTGGGAGGTTGGACTAGGTTTTGGTTGGAGGTTGGACCATAATTTTATGAATGCGTAAAGTATAAAAGAAATAGGTAGTGCATCTCAAGGACACAGCTGATATCTTTAGTGGCACAGGGCTGAGCAACAGCTTGCATTGCGTAGACTTTGTTTTTATGTGTTTTAGCTGGTTTTAAGTAATTTTTTCTCTTTGCTTTCCTTTCATGTGTCTGTCTCGTTTCCTGAAGCTGACATATTTTAAATGGCATCTGTTATGCCCTTGCCCAGCAAGAGTGCCAAATACTTATGTTTTCTTGGAGGACCAGATCCCTGAGGAAATGTTTGGCTTACAAACATTGGTTTCAAGTGTAATGCCTTTCAAGGGAAGGAGGAGAGACTACTTAATTATTTGCTGGACACATCCATCAGCTTTGGCCTTGAATCAGAGTGATCTTGAATGTTTGAGATTTACATAAACATTCAACTCTGATTTCTCCTCTAGCCTGTAGACAATGAGTCTAGAATGAAGTTAGTCCTTTGATAGTCTTTCCATACGGTTTTATTCCCAAGACTTGCTTGCTTCCAAGGCATCAAGAGAAGATCCCTTCCATCTTGAAAGATTTCAGCACCATTTATGGCTGCTACAGAGGAAGGATGACAGAAAGTACAAAGCTGCTACTTTTGCCAAATAGTGGCTTCCCATTGCATGTGAGCTGCCTTATATTTCTAGACCATCCTCTGCTCTGGAGCACTGGGGTTTTCCTTTCACAAAATACACAGGTATTTGACCCGATCTCTTATTATCTTTTTACATCTTTTCTTCCAGTCATCTTGAATAAAGTCATATAGGTATTTGTTGTGGTTTAGCCCCGGTCGGCAATTAAGTACCACACAGCCGCTTGCTCACCCTCCCCCTGCCACCCCAGTGGGATGGGGGAGAGAATCGGAAGAGCAAAAGTAAGAAAACTTATGGGTTGACATAAGAACAGTTTAATAGTTGGAACAAAATAATAATAATAAATTGTAATGAGAAGGAAAACAACAAGAGAGTAAGAGAGGAACAAAGCCCAAGGGAAAAAACAAAACAAAAAACCAAATAAACAGTGATACAACTGCTCACCACCCGCCAGCCGATGCCCAGCCAGTCCCTGAGCAGTGACCACTACCCCCCGGCCAACTCCCCCCAGGTTATACACTGAGCGTGACGTCCTATGGTATGGAATAGCCCTTTGGCCAGTTTGGGTCAGCTGTCCTGGCTGTGCCCCCTCCCAACTTCTTCTGCACCTGGCAGAGCATGGGATGCTGAAAAGTCCTTGACGTAGTATAAGAACTGCTTAGAAACAACTAAAATATCAGCGTGTTATCACACTATTCTCATCCTAAATCCAAAACACGGCACTATACCAGCTACTAGAAAGAAAATTAACTATCCTAGCCAAAAACAGGACAGTATTTTGCAGGTAGAAAATGACTGCCTGGTTGTAGGCCTGTATGAATGGCTGAACCTTCTCCCATTCTGTTCTTGATGCTTTGGGTAGTGAGTTTGCTGCTTCAGCCATCAGTCTTTGAAAACCTTTATATCTCTTCCTGTACATGAGCAAGCCCAACAGGTGGATCAGGGAATATTACTCTGCATCTGTGTCAGCTTTTCCTACCTGCGTTGATGACCTTATGATAAAGACCATTTTTCTTGTGTGTCCAGGACTTGGGGGATGCCTGTGTCCTCTGTCATGTCTGTTAAGGGTACTTGCTGGATCTCTTGTGGCAAGTGGTCAATGGACTCTATTTATATCAAAGTCTGTGCAGAAACCTGCCTTCTGCTCCCTCCATAGTGCTCTGACCTATTCTGCACATTTTCTTGAAATTGTGTGCTTTACCAGATAATGCTGAAAGTGGCTTTTTCCCTGTGGAATATTCTTGCTTCCATATGGCCTTGAGTGGATCAGTGTGTTTAAATGTTGACATGGAAGCAAAATTTCTTTTTTCACATTTGTCATTCAATTATTTTGTTGCAGTGGTGAAATTAGGGGGAGTTCACTAGGTTTACAAGTTGTATCAGTATGGATCATAAGAGCTGTGATGTGTTAGGGGTGGAGGGGGAACCCTCCCTTCTAGCATTATCCTGTGTAGGATTGTAAAACATGAAGTTCTTCAGGCCTGTTTATACTTACTTTCAATTGGATCAACTCAAAGCACTCCTGGATGATTCCCCTGCTGAGAAAGCTCCTCATAAATAAACCCAAGCTGAAGGCTTGCTCTTGTGAAGCAGTTTTAGATGAGGCAGATATTGTTATGCAGCCTACTGCATAGAAAAGCCAACCTTGTCTCCCACTTTAGCTTCTTAAATGTTGGGCAGGCATCGCAGTTTATCTAAATGTCATTTTTTTATGATCTTTATATGCAGGCTACCAGTTACAACTCAGTCACTTGCTCAGTTTGCATTCTCTCATTGGCATGTTTTGAGTGTTCATTGAGGAAGACGTGACTCATTTTGCCTCAATGTCTGTCCCCCTTCAGTAGTCACTTTTGGTTAGTCATGTTTCTGGGTGAAATGCCTTTATCCTGGATTCCTGTCTGCTGGATACTGAGAGTCATGCATATAACATCCTGCTTCTTTCTCACCCTCCCTTTTAATGCACCCCTCCTATCAGTCTACAGAAGTACCGTACAGTCAGAATCACATTGTACATCCTGTACAAGGATACTACTTTTTACTGATGTCAAAGAAACAGGCAGTTTGACTTCCTGCCAGGTCAGGTCATACTACATGGGACTTTTGATCTGCTAAAGATGCTTGTTTTGTATAAACATTCTCGAGGCACAAGGAGTTTGGAAAACATGCCTTGGGTTTCTCTGTTGTAAGGCATCAATTGCAGGTGATGACTTAACATGGCTAAAACAGTTTCAGTAAATAGAATAAAGAGAATTCAAATTCCCCCTCTTATACCACTTGGAGGTTCACTAGTTCTTGACATATCTATAATTGGAACTAGTGGTTGGTAATCTGCTTGCAGGGAACACTGGCTGTCCTAGATGTATGAAAATACATTTCAGGTGATACATCACGACTGAGGCATTCAGGATGCCGTTACTGGGTGCTTTTTTTGTTTTTCCATCTGGCATTTAGGGAGGACCTGAGATCAGCCTCTTTGAGATCCAGGAGAATAATGCTGATTCTTCTGTTCCACAGCAAGTCTGGTTCCAGAGTTGTCTGGAGTTTCTCTGTTCTGTGGGGCTCACCAGCTAATGTGTCTATCTTCTGCAGGGCGCTAGAGTGTTGCAGAAGGTAATGCAGGTTGTGTCTGATGTGTTTTCAGCTGTATTGGCATGATTGAGGTACTGATGGATTTGGAACCTTAATCTCTTCGTGTAGATGTCTTCACTATTGCTTTTATGAACTGCTTTCCTTTTCAGGAACTTGGAGTGCAGGAAATCTGGCCAAAGGTGGAACATCTGCATCTCATAGTGTGTTTACTCAAGATTATAGTAAGATTGTCTCAGAATTCCAGAGAGGCTCCTTCTTTATGAATGAAGGGAAATCATACATATGTTAATGGTACCATGAAGTGGTAAGGTTTGCTTTGGATTTCTGGGCAGGTTTGTTGTTATTCAGAAAGTCCTCTGTGTGATTTTAAAGTCAATCTCATTAGCCTGTTACTTTTAACAGCCATTTTAGTACTTCACTTTTCTTTCATTCTTGTGTAAAAGTGTTCTTTCACAGCCTTTCTGACCAGCTCTCAGGAAATTTCAGTGTCTGTTTAGGTAGGTTCTTCAGTGCTGTGTTGCGTGCTGGAGAGCCTTCATTGTTATCACTGCTCGTTGGAAAAATTTTTCTTCCAGCCCTCTACCTTGTCCATGCATGTTCTGTGAGAGCAGTTGTCATTTGGATGCTCAGAGCAGTATGCTAAGGGCTGAACACAACTTAAATTCCTACATAAAATAGTATTCTGTTAACAAATTTGTTACAGTCTTTAAAGTGAGGAATGATCTGTAACTAAGCTTACCTCTAAGACACACTTCAAAAATGCTTTGTTAAAAGTAAATAAATGTTGTGAATAAATACGAGATAACACCATTATAAATGGCTTATGAAAGAGCAATGCACAGAATTAGAAGAGAAACCTTCTTAATCTGTTTATGCCAAAATTGAATCTCAGAGCTCTTCCACCCCACATCTCCTTCACCAAGATATCCAGCTGGTACATTGAAGACCTACCTCTTGGTGAGATGTGCTTCACTGGGTAGTTTGTCTCTGCATACCTGATGCCTCAGTTTGCATGCACTAAAGAGAAATTCATCTTGGTGTAGCATTAGTTTTTATAATTGATTGCCTTGTTGAAGTCTTCTGTGAAGTCTTCTATCCAGACAGATTGAAATTTTCCCTTTGCTGATTATTTCATTCAGAAATTTATTTAGAACTTCTAAAGAAGTTCTACTGCTCTAACTAAAATAAGCACCATTCATTTTCCTGAGGATGTAAGTGTTACTTTATAGACCAGATGTTGTCTCTTGTTCTGGATTGGTTGATCAGCTGATTGGCTCAGTAAGACGTACGCCTCCCTACGTGTATTTTAGAGACTTAGCACCTGGTAAATGTATCTATGCCCTGAACTTTTTTTTTCTATTCAATCTATTCATTAGAAAATGTATTTGACACAAATATCTAAATCGTGTTAAATGAATGTAGCTGATTATTGACTCTGGATTACCATCCAGATAGAATTCAGCTATGAAATACCGGTAGGCTTGAGGTAAGTAAATAACCTTTGATATTTTTCTTCTAACGAAGTTGTCATCTTGTGCTATTCATTTGTGGATACCCTAAGTCAGTCACACAAACCCACAATGGATCAAGTATTAACAGTACACTGACCATTTGAGGTTATGGTGGTCTTCTCTTTATCTGTCCACAGGAGTGGATATCTTAATAGCTGTTTTCTCTGCAGGCAGGACTGTAGAAATTCAGGCACTTGAGAACTGATCCTCTTTTTCGCACTGCCTCGTTCCTACAGTATACAGTTGAACTTTGTACGTATCTGAAGCCTGTAGCCCATGTGGTTTGAGTTGCATTTTTTGTGGAGGATTGTCCTTTGCCTGTTTTCAAAATATCCCATTCATCCTTACCAGAGACAGCATTACACAGGCTACCTTGTAATGAGCTTCATCATCTTATTTATATACAACTTGACCTTCTTGAAAACATGCCTTTTTTTTGATTGGTGTTTCCCTCACGGGAAGATTCTGGGTTTGACAGTTTCTCCTCAGAGTCTGTTCTTCTGGGTCACTAGGACGTGTTGTAACAGAGCAGAGGGGGAAATTTCTAGTTTGGGGACAAACTCTCTCTCTAGCATTTCAGAGAAATTATTCTTTGGGAGACCCACAGGGCTGCAAGTGGACTTCCATTCATACATTTGTTAAGCATGACACTAATTGAAGTGTCCAGCCAACAGAAGAGTTTTTAACTATCCACAGTCTTTGGGTTCTCTGATAATCCACTCAATAGGCAGGTACTGTATGCAGTCACCTGTAGTGTGATGATACATATGGACAATCAGTTAAAGAAAACAGGAACGTTATGAATGGAGATTATTTGAAATGTTCAGTCTGTATTTATGTTCACCTCCTGTATGTCTTACCTACTTCTATGGAGCCCTTATCTTATTTTTACAGTTTAAATTTAAAACAGGATATCCATGTGGTTGAGGAGAAGGTGGTGGCTGGGAGGAGTGTGGAGGTCCTTCATAAAACAAGTGGTGGAAATGGAGGGATTGGGCGTGTACTTACGAGGTTCTATAGGGTTAACATTCTCTGCCTTGAGTGCTTTAGACAGTGCTTCAGTGCAAAAAATTGCTAATAGTGATTAGTCATCTCTTAAACTTTACATGCAGAGCTGTGTTGGCAAGGAGCATAAGAAAGTTCTCACTAGTAAAAGGCATAGCTATTAAATAAAAATGTTAGTATTGATACAGTTTTCCTGGCAAGGAGTGGTAGGGTGTTTTAGCCTTTACCTCTTCCCTGACAAAACAGAATCAAGTAGAGGAATTTTGCACTCGTGTCTTTATACTCATCAGACACTCAGCTGGGGGTTCAGCTTTGAGAATTACCATGTTTCTTCTCTTAAACTAGCCTATAAGCAGTTTTCTTGGATCATTCTTCTGTAAATAGATGGAGACATACGATCTGGCTGTCTCTGTTCTTACTGATCGCATTATGTAGTTACTAGACTCATTGTAAGTAAAAGAGGGGTTAGTGAAATCTTCCATGCAAGAGTGGCAGGGGCTAAGGCTGAGGAGATTTCTTCAGGGAAGCTTCTACCCCAGCCAGAATTGGGAAGTCCAGTGTGAGGCTAATGTTTCTTGATTTTCCAGTATAATTAAGCACCTTGAAAAAAGAGGTAAGTTTGTTGGAAATACTGTTTGCATCCTTTCTGGACCTAGATAGGAAATTCAGTACTTCCCATAAGACAATCATTCTGTTCTTTAAGGAGCTTTATCTATGGTTTCTAGAGTTGATTTTGATACTGAAATTAAGAAACAGGCTTCTAAACCTTTGGCTTTTTCTATATCTTTTTGTTCCTTTGAGTTATAGCCAGTCTTGCTACTGAGGAGTACTACTTAAACAGACAATGTGCTTATATTACAAATGCTTCTCAAATCTGTGATGAGGCTGAAGCATATGTATGTAGGACTTTGTTTCTTAAAGTTTGGTAGGTAAAGAGGAACTGAGAGGATATTGGAGTACCTTTTCTCATGTAAGACAGCTGCTTCCAAAGTTTCACATTTTTGTCAAAAGCATCTTTTAAACTTTTTAATTTTTTAAACTTTATTTTTTTAACTAAATCATTCTTTGCCAATGTATTTTTTCTACACTAATTTATAGAAAGTGGCTTTATTTTTAAGTTATTTCTAGTTGTATTATTTGTATCTTGGGAAAGGAAAAGCTTTCATCATAAATTTTAGTGTTGCCTTCTGACCTCTGCTATGGAAGTGAATAAATGGCTTCAGTGGACCAGTGGAGTCAGTGGTTCAGCTTTGGATTCATTACTCAGCTGTTATCTATTTATTTTACATAATTAAATCAACCATCTGTTGGTTGTGAGGGAGTCAAGGTTCATGTGTTACTTTTTCTTAAGAAATAAAGGGACTTTTTCTGTCAGACTGATTTTGGATAATTGTATTTTTTCTCCTAAAATCACTTCCCAAGAATACTTATTTTTTCATTTAAGACACTTTAGCAGCATAGTTGTTTATTTTTAGTGACTTACTGTTCCTGGTATATTCCTATCACTGAAAATGTCTTTAGAGCAGACAAACCAATAAAAAGTTGAAACTCCTTGAAACTTTTCATTGAAAACCTTAAAAGCAGTTGGTTAAGACAAGTGTTTATCTTTTCAACTATGGTCTGTAATACAGATTTTGCTATGGGGAAGGAGAGAAATAAGAGAATCCATAAATGTCTTAGTCTTTTTGAAGATTTGAATCACATTTTCCATTTATTTTAGTAGTATTAGAACGTAGCCAAAGCTTTCATTTGGGTTGAATAAATACAGTTGCTTTTATGTAATAGAGGCAAGATATGGGGCATCATCTTTATTACCTGGCTGTGGATGTTGGATGTGTGAAACTGAGAGGGTAAGCAAGGCTGCTGAAGAAGTGGTGCGCATGGAAACCTGCATCACGGGAAATCTTGGCCTGAGTGAAGTTGCTGGTGAGTCACTGCCAGTCCTAGCAGTTGAGAAGCACAGGAACGTTATTGTATCATGCCACTGCCTGGTGTCAACAGTGAGTCATGGATACTTCTGCTGCAAGGGGAATGATGCAGATAGATTTCGAGGGTTAAATTTTTCCTCAAAATAAATTATCAAATGTTCTAGTAAAGCTATCGGACTGTCTTCTGGGAAAATTAAGGTATGTTTAGTGTCTAGGTGCCATTATGCCTAAGTGTTACTTCATTATTATATCAGAATGAAGCTGCGTCAGGGGAAGTTCAGGCTGGACGTGAGGAAAAAATTCTTCACTGAGAGGGTGGTCGGTCACTGGAACAGGCTCCCCAGGAAAGTGGTCACGGCACCAAGCCTGTCAGAGTTCAAGGACGATGCTTTTAGTCATCTGGTTTAATTTTAGGTAGTCCTGCGAGGAGCAGGCAGTTGGACTCGATGATCCTTATGGGTCCCTTCCAACTTGAGATATTCTGTGATTCTAATACACAAATTTGTTTCAAGGAAACTTTTTTATTTTTCAGAAGAGAACTTAGAAAGAAACCTCATATTGGCAATAGCCTTGAACTATTGTATTAAAATAGATGCTAGAGATTGTAATAAAGTTGTACTACTCAGGTCTGTGTTACGGTATTACAACTTTTTCGGGGTACAAGAAAATATTCTGATGATCTGTATGACAATACCTTCCACTTTTTTGAGGGGTAAAAACATCTCCAGGGGGAGGCTGATAACCACAGCAGGGCTTGTAGAGAAATACAACGTCTTGCTAGATTAAATGATGTAGCCAAGAGAAGAGCAAACAAACTTTCGGACTCAAAACCTCTTTTTTATGGGAGGACTCAAAACTTCTTTTTTTGGGAGGAAAAGGGACAGAAGCAGCAACTTTCAAGTTGAGAACAAATTGACAAATTTTGTGCTTGCTACTCAGTTTCAGTAGAAAAAATTCTGGCTGGTAGCTGTAGATAAGGTGGGCAGGATATTATGGAGGGGTTTCATTACAGTCGCTAGCTCCTATGAGAATTGTATGTGGGATAGTGAGGAGATAGCTGTGGGCATCACATGGGAAAAAATAGAATATGCAGTAAACCAATACTGAATTCTAAAAATCATAGACTGGATAAAATATTGTTTTTAAAGTGCATAATCAAGATTAATTCACTGTATTTGTTATTTGTTTCTATATAGTTTCAAAGATTTAATACAAAACCAGCAAAGTGTAAAGAAAGACTAGTGTGCTGAAAGCTGTTTTTTGTTTATCAGCTGGTAGAGTTATCGCATCTCCATACAAATCTTGTGCTCAGACCTTTAGACCATGAGAACCGTAATGCTTTCGTGAAAGCCTTTATTCATTCATTATTTATTGCTCTCAATCCTTTTCTGCTTTAACAGTTTGATTCACTATTTATATTGTGGTTGTGTTTAAGGGTTGGTGTTGTATTATTCTGGTTGTTATACCAGCACATACATCAAAATGACAGTTGCTGCCTGAAGGACTGATAATCTAGGTTCAAGGAAAGCAATAGTGGGAAAGTGATATGATCATGATTTTTGATGAATAGAAATGTGATTTTGTCATTTGCTTAGCTGTTTTCCAGAGCTTTTTTCAAAACTATTTTATTTTAATCTTGCCTAAGGAAAGGTTACGTTTGTATGGTTTTAGTCCCCTATTATATGTTCCATTCTCCTGAGAGTAGCTGTGGTTTGAGTTTATAAATCACTCTTCACTAGTTCAAATAGTGATTTTTTTTTTTTAAAGCTTTTTTTCACCTATTCTGCATAATATACCATTTGAAGGCATTTAATAACTGGCTATTTTTTCAACTGCTATCACTTAAATTAAAACAGTTAAAATGCCAGTGATTTTTTTTTTTCTTGAATTGTTCATTGTAGGTTAATCAAGAGGAGCTGCTCTGTCCTTTTCTTGTAAAACTAATCAAATAATGGGATTTTATTTTTAGACTAGTATATCATGTTACCTGGTATCCTTTTACATTTATTGAATGTTGTATATCAGGATTTTTAATGAGGTTTTTCTCAGAAAACAAAACCAGAATAAAAAAAAAGATCAAATTACTAACTGTGACCAAAAAAACCCAACCCCAAAACCATGGTGCAGCAGAATGCTGAATTTTAAAAGTGGCTTTTATTTTGTGATGTAGGGATGCAGATGAGTTAAAAAGAATGATATGACTGAGGTACCTAATCTGTGAAATGTAAAGTACAGATGTAAAAGGTCTTCTTTTGTGAAAATCTGATAAATTGAAATAAATGTTAGAAAAAGATAAAATTTTGTGTGCGTAGCTAGAAAAAGAGAGACAGATTTGGGGGCACGATGGATTTCTGCTTTCCATTTGTTGGACTAGTGTGTAGTTCAAGAATTTGGGGCACTTCATTTCAGTCCTGAGTTTGTAAATTGTCTGCTGACAATCTCCATAGCAAAAGTATCTCAAAGCAGTGTTACCAACAGACTGTTTTAATGATGAGTAAAACATATGTTAATGCTAGGTGAAAACTAAAAGGAATGCAATGATTATGAAATTCAGGATTGTGGGGTGGTTTCTTAGTAATATATTCAGTGTTTCTGTGTTGATTAGGTGTACAAGTCTTCTGTCTAGTAAAGCTTACCTAGGCATCCATTTATCTGAGTGAAAAAAGAGCTAAACTCAGCTGCATTTAACTTTTATTTAACTTTTGATCTGTTTCCTGACTAATGAGTACTGTCTGCAAAATCTACAAGAAAGGGGTGTGGGGAGAGGGGGGGGCATGTGGGATTATTTCTCAGGGAAAGCACAGCAAGTTGTTCTGAAGTGTGCCTTAAAATTTGCATTTAAATAAGTACACCATTGGCCCTTCAGCCTTGCACAGAGATGGATTAGAAAGAGGGAGTCCCTTTCCTTTATGGCCTCAAGTTGCGCCAGGGGAGGTTTAGACTGGATATTAGGAAATTTTTCTTCACCGAGAGGGTTATCAAGCATTGGAACAGACTGCCCAGGGAAGTGGTTGAGTCGCCATCCCTGGAGGTATTTAAAGGACGTTTGGATGAGGTACTTAGGGATATGGTGTAGTGGTGGTTTTTGGCAGTGTTAGGTTTATGGTTGGACTCGATGATCTTAAAGGTCTTTTCCAACCTATATGATTCTGTGATTCTGTAATTCTTTCTAGGTCCCAGAACATACCCAACACATGAGGAGAATTTGGGGCTTCAGAAGCCACCTTGTTTTGTTTCCCTGAAATAAAACGTATAACACTAGACACATGAGCTTCCCGTATTTTCAATGCTACAAGCCCTTTTCAATTTTTTTTTTTTTTTTTTTAGTTCTGAATTAACAGACTCTTATAAAACATGTAGCTCTGAGATTAATGTCTGTGTTCAGACACTTGTGCCATGCTTAAGCTCTTGCTAGAGTTGGTAGATTGACGCCTTGAACTCACAACAGGGAATTCCATTCTCCTTTCTTTCTTGGCAGTTGTTCATACAGATGTATCAATGGATTAAGATGCTTCTCTAAATGATTTTTAAATGCAGAGCACATGGTTACAAGATGATTTGCATAAATGCACTTGAACCAGAAGCAAAAGACTGTATTGTACAGCATTTCTATCAATTTTATCTCTATTTTTGCAGATCTTGAACAGTTATGTATTCTCAGTCTGGTATATAAAGAAGCAAGGGAGTTCAGTCATTGCTCTGCAAGAAGCCTAACAGCAGGACATACTGCTTGAATGACCATGTAGTAATGATTCATGAGTAAGTAGTTCCTGAAAAGATTTATTAAAAGCCAGTATTCATTCAGTGAGAGATTTACCCTGAATGATTTTACCAACACAGTCTATACCATCCATCCATTTTGATCAATGAGCAATGTAAGACTATGCTGTATTAGATACTTTTATACTTATTACGATGAACTCAGATTTCCTGTATGTTCTTCTATCTTCTACCCTTGATTCCTAGATTGATGTGCAAGGTTAGACAGGAGAGTATTAAAGCTTTTCACTGACAAAAGTAATTCTAGCTGTCAGTCCTATTGCAGATACCCATTTTAGCTTGTCTGATTCACATTCTGATCAGAGGCATTTCTGATGTATACTAAAAAGCCCACTTACTGCACCTGATGGCTTGAGTGTTGGGTGACTGAGCACTGCTGCCAGAGGGAATTGCCTCTTGCTTTGAAAATTCTCATACTTAGCAGAAAGATGTCTGTGGGGAATATCCACTCTTACGAATGGAAAAACTTTTCTGTTTAGGTATTTTTGTCACATTCTAGGATCCAATAAAGATTTTCATGACGAAAATCTTTGACTTTGTACTTCCAAAGCAGCACATGAGCCTAGCATCTATCACTGTCATGGTAAATCTAGCAGAAATTTGAATGTCTCCTGTTCAGGTAGGTTGTGCTAGGCCTCCTCATTTCCAGAGCTGTCCACGTTCCTCTTCATGCTTTCCTGTCACTTGTCTCTTCAACTCCCTCAAGGGGGTATTGTGTTGCCTCTTGAAGGTCACAGAAAGCTCCTTTAGAACTTAGTGTAATGTGCTGTGTTCTGCTTTGCCGTCAAAGGTGCTGCTGTCATTTCAGCACGAGGGTAAGTGCCAGAACATTTGATCAGAGGTTTTTTTTTAATATGTTCTTTCACGGGGACAATGATTACTGCAGCCATATTCTAAATTTATCCTGAAATTCCAGTAACACATTTGATCTGCCTGTCTTCCCAAAACTATACTCAGCATAAGAGACTTGACGTATCCAGAAAAAAACATTTTCAAGTCTGTTCCTTTGTGAGTGTAGCCAATATTTCATGGCAGAGAGCTGAGAAGATAACACGTATCATGTCAAAAAGCCACAGGTTTGAAAAGGCTTAGTTGAGTCTCACTGATGGTTGCTGCTATTGTAAATTTTGTTAAAAATGGATTTCTATTTTCTTCCTCCTTGCATTTCAAAGAAAATGAGAAAAGTTATGAAGATGGAAGGAATGCATACCTTCCATTTGGCAAGAACTTGACTTGCTTGTGAGAACTGCGAGCCCTAATCTTGCAAGATAGGCTTAAAGTGATCGCTGTCATTGTGGCTGACTGCTGTGCACTGATAACTCTAAAAAAGCCCATGCTTCTTACTTCAAGAAGGGACAGTGAATGAGGGTTTTTTTTCTCTGTATATAGCAGTGCACAAATTATAGTCCTCTACAGTGGCTGGTGATGTACCTGGGTACCACTCTTGTTTCAGCTATCATTTATGCCTTTTGGATTTTGGGCCAATTGAGTATGAAAGTCTGCAGTTGTTCCTTATTGTGGCTTAAAACAAGAAAACCACCTGCAAATGCTTTTCCAGAAAACTTGTTTTACTTTCCCTGAAGAATCGATGATATGGGAAATGTGAGAAGATGCAATGCTTACAGTTATGTATGGAATAGAAAGCAGTTTGGAAGGCATATTGCAGAGACTATGAACAAGTAAAGCAAGAATAAAAGTATTACCATGACATAGCCAAATTGGTCCCATCTTCTTGTGAAACTGTGGGATGAGGTGTTGGGCATATGGGGCCTCCACACTCTGTAGTCATCTCCCGAAGGTGACTTTTGCCTTGCAAGGTTACCATCTAATCAGCACAGGGAAAATTATAAGCAGGCTGGCAAAGCCTCATTCTACACATGGTCTGTGCAGCTGAGAGGCAGCAGCTAGTTTGTGCTGTTGGTTATCTCCCTATCTTGGTTGAACATTGTGCAAAGGCTCCATTGGCAAGAACTTTCCATGTGTCACAGTACAGCCATATGTTGTTTATGAGATCCTGAATGTCACGTATTCTATTATTTGACAGGATCAAGTCCTTCATGCAGTCTTCTCACATTTATGTCCATATCTGGTCATCGGATGCTTTTCTTGCTCAAGAAGATGTCTTAAAAAAGCCAACAAACAAAACACCAGTAAATTTCAGTGTTTTCAGATTGCTGGTGAGCCACTGTCCAGGTTTTATAGTTCAGGTGATGGGGCTAGCAAATATTTTATTTCTTAAGCTGAGAAGCCGAATATTAGGCTCTTGGTATCTTATCTGGACAGTGACTCAATTTCTGGAGGCACAAGTTTGGAAAGAACACTTACTGCTGTGGTCATCAGTCCATAGTCTCCAAGCATTGGGTAGCTTATGAGATCTTCCACTGTTGCTTGCAGGTGAAGGATGCCACTATGCTGCGTTCCAGATTGACAGGAAGAACAAAGTATTGTATTGCTGTGGGCAAGCAGAAGTTGAAAAGCTTACTGTTTAATATTAAAACTCTTTGAAATATTATCAATTTATGTATCACAGCCTACCTTGTAATTGTTTCTTCAGTCCTCAGCAGTCACAAGCTTGAAGTATTCAAATAGCTTTAAAGATCAGGCCTACTCCATATTTTATACACTTACATGAGAGGTATAGGGTTTATGCATACAGATGCAGTTATTCAAAATATTTTCGTCAAAATATTCTTGTGGGACCCATGCACATGTGCATTGAGATTTATACTGTAATCTCTCCAAACCAACTAGTATAGAAAAAGGTTTACATTTGGGAGGGGTACGGGGGTGGCAACAGGAGGGTGATGTGGATAAAGTAGTCAACAGCTTTCTTGTGTATTGATTTTTCGTATAGTACTTCCATTATCAATCATCAGCTTTTTTTCTTTTTTAGAGCATAGTGTTGTTGTATGCTCATATCTTGGAAAATACTGAACACAAGATCAAAGGTTGTGTAGCAGAGCACCATTTATCTTGGATTGATTCCTGGCATCAGCTAATGGAAAGATATATTTGCTGACCTCCCTGATAGAGGTGACTAATAAGAATATGTTTTTGCAGAAAAGCTCCTAATCTATTAACAAAATGAGTCATGGTTCATATAGATGCTATTAATTTCAAAATATTAGACATTTATACATATGTAAATGTTAAAGTTCTCCTTCCCTCAAGTACCATAATAATTTCTAATTACTTTCATGGGATAAGAGGTTCACAAAAGCTGAATTTGTCACTTAAGCACCTATTCCACAGATGCAATGTTTAGAAGTAACCTATACCATGGATGAAATTGAGTAACTGTTGTATACACATGCAAAATTGCTTAAGATTGAATTCTACAAGTTCTACCATGGCTGTCCTGAATATAGATCAGTCTGATGTTTGTGTGTTGGCTTTTTTTTTTCCAGAAACCTCTTACATGAGGATCCATTTTATCCAACAGTTTGTGACAAAAGAATTTTGTGCTTGCCAGACAGGGGAGACAGAAACTGTAAAGAATTACCTTACTGCAATGTGTGAAACTGCATATGTTCAAGGACTCTTGTTTCTTGAGCAAATAATCAAAGCTTATATTTGTATATAAATAAAACATGATATTTAAATAGTGTAATGCTAACCCGATTTGGAGAGCCTAGCAGGAAATAGCGGTTAAAATCAGTATGGAAATTGTCAATTCCGATGAGAAATTCTAAACATTTGCCTTAGTCCCAAAACGCCTGTTCTCAAGAAAGTTGAGGGGCACTTAAAAGAATCTGGTTTCTGCAATCCAGGATCATAACATGCTGACACTCAAAGCGTGTGAAATGTAGATGCTAGGAAAATTTGCATGAGTAAAAGCTTTTGAAGCACGCTAAACTACTAATGTAGATGTACCTTTGGAAATTTAGACACATGGTAGCTGGGACTAACTGGTATGACTTCAGAAATGATTTTCCTTTGTCTTCTGTTGCCTACTAGACCATTTGTGGTATCTGCCACAGAGCTCAAATTGGCTCCTCCCTTAGGAAGCCAGAAAACTGTCAGAATTATATTCATAGTTCAAAAACTGATAGATAAACTGATGTTTTTCAGAAGTTTACTAGGTTTGCCTATGCTTAATCAGAATTTTTATTCTTATCACACAGGTAAGTGCACAAATTTCTTCAGAATAAGTTATATTTTTATTGTGCATCAGGTATTCTATAGAAACTGCCCATATACATACTTTATTCCCTGAAAATATAAATAGCTTACTTTATTTCTTTGTAAGATAAGCTGCTTCATGTTTACCATAGGTAAAATCTTTCATGTGGACATTTACCACTGAGTAACTGGTGTACTGCATTTAGTCTGTTTTACCTTGCAGCCTTTTTGATGGATGTACCTGTGCCCTTAGTAGGAGGTGATTGCATTGCAGTTTTGGTTCTTCTGTGGCTACAGGTTTATTAGGTTGTTTCTGATCTGCTTACTTTTGGAGTTGAAATTAATTCCTGCTGGGTTGCTTCTGGGTTTTTTTGTACAGACAGGAGCGAAGGAATTGGACTGCTGCACACTGCCCCCTTAAACCAGATGAGTCATTTTGTGTGAGTCCAGTTCAGCTGACAAATGTATTCCTGAAAACTTAAGCTCTTTATCTATAGTGCTTTTTTACCATCTTGCTCTTCTGCTGTCTCAGAGATAATGCAATGTATGGTTGTCTTTAAAATACAAGTCTCTTTCTTTGACTCTGACAAATTAAATCCTATTAAAATCATAGCTGTATTTTCTATCTAAGCTAAACATTATAAAAATCATTCATTTCCTTTTAAATAAGGATTTTGAAGCCCCTGATCCATCTTACAGGGAATATGTAGCATTTCTGGAATCAGCAAGTTCTGTTTCATCACAGCCCTGCTGGACACCTGACATTAGCCCTTTTTTCAGTTTCTTTGCGTGGGCTGCAGCTGAATGTCAGCAGGGACTCCCTCAGACAGCCAGGCCTTTGCTTCTGTGGTGCATTCAGCAGAATCTATTTCCCAGAAACGCTGCCAAAACATTAACTCTTTGAGAATGGGAGAGAATGATTTTCCATAGTGACCAAATCCTGTTCGAGCATTTGGCATGTGATCTCTTTTGTGCTGAATGTGGTTCATCCTCTTACAAATGTTTGAAATGCTTTCCATGTAAAGAACATGAGAGGGATCGTCATAATGCAAAAGTTAGTGATTGTGCATGTGGATTTGCTGGCAAGAAAAGCACCCTTAAGTTCTGTCATTTTCTAGTGATGTATGTTTGAGGGTAGACCTTACTGAATTGTCCTTCTGAAATAAAATCTATTGTAATTATTGTATCTTTTCTTTCCAGAGTAGTAGCATTGTAGTCGTGATGATCTAAAGACAAAAGTAAGGCAGCGTTTGTAGGTACTACAAGTACATCTATTTCAGACCTGAAAGAGCTTCTGTAGCTGAAAGCTTGTCTCTTTTTCCCAGCTGTAAAAATAGTTGGCTGAATGAGAGATTAGCTGTAAACTGGTATCTTCAGAAACCTAGTGTTTGGTCAATTAACAAATTATATCTGTCTCTTCTTTAATTTTTCTTTATCCCTGGGTTGGATCCTGAAAAATAAATACAGAAATATGTGATATGTTATAAAAAATGCAAACCTGCCCTATGTCTTTCCAAGCACTTACTGTTTTCTACATGAAGAACAGCTTGATCACTGAGCAGATTTGCAGAAAACTCTCAAATACATGTACATCATAAAGCTGTCATTCAGTACAGGATGTATTGGCGTTGTGGGTTAACAGTAGAAGTAATCAGGGAATTTTCAGTAGCTAAGTTTGTCAATAATATTTTTATAAGAAACTTTTATTGAATCTGCTGATTTCAGCAAAACTTTTGTTAGGAAAAAATTTCTTTGCTACGGAGTGGAATTTCTGATTAAAAATTAGAGAAGAGTGAGATGAGATCAACCCCTGAGCAGGAAGTAGACTTGGTCAGGGATGCTCACTAGAGTGTGGGAGATGCTAAGGGTCTCTTGGCTAATTCAGACAAGGACTTCGAGCCGAGATTCATCTTCCCTTGATGACACTGGGATGTGAGAGATGTAGGTTTAAATTCCAAAGTCAGTCAATATTCAGATATTTGTACAAAGCAGAATCTCCCTCAGTCCCTTCTGTAAGAATATCCTGTTAGAGATCCACCCAAGAATAGCTTATTGCCTCCTGACTAGAGCCTCATTTGGGATGTATGAAGATGATGAGTAAGAGCTTGAACCTTTATCTCCCAGGCTGAAGCTTTTCTAACACACCATTAAGTATTCCAGTAGGACCTCTCCTTTTTCTCCCCATCTTTTCCATCACCCATATTCTCTTGCTCATTAATATGGGAGTCTTCAGTGTTCTCCCAGTGTAAAAGGAGAATTCTTTTTAAGTCGTCGAGTTTTGCAGGATGTAGCAATGCTTCCCGCCTCATTGTGACACATTTCTGTGACACAGTGTCATATGTAATTGCGTGTTATGTTTTCCCTTGTTGCTGGGAAAGAGTACGTTCTTCTGTTCCTTTTTGCTGATTGTTGACAGGGGTTTCTTGAACATACTGAATTTTTTCTTGGTATTCCAAAATTTAAAGTAATTTCCCTGGTTAACCTACTTAGAATTTAAATCCAGGAGATTAAGGAGAACTTAACTACAGAAGTGTTCTGTGCTTAGGTGCAGAACCCATTGTTCTAATTTAGGCCTTTAGACTTCTTGAATAAAGTATGGGATGAGTTATATATCTGATTACGGTAGTTACAAAGGCAGTATCTGCAGTGGGAATAGCCTAAATCAGGCAACCAAAACCAAACAAACAAATGCATATTGGAATCTTAGCTTGGTAGATCAAGCTCTGTCTTGCAAAGATGAGTGTGGAAATCTTTGCTTAAAAAAGCATGTCACAATTTAATCCTTTCTTTCACAATCATGTTAGTAGCAATGGCTGTTTCCTTTTGATCTAAAATGTAGGGTGTGAATACAGGTCTTGGCTGTAGAGTATCAATTAAATTCCTTTTTCTGTCTGAGTATGTTAAAATGCACATCCCTCACTTCCTTTGGAATGGCAAGATGATAAACATTTAAGATAATTGGAAGCATTGCTATTCAAGTCTTTCTGTCCGTACGTGTTCTACCGGTTAGAATAAGAAGCTGTGCTCTCTTTAGTATTTTTTGTCAGGCCTACTGAACCCTTAAATATTTCATGCAAAATGGAAAACAGGGGGAGATGAAAAGAGCTGCCTGCAGCAAGGTTCCCAAACTCACCAGTATAGCAACAGGTACATTGCATTGTCCTGAGACTGCAACAACAGGACTGCTTTGAGAACCAAACAGAAGGAACTACTGTATCATTGCTTCTATTCATACTGTAAGGTGGAAACTCATCTAACCAATCTGCCAAGGTGTGGGAAATGTGAATTTGAATCCTGTTAGGTGGAGGCGAAGATTGAATCATTTTGTAAATTTTGTGCTGCTGGATGAAGGGCAAACTGTCCCTGTGTAGAGCCTGGTTAACAAACTTTAAGTTGCCCCATGGAAGTCATACAGGCAGAGGAACACCTGGTAAGAGGTTGTGTTTGCATGTTGCCCTTTTAGGATTTACATTTGAAGTGGGCCTGAAGGGGCTTAGCTTTGTAAATAGAAAAGTACGTGGGGCATAACTGGCAAGAGACTTACTAGAGAACTGTGCTCACAAAAATATCTTTGTGATTTGCAGGTGTAGTTATGGCTTAAAGACTAATTTTCATTACTTGAAAAAACAGGGAATCCTCAAGGTCTGAGATAAGAGCAATAAGCTTCAAGCAAAGTGTAGGTTCAACATAATTGCTTTGACTTTAATTATGTTTCCTTTATTAAGGTATTTAAGAAAAGCATGATTGGTACTTAGTCAGCAAAGTATGATGTAACCAAGCTCAGTGGTATTAAAAGTATTTTTACTTGTTTATTTCTAGATAAGACAATTTCAACAGTCTTTTTCAAGTTTGATTGAGATCTCTAGTCAGGTCCTAGAAATAGGATTAAGGATCAGTGGCTAGTATCCCATGAACTTGGAAAATATTTTGCCTTTCTGGGACAGTCACTGATTTAAAAGTGAAGTCTAAGAAATGGATGAGAAGCTAGTAAGACTTGCCTGCTCCTTCAGTGGGGAAAGAATGTTTTCTTTGAAATGATATAGAGGAAGAGCTATGTTAACTGAAAAAGTAGTTTATTTATGATGCTAACTAATAAAGGGTATTGTTTCATTATTTTGAAAATCATAAAAGATTTTCAGGCAGCAGAGGAAAGAACCCTTTTTGCATACAACTTGCATGTTGGAAAAGAGTGGGTGTCAAAAGCATAGAATAATTTTCTATGGCATATTTTCCAGTTACCTTGCACATAATGAAGTTTTTTCTCAGCTGAGCAGTTCAGAGAACAGTGATAGTAATTCATAAGCTCAGCGCTAACCATTCCTCTCGCCCCACCTCTTCATTTTTCCTGGGAAACTGAATTCAAGGCAGTTGCTGACCACTTATGTCCGGTGTTCCAAACTCTCTTGTCCTTACTTAACAGACTGATGGATACCAATAAATACTGTTTGTCACTGGTATTAAATTTTATTTCATACCGTGTTTCTGAATCATATAATAGGTTTTGGTTCTTTGATCCAAAAATTGCACGGGGGCTTTTCCAACTTTGAGGGAGATAATTTCTGTGGGTCTGAGACACAGTTTTTGGCTATGTAACCTGAAATGAGATTTCACAGCAGATCAGATGGTAAAATTGCGGGCATTTGGTTGTGGTGATTTGGTCTTTTGATGTTTATAAATAACCCAAGTTTGATTCTGAGACAACACTGAGTAGAGGAAGTAATTTCATTTAGTAGATGATGTGGTTGTTCAGAAGAAGCTCTTTTCTCGCCTGAGAGAAAGGAAATGCTGAAGTGGCAGTATGTGGAGAGGCAGGTGGAAGCATGTGGGAATTTGTTTGTTAGCTGGAGGAACAACACACAGCTGGGCTGTGGATAAGTAGGGCTTCTCAAATACAAATGGAATTAACTCATGTGTGGAATTGCAAAGTTATATCTAGTGAAGTTATTCTTTAAGTTTAATGAAATTTAAGGATATTCTCTCACTACTGCTGTTGTAGTCCTACTGACTTTATTGGTGTTGTATAGATACAGATGAGGCAAACCTTTTCCTGAGTGCAGTAGGTTCTCTCTTACAGCTTGGTCAACATACATTAATTGAACAGATGTAGTAGTTTTGATTGCCTACTTGCATGCTGGCATGTTTGTGGTAGTGCCTCAGTTTTAAGGCTTGGAGGTTGTCTGACATTCTCACTTTGATTATGGTTTGGAGAAATGACCATAAATGAAAATTGAAATCTTTAATTAAAAAAAAAAAAGAAAAAAGTGATTTCTAAAAACATTTTCGGAATCTATATGGATCCCCTTGAGATATTTCTTTTCTTCTCTTATACTGCTAAATGATGACTTGAAAATAAATCTGAGCATCCACAAATACATGAACACAATGTACCTTTTAGAACAGAGTAATTAATTATCACCTCACCTAATATACCTGTGCTATGTTATCACACAGGTTCTATAACCTAAAGTGTAGTTTTAGATTAACAGAATTAGTAACTGCCAAGTATTATGCTGTTGAAATAGAAGAAAAGACAACTACAGCATCTTAAATCAGTCATGAAGCTATGCGTTTAAGCTGATTTCAGTTTATGCTGATACCATAAAGCATAGTTCCGTTTCCTTCTCCACCAGCTCCTTGACTGCACGTTCCGACCCCTGCTTTGCACCAGGATCAGCATTGGTGTAGTCACACCATCAACTGGATCAAAGATCTGGTTGGAAAGACATTTTGTTTGGTTTTGATGGGGCTGATTTTCAGCCAGGTGAAGTTTTGATCCAGTTGTCAATGCCAGCCACCTAGGGAAGGACAGAGAGCTGGACTGTTCCTTTTAGTGGCAGTGTGGACTTAGGTGAGCTGATTGTGAAACAGCACCTTTAGTTTTGAAAAGCTCTTCTTAGGCAAAAGTAGGGGAAGTACTTAGTCTAAAGTACTGACCTTTGTAAAAAAAATGGGATTGGACTGCCTTTATGCACCATTCTATACAACCAAACTAATGGTTAACGTTTCTAAAACAGGTCAAAGGTAGATAACCATGCTGCAAATGCTATCTTCTGTCTATTGTCTTTTCATAGAATCACAGGATGGTTGAGGTTGGAAGGGGCCTCTGGAGGTCGGCTGGTCCAACCCCCCTGCTCAAGCAGGGCCACCTAGAGCCGGTTGCCCAGGACCATTTCCAGATGGCTTTTGAATATCTCCAAGGAATTTTACATAAGAATTGTGATAAATATATTCTTGAAGTAATACTTAAACCCACATTTTTTTACATCTCCTCTTTTCACAAATATTTGAGTGAAATGAAGTACTTGGATTTATGTCAAACATGCTATTTTGGCACCATCTTTACATTATAGACCTTAACAGTGTATCTCCTGCTTCAAGCTTGAGAATAGATTATAACTAATACTAACTAACTAGTACTTTAGTCCTAGTGAATACTGGAAGTAGCTGTATTTCAGACACTGATTTTTGTAATATGAAGGTAGGCCTCAGGGATCAGTCCATCTGACTTATTCACATTCAGACTAAACTGTAAGCATGTCTGCCACTCTTAAGGGAGTAGAGGTGTATCACTTGCTGCGTATCGCATCCCTGGTAATCAGATCTTTGTTCAGTGTGTTAGTACTTCTCTGTTATTGTCTTAATACTTCTGTCTTACAGAGAAGAAAACAAATGTTTATCTAAATATGAAGTGAGGACGTTTTTCTAGACAAACTGTGCTTCTCCTGTATTATCCCACTACATTAACCCACTGTATTCACAGTCACTGAGACAGGATTTATTGTCTTGCACAACCACAAATCACTGCTGATCATTTGGTTGACTTCACAATCCTCTTTGTAAGGTGGTAATTTCTGGTCTGTACTAAAATCCTCATGCATAAAATTGTATGATGTGACCCTTCTCCCCAGTCAGCATATACCCAGTTTTCTACAGTAGTAGTTCTTCCTGACATGCTGAAGGTTCTTCTGTAAGTCAGCTGGGAAATCTGTGCTACCTGTAGTGTTAGTACTGAAGACCTTGAGAGCCTTCATGGCTGATTACATTTTATTAGATGGTATGTAAATTCTAATAGTCACGTGTCCCTCTGCTTTGTCAAGATGGTAATTCTAGTCTAGGACTTCTTATGCAGAATTCTTCTGTAGGGTAGGCAAACATTTGGATAAAAAAGTATTTTAAGCTCTCAGCTTACTGACAAATGCCTACTGATATTTTCCCATTTGAAATAGTGACTCACTCAAGTTGGTGGAAGTGAGAATAACCTGAGTAAGAGGTTTCTAGTGTTAAGCCACCTGTACCAGGCATAGAAGGAGGGACTTGAAATTTCTGTAGTATAATCCAGTTCCACCTCAATTCTGCTTTCAAAAAACAATGTTGCTCTGTTGGTGTTGCAGTTTCCTCTTGGTTGGTAGTTCAGGAGGATTGACGTGGCTCATATTGTTCTTTTTATTTCTCCAGTGGAGGGAATCCTCTGATTTCATTTATTTATTCTTTTAGCATATGCAGATGACTATCCAGGCTCTCCAAGATGAGCTTCGGATCCAGCGGGACCTGAACCAGCTGTTCCAGCAGGACAGCAGCACTAGAACCAGTGAGCCTTTTGTGGCAGAGCTGACAGAGGAAAACTTCCAACGACTTCATGCAGAGCACGAACGCCAGGCGAAGGAGCTCTTCCTGCTGCGTAAAACCTTAGAAGAGATGGAACTGCGTATTGAGACGCAGAAACAGACCTTAAATGCACGTGATGAGTCCATCAAAAAGCTGCTGGAGATGCTGCAGAGTAAAGGTCTGTCAGCAAAAGCCACTGAGGAAGATCATGAGCGAACAAGACGGTTGGCTGAGGCAGAGATGCACGTGCACCACTTGGAGAGCCTTCTCGAACAGAAGGAAAAAGAAAACAACATGCTGAGAGAGGTAAGTGACCAAGCTCTGGGTTCATCTCTGATCTTAAGCTCTTCTCTGTCTCCTCTCCATTTCACAGCTGTAAGGAAAGAATCTTCCATCCTCTCTATAAGTTGTATTTTACATTGCAGACTTTACAGAATTTGTCCCTGTTTTAAAACTTCTTTATGGCTTCCTCGTGTGTGCTTTCTGGGGTTTTGTGCTTTAGGCCCCACTTTCCCCATAGTCTCCATATGAAGCTCTGGAGGTGAATTGTCACATAGACTGTAAAATCATTCTTCCGTTCTATTTTAGTTTGAGAGAAAATAGCTACCTGTATTTAGGATAGAGCTGAGAGAAATCTTTGCAGGAGTAATGGATGATTGCTCTACAGTTTCCATGGAAACAGTCGTCTTGCTGTGAAGGGTATTTGATAAAACTATTAGCTGCCCTGGATGCACAGCCAAAAAAAAGATTACTTAAAGGGACACTGCTGCACACATCATAACCCCTTCCCCCCATCCCTCTGAAAACAGAAAAGAAAAACAATTGTTATATCTGTATGGCACCTTGGAGGAGTACAATGGCAGGCATTCTTCACTGTTAATCATCCTAAACTAATTTTACTAAAATAAAGGCTACATATAAGTATCTTAGAAAAATAAAGGAAAACAAATGAGTTGTTGTGTAGCCAGTGTCATTAAATTTCTTGATATTGTTAAATGCATTTTCCTTTTGTCAACCAGCCTCCTAAAGTATTCTAATATTAACTGCTCAAAGGCTAGTAATTCAGCATGTGTTTTGTACATACACAGGCATCTATGTATATGCATGTATTCACTAATGGTAAGATTTTCTGTCAAGATTATTTTACATACATCTGTAGATTGAATGGATGAATTGATAGCTATACATGTATGTGTGATATGTGTGTGTGAATCTAATGACCTGTATTGGCCATTGCACGTCTGATTTGTGGTTCAGCAGTTTTTTTGAAAGCCTGATGCATACACAAGGTTTAAGCCAGGGAAGCAAGGTCTGGCACAGAGGTTTTTGAGATGAGTGTTTGCAGCAAATAAATACTTCTTAATACCTCTTATTCATGTTTTCCCTGGCCTTGACCCATTGTACTTGTGCTCTTGCAAGCTTTATATAAGAAAGCTAGAGCCCATTGCATTTCTGAGCCAGATTTAGGCCAGATTTATTTTTTTAGAGCAGTAATCTCTTGAGTGTCTGGAGTGAAGATAATATGATTCCAGAGTTTCTACACTACAGTTTTTCCTTTATTTAGCAACCAATGATAATTCAGTTCCAATTCTTGTATCTATTTCAGGAAGAGCCCCAAATGGCTTCCATTTGTTTCTGCTTTAAGTCCAACAACATAAATGAAAAGCTGGCAGGAGCTGTGTAATTTTTTTAGGACAGCATAGGTTACTTTTGTTTCTGCTACTGATGAGTAGATGTTGAGAGATAAGAATTCTTGTTTCATTCACACATATCTGGAAATCATCAATCATTTAAATCCTAGCCTTTACGGTAAAAGATTTCCTGGAGAAGGCAGAGATGACTTTGAAAGTGCAAATGCTGTTTATCTAACATTTTAAAATTAATTACTCCTTACTGCTCACCCAGCTCTAACGCATTGAGAACGGTAAGCTGGGTGTACTGTAATTTGTAGCTCAAGCCATTGATACGGTGTGGGATCCAGCCTTGAAGCTGAGCACCCTAGTAGCCTTGGAAACATGGTGCCATGTGCAGAGATGCCAAATTATCTCCTTATGGAGCTGGGTCACATCAGGAAGAGTTTTGTAGTACCTGTGTGTTGTCCTTGAGCTCTGAGGTAGGCTGAGCTAACTGAACTCAGACTTGTCTGCATGAAACTCAGGTCTCATGCTTGGGGGTCTAGGAGGCTGGAGAAAATCAGGGGATGTTGCTGAACTGTAGCTGACTGCATCTGACTTCCTGTGCACCCAGTTGCTCTGCTCTGCAGGATCTGGTTCAGAGTTGCTATTGCTGTTCCACACTTGGAAGTTGTCTCTGTGCAGAACCTCTTAGATGTGTCTGCATCACCCTCCTCAACTATTCTTTATTATGTATTTATCTCTATTTCCATAGTTTTTGGTTATTTTAGCCCTTTGCTACCCCAGATACGAACTATGGAATTTTTGAGCTTCCTTGAAGAAATCAATCTACTTTCTTGATGGTTCTATATCTAGGATTCCCAGTATCTGGAAAGGCATGCTAAACTCTTCTTTAAATACTGCTGTTAAAGGAAGCATTAGTATCTCAAAGGGATTTGCAGGTGCTTGGGAGGCCAGCATTTATACTTCATGTTCTAACACATTAGAAAAGCTGAGAAAAACTTTAATAGCAGTTTTGACCATCTTAGCTAAAACAAGTTCTGAGATGTCAGAATCCACTAGTACTGTTTCTGACTTTACAAGTGTGTTAGACTTCTGGTAAAAATCTTTGCTGGAAATAATAATACCGATCTCCATCTTGAAGCAAAAAGGTATCCCTTCATTTTTCAACTTTGAAGCCTACATGTAATTCGAAGTGTGATGTTGAGACTCAAGGTCATCAGAAGGTTTCTTAGACAGACAGTGCAGGTGCAGTGTCCAGCAGTCTGACCTTGAAAATTAAATGTGAATTCATTGATCAGCTATCGCTATTACTGTGATTGTACTAAAGATTGCACTAATATCCTAAGGAAAGGAGATTCTTAGAGAGCCCAGACTTGTGGTTCCGGTAAGATCATAACCAAGGAATAGCTGTACTGGTTCAGGCCAATGATCCCTTTAGTCCAGCACTCTGTTTCACATAATGGGCATACTCAGACACCCAGGAAAGGGTAAGAACAAGGCAAACATGATACTTCTCTGTAATGCTGTCCCGTCTTCCCAGCTATTTACAGATGAGGGTTTTCTCAAACTTTTTGTCACTTGTCAGTTTATCCTCCATGGATCTGCCATCCGAGTACATGGTCAGTGTCTTGAGGCCCTGTAAGCTTTTGCAGCTGTAGCATCATTTGGTAGGTGGTTTTACAGGCCTATTCTCTGTTGCAGGAAGAACCTGCCTCATTTCTTTTGAGTTTGAACCTGTCTCCCAGTAGTTTCATTGACAGCCTTTTTCTCTTGCACTGGAAGACACAGCGAACGGGTGATCACTGCCAAGACTCTGTGCCACTCACAATTTTAGATGTCATATCCCTTCAAAGTTCTCTCCTGTTCCAGGCTGAAAAGTCCAATGCTACTTAATTGTTTCTCATACAGAAGATATTGCATATCTTTGATCATCGCCCAGAGCACTGTCTCAGTCTCCCGTATCCAGGTTATGAAATGGATTCTCCTACAGATAGTGAGAGGTATCTCCATAAGCGATTTGATTCTCTTGGGCTTTTCCCAAATGTCCTGAATTTCAGGGAACTCAAGCAATCTTTCCATACAAGTCCATAGGAAAGATCCTGTATCCAGCATAGGATGTATTTGGCAACTCACTGATACAGAGGATGGTCTCTCATTAACACAAAATAATGAAAAACTAAATGTCTCATTGAACATCTGAACACAGACATGGATCTGGATGCCCTGATTTCAGCAGATGACAGTGTGGCTGCATCACATTCCTCCACCCTAGAAAACAAGCTTAAGCTTCATAGCTTATAAAAAGAGGGCTGCTATTTTGAATACCTCTTCTTAAGTCTTAGTGAAAATTATTCATATTATTGTTGGTATTCTAGACTTAACTTTCAGAAACAAAATTATTATCATACCAGCAAGAAATACTTGATGAAATCCAGCAGCTGGACTGCAGCTTCCAGCATAGCTCCCAAGTTACATTAACTGCCACCTCATTGTTCCAGACTCACCTGTTGCAGAATTATCAGTGATGGCAGTGACAGCACATAGCTCTAAAGATAACGAAGCTTGCTGTGTTCTTTTTGACAACCTCCCTGCTCCCCCACCCAAAATGCTAGATGCACTGAGTAGAAATACATTTTTCGCAGCTACACAGAGTAATAGATACACCAAATATCAGTGCAGCTTATGGCAGAATATGAAGTGATTGTATCCACATCTGGTGTTCTGGACACTTGGAGTACTTTGGGCAAATTATGATTCCTAAGGACAGTCCAACATCATGTCACCAACTTGGTTAAACCTTTCTCTTTTGAATTGTTCATTACTCTCTGTCTTTAGGAATATATATCTGAAGAAAGAACTGAAATCATACACTTCTAGTATCACAGTCAATAA
This sequence comes from Mycteria americana, assembly GCF_035582795.1. Classification (NCBI taxonomy): domain Eukaryota; kingdom Metazoa; phylum Chordata; class Aves; order Ciconiiformes; family Ciconiidae; genus Mycteria; species Mycteria americana. The sequence goes on from NC_134365.1 coordinate 68,990,055, forward strand.
AGAGGTAACTTCCTGAGAGTTTTTGGAGAAAAAAGTGTAGGCCAAATTTCTCATCTGCCTAGAAGAAAAGATAAAAACACAACTATCTGTATTGGTTCTACCCGGGGGAACAAAAAGAAGCTGCTCATTGTGTATTATTGTCAGATATTTGCCAAACAACTTTGGCAGTGTTGTGCGATTTTCTTTCTCCTTCACAAGGGATATCAGCACAGACTTTACAACAGTAGTTAACCTGATGACCTGTTTGTCTCTGGGTTGCTGCTGGACATACATACTCTGCAAGCCAAATACATCTTTGTTCACAGCGGTGCTCTGGCATATACTGATTGGAGTCTCCAGGATATGCTGACATATTACTGCATTTCTCCTGCTTGGGTAGGGATATCCTTTGACGTCTCAAATCGTAAGAACTAAGGAGGGTGCATGAGGGGAAGTTCCCAAATGTATTCTTTTCTTTTCATTGGCCAGTGTGCTTATTGGTATCTACCTGAAACACCTATGAAGCCATCAATCCCATTATGCCTTGTATAACATACATTCAGAGTCCTGATAATATACAGGCCCTAACCACTGGTTTTTCCTGAAAAGATGCAGTAGAAGTCATGCACAGTGCTAGTTCTTCTTCCTTCATAACAGTTTCACCACATATTTGTAATGAAGGATAAGTAAGTCCTGCCAGGGACTTGTGATGGGCTGTATGTGGCTATTGTCAATATCTTCAGCAAGAGGTCAAAAACAAGTCTCCCTTTAAGTTAAACTGTGATCTTGTAGCTATAGCATTCTCCTGGGAAAAGGGAGTGGTTGGCTCAAACTTTGAGGCTAAGCAGGCATTGAAGGTGGGGTGAGGTGTTCATTGAAATATCAGTGTAATAGAATGGCAACATAGTTCACCATAAAGAATGAAGCAGCCATTCGATTTTATAGACAAAAATTAGACAGTTATTCCCTGAACTGCGAATCCAGGTCTGGGACAGATGGCTGACTACAGCCTTTTATTTGAAAACAGAAGGAAAGCTCTTTATCTAGAAGTTTTTTTCAGGAGTCAGTTCTAGATTCAAGGTTTGCATGTTACAGTGGTGTGGAACAAGGAACCAAGAGTAGCTTTGCACTTTGTGTCACAAAAACTGTGTTTGGTAGTAAATTACAGTTTTGTGGGGTGTTTTTTGTTTTTGTTTTGTTTGGGTTTTTTTGTTTTTTTGTTTTTTTGTTTTTTTTTTAATAATTGGGCCCATTCAAACAAGATGGATTTTTAATACAACTGAGTGCAAGACTGAATTAAGGAGTTAGGGATGTAGCGCTTAACAAATAAAGGGTGGTTTTGTATGTAAAGCAGGCACTGAAATGGGTCATTCATAAGGGCACTCATTTACAATGAACTTAAGGAAAGAGGCTATGGCAGTAAAAGCTATTATTTCTTTTCATCTTCAGTGTTTGTTGAAATGGCAACCCCACAAAGTCCTGTTTGTGAACTGTATTACAGTTATCTAGTATGGCCTTATTACAAGAACTGATCCCTGTTTGTAGTTATTTTGAATCGAACAGTGCTCACTTTATTCTAGGAAATAACACTAAATTTCTGTGAGCACTCTTTATTAATGTCTCCACTAGGGCAGATGTCTGTCAGAGCAGCGAGCGGCCGCACTGGCATATAACATACGTATACTTGACTTAGCTTTAGATCATCAAACTTGGTACTGTGATGGCCAAACAGCAGCAGCAAGGAGCTCGGTAAGAAAGGATAGATGTGCCATCTAAACATACCATCGGAGCACTGCTGAACAGTGCTCAATGAAAAGAGAAAGGTTGTTTGCCTTATTCGACCAGATTTTAATTAACTGTGACAAGTTTTGCAAAGAAGTTCTTTTTCCATGTGTGTGTTAAAATTCCTACCTTTTTCTGCGTCAGGCTCAGAGGAGGATTTAGAAATTTTAATTGGAGCAATTAGAGTTATCTCAAAGAACACTTTTGTCCTGTTCCAAGATTTTGCAACATAAATAAGACACACTTTGAGAGAGAATTTTTGGTTTGCTGGAGTAGATAGATTCAGTAACTGGAACTCTTACTACCTTCATACTAGTGGACTTCTTTCTGATGAATTAAAAAAATCAAGTTTCTGCTTTTTCTGTTGCTGCTTCATTCTTTTGACCTTTTAGAAGAGGATAGCAGGGAGAAGTGATTTAAATCAAGATAATTTAAATAGTTATGTCTTTATTGGAATCACTTGATTGGTCTAGGAGTAGTTTTAAAGCATATAGAGCTTTTGTGGATCAAAATTTGAGAAAATGGGTTATTGCAACTTGAGAGCACGCATAATTTATTCTTTATACATTTTGCTTTTTTTGATGCCGTTGTAGTTCGGAATGTCTTATGTGTTACTTTGTAAAAGAATGACTGTTAAAATGTTCAAACATATTAAATAATTTTCATCTTTCCTCAGTTCAGATGTTGGTAGCTTGATAGTTCTTAGAAAGTTGAAAAATTAGGGTGAAAAATAACATACTTGTTTCATGTCTTTCCAGACTACAAAGAAATCATAAACACTTTTTGATTCTTGTATAGCAAATTTCTGAATTTTATATAATAATTTAATAATGTGTAGGAATTAAGTTAATGGGAAAAAGAACTGCACTCATCTGTCAGGGTGTTTTCTCTGTATTATAGTTATGATCTCATCAAAGTGAAATCATCCATAAAATTTCAATGGGTTTATTCATATGCTTTTTCTAGCATAGGGGGCTAAAATTATAGAGATATAATTTTTTAAACTTATTTCAAACAATTTTTTTCTATGTGAATAAGCTACTTAGTCTTCAAAGAGATTTTTTTTTTTCTTTTTATTCACACAAGGCGAAATTCCTAACTATTTCATTTTAGCACCTCCATCCCCTTTAGATGGGATTTTTAAAAGTGTGTGAAACAATTTAGAAATGCATATATCTGGCTGGGAATTAGAGGTTTAAAGCACATAAACTTTAATGTCTTTTGATGTTTTGTTGTATTAGAAGATTTTCTTTGTCAATATATATTACGTGATTTGCTTTGTTTACAAATTACAGCTTAGGTATACTTTCCTTGGTGAAGTTAATATTATCCTGCACTTTTCTTCAGTAGAAATGAAATTTGTGGAATTTTGTTTCCACAAGTGTGAAACTTTGCAGTAGAAGAAAAAAAAATTGAAAATACCATTAACAAGTTGGAAGCTAATTTAAGTAGAAAATATATGCGTTTGCACCTTAAATAAGAGGGAAGAAAGGAAAAATGAAGAACTAATAGCACATATGTAAAGTTCTAAATTATTAAGATTTTAATTTTTAATTGACTTTTCTTTAGCTTTTGAATTCACGCTTCTGTAGTCAGCTTTCAACACAGTGACTTGCTACTTAAAAGTAATAGGACCGTTTGAATTGGTCTCTCTCATCTTTATCTTGCTTTTACTCTAATGCTGAAGTTTTGAGGGATTTTGCTTTTGTTTCTTGCTGATTGGAATACTGAGATGAACTGGAAGCTGTGTTTTAATTTTCACTTTAGAAGATGCCTTTGTTAACAAACTTAAGTGTCCTAATATCTGAGGTTTTGGTTGGATTTAGAAATCACCGTCTGAATGTATCCATAAAATTGCAAAACACGGAGAAGGGTTTCTTTAGCCAGGGGTAACTGAGCTTGAAAGCAACTGGTACCCTCCATCATTGATGTGTGTGCAATTTTCAGCACATCTTTCAAAGTTATGCTCTTTATTAATGCAATCAATTTATTTTTCAGGGAATTATGTTGATTGTGTTTGCAAATGCAGGAAATGACAAGTGGAAAAATACAGAAATAATTTCTGAAGAAACTACCATGATTATTGGTTCCAAACTTGTATAACTATACCTTTTTAGTAGCAAAACTCTAATAGTAATGAGATAAATTATACAGGACTCTTATTAGACATTCTTGTTTCAGTTCAGTTTTACGTGTTGCTGAAATAGAAGTTAAAATTACTGGTATCGAGTACTTTCTGAAAAATACTCATAAAAATCCTGAAACTAAACAATTGTAATACTATCCAGTCACCTTTTGGTCCCAGTTAGTAAAGATATTTATGTAGATGAGTCATGCAGGTTGAAGGGCTCTGCCAGAGGTCATTTCATGCAACCTCCTGCTCAAATCGGCAATTTCAAGTGATGGGGATTCCACAACCTCTCTGGGCACCTGGTCCAGCATTTGGTTGCTCTCCTGGTAAATTCTTTTCCATATTACCAAGTCAGAATTTTCTGTGCTGCAACTTTTGCCTATTGCCTGTCATCCTTCTACTGTGCAATTCTGAAAAGACTTTTGTCTCTGTCATCTCTACAGCTTCCAGTTAGATAGTTCTAGAGAGCATCAAGGTTCCGTCCAAGCCTTCTTTTCAGCTGAACAAACCCAGTCGCATCTTATCCTCTTACATCATATGTTCCAGCCCCAGCCATCTTGGTGGCTGTCTGTTGGACTCTCTTCATCTTTACAATGTCTTCCTTGTACTGGGGAGCCCAAAATTGGGCACAGTACTCCAGCAGTGGTCTCGCAAGAGCTGCATAGAGAGGATTAACTGCTTCCCTTCTGGTTGTATACTCTTGCTAATACAGCCCAGGATGCAGTTGGGTTTTTTGTTTGTTTGTTTTGGTTTTTAAACAGCAAGGGTTCACTGCTTACTCCCAAGTAATGTCTTCCCAACTCCTGTCTTTCCCAAATTTCATATAATTGCAAACTTGCTGCGAGTGCTATCTATCCCATCGTTCAGGTCATTAATAAAGGCACTGAACAGTATCGCTCACAGTATTGGCCTCTGAGGATTGTCAGTAGTAAGCAGCTACCCACTGGACTTCATACTGCTGATCACCAGGCTTTGAGCCTGACAGTCCAGCTAATTTTCCACCCACCTTGTTAACCACTTATCCAGTCTGTATCTCACCAATTTGGCTGCAAGGATGTTTGGAGGCCATGTCGAAGGCCTTAAGTCAAGACATGCAACACCCATGGCTCACCACTAACCCATACCGCCAGTTACTTCATTGTAGAAGGAAATCAGGTTAGTCAGGTACAATTTGTCCTTCTACACAATTATAGATCTATGTGATCTTATAGCTCTATTAAAACACTTCTAAAATTAACAATGATAGTTAATACTGAACTGATGGATGCTCGTGAAATTTTCCTTTGGTTGTAACATTCGCATTTCATTGTAATTAACTGGAACTAGGTTGCTAAAATCTTTTAAAGATTTAGACATGAAAGATTGACGGAAAAGTCATCTGGGAAACTAAACTTTTAAGTACAAAAGGTATAACATTCACTTAGTAGGGCCTAGACTACATGTTGGAGAATAAAAACAAATATTTTTTAGTTAACTAAAATTATCCAATCCACTGAATGATGCAAAGATCCTGCACAGAACATCATATTTGATCATACAAAGACATGGGTAGGCCAGTTAAGATAAAATAAGTCAGAATTACAGCTGTGTTTTTAATTGCACATCATATTTTTATCATTTTTTTTAAAAAGAAATTAATGTATGAAAGAGCATATTTTTCTTATTCCCTGTGTGATACATGCTGCCTGATTATGTAGGTTCTGCAGGAAATGGAAGGCATGTCCTTTTTTGCTTTGGAAAGTGCTTATCTTGTGGTGCTACTGAGAGATAAGTTACTGTATTTTTAAGCATACAGCCTACTCCACTATAAAAACATCATTGCTTAAAACCGCACCTTCACATTTCTTCCAAATCCCATGCAAAATCAGAGGCAGGAGTAACTGAGGGGATAACAATGAATGATATGGCCAGGTTATGAAGGAAGAAAAGGTTCTGATTAAATTCCTCCCTTCATTATTATGCACATGTGTATCATTTGTTAATATTTTTAAGAAATAGTGCTGATACTGCTCAGTATTGAGGACTCCTTCAATTCTAAGCTATATTCTCTAATTTTCAATTCTTTTGGCATTTCTTGGTCAAGAAGAAACCTACAGAATTTGTCATTCTTTATGGTGCATTAAAATCACTTTATCACAGCTATTCTTTACATATTCAGTGTTTTCAGTACGTTTGATCAGCTGTTCTATGTAATTATGCTGACCAGAAAATTACAGTATTGTTTCTCATAGGCGTACTGTGCTACCTTGCAGACCTACTTGGCAGATGTAATACGATGCACACCTTTAGTTTATATCTTTTTTTGAAGTAGATTTTTTTTAAAGGAAGATAGCTATTCTTAATTAAAAATTAGTAGTGATGAAGTACCAACTCCAGCTCTGGTTAAGGTGGCCACAGGGTTTACAACTTCTGACTATTTCTAGCCTTCAGTTTCTAGTTATTGAATCTTAATGTTTTTTGGACAGAACAACCCATTTTGAATTTTTGCTGCCCGTGAAGGTACTTTAAAGTTGTGATCAATTTGTACCATAATTTTTGTTTTGATTTTTTTATTCTAAAGACAGATTATGCTCCTGCAGTCATTCTTTGAACTCTCTTTAGTGTATCAATATTGTTTTTAAATTGTAGACCCACAAAGTGGACATGGCATACCTGTAGTGGTAGCACTAGTGCCAAACTGGAGTTTACTAATCTGTTATGGAACAATATCGGTTACATGTGAAAATTCTTTATGTATGAAAGTAGAACAAAGGAATAATGCTTTATCAGAATGGATAACTTGCAAGGAATGAAGGATTAGTTTTGTATTTTTCTGATGCTGATATCTGTGTGTGGCCCTATGCTTTCAATTACTGTGCAAAGTCCTGTTTTGAAGATGAAAATACTAATTTTCATTCATCTATGTGTTGTGTGTCCACAATAGAATCTGAATACATCAGAGATATATTATATTAGTATTTCTTCATTCTGCGACTGAAAGATAAGTACATAACCTGTATTTCACAATTAAGAAGGATGTCTATGCACCACCTTCCTTCAGCAGCCACACTTAAATCTGTGTTCTAGGGAGGCTCAGTCTGCCTGTAGCCCTGTTTTCAGGCTCTTCAGAATCATGGGCATGTTGCCAAATTAAGTCCTTACTATGCAGTCAAGAGGTGGGAGGTGTTGTTTTTCAGCAGGTTATGTCATCCAAATCACAGTGGAATTACTTAAGATGATAGAAGTAGGACATTTCCTTTGCCGAAGTGCAAAGCATCACTTCAGACAGTGGAGATAAAGGCATTTCTAAAGAAAAAGCTTAGAATAATTTTCTATTTGGGAAAATGCTGTGCAATGTAAAAAGCAGACAGTGTTGTGTCAGCATCCCTTTAGTGACATGCTGTTCTCCTACTGTGTAGTCCGTCTATTCCATTTCCATAGGAGTAGTTGCTTTTATGTTCTCACGTCAGAGACCATGTCCCTGCACAAGTGGAAATTATCTAGTAAGTAATTGCACTACTAAAATAAAAATAATACGTTGTTCAAAATAGACTTTTGGCATATTATTTTTTGACCTTCTTATCTTTTGTTTTCTCAGTTTCTAAAAGTGTCCTTTGCAAGGACACTGAAGAAGAGTCATGTTTTTCATGACAGGTACTGGTAAGAGCACTGGGAAACAGGTGGAGGGTGTTGGATCTGCTCCCTGTCGTATTTCTAAATGCTCAGGCTGGTCTTGAGTGTTAGAAGCTCATCATAGCTTATTCTTATTAAGGCAATATGTAGCACTATGATTTTTGTCTCTGATCCTTGGTTGAGGGTAGTAAGATAAGCTCTGAGTTTCTTATGGGCAGAGTATGTGGCAGACTGTGCTATGCTTAGCCGAAATGACATTTTTAAAGCAAATTCAACCTCATAATGAGCTTCTTTGCTAACAGTATGTATAGCAGCATAACCAAATAAATCTTTAAAATATTACCCCTGAAGAGGTGGCAACTGGGGTGGTAAGTAGTGGAGACAGACTGGAAAAGTAGTTTCATTGATGTGTCTCGAGAAAAATGCTGAAGATGGAGTAGGTAATAGAAGTGACATGAGGATGTTGGTCCAGCTTGTACTGATGATATCCTGTGTGCTGACAGCTTCTTTTTTCTTCTTCTGAGGGTGGGTACAGGAGATGGTAGAAAAAGGTTCAGTTGGGCTGACGGCTGTCTGCTTCAAAAAAGCTTACAGCTCTGCTAAGGAGATGATCCCAGAGATAATGCCTGCAGTCTTTAGATGGCCCTGTGATCAACCCCCTGGCAAGAGCATCGTGGTGTAGTATGTTCCCCCTCCTTCGATTTAACATCACCATATTCAAGATAAAGTGGCTGCCTCATTGATTTAAAACCTGTTGAATAGGTAGAAGCCGTATCTGTTTGACTGTAGACAAAAGGAAGCATGCCCCTAACCCTGTAGGCAGATGCAAAAGTGGAAGAGCTCTGGAGATGAACAGTGTGGAAGGCTGGTGATGAGAAACTACTGATTATGCTGTGCTTTGGCCATCAGTTGAGAAGAAGAACAGAGAGGAATGCACACTGCCCTTTCTTTGGTTGTGTACATTACAGGCAGGTACAGGAGATCTTGGGCCAAAAGAAAAGTCTGGCTAGGCTGTTTAGATTTGAGTAAATCCATTACGTGAATGCAGGTACAGGTAAGTAGAATAATAATAGTGGTATTGGTCCACTCTGGTCTACATAGTGTCAGTGATACGTGACCAGAGGCTCTCAACTTTTCTGTTGACTATGGGAGAAACAAATATATTTAGAAGGGTTTTCTGGTTTATTTTTTCAGGAGGTATTTTTTTCAGAAAATACCACCCTACACTGCGAACATACTTGTAAAAATAGCTTCTCAGGAAATACACAAGTATAGTATTTAAAGACAGACAAACCTTCTACTGGATTTTCTTGTTACTACCATTCACAGGCATCAACTTATGCAAATGTCCTTGTGCCAAATTTATGCAAAATTCTTTTTGTGGCCCGTTTCATATCACTAACCATTTCTATCTCGCTCACTTCACAGCTATGTAAGAGCACTTAACAATCTTACAAGACAAGTAGTGTTTTCAGTATTTTGAAAAGCACTATACAACTCCGCCTTTCTCATTCAAATAATTAATCATATGGAGCAAGTTGTATGTATGACTACCATACAAAATGTTATCTCTTCACCATGTCTATTGAAAATATAAGTTTGTGGATGGCTTTTTGGATTTGTCTTTTAGGTGTTTGAAGGGAGTGGGTGGTTAAACTGGGTGTGTGAGCACATACACAATTTGTTGTTAGGTTAACTGATACCACAGTTCATATTCTGTGGGCACCAAAGTATTTTTATGTCATATAATATTAACATTCTAACAGTATTCACATTCCTACGTTTAACATTAGTGTGTGGTGCAAGGACAATATGATTTTAAGACAAAGAATTAAAAAGTGGAATAGATACTATATTGTTTCTCCTGTATTCCCACTTGTTGGTTTGAAACCCCTAACTACTTTATATGGTAGAACAAGTTGTTTCAGCTTTCTATCATTTTATTCCTTAGCGAGCAGTCCAAAGTATGCTAGTTCTGTGAATTCACATCAATAGAAATATCACATGGACTTTGGTGTCCTCCTGTCTGCGTACTCTGAGCTTCTAGAGCAACGTGCTATCCAGTCATGTACTTTCAGCTGCGTTCGAGGCCCAGTGGAGAAAGATTTTCATCATGCATAATTAAACATTGCTACTCTGGGGTAAAAAAGTCGGAAAAAGAGAATTATCGCAACAGCTGCACCCTATAGCTTGTTGAAACAGAAACCATAGCATTATTGTTTCCAGTAAGCATCTAGTCAAATAAATTATGTGTATGTCTTCCATGAGAAACTAGTAATAGTTTAGATTAGTTTAGCAGGCAGATAATAGGGGGTTTTATTAGACTCAGCTGTCATTTCAGTGTTTATTTTGAGTAAGTAGGTAGTCAAAGATGCCATTTCTTTTGTGGCTTTTTCACTGAGGCTGTGATTCTGTTGAATGAACTTTCACTTATCCTTTCTTTGATATGAGAAATGATAAAACAAAATGTATGAACTTGTAACATCAGAAAGCAGCATAGAATTATGCTATGTATTAGAAAGAGAAGCTTCTAGTAATTTTGTTGTATTTGGTAAGTGGGGCAAAATGCTGTTAGACTAACTCTTGCTTTCTTTTCTGCTGGTACAGGAGATCCATCGTCGATTTGAAAATGCTCCTGACACAGCCAAGACAAAGGCTCTGCAAACTGTTATTGAGATGAAGGTAAATGATTGCGTATAGGCAGCAGTAGAGTTTGTTCTCTGGAAAATGGGTTTTCATATGAAAGGCGACTCTACCAAATACCATACACTTCTGTCAGTCTTCTAATGTAAAATAAATATATTTATTTTATACTATTTTATTATTTATTATTGTTTTTTTTTTATTATTGATCAGTGAAGAGACGGAGCTGCTTCATGACACAGTAAAAACCTGCTTTCTGTCTGCCTGCAGCAGCATATTTCTTTAAGTTAACCAAGAGTCTATGGTATTACAAGGATGGGAATGATGGATTAGTAGGTTTTTATGATGATGTGGGTTATTTTCTTTTTATAGTATCAACATACATCAACATATATCAACATTTGAAATACTGCTTTACGTTCTGTGTGTCAACAAAGTTAGCAATTTGCAAACTCAGAACCCACTTAAAGAATGGGTCATATAGCTAGAAAGATGTTTGTGTGTCATCGTAAACCTAGCTTTTCGAGATGAATTTGTGATTGAATTCTTAAACCTTTAACTCAAGTATCTAATGGAACAATGGCAATTTGCCAAGAGGTCAGGAGCCACAAGTGGAGTGTGTGGTTTACAGAGCTTTATGCAATCATATTTCATATTGTATGGTCCATAAAGTACAGCAGACAGGGTTTGGACAAATACAGTTAAAAAATTGGGAAACTGTCTTTGCAAACTATTCTCTTCCATTTCTGTATCCTCCCTTTCTCCCTCCTTCTTCTATTGGTCCCTTTTTCTTTCATTTTCCTTCTTTTTTTCCTTTCCAATTCTTCCCATTCCATCTCAATGTTTTCCATAGTAATTTCCCATCTTTCTACTCTGGAGCCTTTCATTTACCGTGTTTCTTTTATTAGTCATCTTTGTGGTCCATAGTAATGAAAACTAATTGAGCATCTGGTAACAATCAGCCAACTTTACTATCAAAAGAGAAACACCAGTATTTCTGGGAAATGATGTGAGCACTGAAACGAAATACTGTTGTGAATTACAACAGATCACTTCACCTTACTACCTCTCTAGTTTTTTGTTGCAAAAGACTGCTTTACCGATTTTAACTTAAGTACCAAAAATTAAGCAGGAGATCCGACTATATCTTCTTAATGGTCCTTTAGAAAAATCTTATCTCATGAATGAAAATCTATATGTGAAAATCCTTCATGCTTTTTTTCCGCTGTGCTTTGATTATCAGACAAAAAAAAGTTTACAAAGGATTGGTCTATGAAAGAGTGGAGGATAATTTCAAATCTTACCTGTATTTCAGGAAAGATGAAATATTTTGGAGAAATGAAATAAAAAAAATAGACTGCTTTAAGAGATTACAATTCATAAACACATATCCATGTTCATGAGTATGCATGAAGCTCTGTGTGCTGTATGAGTCTGTTCTTGCTGTTCCTAACACATAAGACTTCTAAAGAAGCGGTAAACAAAGTAGATTGAAAACCTCCGATTGTCCTGTAAAACTATGAGCATAATGGTAGATTGACTTTTTAATTTTTCCAGATGTATATTTTTTAACCATGGAAATGTTTTATGTGTTGTATATACGAGCCAAAATACTTGAAGGATCCTCTACTGCTTTATCCACTCAAAACTAGATTGTTGCATCTTTTGCTTGCGTATGGTGCTTTTTATGTTCTGCATTTGTGACCCCACTTAAATTACTAGTAGCACAAACCCATTTTTTTGCTATTCTTGCAGTCACATTTTGCTGTTCATTCAATTAGAATTAAATTTGTCTGTTTTATGCTGGCTTTGCATTACAAGGCAACGTTTTTTCATGTTCCTGTATTTATTCATCATATACTGTATCCCTGCCCCTAGCCATGCTTTCTTTCAGTACTAAACTCTTGCTTTCCTTGAAAGGTATAAAAAATTGAAAAATGAGTACTTGAGCACTCAGCCAGGTGCTATGTAAAAAGGTGTAGACTGATTTCTGTAGGAACTTCAGGAGCAAATTTCAGGGGCAGGTACATGTCCAACAAATTTCCTTTTTTTTACTCCAATGGTATGTTAATAAATCATCTAACTGTGTATCTTTATCTGTCTCTTCTAATCGTTTTCAGGATTCAAAAATTTCTTCCATGGAGCGTGGCCTCCGGGATTTGGAAGAGGAGATTCAGATGTTGAAGTCAAATGGAGCTCTGAGCACAGAGGAGCGTGAAGAGGAAATGAAGCAAATGGAGGTGTACCGTAGTCATTCCAAATTCATGAAAAATAAGGTACTGAGAAAACCAATGACAGTAGTAAGATAAACTGAGCTTAGCGAACAGATGAGAGAAATTTTCATACTTCAGTAAGGAGTTACAGTCTGGGTTCCCCTTTGAGTGCTGGGAAAGAGAATTTATTTGTATTCTGCCATGAAGCCACTAAAATAACTTAAAAATATTTAAGAGAATTTTAGGTTCAAATTTGAAAATGTTATAATGGTGGTTCAGTAAGGCCAGTGGTCCAAATTCTGCTTTTACTGTCACACTTAAGTTTCTCTTATTTCAGAAGGATTTTGTGTTTATCTTTAGACCATTGCTAATCCATTATAGTTTTAGGTTTTATTTGGTCTAGAGTCTTTTCAAATGTAGTCTATTGAAAAAAGAGTGTTTCTTTTTGCAACTCTTGTACTATAACTAGTAGTTCTTTCTAATATGTAAAGGCTGAAAAGAGCAGGAACTGTCACTATAATGGCTTTCCATTACACTCTCCTTCTAGTAGTGGAGTCAGAATGAGGGTAGATTCTAGAACAGTGGTGGTGCCAACGTTAATTTATGCCATTGGGGAATACAGGACAAATACAGCAGAGAGACATGTTGATCCTCAGGTATAAAGATGGGCACTGACTACTGAATTGCCTGTAGCCAAAAGTCAATTCATTTTTCGTTTCTCCCAAAGAAACAAAGTGTTTCACAGTCTTTTAGTGGGCCCTAACATTTTCTAATGAAGATTCAGGCCACCTTGTACAGTAAATTTAAGTATACTATGAGCAGTCCTGCTTTTCTTAGTTAGCTTTTGCATACTCCCTGCAAGCAGTGTACAAATCCCAGGAACAGAGGTTGAAAATTACTCTACTAGGTCCTGAACAATTGTAACCTACTGCATTTGTCCTGCTTGAAATTATTTGTTGAAAAAAGAATGCTGGAGAAAGTTTCTTGGAGAAGTGTTACATGCCCTAAAATAGAAACATGGAATAAGTATGTGTTTCTTCCACTTCCCTCACACCAGCTCACTGATTTACCTCAAAATAACCACATCTGTTCTTTTATATTTTTGCCCTTTATCCCACTGAGTTGCTTCTAGGAATTGAATGATACCTTTCAATTCCTAGAAGAAATTAGGAATGGAGAGATTATTTTAGCACCTCTTCCTTCCTTCCCTTCTCCTTCCCTTCTCCTTCCTTCTCCTTCCCTTCTCCTTCCCTTCTCCTTCCCTTCTCCTTCCCTTCTCCTTCCCTTCTCCTTCCCTTCTCCTTCCCTTCTCCTTCCCTTCTCCTTCCCTTCTCCTTCCCTTCTCCTTCCCTTCTCCTTCCCTTCTCCTTCCCTTCTCCTTCCCTTCTCCTTCCCTTCTCCTTCCCTTCTCCTTCCCTTCTCCTTCCCTTCTCCTTCCCTTCTCCTTCCCTTCTCCTTCCCTTCTCCTTCCCTTCTCCTTCCCTTCTCCTTCCCCTCTCCTTCCCTTCTCCTTCCCTTCTCCTTCCCCTCTCCTTCCCCTCTCCTTCCCCTCTCCTTCCCCTCTCCTTCCCCTCTCCTTCCCCTCTCCTTCCCCTCTCCTTCCCCTCTCCTTCCCCTCTCCTTCCCTTCTCCTTCCCTTCTCCTTCCCTTCTCCTTCCCTTCTCCTTCCCTTCTCCTTCCCTTCTCCTTCCCTTCTCCTTCCCTTCTCCTTCCCTTCTCCTTCCCTTCTCCTTCCCTTCTCCTTCCCTTCTCCTTCCCTTCTCCTTCCCTTCTCCTTCCCTTCTCCTTCCCTTCTCCTTCCCTTCTCCTTCCCTTCTCCTTCCCTTCTCCTTCCCTTCTCCTTCCCTTCTCCTTCCCTTCTCCTTCCCTTCTCCTTCCCTTCTCCTTCCCTTCTCCTTCCCTTCTCCTTCCCTTCTCCTTCCCTTCTCCTTCCCTTCTCCTTCCCTTCTCCTTCCCTTCTCCTTCCCTTCTCCTTCCCTTCTCCTTCCCTTCTCCTTCCCTTCTCCTTCCCTTCTCCTTCCCTTCTCCTTCCCTTCTCCTTCCCTTCTCCTTCCCTTCTCCTTCCCTTCTCCTTCCCTTCTCCTTCCCTTCTCCTTCCCTTCTCCTTCCCTTCTCCTTCCCTTCTCCTTCCCTTCTCCTTCCCTTCTCCTTCCCTTCTCCTTCCCTTCTCCTTCCCTTCTCCTTCCCTTCTCCTTCCCTTCTCCTTCCCTTCTCCTTCCCTTCTCCTTCCCTTCTCCTTCCCTTCTCCTTCCCTTCTCCTTCCCTTCTCCTTCCCTTCTCCTTCCCTTCTCCTTCCCTTCTCCTTCCCTTCTCCTTCCCTTCTCCTTCCCTTCTCCTTCCCTTCTCCTTCCCTTCTCCTTCCCTTCTCCTTCCCTTCTCCTTCCCTTCTCCTTCCCTTCTCCCCTTGTTAGCAACTCTTCAATTTCCCCCTCTCCTCTTCCTCTGTGGGCCTATAGATCTGTTCAGCTACTCAGTTTCTGGATGTCTTCCGTCTGCTGTGTCTGCTCCTTTATTTTCCTGCAGAAAATTTGCTCCTTTTTGATAACTATTCACTCATGACTCATAGCCAGCTCCAATCTTGAGATCTTGCTGTCCTACCTGTTTTGTAATTACATATTTATTTTTTCAGTATTGTATTGTATAGTCATCTGTGGCTGTATCTTGACAATTAACTTTATTTCTCTTAAACTGAAAAATGTCCCTTTGACTGTCCTAATTTCCTCATGAATTCCAGTTTCAAAACCTTGACATATATAAACATAACCGTAACTATACATCTTTATTTCATAATCAAATTCTTGTCTGGCAGCCTATATGAAATTACAGAGACATAAAAGTTTTGAGAAGACTTAACGAAGAATGGAAGAGAAAATGAGTGACCAGTGTTGATCCTTCTGTTCAGTTCTTCGTCACTTTTAGTTACTCGGACTGAAACAGGCTAACTAGAAGCTGACAAATGATAAATATTTAAAAGCATAACAATGTCGTGACAGGTAGAGCAACTGAAGGAAGAGCTAAGTGCCAAAGAGGCTCAAGGGGAGGACCTGAAAAAAAGAGTGGCTGGTCTCCAGGCCGAGGTCTCTGCAGTAAGATTTATCTTTTGTGTGCAGTGGCCATTCACTGAGGCTTGCTAGCTCTCTGGCTTTTGGGGTAGCTTTTCTTCTCTTACCTTCTTTATGACTTGATATAACAATAGAACTAACAGCCTGCTCAGCCTGGTAGCTGCCTCTTTGTTCACATGGTTTTGGTGTCCATAACATCACTCTTCAACTGAACATCTGTATTTGTTTTTTTAATGGTATTAGCTGTTTTAGCAGTAACTTATTCTTCCCTATTGAAGCAGATTTTCAAAAGTATTCAGCACCCATTTTGGGGCCGGACTTCCAAAGAGATTTGCTTTCCCTAGTAGAACAAAAATAATTTGAAAACATGTGCTCAACCCTCTTAACATTGTTTCACAAAAAGTAACAAAAATTGGATGCTGAACGCTTTTTAAAACTGATTGTTTCATTTTAGCAGCATGAATTTAGGTTATTCCTTTGCTGTGAAATTAGTGCATTAGTGAGCACTAAATGCTGCCTTAACTTCCCTTGCAACTTGGAATGGTATGCACTGCATTCTTCCTAAAGAGCTTTAGCACATTGGCAGTGTGGGCTTACAGCTCTGAAATGGGCATTTCCAGAGAGAATGATCTTAGGGTGCTACATGGGAATGTTAATGTAACGAAATGTGGCCGTGTTTAGATGAGAGCATTTCACCAAAACACAAGTATTTAGGGGACACATCTCTTCAGAGATGACTCCAAAAATAATTTTATCTTTTCAAAGAAAGACAAAACTGGTTTGAGAAAGCTTTACTATAATTCAGGCTACCAACTAGTTTAAAAAGTTTGTGTCATCTGAAATTTTTAAGGAGGCTTTTTTTTTTAGGTACTCCAGAAAACATAACTAGCAGTAAATAATTCATATCTTCCCAGCTATTCTGCTGTGCCTAGTGGTATTGTGCAACTGGTTGTATTGGCCAGTAGCTGACAGCAGAAATAGTGCTGCTAACATCAGTACTTTTGTATCTACTTTAGATAGGTGGTGAAATCATTCTGTGGACATACCTGCTTCTAGTAAAAATATGAAAAAAACAACCTAGTATGTTTGAATTAAGTGAACAATAAACTATTGAATAGTTCTATAAAATTAAATCCTTCTTATACTTCTTCCCATTATTCCATTTTAAAAAATCAGGTTTTGTGAGGTTTTTTGAGATAAACGTCCTCCTTCTTCCGCTCCCCTTCTTCCTTATCTCCTCATGTACGCTGTTGCACATTGGAACACCGGAGTCCTTGATGACATCTTTTGATGCTATTTTAATACTCTTCGGTAAAGAGTTTTCTTTCTTTAATTGCCCATTATGGAAACAGTGTTGTCAAGATAAAACCACATCTACCCAAGCTTTTCCTCTCAGTTATTTCTACTAGTACGTGCATTTATTCTAATTAAAAAAAATAATTATTGCTTATATCAATTTAATTTTGTTCTTGACACATTCCCAAAAATGGAAGATGACGTGGACAATTTTTCTCAGTCGGTGATGTCCTTTAATTTCTGTTTTGAAGCATTGAACAACATACTTTAGAGATTCAAGGATTTTTTTTTAATGTCACAAACAAAATTGTTCAAGTTAAAAAAGAGAAAACTGTTTAGTTTTTAGAGATATGTCCACCTCTGCTATATAATATGTAAAAGTAAAACATTACTATTTTATTCTGTGAGATGTATTGGAGGCAAACCAGAAAGTTGGTTATAAACTTGGACATAAGTCTACCTTTAGACTTCCCTGTCCTCTTTAGTTAATTTTTTTTTTTTTCTCCAGATTTACATCAAAATTGTCCTGGGTGAGGACTGCACTTAGAATGAGATTTCATCTCATTTCAATGCTTCACTTTTTAAATTTCTTACTGTATGTCTCCAACCTACATTTGTTAAAATAAATTGGTATTTCCATACTGATTTAAGTCACTAAATTAAATCTAGGAAATTGCTCTCAACAAAGTGCAATTCCAAAAACAGTTTTCATGGTTTTTTGATGTATATTTGTATCTGCTTTAAGAAGCTTCCATAAATTAAAAAGGTATTTCTTAGAAGATTGAAATGCTCATTTCGTAAATAGTGGGAAAAGTAAAGGTGTCTTTACACACTCTGTACGCGTGAGGCTGGATTGATGGATGGAGAGATGGACAGAAACCTGCTCGTTTGACATTTCAAAGCAAACATCATGCTTCTGAGAGAGACCTGTAGGTATCTCATCTTTTATGATACTACAGGGTAAGGTTACATTCTCATTACAGTTCTGCTTCATCTTCATTGAAAACTTATCCCTGCTAAGTAAATGGGTTTGGTCAGTCCTTTGAAAGATCACTAACAATAGACTGACTCTGTTAAAAAGGACCTCTCTTGAAAAATTGATGCTATTGCTTCCCCCTCTTTTTCCTTGTTTCTTTTGCTTGTGACACAAATTTTTGCTGGCCTTCCATTCAACGTAACTGAAGGCTTCACAATTCCGTGGCATAAGTGTAGAGTATCATACTGTTTGTTGGTAGTTATGTGAATTTATAGTTGTTTTTGTAAGGACAGTGTAAATTATTTTTTCCTTTGCCCATCTTTTCTTTCTTTTTCAGATTGGTCAGGTGAAACAGGAGCTGTCACGCAAAGACACCGAGTTGCTGGCCTTGCAGACAAAGCTGGAGACCCTCACAAATCAGTTCTCTGACAGCAAGCAACATATTGAAGTTCTGAAAGAGTCTCTTACAGCTAAGGAGCAAAGAGCTGCTATCCTGCAGACAGAGGTGAAATGGAAAATTCTGTACTTACTGACTTTTCATAGACAAAGAAATAAAAAGCATTATTTCTTTTCTTCTTGCTTAGGTTATATCCCATAGTCATTCAGTACTCCTTGTTCTGAGCACGTTGTATCTTTGATTATATGTTTGATTCTCTAGACGGGAGGATTGATCGTAAAGACACATATGTGTGTATAAGCACATGCATATTCCTGTGAATGGATACACACTTGTACTACATGCTCCACTAATGTGCAGTCACTAATATTATTTTTCCTAGGCACAGCTAAATTGGAAGTTGCAATGCCTGAGCTGGGGGGATTTATTTCCAATGACCTTGTAGCTAAAAGAGAGCAGAGAAAGAAAGAGTATTCCAGTAGCACACAACTTGCTGAGGCTTCACTGCTACTGTCAGCATGTATGGGAACTCTTGCATGTAAGCCTGTGCTTACAGCTGAAATATGGGCTTTCATGTTTTTTGATGCATATTCCAAGATAAAGGAAAAATATTTTCAAAACTGTGTTTCGATAAGAAATGCTTAATCAATGCAGTCAATGCATAATCATATTATGTAAGACACAAGTGTATATCTGAACATCACATGAATAATAAATACAGCGTAAATTTATTGCTTCTGGACATTCTTGAAGAACAAGCATGAAATGTTGCGTGAAGAGAGCATTTCAATCCCGGCTTGGAAAATTGTAGTGTTAGTAGAAGTCCAAAAGATGGCGGTCATGCATCAAAAAATATTTGTGTTGTTACAGCTAAAACAGTAAAAAGCCAAAGGAGCTATGAAATAGGCATGCAGAAAACTTGAGGGTAACACTGGTAGAAAGATTCCATGTTACAAGAGTGTAAGAGAATTTATTTGAACTTTTTACCCTCATGTAGCTTTCCTTTAGCCATGTTCGGTGAATCTATGGGTGCACATGACCTTGTTCACATGCAGAAATCAAGTTACACAGTAAATATCTTTTGATGTTCTAAGATGGCTTTTCTGATTATTCTCAGATTTATTTGGAAGTTGAAATTGCAGAATCGGTTTCCTTTAAAGCAGTACTGTTGTAGACATGACAGTGAAAGACTGTGAGTGACAGAAGTCTTGCAGGGAGAGATAATATCTTTAGTTATTAGATTTAACTGACACAGATATGGAAGGAAATTCAGACAGGGCCCACAAGTTTATCCACGTCTGAAATAAGGGCAGCACTTTTGAAGTTTAAGTACAAACTGAGAATGATAGCTCTGTGTTAAACTTGATTGAATTAACAGATAATTTCAGATGGGTAAATAATTTGAGGTGACTGAACAGGGAGGAGATAGCAGATGGAGAGGTGTTAAGCTTCTCTGGAACAAAAAGAGATAGGTATGCACTCAAAATCTTATCTTTTTTAAAAAAAAAAAAGCCGTTAAAAACTTGCCTTCCTGGTTTCCTATTGGACAGAAAGAAAATGGGTTAAGTGACCAATTTTAGTTGTGACTTAATTCTACAAGCTAGAAACCTTAATTTTGAATTTCTGCTTTTATTTTATATTGATACTTCTGGATTATTCACTTGAGACAAGGTTCATTTGCATTAGTTGGTATAACTGTGAAAGTGTGCTAGTTTACAGTCATAAACTTCTTGTTAAATTTGTTCATTCTTTTTTGCTAGTCAGGAATGTACCCTAGATTCGTACGTGTTTATTTTTAAAAATATTTACATTTCAAAATATCATTGGAAGTAGGTATTAGGTAAATAAACGTTTTAAAATGTGAATTGCAGATTTTGATCCATTACAGTGATTGAAAATAATATAGATATATTAAATCACTGTGCAGTTTTGTGACAAACCTACAAAGCTAGAAACACATTTCTCTTCATACTTTTAAATAATAAAAAGCAGTAATTTTCTGCCCATGAGAGATGAAGTTCTTGAAAGAATGTACTTTATTAACAAGTTAAAAGACGAACATTTTGATTTCATTCTAGCTGAAGGCCAAAGGAGTTTCTTTAATATAGAAAATTATTCTACTCTCTAACTTGTAATATTACTAAATAACCATTGTGAATATTTGTCCTTCACTGGGTTCTTCCAAATGAGATTCTCATATAGCACCACAATACAAAACCAAATCTGGTTCTTCCTCTGAAACGTGCAAACTCTTTTTTACTAATAAAACGTGGCTGAAAGGCGGGAGGTGGGAGGGAAGGGTGAGAGAGATTTTCTACTTACTGCTTTTAGTTTATTCACATAGTTTGCTTCCACATATTGTAAGTGAAACATAGCAACTGCAGTAACAGTGAAAGATTATTTTCTGTCTGTCTTTCAGTAAGGAGTTGCTAAAACATTAATGATACTGTTTTAGAATGATGTTTTTATGATAGATTTAATGGATTCAATACAGTCTAGCATGTTCTCCACAGTAAGATGTAGCAATCTGGTACGGATTTAACACATACGAGCTGTTGTTGATTATCAGGCTATTGCATGGTGTCAGAATAGATATTTTGAATGATTCATTTATGTTCCTGAGAATTTTTATGTAATTCCAAGAAGATATTTATACTTTTTGAAAGATAATCACATCTTTTTCATCCTTGCTGATGTTCTTGACAGAAAGCTCAACAATTAAATCATCATACACAGTTACTTTCCTTCTGTCTTCACAACTGATCCTCTCAAGTGTAAGATTGAAACATGTTGATAAAATACAGTGGTGAGATGTTTGTTGTTGCATCCTGTGATGTATTTGGGGTTTTTTTTAAGGAAAAAGTATTTTTCTGTACAAGAGTTTTCACTGGGAATAGGGTAGGAATGTGAGATCCTGCCTGGCCTCACTTGTTGACAGCACTGGTCAATGTTAAAACATAACTAGCTTCTCTCTATACACCTCGAGAGAGTTATGAGGAGGGAGAGAGGTGCATTTTCTGTCATATATTGACAGACATCTTCATAGGGGATTGGTATTTTAAAGTCATATTTAAATAAACATTTTGAGAGAAAAGAGCATACCTTCTTAAGCCTCTGCCTTTTAGTCTTCTGTTAAAGAAAACTACAGGTAGGTGGGGAAAAGATGTTGGTATAATATCTCAAAAATGGATTTGCCACCTGCCACACTAGAACTACAAAGAACAGTGAGCTGTTTGTGGGGTGTTTATCTTGAGGGCTATTGGGTGGAGAGGATATTGTGGTTAACTTTTCAATTTGTGAAGGAACCTTTAAAAATAGCTCTAAAAATGTACAATCTCTTTGTAAACAAAACAAAAAATAAATCAATATTTATTTTGGAATTAAGACTTCATCTATATAAAGTTTGTGTTTTGCCCAATGAACCTTTTAGCTTAGGTCAGTGCCAGAAGGTATGGGGCTTCAATGGGAGGTCAAATTAATCAGTGAAAACATTGCCCTTTATTTTTGTATATTGCCCAAGCTGGCATGGTTCTGCAATTGGTCTGTTCCATGTGGTAAATTCAAATTAATATTCAGTAAAAAAATTAATCCAGTCTTCTGGAAGTATTTTATTTGCTCTGAATGTCTCAGTAGAACATAAAATTCTCTAAGGGTCTGGCTTTACTGGGGCTTACACTAGCATTTTGAAACTATAGTAGACTCTCCCAAATCAGAGACAGGGAGTGGATCACGTTTAGTGAGGAATATGCGAATGGGAGATGGGTGTCTCTAGCAAGACTTGTTAGCACAAGCTACATTAAGACCTATGCTGACACCTGTAAGCATTAAACTCAGCTCACAGAACTGAGTTCACTGTGTTTAGATATTTAATACCATGTGCTAGAGATTTTGGAAGAACAGTTGAACTGATTTCTGACCTGAGCAGGCCCTGGAAACCGTACATCTGTCCCGCATTGAATTTATAACCCTAGCGAGAACCAAACAGGCTCTGCACAAAGCCAGGTGTGTGCGCCTCTGCTCCATGGTGTAGTCATGTAATCTAAGTTGTCCAGGTAACTAGGAGCTGTATGTTCATAAAGAATTCATTCTCAATTCTTCTACAAGCCTGTACTGGCTATTGATGCAATTTGTATAGGAAGATGAAGAGTCAACTCTAAGGTAATTAATAAGAAAGATCAATGTCAAAAATAGAGAATTAAGTCTTGTGAACTACCACTGCCTTCAAAATCAGTCAGTAAACATAGCTTTTAAGTCTTAATTACAGACTATGCTATCATGAAAACACCTTAACTCTTACTGTCTTTATATGATGTGTTTGCAAGATAGTAATAGAATGTCGCAAAACTGATCCTTTTTAAAATGTACCCATTTCAGGTACTTGGAGACTTCACATAGCAATATCTACTGTAGGACAAAAGCAACATTTCACCTCGCATACCAAATATAATTTTATGTCTTCCTC
The DNA here is from genome assembly GCF_035582795.1 of Mycteria americana. Lineage (NCBI taxonomy): Eukaryota > Metazoa > Chordata > Aves > Ciconiiformes > Ciconiidae > Mycteria > Mycteria americana. The sequence goes on from NC_134365.1 coordinate 69,012,608, forward strand.
TGTGCATTTCTCAATTATCTTTGAATTCTGAGTGCTGACATAGATAGAATTACTTCAACATCTACTTTAAAAAGTAGCTGAGTTTTGTTAGAAACCATAGCAAGCTCTAAACACATATTTCAGGATTGGTATTCTGTCTTCCTTTTGCTGCCATGAATGTAGTCATACCAACAGAGAATAAATGTTTTGAATTTTGCCATTACAGAGAAATCAGGGCTTGGATGTAACATAGGGGAGCCTGTACTTTCTGATATAACTGAAGGGTGTATGGCTTGGTTCACTGATATAAATCAATAGTTCAGCCATGGTTTGAACAGGTGGCAGGTAGATGGGAAGAGTCACTCAGTCTCAGGAAAAGAGTCGAGCACTGTTCTTTCTAGGCATCACTGACATCTTCCTAAACCCGAGTGGGAATCACCAGTGTCATAATACCCTGACAGTGGAGATGATGGTAAAAATGAGAAAAAACATGTGTGCAACCTAAGTCCTACTGACTCAAGCTCCTGAGTCAGTTCTGAAACTCACTGTGGACTTTTGAAAATTTTAGTGATTTCCCTAAGCTATAAGTTGGAAATATTCTTAAAGCTAAGACATAAATCTAATTACAGAATCCAAGATTTTTAAAAAGGCTTAGGAGTAAATTTAAATTAGATATTATGTCATATATTGTGTTTATTCTGGTAGTCATTGGAGCTACTAATGTTGTAGTTTTTCGTAGAAATTTGGAATTCTACATGTTTGCTGTATGGCTATACGTATTAGGAACAGAGTCATAGAGTATTATTTACTGCTACTGGAAAATTCTGTGAAGACAGATCAATGGTTCCAACACAGTTTTTCATACATGGTTCTTACAGTGAAGAAATTTAAGTCTTCTGTACGGTACTCAGCTGAAAAGAGGTACCTGTTGTACCTGTATCTAGGAAGGCTATTGTGTTGAAGGTGGCAACAAATGTGCATATTTTGCTAAAGCTTCATGGGCAGTTGGACGGTACGTGCAGGTCAAGTTAGCAAGCCCATTGTTATACGAAGGACTAGCAGTTGCCTGAGCTGTACTGTAAGATTTTACTTGCCATGCATAATTAAAGACATGGAAGTCTATTACTGTGAAAGCAGTTAGGTTAACCCAGGGTTAAGACAACACCATCCAAGACGCAGAAGTCAGGAGAAGGGGCGTCAGCACCTCAGTAGCTATTTGCCTAGTCGTTTCCATGTGCAGAGAAAATCTTAAGCTGACTTTGTTGAAGTTGGCATCACCTGACTCCCACAGACCTCAATTCTTGTCACTGTGGGAGGATGCCATACATAAACTGAGCTGACATGAATAAACAAGTGCAGTGTTCTGCCAGGAATAGTGCTAAGGTGATGATTGCGTGTCCTGCCAGCCTTTGAAAATATTCTTGAAAGTGTTTTCTGTGGTTTCCTAGGCAGGGACCTCACACAAATAAAACCAGGAATGCAATTTACCCCAAACCATAAGCTAATATAGAGTTCAAAGAGAATAATCAATCAGAAAATGGAAAGCATTCTGTGGATAAATTTCTGTTTGCAGATGTCCTCTTTTCACTTAATACTGTGCTGTAGGCATCTGGACTATCTCAAATATTTTGCAACACAACTGTTGAGAGTATGTGGATTTGCTTGTGAGGGAGATTTTCAGTTTCCCTTCAAGAATGAATGAAACTGACTCTTAGCTTTAATAGTAGAGATATCCGGAGAAGAACATACCTAATCAATCTATAAAACTGCGTGTTTTTAAAAAGAAGACAAAGCCTGATCCACCTGCTAAACTTTTCATTACAAACACTAGCAATCCTATAAATCATATTTGGGTAGTACCTGGTACTCTAACATCACTGCAGAATATACTCCATGCCCCACTTGCTGGGTGAGAGGTCAGGAATGTGATTTTAATAACGTATGTGTAAGTGAGAAGGCTACAGACGTAGAGGTGGCAGTGGGATTGCAGTGCTGATGGGGAGAGCAGGGCAGTTCTTTTCCCCACTGGCAAGTGCTTATTGCTCTGTGTAAAAGGAATCAGACAAAACGGCAAAGGGTTTTGTGGGCGTAACATACGGTAAATGTAGAGCCTTAGAGGCAACTTTTCCATTAGCAAATTGAAATAAAGTGGAATTAGAATAACACATTAAAACTAAATGTTGCTCAAAATGCTGTAAGCATAGTGACTACCTAAATTCTTTCCCTAGCTGGAGTTGTCCAAGTCATCTTTTCACTTCATGTCTCTGCTAGCCTCTGCTGTGCAGAAGGACCAAGAAGTTCATTGATCACCCTGTTTACTCTGTGTGACTGATGTCCTGTAATAGATTCAGCTAACAGGAACCAAATCTGATACTGTCAAATAAGATTAGCAGCCAAGCTGGCAGATTTGAGCTTTGTCTGAATGCCGAGTGGATAGGGGTCAGTGAGTTTCTTTTGGTATCTTGAGCAGGTTGGTGGTGTTGGATTTCGTATTCTACAATGGTCTTTGAGATTAGTCTGTGCTCTGCGGTGACCTTATTCTTCTCATCAAATTTATATTCAGATAGCTCTGATTCCTTCTCCCATTTCTTTTGTCTTGTGAGCTCTGTGTTTCATTTGTGTAAGAGAAATGCAGAAGGAAAAGCAAAAGCTTCTCAACATGCGGTTTTGAAGTTTGAAGATACCATAGAATGCCTAGAGTGTGTTTCTAAATTTATTGAAGCCATGGGAGCTCTAAGTATGTTTATGTGTCCAAATTGCACCTACAATATCCTGTACTGTATCATTTGTTCCATTTTATCTTCCATATAAAACTGCATCCTGCTGAAAACACGTTACATTTAAACTATTAATGTTGCTATTTAAGCCAAAATATTCTTAGCCATCCTAAGGTAACCCTCTTTCCATGTTTTGATCTGCAGCGGCTGCAGAGGACCTCTGCTTTCATTACCTCCAGGCTCAGCTAATACTCTGATTAAAACCTAGAATATAAAGTGACTGTTCGGTACTAAGAGTCAGTGTTTAAATCTCTGAACTTTAGTAACGTTTCAAATAAAGGGCCCAGTTTTCCTACATATAAGAGAACTTCTCAACAACACATTGTGTTGGCTTCTACTTTGAGGAAAAAAATTGCAGAGTTGCATCTTACAAGACTGAGTTATGTCAGAAGTATGATTTGAGGTTTTCCAAGAAGGAGCATTAGTCTCATATAATTTGGGAATAAAACTTTTATTTTTACTGTTTAGTCTGCTACCACTTGTGATAACTGTTTTATCACAAGCTTATGTATGTTGAAGTCTCAAGTAAGGGATGTTAGTTTTCTGAATCTATTTGTAATTTGACAGCGCTTGCTCCCTTGTGGAAGTGTAGTTCAGCTTTTCTAAAATTTCCCTCCTTCAGCGCTAAATAAACTCTGTTTCTGCATGTCTGAATCTAGGTGGATGCGTTACGATTACGTCTAGAAGAGAAGGAGACTATGCTAAATAAGAAGACAAAGCAGATTCAGGAGATGGCAGAGGAGAAGGGGACTCAAGCAGGAGAGATCCATGACCTCAAGGACATGTTAGAGGTGAAGGAACGCAAAGTTAATGTTCTTCAGAAGAAGGTAAGTTTGTAGAGGTCTAAGTCAGGTACACATCACTGATGCATCTCGAGTTCTAAATCTGTCAAAAAGTTTGAACTAGCATTTACATTTTGGAGATTAATGATTGAGTCCATTCATGCAATGGGAAGATGGTGAATGATGGATTTCAGTTTGAAGTTTTGAAGAAGAAAATAGAATTCAAAGCAGAGGTTGTTGCCTTTCAGTGGTTGCATGTGCTGGTTCTGCTTCCACTTCATTATTAACAATGACTGAAGTATTTATAGGAGGGCACATCATCTGAAAAATCAATCCTTTCACACCCACCATCTTAAAAAAACCACGCTGATTTAAAGCACAGGGCACTGGGTGACTATGACTTCAGTATGTGACTAAATGAATGAGGGGTTGTATCAATAGAAGCAATTAGGATGATTCCTCTGTAACTTACTGAGAAAAGTTCATTAAGAACTTTATATAACTTTCATTAGAAATGTTGTTTTATTATACTTAATATTTCTTGGGAACTACTAGAACAGGATAATCAGGGTTCAGACTCTCCTGCATATCTTTCTGGATAAGAAATGTAGACCTTGTCAGTGAAACGGGGGAGGTCTGGATAAGAAGAAGTAGACCCTGTCAGGGAAATTGGAGAGGTTTCCCAAAGGGCATTGAGTCCTAGGGCAATAAATGTCATTATGGGTGATCATTTGCAAATTGCACACAATGTTTCCCAAACAGCTGCTACACATGGTAAAAAGAGAGAAATGCATGTATCACAAGAAATTTTAATTTACAGAATATTTTTTCCTCTGTATTTTTAGAGAAGCTGCTCTTGGAGCTCATATTCAATGTATTAGGCTGTGAACGTGGGTTTTTTCTAGGCCTTTAAGCAATTCTATTGAATTCTTGTAATTTTAATAGTTCAGAATATTGATTAATTTCTGATGCCTGGCCAATGCCTTTTCTTCTAGTATATAACTATGAATCATGAGGGTTTAGTTCATGTTCAGTTCTGTTACGGCAAACTTCATGCAGGAATGGAAGTTCAGGCATGGAGTTTAGCCATAAATAAGTCACTAATGATTCTACAACAGAGCCGTAATTCCTAGTCTTCGTGGTCTCATTTTTTGACTGTTCATCTTCTTAGAAACACAGATTTCTAATTTTTGTGCTGTGCTTTCTCTTTGTTTTCAAAATTGGTCATGCACACTCCAAACATTGATTGATATCCCAGCTGAATGTTTAACCAAGAAGTGGGGAATCTGACATTTGTGTAAATGTTAAATGTCAGGGAGGTTGGTTTACTTCCATTTACTCTTACACTGTTTTTTCATGTTTTCTTATTTGCTCTACTTAACTCTTTAGGATGATCTTTCATTGGTTCATTTATAGGCAGTGCTAAAGGTTCTCTTTTCGCTCATTTTTTGTACTTGTTTTCTTGAAGCCACTGTAATCCATATTAAGACAGTTTCATCTTGTCTCTTCATGTGGCTAGCCTATTTTTTGAGGTTCATTTGCTCCTGCTTTCCAATAAAAGTACCTGGTTTCTTCACACTGGAAAGTAGAGGGCCCAAGCTTATAGATTAAAGGCTTTAAGATCTTGTTCTCCTAGATAGCTCAACAGAGGATAATGCTACCATAATAAACTGCAGTTGGAGTTGTTTTGTAAACCTGTCTCTGAGCTTCTTAAACAGAGAAACATATAACCTGTTTATAGAAAAATATCTCTTTTCTGCTGCTAACTAGAATAACATGCAGAGATTTGAATTTGCTTCAGCCTTCAAGTTTTTGGAACCATTTCCTTTAACATGAACAGTTAAATTGTGAAGTTTTTAAATCCAAAGATGATTTTTTCAGTTTCTATAACTAGCAATTGTAGAATATTTTTATGGAGAATCCAGCTGACAATACTTTTATCTGAGGTTCGTGGTGCAATATGGAATTTCTTTTTATTTTTTGTATGGACTAGGGTAAATGAACACAAATTCAGTCCTTTAAAATTTTAGGATCGATGTCTTTAACTGAGTTTTTTGATTGGTTCTCCAGACCTAGAATCTAAGACTAGGTTTGGGATTTTCTATAGATTGGGCTTTGCATTTTCTTGTTTTCTTTAGCATTTTTCCACATAACAGCAGAGCTTGAGAAAATACCTAAGGAAGGACAGGTCTGATTTTCTCTACGTACTGTGGAAGTCATGAGAACTTGCATAAAATCTGTTTCAGGTGCTAGAGAAAATTATGAAGTCTCATTTTTATCTTATATATATATATGCCTGTCCTTTTTTGACTGTACAGATAGCTATTTCTGCCCTCTGCCTGGAACTTCAGAAGCCTGTAGCTCCTCTCATGTAAATGTTTTTCTCTTAAAGCTTGTAAACTGTGATTTACTTTTTCTTTTTTTGCATTTCTAGAGTGCACCTTGTTATTAAAGTGCAGAGCCTGTTTTCTGCTTTAGCCAAGTACTGTCTTTCAGACCTTCCAGGACAGTTGAGAATTTTATTTTCTTTAAAAAAAGATGTACAGCCTTTAAACTTTTGCATGCCTCCATGCACAATAGTCTTTTTATTCCTCCCTCTGTTTATAAACTGGCACGTTCAGACAGATCAGGTTTTATCTGTATATTCTAATTGAAGATCTGGATAGTACAGTTTAAAGTATCTTCAGAGGTCATAGATAGTAGTATTTTTTTTTTACTGGCTTAGTTATCTGATATTAAATGCTTGGTTTAAGTTTATCAGCATGATTTAAGTGGTACTTAGGCATTTTAATTGAATAGAGTGAAAGACTATGAAAGACGTGTGGTATGAAAAAAGCTTTTCCTCTTGTGTAGTGTTAAGAAATATTTTTCTATGGATATTTGGAAGCAGCAGCAGCATATAACTGCTGCTTGCAGTTGTGAGTAGGTATGGGGTACAGGTGTTGGCATGTTGAAGGAATTTAACTGAATTAAGAATTAGATTAGTAGATACTATTCAGTCAGTTTTTACCAAGTACTCTTCCCCCAGCATATACTCAGATTTGAGGATATTTTTGAAGTAGGTACTCTAATGAACTAAATTTTGAACACTAATATTTTTTTAATGCTAGGTAAAAAGAAAATTTATGACAAAAGCTAAAATCATAAAGATGTTGAAAAGAAAAGAATCTATTCAAAAATAATTAACTTTCATAACTTACCCATTTAGGAAAAGTTGTTTACTTTCTTTTGAAATTTAGAGAGATTACCTCTAATAGTAATATAGCCATAGCCAATGATACATGGCTATGCTGGGCATTTGGACTTCTGTTCATAATTTTTTTTTATTTTCTGTGACTGTTTTAGATGTATAATCACCTATTCTGATGACACTGACAAGAAATTGTTTGGTGTGGTGCCTAAAACTGTGATATATTAAATTTCTGCAATTTCTGTTGTTGAAATAAAAATGATTTAAAATGCACCCTTTACTCTTGGGTCTCTGTTTGGATTCATTGATGCAGGCCACTGCATAGTTTGTTTTATGAACTATTAATATCATTGTTGTGTTGATTAAAGGTGGTGAACTAGCAAGTATGCTTTCTGGTCATTCTCAAATCCAGATGAAGAAAATAATGAAAATTTACTGGCCAACTGGAGATCAAATAAAAGACACAGAAGAAGATTAGGAGCAACAAAGATCTGAAAAATTAACATGACAGTTGGCATCACTACTGATACCCAGTAGGCACCAAAATACATGTTGCAGGTTGCTGAGGAAACCACATGCTTCGCATTTTAAATTCTGGAATCTTTCTAGTTCTAAGCTCCTACAAGTGATGCTGCGTGATAGCACCTTTATTTGAGACAATAGAAATAGGGCAAATGCTAGAAATTTGGAGAGTACAGAAATGAGTTTTATCTTTATGTCTGAAAATTTGATGCAAAAACTTAGTTTTATAGAGCTTTAGGATTTTTTTTTCTCATTTCATTGAAAGTAAATCTTGCATAAAATCTCATTTTAAGTTGTTAGAATTCCAGGCAGGGGGCGAATGTCAGAAAATAAAATAGGGACCATGCTGGGCAAATCTGAAATCTGAACCTGAAAAACATTAAATTGTGCTTCATTATTCTCTTTGCCACATCTGTTTATCCGTGCTGGTAGACCAGGATGAAAAGGAATAGGAAAAAAAAAAAAATCAATACTTTGCAATCAAAGCATTTTAGAGAAATAGGATTTGGGACAAAAGATAAGTAACAGTTACTCTGAAAGAAAAAAAAAAACAGTGAATCAATCACCCCTTGCTTTGGGAGGAGGTCATGTTTTGTCTTGGGGAGGGGGGGTTAACACTCCCTTCATTGTGCAATGCAGCTGCAGGCAAATAAAATGCAAGTTTTAGTGTCTGAACATAGCAGTGTTTTTTGGCAGTTGCCCATGCACTATGTGATAATTGACCTATGATAAAGTAAAGGAAGAACACAGGTTTCTTTTGTTGTTTGTTTGTTTGTGGCTGTGCTGATGTTACTTGTTTAGCTAGTAGTTGGGAAGACTCCAAATGTGATTTTCCTGCTCTTTTGCATAAGAAGCATTGCCTTTTTCCAGAGGAAATAAATGCCCTCTGCTTTTCAAAAAGCTTAGAAATCAAAATAAATATCTTATGCTTAAGGATAAGAAATACTGTGTGGCAGGAGAGAGGGACTGCAAATGGAATTTATAACTCAGTTGTTTAAAATCGGTAGTGAACATCGTTACTACAACAGCACTGTTGGTTTAGTACTCATAACTTTTCAAGTTCAGTGTTTGTACTTTAAAGATTATTTTCTTTCCATTCCGTCATCTGTGAAGTAGATTTACCTCCTCAGGCTGCTCTTCTGCTCCAACCCTGAAGAGATGAGAGAGCACAGAGAAGGAACTGCATTTTCAAACATTTAATTCAGTTTATGGTAGTTTCATCTTCCCTGGTGTGACCTTGAACTTGCCTACCAGATGAATGAATATATGACTTTCTAAGAATTAATAAAATGCAGGATGGACTTTTAGATATCCCTTTGAGACTCTCTACGATGACATTTAGTGCTTAGAAATCCTATAGTATTAACACTCCAGGCAATAGCCCATTCAAACCTGCAGCGCGAGTCCGAGTCTCTGGTTGTGCAAACTATGCAGAAAAGAACAAAGTAAGACTGTCCAAACAAAGACGGTCCGCATGTACATTTACAAAGTGGGTGAGCATCTGCCTCTTATTTAAGACTGGGTAAGTTTTTGCCTCTGTAATACACCTGTGGTGAAGCTTATTCTCTGCTTTTTACATGCTTGAATCATGAACATTTAAGGAGGAGCACCGTACGGTGCTCCAGGATCGTACTGGTCTGCTCATCAGCCCAGCTTCTGCAGGGAGGTAGAAGGAACATATGCTGGGCTTTCTGCTCAGCTAGGACTGATGAAATAGCTACTTCTTTTCAGGAGCTCTGTGGCTTAACAAGCAGTGCAAGTACAAGAGTATTTCTGTAAATATCTCTCTCTCTCTTAGAAAAAGACGTAATTCTGCTCCTTTTACTCCAGGTCTCAAGGCATGCCACTGAACTGGTTCCAAACCCAGTTCAGAGATTTCAACCACCACAAAAAAGACCTAAAGTCCCCACAGGCTTGTGCCAGCTTCTTTATTAAAACTGACAGATGTGACCTCAAAGATGTGTCCTGGAGGGTCATGGGGAACTTGTCCTCCCATGTCCCTGAAGGGATATCAGACCTCTTCTGCTGCTGCTTTTTCTTTCATTCAAGCCTTTCCGTTATAGGCTTGCTGACTACCACTGAACATAACAAAGTTGAAATTTATGGCTTTTAGAAATTTCCAGAAGCTGTTCTGTCTAATTTGTTACCCTGTGTCTCCAAGATTCTGGAGTCCCTTCTCTTTTCAGGAATATCCTCTCAGAATTGCTTTACTATGTGGGATGGGATTTTTAGATAGAGGTATTATCTTCAGTTATAATAATAATAGGAAAAATTAGACAAGCTTTTAATCCTTCATCTCTGTCAAAATACCACTAGATAAAATCTTGTGATGGCAATGAAAGTGCCGAAGAAGACTGGAGAGGCTTCATTATGTGAGTTCAAATTCAGCGTAATTATCCTGTGAGATTTTTTTCATTTCTACCATTCAGGAAGAGATTAATTATTTAATTTCCACCTGGGAAATGAGGACACAACACAGAATTTATTTTCATTTTACAGTGAGCCATGACCACTTTGAAAATAGGATCTTTACCCTTCCATTTGACTTCCGACTTCTCTGAGAATCCATTGAGACTTTTTAGAGCAATTGCAGCCCAGCTCAGATGGCATGGTGTGTCTTTTTTTATTTCTGTGAATGTACAACTAATAAGGCATTATTAGGGCAGGGGAATGCATCAGTTTCTTTATACCACTCTTCAACTCTTTGCTGGTTTAGTTTTAAAGGTGACTGATTACCATACAGATCGTAGAGTTTATTATAGCAACTTCAAATGCAGTGTCAGCAAGATCACTTCCCTCTCAGGAGAGGCCTTAGCTCATGAGATCTGACCTTTTTTGATTCTTTCTGAGCCATATAATAACATAGATTTTTCTGATTTGGAATATGGGTCCTAAAAGGTCCACAAGCTTAGCTTCAGACAGTATTTTCAATGGCAGATAGTCCATAGGTTACAGGTGCTGGTAGAGGTGGCAGTGTATTCTCCAGGGACTGACCCAAGGAATACAGTTTTTATCTTCTTGCCTAATCCAGATCAGTCATGGCAGATGCCTTGTAGCTTGAAGTGCACTCCAGCATTCTCATTGTAAGGGCTTTTGGTTGCCAAAGGAGCAATGCATTTCACGGCTCTAAGTTGGGTGCTGTTATGGCCCTCACCAGTGAGTTCATAGCCTATAGTAACAGGTATCTTGGTTAGGTTATAATAAGCAGTACATGATTACTTGTATTAATTGGTGAAATTCCCTGTTATCTGTTGGATAATTCATACTTAGTTATTGAAAACAATAAATTGCCTCCTGGGCATTCTTGGCACTATAGTGAAGAGTTTGAATTGCTTTATGTCATTAAACCAGAAGTGGGAGACTTAGTACAGTTGTTCTAAGCACAAACTTCTACTCCTGAAGAACATTGTAAGATGTTTTTGCATTGAACATCAACAGAGGAAGCATGAGACTTTCTATTCCTAAGGGTCTTTGTTCAGTGCATTTATAGTTTTATGGCAAATTGTTTTCACCGAATCATGGAGTGGTTGAGGTTGGAAGAGACCTCTGGAGGTCATCTTGTCCAACCCTCCTGCTCAAGCAGGGCTACCCAGAGCTGGTTGCCAAGGACCATGTCCAGACAGCTTTTGAATAGGGTTGCATAAGAATCGCTTTTATTAAACTTCAGAGCAGTGAAATCTGTGAGTGAATTTACTCATAGGTGCCTAACATGCACTTGAAGATTGTTTAGTAAATTATGTGGGACATCTAAACTAGTGGAGGAGGAATAAGTTAAATTTGGAAAATTGATTTTACACAAAACAAATTTTATGCTATTACAGTAATTTTTAGTGCACAGTTATGGCTACCAATGCAGCAGCTATGTTAGAGGAACCTACTAGTTCTAAACAAATTTTTATGCCTGGCTATATTATAAATTAGAATTTGTAAATGGAGAATATGCCTCTCTATTTTGATATAACTCCCTCTTTTGCTTGGAGCATTTTGTGATACCACAATAAAAATAAAAACATCTGGATCATATGTACCATATGTACCTATATTCCCAGATGTATGATAATATTCTTTTAAAAAATCAAATGTTCTGATGTGTGCGAAAGATAGCAAGCCAGTTTCTTATTTTGAAATCTAGTAATGTAAGGAACATTCAATTTATATTGATGTTATTAAAGAATCTTTCCTGTTGCCTTTAGTAACTAAAGTACTTGATTTTTTTTTTTTTTCTGAAGTAACGAATATCTACTCCTCCTTTTGGATAAGTAGTTTCAAACGAAGAAGGAAAACAGGACTGTGAGGTTAACGGTGTTAGTTCTGTAGTTCAGCTATTGTAGCTGGCTAATGTAGGGTTTTAAACTGATACACATTGCTGTAATAGTGTCACATAAGATTGATAGCAATAGCAATAGCAAAGTTACAAGAAAACTCTATTGGAGTTTCTGGTATTATCTGTGCTCCAGCATTCCAAAGAACTGAAAACACAGTTCAGCAAATCTGTCATATACAGAAGGAATCTTTTTTTTAGTATCCCTCAAAGAGGAGCAGTCATTTTAATATTATGTCCTTCTTGTGCCTTGAGATAACCTCTTGATTGGCAAGATGGAACATTACTCATAGGTAGTGGGACTGACAAATTCTGGTTTCTTGAAGGGATCTGGGAAAACAGCCAACTGTGGGGCCTTTTGGCTTCATTATAAATTAAAGGCGTAGTTTTTCTGTCAAGAGAAAGCTAATAAGCTTTGTTGGTTTATTCACTGTCGTATTAGACAAATACAAAGTTCCCTATGATTGAAGAGGCAGGAAAAGCAAGGGCGTATGCCATTTTTGAGGTTGCTTACATCAGTCTGCCTCACATGGCTTTTCATTGCTCTCTGGGTTGCAAGACTTCACAATTTCCAGCGCTTTGGTCACCAGGCGTCCAGGCGTTTTCTGTCCCTGGGGGGGATTGTCTGAGCTGTGTCTGGAACAGACATTAGTGATTGCATTAGCCAACTTAGGGATCTTCACTAGAACAAGGAAGTAGTAATTTTTCAGTTTAAATCAATAATTCCCTGGATTCAAGAGGGAATTTTGAATCCACTAGGCTAGACAGTCTTTTAAGGTGGGTCTCCGCACAATATTTATACAGTCATTAGGACTGTCATAAGGCAGAAGTAATTAATAGCATTCAAGACTATGATTTCACTTATCCAATGGAGAAGAAAACTAGTCAGTATGGAGTAGTGTCACCAGGAGAAACTAAGATCACTTTGTCCCGGAATAGCATGTGTTTGATAATTAAGATGCTCCTCTGCATGATGAAGGGCTGGCGTACCTTCTGGCAAACATGGGTGGAGGATGGTTTTAAACACAGAATTTCTGGATAAAGAGGACCACTCTCTGTCCCTTCCAGACTTTATTTTCAGTAGAGATTGGAGTGTTGATTTGCCTAAAGCAGTCTGTGGTATAAAATGGGAAAGAATATAATCAAATGATGGTACTAATTTAATATATTGGGTTCCTAAATTCTTTTTTTTTTGAGCACAGGCCATGAAAGAATTTTATTTGAGAGTTTGATATTTTGTTACCCGTGACTGTGTGTTCTCAAGTAATTCTGTAAGAGCAGTGATAGCTAAATACCAAAGAATACGCACATACCCACACTCTCACTCTTGTGTTTAGTATTTACAGTATGACTTCCTAATCCCTTCCTATTCATCACTCTCTGTCCTTTCTAGGAGAAGGAAATGGGACAATCACACTTGACTGGGCATGTTTTACACTGGGATTAGAAGCATCCCTCCTTTCCAGAGCTCTCCCCTCTGTTTTAGGGCAGTTTCACCTTATAGTATTTCTTTGATCATTTTAATAAATCAGTGATTTGGACAAAGTAGTTCAGTGTCTGAATCCAAATCTCATTTAAAATCTTTGTTCAGGTTATACAGCTTTCTGCTTGAGTGATCCTAAATGATGATGTAAATGGAGTTTAGTTTGCTGTGAGGATTTCCTTTATAGTCAACATTAAATCCCATGTTCCCATCCTATCCATTGGTCTGCCTCAATGTTTGGTCTTTTCTGCTCCCTGATTTCCATTCTTGGGTATCACAGTGCTGTGATGAGTTAAGCCTTTCCTTTCTTCGTGTCTTTTCTCATCACCCTTTTTTCTGTAATGAGAGTATGATATGTAGCACTGTACTCTGTATGTATCTAAGCAGGGATGTGTCAGTAGTTACGGTATCCTTACTCTGTTTAGAACCAAAATCAAAATCTAAAGCAAGTCAGGAAAATAGCATCAGTATTCCTGAGTATATGAGATCAAGTTGCCATAAAATGAAGAGTGTTTTTCACAATAATAATCAATGAAACAGTGTACTTGTTTATCCAAGTAAAGAAGTTTAAGTCATAATATAGTAAGTTTTTCACTTGACACTTTTTAAATGTTATATAACCTTGTAAAGCTTGAGCTATTCTAAAAGCAATGTCACAACTCTTAGTTTTATTCTGCATCTTACAAAACAGAATATCAGATCTAAGTTAACATTTACTGGTTCAAATTTTTTCCCTTGTTTTATCAGCCTTCCACAATGAAGTAGTTTTGGTTTTCCTTATTTTGAACATTTGGGAACCATCAATATGAAAATACTCCAAATTACTGTGTTTGTACTTTTTCTGTAATGAACTTTCCTAAATCAAATCTGTGCACATTCATTGTCAAAGTCTTTTGTGGGACTTGGAATGGGAATGAGCAAATGTCCCCAAAATACTTGGGTTTTTTTAATCCATTTGTATTTGGTAAGTCTTAGGAGTAAAATTTTAGAAAGCATGGTCACAGAGATTGCTTCATAATGTGAAGACACAGCTGAAAGGAGAGTTAGCGTGATGTTATTCTGCATGATTAGGCCAGGATTTCAACAAAATGGATGTAACCCATAATTAGATTGTGAAATAAAACACCAGATTATTTCAATTATGGTTCTCAGTCACATTTTAACATATATGAAATAAATGAGTAATATATAAACTTAGTGTTTCATTGAAGAGGAGAAGCAGAGTCTAAATGAATTTGTTTTGCTGTTTATGATAGCAGTGTTCTGTTTTGAATTAATTGGGTGAATGAAAAGTATTGCAGTCAAGTTGGAACCAACAAATTGTCTTAACAAAGGTTGAAATCTTGGTAGTGGTGGATAATGGATACATTCTCTTAGCTGATGAATACCAGCAAAAACCAGGGAAGTGATCATGCCCCTGTACTCGGCACTGGTGAGGCCGCACCTCGAATACTGTGTTCAGTTTTGGGCCCCTCACTACAAGAGAGACATTGAGGTGCTGGAGCGAGTCCAGAGAAGGGCAACGAAGCTGGTGAAGGGTCTGGAGCAGAAGTCTTATGAGGAGCGGCTGAGGGAGCTGGGGTTGTTTAGCCTGGAGAAAAGGAGGCTGAGGGGAGACCGTATGGCTCTCTACAACTACCTGAAAGGAGGTTGTAGTGAGGTGGGGGTCGGTCTCTTCTCCCAGGTAACAAGTGACAGGACGAGAGGAAATGGCCTCAAGTTGCGCCAGGGGAGGTTTAGACTGGATATTAGGAAATTTTTCTTCACTGAAAGGGTTATCAAGCATTGGAACAGGCTGCCCAGGGAAGTGGTTGAGTCGCCATCCCTGGAGGTATTTAAAGGACGTTTGGATGAGGTGCTTAGGGACATGGTGTAGTGGTGGTCTTGGTAGTGTTAGGTTTATGGTTGGACTCGATGATCTTAAAGGTTTTTTCCAACCTATACGATTCTGTGATTCTGTGAAAAACAAGGGGTCACCCAGTGAAGCTTTAAGATAAACCATTGATAGAGATCTTTTTATGGATTATGTAATTAACCATATATACTTAACCAACTGGCTCACATGTTGCCGAAACAAATCTCTTATGAATAGCTTTTATACTTTTGTTATTTAATTTGCATTTTACATAAAGTATTGTCCACTCATATTAAAACCTGTATGATTTGAGACAACCAATATCAGCAGGTTGGAAAGAGTGCCTCCCCCTGCACCCCTCACTTCAGAACCCTCTCTTGTATTGGCCAGTGTCCATGACAGGATTTTACAATTCAAAGACTCTGCTTTTGACTAGGTTAGGCTATTGATATTATTGAACCTCCTCAGAACGAAGCAATTTCTTAACTAAATTTAACTGTTTTACAGCTGTCTAAGGATGTGAGTCATTGCTAATGCGTAATTTTTTCTAGGCAACTGCTTTGGAACTGAGACAATGCTTAAGAGCATATGCATTGGCTCCCCTGAAAATGTGAATTTCAGGTCATTTACCAACTCAAAAATCAGTCTTCAGACTTGGGGTCCTAATTTCTCCCCCACCCCCACCCCCACCCCAACTTGAATTATTCTGGAGTCTCCTTAGAAGCTTGTAAGGAAAATGCCTCTCAGTATCAGTTTTCAGAAATAGCAAACTTTAGCAATAGGATTGTGTTAGAAGGTTTGAAGGAAATTCAAGCTATTTACTAGCAGGACAGAAGGATTGCAAACATATAGTAATATTCTGAGAATATGGTTTGAAACATCTGGTTTAAGTTCTCTTCTTATAGGGAGTATGACAGTATAGAAAACATTCTTTACTATTCGGAAGATACTATAATTCAGTTTATGGTGACTGTTCTTGTTAGTTCTACTTTGCAGTGATCTGTCAGCAAACTGGTGCTACCAGAGGATGATTAGGTATGCAAAGGAAAGGAGGACAAAAGGAAACAAAGGGATGGAAATGTCCTTAGAGATTATTTATGTAAACATAGCTGAACTATTTTTCTGGCTGATATAAATCTACTTGCAAAGGACCCCTGGATGAAAAAGCACTGGAAAGAGAATAGTCTTTTGGATCAGTGTCAATTGTTTGTTGCTTCTTCACCAAAGGTACAAAATAATTAACTGTCTATACCAGTTAAGTCAATTTTTGTTGTAGCAGCACTCCTTCCTGCATACCATTCTTTTCTCAAGTCAACCTTATTGCGTAAGTGTGCGTGCAAAGTTAGGTCAAGAATAAAGCATTAATTGCATTAGGTGTCCTGCAATTCCTAGGTATTTTTTTAAGCTTTGTTATTGCTGTGAGCAAGTTTCTTCCTTTTGAAGCAGTAGCAATGTGCCTGTTTGTGGGCCATACATTTATTTGATAATTAAGGTTGTATTTTAAGTAGAAATCACAAAAATAAATTGTTTGTGTGTTCTAAGCTGCATAGCAACAAAATGCTTTATTTGTAAAACTAAACATTGTAGAACTTCATGCTGATTTCAAAGGACTTTTTGCAGATTGGAGATCATGACAGTAAAAATGACAAAAAGATTTTATCTTCTGAAAAAACAAGCAGCTTTTTGGGGAGGAGGGGGAGCTATTCTGAATTTTAACTGGACCTGAGTAGCAGTAGATAAGTATGACTGTGTAAGATGTACCACTAAGCTGGAGTTTCCCCATGTCAAATTCTCTTTTTGTCCTGTTCTTCTCCATGCTCTCCCCACCCCCTCTAGCCTGGTTCTGTTTCTTAAGCCAACTGTATGTTCCTCTGTAGCCCATTGCCACTGAAGGACTCTCCTGGTATAAGATTCTCCATACCAGTTCAAGGTGTTACAGAATCCCACTATGTTAGGTTCAGCAACATCAGGGCATTTCCAAAGTGCACAATGATATGCCAATGTGATGTTGCAAAGGCAGTAATGTTCCAGATAAGCACTGAAGTAGAGCAGCAGTAAAAAGAAGAAAACTTTCTTGGGAGGCAAAATAAAATTAATCCTGTCTTCGGTAGGTAGGAAAATTAATGTAAACTGAACAAATGTTTACTGCTTAACTGAACAGTTCACCATCTCTACGCTGAAGTGTTAACTGGGACTCCAGAATGTAAAAATTCTTGAAGAAGAGAGAGAGAGACCACGACTGGTATCTTGCATTTCATAGTGTCTTTAATTTACTTTATGCTTAATGAACTTTACTAAATTAACTGAAGATGATTTCTAGCAAACTTTACTAAATTAACTGAAGATGATTTCAAGCAAACTACTTGAAGATGATTTCTAGTATGATGATTCAAGAACAAGAATCTCTGAATATAACTTGACAACAGTTTAACCATATTTATATCAATCGGTTGGATCATAAAGTAAAAAGAGCATACTGAAGGCAGCTGAACTTTGGAAGGAACTCTGACTTGTGTTTGCCAAAATGTTACTGAAAAACGGGAAATTGTTTTGATCTATCCTGAACTTCAAAACAACTTAAAAATCTCACCCTCACAACAAGACATGGTATGCCTGAAGCTTCAGCATTCATTCCGTTTCAGCACATTGTTGCTAGTCTTGGTAATTTAACCTTTAAAATTAATAGCAAGAACATTACTTTCAGTCTAATTGATTCAATAGTGTAATATGATACTCACTCATGTGACAGACCTTATTTCACTGGGGACTTTAAAAGCAACACCTGATATTGGAGGTTCAAATGGAGCCAACACACATACAGAAGATCAAATTTTGCTTCCATCCATGCGGTGGTGAGCTGTACTTCCTCCCACACCTCCCACCCCCCCTGGAATTTGTTAACGCTAAAATAAATGTAGGTTTTCGCAATTCATGCAGGACTGTTGCAGTGGCACTTTTGCAAGATCTGCAATAGAAATATTTACAAATCCAGTAATATAGCTTTCTTGAACAGTCTGTCAGGACTTAAGGCGACCTCTCATTAATACATTTGAGGAACAAAATTTCTTGAATTCAGATCCATCTCAATTTTCTAGAGTAAACGTCTTACCCCTTCTTCTGAAGCAACAATTTTTTTTATGTCAGATACAACAATGTGATCATGTCTATTGTAACTGTTATGTTCTCATCCTGATTTTGATGCAAGCCCACCTTTCTCAGTTTCTCAAATACTGCGGGATTCTAGCAAAATCAAGTATGACTGCAGGGTATCTAATTTTTGTGATGATACTTGTATTCTTACATTGAAGGGAGTGGCTTGTCTCCAACTAGACAGAATTGTAGCTGTTCTGTCATCACATACCTGCTTACTCGCCTGCTCTCTCTTCCACAGTAGCTTTTTTGTCCTCATGTTAATATTCCTGACATGGACAAAATCACCTCTGCCTGTGATCGGTGAGAATCCATCATCTCCTTGTAGTCATTGACCTGGAACTGACGTGACTGATAGTTCCTTTACAAAACCAAGCAATAACTGTTTGGAAAGCTCACAGCTTATGTAAAGTTTTTGGTTTTTTGGATGGCTGTGCCATAGGAATAGAACAGAAAACCTCTCAACCCACCTGATTATTTAGATCCTTTTTACAGTACTGCTTCCACCAGATTAAAGCTAGGATCAAAAAAGCGGGAGGCTTAGCAGTACCCTGAGAGATTCTTTTGTACATCTGCTCTTGTAATACAATCAAGGAATATTATCGAGTGTTAAATTGATTGTCTTCTGTATATTATGATGAAGATGTCATGTTACCAATCAGAACAATCTTTTTGCGGTGTTGCACTGGGGAGGTCGAATGCAGAGTATAAGCAAAGGCATTTTCACCTGTTTATAGAAAAAAGTACAGCGAAAGTTTTGTCTGCAAGTAAGTAATATAGCTAGTTACTACATATTGGAGATATGTAGTAACTATATTCCACAAACAGTGGAATACGCAATGAACTTTCTCAAGTTGAAAAAGATTTTGAATTTAAAATAGACAGTTTGCATTTTTAAAATATTTCCAAATATTATTGGATCTTCATATTTCTAAGAGGATTGTTTCACTTTTTTCTTGTTGTCTCAGAATGAACTAAGTTAAAGGGCTTTTACTACTTTGAATTTTTTTTTCTTTCACCACTTTATTCCTTTTACAAGTCAAACAGAATAGCAAGAAGAAAATTGAAAGTGGGAAATGAAACATAAATGCAGTTAATTCTGTTACAACCCAGGTGATGAAAATAGTTATCATTGCAAAGGCTCCATCTTTGATTAAAAACAAATATTTTGAAGGAGGAAAAAGGTTCTTTTCCAATAATGGGGGGGAAAGAGATTGAATGACCAGTTCACAAACCCAGTTAATTTATTCTAGTTTAGAAGTCACTGATACAGTAGAAATTGTTTTCCAAGTGATCAATTTACACATACCGTAGGGTTGGTGATGATTCTACAGGAAGATTTCTTGGTTGAAGCGTGATACGAAGGATCTACTAGTAACCTCTAACTAGAGGAGTTTGGGAATCTAATAGCCTTGATGGATATTAAATTAGATGCGTCTCGTTTAAATCCTTGGGCTGTTTTTAATTTGCATTTGCTTGGGGTTTTCGGTGAGATTTGTATTTGCAAAAAGCAGAATGCTTCCTTGCCTTTGGAACAGAATGCCAGAGGAAACTTCTCTTGCTTCTGCTCCTGTGCTTCAGGGCTGGAAGGCAAAATAATTAGTTCCACACAACTAGGAATAAATCACCCAGGTTGAAACATGATGGTGCCTGACAACTGGTAATGTTGGAAAAAAAGATTTCAGTAAATTGTTATTGATGAGGAAATTGGTATGCCAAGCAGATAATTCCAGTGTATGTATGTGCACCTTTACAGTAAGCTTAGTGTTACCAACTTACCCATAGATTGCTCTTTACCCGAAAAATAAGTATTTATGGCAAGAATAAAGATTGTTAATAATCTAATAATAGTATATATTTTTTATTTTTCCTTTTTAGAAATTTTGTACACTAATATATATTCCTTAGGTTTGTAGAACATTTCAGAGGAAATTTTTCATCTGCCAAATATTTAAAGACTAAACAGTGCTGGTTCAGTCCTTGTGCCTTTATGTTTTCCAGAGGGCTTGGAGATTCCATTGCAATTTATTTCATCTTTTGCTGGGGAGAAAAGACTGACCCTCTTTTGGTTATCTGTTTTATTTCTAGCATTTATTTAAGAATTTGTTCAGAATTACTTTTTTGGGCAGGTTGGGTAGGAAAAAAGGATGGTAAAACAAATAGGACATATGTTATGTATTCTTTTTGAAAAGGATTCTCAAACTATTTGCAAGGACATAATAGCAGAATTCTTCATTAATTAAGTATATGGGCAAAGTGTAGACTATTCTTTGCTTTTTTCTTCAGATTATATAATTTTGGAGAACCTATAGTTTAGCTGCTATGTGTTACAGTAATGCAGGTTTGGGAGAAAAATGGAATAAAGGCAATTATTTTATTGTTGATTGCAATTTCATAAAGGAAATTTTGCATCTATTATTATACAAGTGTTTCAATTTGGATACATCAATTGATCCAGTTCTAGCTTTCTGTAGTTTTAAGGGCATGTCCCTATTGGGGACCATCAGTTATCTGACCCTGCGAAAGGCACAGTTGTAGGTAGAGTGGGTTTTTTAGGTAGTGCCTAGCTAGTAGCGTGACTTAGAACACTTCAGTGTACCTGCTGTTCCCTGGATGATAACAAAAAACATCATTCATTACTCCAGACTGAAAAGTATGCATGTAGACTGAAAGAATAGACAGGTTCATACTTTCTACACATTACTTTTTTTTTTAATTTGTATTTTTTGGTATACAGGAGGGTGCAGTTGCAATGGGAATATGCAGCAGTCATATAGTCATATATAGCAGTCATATATAGTACTGTCGTACGCTGTCATCTTACTCTGACCACAGCAAGCAGCGTTACTGAGACATGAAAATGTGTGCTGTGGTTGTGCAAATGCTTGTGCTGCCTTGGCAGGCACCTTCATATATGCTGAAGATGAATTATTTAGCTGTCTCTTGTGTGTGGTTTGCTCACAGCAGAAAGTCACCCTGCACTATCCCCTCTTCAGCCAGTTGGAGCCTTTGCGAGAGTGTTTCGCCTCCAGAAGTAAACACGAGTCTAAGAATAGCTCACCCTTCTTTGTAGTATATTTTCATGGTTGGCTGTCTAAATAGCCAGCCTGTCTAGACAGCTGACGACACTGAAAGCTTGTAAGGTCAAAAGCAGCCATGTAGCCTGCTCTTGGGGATGTTACCTCCTTGGTAGCTGTATGTGTGGGCGCCAGGAGAACTTTTCAGTGTCAGAGCTAGTAGGGTTCTTTCTGAAGCTCCATGGGCTACAAATGTATGCTAATAAGGCATTAAATAATAGATATGAGCATATAAAGAAGGAATTTTCAATTCTTACAGTTATTTCTGACTCACTTAATATGTCACTGGTTATGGGGTTTTGGTGCTCTTTAAAATTTGTTTTGTAGTGTCATTTGTGTTGTGCCCAAATTTAAATTTTAAGCATAACTTGGAAGCCTAATACTTTTTTCTAATAGAAACTAATGGCAAAGATAAACCAAAACCAATTTCAGTCCATTCCTTAAAAAAAACAACAAAAAAACTTAACATAGTTCTTCTGCTGTCAGTAATATATAGATTGTGTACAAAACTGGTTCATAAGTTTACATGTGCTTGCATAAGAGCAATAAAAAAAAACTGGTATGAAGAATCTTTTATACCAGGAGACTCCTTCTGTGGCCATGGGTTACAGAGGAATATTAAAAAGGGTTTCCCTGAATTAGGTTCTTCTTCCTCCTACCTTCCACTGGTAACACATTTACCATGACTAGATGTTCAGCTTCCTGCAAAATCTTTTACATTTCTCATTAGGGATCTAGGGCATTTTCTAAAACTATGTTCCAGATGTAATTTTAATAGAGATAGGAGAGTAGTAGTGGATGTGTCTAAATAGCCGTTTGCTCTGTAATCACAGCAGCTCAGTTTTTGCAGGGTTGAGGAGTAAAACCTGGGGATAGTTGCTGTATTTCCACTAACCGAGGAGCTACTAACTGCTGTTCAACAGGTGAAGCAAAAAGGCTAGTTAATGCTTTCATTTAGTTTACTAAATACTGGACTAGATAGCCTTTGGGGTTGTCTGGTTACATTCTTTCTTACAAATTTTTCTTACAAATGTTCATTCTTGGAAAGAATATCTTGCTACAAGTGTTTTGGAGACAGGTACCTTACATGGCACATGTCATTCACCAGTTTATGATGTACGTTTGCTCATGCTTAGATGACAAGAAGAACTTGTCAGCAACAACAACAAAAAGGAAGCAACTGAGAAATCTGTACCCTGTTTAATCCTTTCCCGATAAATTTGTTTTCGACAGGTTATCATAGTGTTAATGTGTCTGTTTCTTGTGGGGCGTGTGTATGCATAAAATGGGTTTAGCATTAGGTCTTCTCACTCTGTCAAAAGATATATTCAGAACTCATAAATTGATCCAATTCTACACCCGCAGAAAACAAGGCTGATATATTTTCTACCCAGGGAATGATGCTTTGTGCTAGTCCACCATATAGCAAACCACCATGTAAGATGAAAAAGCAACATGCCCGTACAGTAAAGAATATGACAGTACCAAAGGAAATTCTTATAATTAGAAGTTGTGAAGTATTATTTTCAAGTGCCTTTTTTGGTTTATGCATACAGCAATGTTTTTCTCAGCTTTTTTCCTTTCACATTGTTAATACATCGATCGTCCTTCAGTCACACAGTGTCCGACATCCTCAGAAATTAGGAATAATACCCTTTCTTTGTTTATGTTATCTTGTAAAATATTATTTAGACTTTCTTGTTCTGAATTCTTTCCTGGTTATTGGAGAGGTTGCTGATTCCTTGTTAATATTTGATGGTTTTGGTTGCATTGCTTGATGTTTTGAGGTAGGATTACAGGAACTAGGCCCTTGCCTACTTCCTTTGCTTTAAGAATATTTTAAAGAGTTTAATATACTCCTAAGATGATTTTGGATAGTTTTGCTTGCTATTTTCTTAAAATTTACTCTTCCTCTTTCAGATTGAAAATCTTCAAGAACAGTTAAGAGACAAGGAGAAGCAGATGAGCAGCTTAAAGGATCGAGTGAAATCCTTGCAGGCCGACACCACCAATACTGACACTGCCTTGACCACGCTGGAAGAAGCGCTGGCAGAAAAAGTGAGTACGGAAAGCCTACGGCCCTTCCTTCGGAAGGTCCTTCTACTAATAACCTCTCTAAAGTCGGCTTTTGCGCGTGTTTCCTGGACTCTGCAGAAAAGACCCCTCTAACGCAATGGCGGGCGACATCCTTTCTGTCTGACGGGCGAGGAGGGGTGAGGAGAGGTGCGTCCCGCAGCAGAGGGCACTGCAGGACATGCGGAGCGGCAGCCGGGCCGCTCTGCCCTGGGACCAGCCCAGGGGACGACTTCGGTAGGATGAGGAGGGCATGAGGGTAGAGCCGAGCCACAAGCTGTTGCTCTAGTCATTAGCTACTCACCATCATTCTGTGGGAAAGAAATCGGTGTTCTCATGTGGTCGTCTCTTTACACCGTGCGTCTTTGGTACGCTTGTGGGATGCCTTACATTTCAGCTGTGGATTCTCTTGCTTTTTGTCCTTTTTTAAAAAACCTTCTGGCCAATACTTTATTTCCTTTTGTCTTCTCTCCTCACATATTTTAATAAGAGATTTATTTTTGAAGTTTTGCTTTGTGTTTTGTTCCCAATATTGAATCAAAATGAATACTTATCCTGATGTAGCTGTATTTCAGTCTCACTTTATTTGCAGCCTTATTGTTCTCACTGTATTTTTTTTATGCTTGCCCAGTTCTCAGGAGATAGTGGACTGAGGGAACAGCCTTGTCTATTCTGTTTTGGTGGGGCAACTTTTTGGAATTACTGTATTTTTTTTTCTTGATTCCTGGAGAACCAGGGTTACAGCTCCTTTAGTCTATCAGATTCTATAAATGTAAACTTACGGTGAAGCTTTCCCTGAGGTTGGGGAATTCACTTGCATCCCTTCAGGTTCCAAGATAACCAAAGCTCCATTGATATCTGGTGTACAGAAAAGTTGTTTCGTTGCCTTTTCTTACTGCGCATCAATCCTGGTGTCACATATGCACTACACCCCTTTCTCTCTAAAGGCGACATAACTGTACATTTTGGAAAAATAAGATTTAAATAAGTAAGGAAGCAATATGTAATGTGTCCTGGTCTTGGTTAATTTTGATTATCAGAACCAGATAAATTGTGTTGCATTGTAACAGTAGCGTGAACTTTCAGAGATACAGAAAGCCTGGTGTTTCTTAGCAATGAATCCATAGATTTCTCAAGTTTCCTCCTTCTTGCAGACCTGTTTTACAACTGTAAAGAAAAGAAAATGGCAATGTCCTACACTCCTCTTCCTTGTCTACAGTGTGTAGGAGGTGTTGTGATAAGAAGTCTCAGACGTTGAACTGACTAAGAGGGATTTTCTTCACAGAGTGCTTTCTTTTGTCAGGAAAGGACCATTGAGCGCCTAAAGGAGCAACGTGACAGAGATGAACGAGAAAAACAGGAAGAGATCGACAACTACAAAAAAGACATTAAGGACCTGAAAGAGAAAGTTGGCATTTTACAAGGAGATCTCACAGAGAAAGAGGTTGACCAGCAGAATGAATTTGTTGTGTTAGAATTTTGTTGTATGTGTATGTGTTGTATTTTAGATGAAGAAACCTGTTCCTTTATAGTAATGGTCCTTCAACAAGTTTACCTAGTAAAATATATTGTTTGAGAATTTTTCAAAGCATAAGTATTTCAGAACCACCTTTTCATGGATAGCACTCAGTCCCCTTATTTGCAGCAGTTAATCGTATTAATACTGAATGACCAATGGTCAATGATAGCATTTACAGGAGCTAAGCTTCTAGACAACTGAAGTCAGAGAACAAGCTTGTTCCTGTCTAAATATAGGGAGGAAAGGACAGAGGTTGATCAAAGCTGTGGGTGCCAAAAAGCATACAGATAGTGTTTATTCCTTTATGCAAACAATACAGCTAGTTCTTTTGACTCTGAAGAGTCCTTTTTTGTTAATTAAGTTGGTTGTTGGTAATGAGCCAGCTGTCTAGACAAATTAACCTGATTATATTAGAGAAATATGAATGTTCTCTCTTCTGCTTTTGGAATTGTAACATTCGAGTCTACTTACAATCTTTTTTCAAAACTCAATCTAAGTAAAACAATACAAAAAATACGCACCCAGGAAGTGCTAAGATTTTGTCTACCTGGAAGTCAACATTTGACAGGAGAAAATGTCAACACAAACGACACAAAAATGATTCGCAAAACAAGAAGTTCAGATGTCTTTTGGAGATAAGTAGCATGAATCAGTTTCATCTCATAGCAGCTGTATACAGAAAAGCTTTGAACACTCTCACTTTTGGATACAGTGGCCAAATCTGCTATCCACATATGGTTTTTAAATACGATTTTATTTAAAACCAATTTTTCTTAAATACAACTGTCACTGCGGCACTAGTTCCAGTTTACAGAATCTTCCATCTTTAAAAATGGTTTTAAAATGAATTTACACAAGGTTTTATTTTGATCCTGAAAACCTGAATTAAATCAAGCTGTCTTAAGTCAGTGACATGAACATCCTGACAAAATATGCTGTTCTAAGTTGGGACCTGAACATAGTATGAAGGGATAGGAAGAAAATAAAGACAAAGTAAGAAACTAGCTGTTGCACATAAAGAGTATGTACTTGATAGTTATTTTACATCTTTTGTTTTAGACATCCTTACTGGATCTGAAGGAACATGCTTCATCCTTAGCTTCATCAGGACTGAAGAAAGATTCAAGACTCAAGACACTGGAAATCGCATTGGAACAGAAAAAGGAAGAATGTTTGAAGATGGAAACTCAATTGAAGAAGGTAATCTTACTTCATATTTATGTATGTGGTGTAAGCATTCAGTGTTAGACAAATTGGCCATGTCTACACAGAAAACTTTGGCTCTTGAGTTTGAATTCTGTGAATTACTTTTCAGCAAGTGCTGTGAAGTTGTGTCCATGCGAACCATGTTACAAGCTAAGTCGATCAGAAAGTAACTTTCAGACACCGGTGCTAATTTTGGACTTCATTTACATGCAATAACAGTGCTGTTGACTTTTTTTTTTAACAGGTACTAGGAATTAAAGATTAGTCTGCTGCAATACAGTTCATCGCAGTAATTGTGCTATTAAACTGGTGTAACAGCTAAAAATTTAACAGCGAAACATTTCACATATCAATTAGCAATGCGTATAGGTGTTAATGCAATAAATTCAGATGCATGATTGGCCTGGCCCATAGGAATGCATAAAAATAAATGAAAAGAATATATCACCAGTGAAGTCTGTGATCTTTTGTTTTAATCTCATTGCCAGTCACAGCTGATACATTGGTAGGCGTTTGCTGTTCAGAAGAATTCTACTCTTTTACAAGCAAGCTCATTCATTTGAACAGAATCTTTGGGTTATGTTTGCATTGCAAGCCTTCTTTATTTTAGCTATGAGTAGCACAGATACTGCACTGTTTAGAGGAACATTGGTTTGATTTTAACTTTTTGATTTTAAAAGAGCAGGTGATGAAGAAGCGCAAAACACACTAACCGAAATAGTGATAACACTTCTATTTATAAAATTAAACAAGACAAAAGGCAACACAACTTTTTAAAGAAATGTAAGTCCTGGATTTTGGAGTTCTAGCTCTTTCTTTACATCTACTGAGGAAAAGGAGGAGTGCCCATGCTGTAGTTTGGAACTCTGTCCTACTTCGTCAAATGAATGCGAGATCAAATTTTGAATCATCAGTTAAAGACCTGTGTAGGATTTCTGTTGTGTGGGTGTTCACGCACCTGAGAAATCCGTGTAAGTGAAACTCCATATACGCATATCTAGACCCATGTTTGCCGCCCTTTTTAATTTTATTACACAAAATAAACAGTTCTGTTATTCAGCATCAGCAAAGCACAATAGGAGGAATAGATAGATGTGCACGTTTAATTGGTCTCACAGGCGGTTTTCAGTGTACCATTCAGTGGGTGAGTATTTCAGAAGTCCTGAGGAACCCTTTGATTTGAATTCTCTCTCATGAATTACAGTTTCACCCTTTGTCAGTGTGTTACTGATAATGAGTCAAGGAATATACTATAGCTAAGATTTGCCAGAGATTGTCATAGCAATTGGATGATAGTATTAGTTTGTAGCCAGGCAGCTGCAATGGAGAACATTGTTACAATTACTTTAGAAAAAAAATAGTACTAAGTGGGAGAGCTCATGACAAATAGTTAGGTTATGAAAAACCAGCTGCAGAAATTCGGTTAATTGGGGAATGTGTCTGTATATTTAGCATTTGTAAACGTACTGCTTTTCACTGCTTCCCCTGCAATCGCTCTCCTCACTATAAGCATTGAGTGTATCAGTAGTATAAGCAGATGCAAAAGTCACCCAAAATCTGGTGAAGAAGCACTGCTAGCTAAAAGACGAACATGCAGTTAATTTGCACTGCGATGACAGCTCTTCGTTATCATTCCTTTAGGCCTACCTCTGCTCATTCCATTTGAGAGAGGATTGTGCTTAATAGCTGGTGTCCAGGAATGTTGCATAAGGACACTGAGCTAGTTCATAAGACCATGTATTTTTATAATCTAACCTCTTTTTTTTCAGGAAATAATTAAGAGGGTGAATTATTCTCCTGAGGGTTAAAATGGGAAAATAGCTCAAATGTAAAGAGCACTATTAATTGTACAGGACAGCTGTGGGACAAAAAACTGTATTCTTAATTTAGTTCTGAGAGAAAGAATGAATATAAATTCGTTGTATTGTAAATGCAAATAGATTCGCATCTTCCCATCCACAGAAGCTACCTAAATCATTCAGTCAGGATGGTTTCAGTTCTACAAGCAAAGAAAGTTGATAGCCTGCCATTACCTATGTACAGTATAAAGCCCTTCCATAATGCTCTGGATATCTGCTCCTCTGCCTCAGGCATTACTGCTTACTAGGGCATTTGGACAATTATTTCCTGTGCAGAGACCCTAAAGTACTCTCTCGAGTCCTACTGAGGCAAAATCATCAATACCTTGTTCCTTTTTTAAATACTGTGTCAAGTTGGGCTACTGCATTCTTCTTATTCAAGGGAAAATTCAAATTCAATGGAAGAATTTTTTTGGTGATAAGAAGTCAGTCCACAATGGCTTTTTATAAAGGAATCGAAGCTCTAGGACCCAAGTATGCTTTCATGTAATTAACTGTCCATTTGCTTTCCTCAAGCTGTTCGAAAGAGCCCACTTCTACCACTGATCCTCCTTGCTTTCTAGAACCAAGTCAGTTAGTCTTAGTTACTCAAGAAAATTTAGTTAGCAACCACTTGAATATGTTTTATACTTATGAATAAGTTTAGATATTTCTTTAATAACCTTTTTTCCAGCTGTTTTTAATTTTCCAATTTTTTTTGTTGCTTGCAGGAAAGTAGAAAAATTTATTTTTAAAAGGCTTTCTCTTTTTAAATGCATTGCAGATATTTATTCAGGCAGTTTGACATTTTTAAGGTGGATTAGTTCCTTGTCATCCTTGAAACAATTATGATAGATAATCCAGCTCCAACTTAAAGCTTCTAAAAACTCAGTTTTACACATCTGCATTGTTAACTATTGCAAATAACTGTCGCAATTAACCTTAAAATTAATGGCTACATAAAAGCATTCAGTTTAAAATCCAATTAGAGGTTTATTATGTTGAGTTTTATTACATCATCTTAGTGCTGTTTTGCATAGGACACGTGCAGAAAGGACTCTCTTGTGTAGCTCTTAACAGCAAATGGCAAAAAGCTTTTTCTTTTAGGTTGGTTCCCTTACAGTTTGAACGGAGATGTGTCTAACATCAATCTTGTTCCTCTTGCCTCTTATTTCCACTGAACAGTTTGAGTACTTTCAGTTAAATCTATTAGCTTTAGAAGTTAAGAAGCTGACAGAAAAGACTGAATTGGACTACTGTTAAGCCATTAGATAAAAACAATTTGGGCAGTCCTTGGAAAAAAATTCTTGCTAATCTCTAAACAGTGAGTCTTTGAGAAATCATGAACAGTGCAAGCTTCCACTTTTTCTGTAGAAGGTATTTAACGTTACACTAAAATGAAATATTATTAACCAAGTGGCGTGCAGGGGTGCTGAAAAGTTGCTCATATTATTTTTCTTTCCATGTAAGCAGTCTCCAGTGGTCTGACTAGGTGTCCAATTCTCATTGTTACTATTCCTCTTCTTACTAATGACTATTTTATATTGATCCCTGTCTTAGTAAATAAAACTGCAGTGTTTTTCATATTCAGGGTTGGGTTTTTTTTAAAATGATACTGTGGTTATGCAAATCTGTGTGCTTAATGTTCTAATTATTCTACTGTCATTGCTTCTGTGCTCATTTGTCAGCCTGCTGCCAGTAGGAGACACTATGGGAGATTCTGAATGCTGAAAGCAAGCCATAAATCCCTGTTGAGTTTACATGGCCTGGTGTCCTGCCTTAAATAGTCTCCTTTTTTGCTGAGATGGAATCATTAGAGGGAAATCACACACAGGGGGTTCTCTCCCTGTTTTTCTGTGAAGTGGTTTTATGCTGTGTGGTTCTTTTTTTCCTTAGGAAACTCTTTCAAACTTCTATTTTAATGTAATAGTTTTATAGTGAAAAAGTTTTCTTCTAGTTGTTTTTCTTCAGGATACTCTTTTCCTAGCTTTTTCTGTCATGTCTTTCCAAGCCAATATGCTTTGTTTTATTTTGTTTTTCTAATCTGGGAGAGACCAACTAATATTAGAATTTGTTCCAGTAAAGATGAGTGGATTTTTCTCTGTCTTCATTTCCAGTGCATAGTTTTTCTCCCCATATAGGTATTTTCCTTATTTGAAAGGGATCAACGGTAGAGAAAAGAAAGAGTCCAAAACCATATATTAACAAACTTCCCCTTAGTGCAGTTCTAGGAACTTTTCATCAGAGAATGTTAGCAGTGATTCCCTGCCAGGAAAATACCTCTAGATTCAACAGGCTCACTCAGAGGATTTTGTTTTAATGCTGTGGTGTTCTTCCTCCAAGTTCAGCAGGATAGTATCTTCCAAAAGACAGGAAAAAATGACTGAATGTTGACCCAAATTCTATGTTTCCCAAGATTTAGCTTGGTTAGTCTAATATAGGCTCTGGTGCTTTTTATTTTTGTGAACATGGATTTCCTGACACAACTGCAAATATTACTGATAATATTGGTAGATGAGATAGAAATACTACTTTTTGTTCTCAGCTGATGATTTGTTTTTTCAAAGAAGGGGCGATAAATGATGTATTCAGCGTAGCAACCTAGAAAGAAAAACACTACCAGGGAAATCAGGATGTCTTGTAAAAACAGAAGTAAAAACCCAGCAATTGTGTTCAGTGTTCAGATAGTGTCAGTTACTGAGTTAGTTTTCTAAACCATTTAGCTGTCTTGTAATTGATATACGTGAAACACTAGAAATTAAAGTCCTGCTCAACCTGTAAAACTGTCAGCTGTACACCCAAACACAGGACTACGTTAAGTATTTGAGGACTGGACAAAACTGTTAAACTGAGAAATCAAGATCAAGTTTGGAACTTGCACGAGGGTAACTCTCCATGTTTCTCATGTTTCAAAAACTGGTTAGTAATACATGCTAAAACCACAAATTAAGATTGTCATCTTAGTAAATTAATGTTGCAGCTATTATTTTAAATTCTTTTCTTGTTGCATCTTTTCTTTTTCTCTCTCACACTGTTCCTATCCCCAATTTTCCCCATCTTTTCCGATCTTCTTTCTCCCTTTAGCACCCTGAAGTTTTATTGAGCCATCCATCCAAGCCAGTAAGTTCCCTGGCAAACTGAGAGGCTATTGCCAACCACATATAATTTTCTGTGTTGCATGTGTATTCACCTGTGCTTTTATGTTTGGGCCAACACAGAGTATTTTGGTGAATATACTTTAGTAGTGGGTATGGATACAAACAAAATGCTGTGGTATATATGACCAATTATGCTCAAAAAAGCCTTCAAAGATGCTTTTACTTTTTGGCTGCATTGGTCTAACTTCATTATTGTTTGGATAGCTTAATATTGTGCCAATGTTTTTGCTTCCATTTGCTGCAGTTGCTTGAAGTGTCCTATAGCTTTTCTTTCGTCTCCATTGTCCATACATTTCAGAGCAAGAATGTAGAATTTCCATGCAAATCAAGCTTCTTGCATGAAAGTATTCTGTAACACCATGTACAGCAGCACATTAGAAATAATAATTAAGTTACAGCAAGTAAAAGATTGCTTAAAAACTTGTGTAACCATTAAGCTTGCTGGTACTATGTCAGTGTAATTTTGGATCCTATTACCAACCTTCTGTTTGATGTCAAAGAGCACTCCTTTCAAGGAGTGTTTGTATAATAATATCTTGACACTGTAAATTACGTAATGCAAGGTGTTTTTCATCAGAGATTTCTTTTGTGACTGCGTGCATAAAAAATCGTGTTACAAAACTTTCAGAAGGCTGGTATCTGTGTACTCTTGGCAATGTTCAGGGTAAATTTAACTGTCTATCCTGACAATCATTGTCTGAAGGTCAGAGAATTCTTGGTGCTTTTAATAGTTCAGGTTTTGTGACATCTTGTATTAGAAATTATTTTAATAGAATAGATAATACAGTGCATTTATGGGACTAGATTTGGGAAGAGAGTTGTGTGTGCAATAGGGAAAAGTATTTTGTTAGGACTATCAGAAATAACAATGAATAGTCAACTAGGGCATAAAAACTCCTACACTGCATTTTGAGTTATTTATTATATGTAAAAACAGTCATTAATAAATATTCTAAGGTATTTGATGCACAAAGATTAGGAAAAAAATAACATTATTTTCTTAAAGGATATAAGATTAGTGAATATGGCATTTGAAGGATTTCATTATTTAGTATTTCATGACAGAGAATATTTTTTCCCCAAAGGTATTGTGTGTTCAAGTATGAAAAGCAGTTCAAGACTTTTCTGGTAAATTGATACACTTCTCCACTTTAAAATAATTTGCTAGCCTCTTAACCTGTAGATTACACTGGTACAGCCTGTTACTAAATTTGTTTACTGCATCCTATTAAATATATTCTTTTATCAATTGTTTATGGTTTTGCAAAACCTTTTAAATCTTTTAGCTGAAGTTTCTTACGTTGTTTGATTCAGTCTGAGATTTTGTTTGGTTTTGTGTCTTTTTGAAAGAAACTCTCAGCCATAACAGCTCACTGTTTTCAAGAATAAAATATAGAAATATGTTGGTTTTAATCTTTTTTTAACACTAGTAATTTTTTATTAAAAGATTTGGTCCTTGTACCAGATATTTTTGATGCCCCTGTTTAAATCTATCTAAAGTGGCTAAAGGTTAAATGCATTGTCTATTTGTACATGCTCAGGAGAGAGATAGATTCAGCAACTAAACTTCCCAAAGATTCCACCTGCACTGGTTATACGCCATCCTGGAGAGGGAGGAAGACCTTCCTGTTGTCTCTCTCCATCGCCACAGCCTCTTCTAGGTCCGGTCATTTGAGCAGGCAGTAGTAATGCTAAGTAGACTATTCACCAAATACCATGCTGGTTCCAAGCAGCTGCTTGATACAGCAGATACAGCAGAAGCAAGAGTCAGCATCTCGGTGTGCAGAACAGATCAGGACAAATAATCTGTTAGGATTGGAAGCCGGTACTGAAAGTTAGTCATTGGGAGGATGTCATGGTTTAACCCCAACTGGCAACTAAGCACTGCACAGCCGCTCTCTCGCTCCACCTTTGTGGGAAGGGGGAGAGAATCAGAAGAGTAAAAATGAGAATACTCGTGGGTTGAGCTAAAGACAGTTTAATAAGTAAAGCAAAAGCCATGCGTGCAAGCAAAACAAAGCAAGGAATTCATTCACTGCTTCCCATGGGCAGGCAGGTGTTCAGCCATCTCCAGGAAAGCAGGGCTCCATCACACCTAATGGTTACTTGGGAAGACAAACGCTATCACTCCAAATGTCCCCCCCTTCCTTCTTCTTCCCCAGCTTTATATGCTGAGCATGACGCCATGTGGTATGGAATAGCCCTTTGGTCAGTTGGGGTCAGCTGTCCCAGCTGCGTCCCCTCCCAACTTCTTGTGCACCCCAACCTACTCGCTGGGGGTGCACAAGAAGCAGAAAAGAAGCAGAAGCAGAAAAGAAGCAGAAAAGGCCTTGATGCTGTGTAAGCACTGCTCAGCAGTAACCAAAACATCCCTGTACTATCAACGCTGTTTTCAGCACAAATCTAGAACACGGCCCCATCCTAGCTACTAAAATTAACTCTACCCCAGCCAAAACCAGCACAGAGGAGAAAAACAGATTGGATTTTGCTGGGGGAATGAGTAACTAGGATTATCAGGAAAATTGTACTGAACCTGGGACTCAGGAAAGACACGGTATGAGGAGGGAGTTGCATACAGGCAGAAGACATG
Organism: Mycteria americana; assembly: GCF_035582795.1. Classification (NCBI taxonomy): domain Eukaryota; kingdom Metazoa; phylum Chordata; class Aves; order Ciconiiformes; family Ciconiidae; genus Mycteria; species Mycteria americana. The sequence continues at coordinate 69,046,128 of NC_134365.1, forward strand.
GGACTACAGGTACTGTTGGATAGAACTAGCTGCAAAAAAAGCCCCCAAACCTGAAAAAAAGTGGTATGAAAAGGATGAGGAGAACTGGTAGATTAGTGGCATCTGCCTGGATAAGAGGAGTGGAATTTGGACCTGGCTAAATAATGTGATAAAAGTTTGGGGAAGTGAGATATAGTACAAAAGTATTGTAGTTGGTGCAATCAGGCCAGAGAATTTGTGCTCAGGAGAGCGTATTCTCTACGAAATCTTTAAGAGCATGCAAAATTTCTGAGACTCCCCATTACTCTGAAGTAGGAAAATACAAAATGTGGGAACAAACTGTGTGTTTTATTGCCAGTATGATATAGTCAACATAGAGGATAAGGTACAAGAAGCTGTGAGGTGGCTTTTAAAGTTCCAGTCCTGTTGATGGTTCATGGCAATGTCAGCATCATCTCATGCAGTGGAAGTTGGAGGGTTTTTCCCCCTGATTTTCTCATACCTAAAAAATTAAACTATCTATCTACTCTACCCATCCCAGAAACCTTGTTAAGATAACATTCATTTTGAAAAATTAAATATCTAAAAGCTAGGAAATGGCCGATGCAACATTGCGTGGCCTTTCTCATTTTTCGTTGTGAGGTAGTCATTACAATATTTTGTGACTAAATTTTTGTCTGCCAGACTCTTGCACCTTTCAGTATTGTGTGAAAAATGCTCAAAGAATGAGCCAGAGTTGTATAACGAAGATGATAATCATCTAGAGAAATTAGATGATAAATTATTTCTTTTAATAGTAGGAAAGCGTTAAGAGAATAAGGCAGGATATTTTCACATCTCAGTTTTTCACCTGCACAACAGGTATAATAATGCATCCTCATTTCCCACTGCTGGTGTTGAGAAGTGAAGTTAGTTACTGTTTGCCAAGAAATAGCCTACAGTCGTGATTAGTATGATAGAAAGAAAATTGGGAATGACCTTTTTTTAGTGTTATTTGTATAATGTACAGTAAATAAGGCATAGAGCCATACACTGAATAGCAAAAAACAAATACCGAATATCTGCTCGTTACTTGAGTAATTCCGTTCTGTGCATTGAATGAAGCTCTGTTTCTGTAATATAGTAGCCTGTGGTCAGGTGAGTAAAGCCTGGTTCAGAGGAGGCACGGGTAAGAGTATGTAAGTGGGTTGGAGTACGCTCGCAAAGACAGCCGTCATCTGGCATTTCTCTTCTGTCTTTGTATGCTTTTTGTATTGGTGTAAATTCCAAAGAGAGAAAATTGGTAATGTTTAATAAAGACTATGGGAACTCGTACCTTTCTGAAGAGATCTTTTTTTTTCAGTAATGGGTTCTTTTGAGGCATCTTCCTCTTATTTAGACTTTCAGAATTCTTTATTATATTATTCTAACCAAATACTTGCTTACTGAGTGTCATATCAACAGAGACTAACCATTTAAAAGATTTTGTCAATAAGATAACAAATAACTCTTCGTTGCAGATTCAAGTTTTCTGGTGCATAGTATATCAGAGAATTCACTGAGCCTTTTACTTCTAGTACAGCCTTTTTGAAAAGCTGTTGCAGTATGTGGTGTTTAGAGCATTGGAACTAAAGGAGGAGCAAGTCTGGTTGTTTTTCAAATTTATAATTCTGTTGAAACTAATAAAGACATGATAGAAGGCAGCACCCATGTTTTATCACTTGAATTGCTGCCTTCACAATAGTAAAAATAAAGAAAATGGTTATATGTGTTTGTCTTTTGCAGTAAATAGTCATATTTTTGTATTTGTATGTGCTTTTACTATTTTTAGGAGATGTGAGGCACACTTGGAGGTAGGAGGGTGGATTAAAATGGGATTTCAGATTCCTGGGAACTTCTGCTTTGTGGCCAAAAGTTCTTGGCAGCATTTGTATGTGAAATGTTAAACTGAATTTACTGTCTCAATTCATAGGTAAAAGTAGAAAGTGTTTGCTGTGAATGATTTGCTGTTTGATTTAGTTAATCTTTTAGGAATATTGATTTGGAATCTTAGCCATAACGTTTGGAATTTTTATTTACATTTTAGAACTTTTAAATTAGATCTGTGCTATTGTTTTCTTCCCTGTCTCTGGCACACTTTAAGCCATGTAAGATTACCTTTCCTCTTAGTAAAAAGTTTTTTGGCTTGAGAAATATCAACTTAGAAAATTCTTTTTAATGTGTTTTGTCTTCCTCTCCTCTCCATCTGTAAATAGTGGATATTTCTGTGAAACATTGGTCATCTTTGTTTCAGTTGTAGAAGTTGGCTTGGTCAGCTGATTTTCTGTGGAAGCAATAGAAGTTATAGTACATTTATTTGAGGAACAATCAATCTTTCTTTTATTCTTTACGTACATGAAGCACTCACCCCATCACTTACCACATTCCAGATGGGAAATGATGGCTGAGAGCAGAAAAGCAGAAAGCTGTTAAACCACCTCTTAGTTTATAGTTCCTCTTAAGCACGTTGAGAGCATATCCAGAGTAGTAAGCTTAAACTGAGTAGTAAGCTTAAACTATTCTCAGTCCTGAACCATTTAGAATTTGAAATTAAATTCACACTGGCAAAGATTAATACCGATCAGATGAGCTTTGCTAATAAAAACATAGCTTAAAGTGCTGCTTTCTAGCTGTGACTGTGTTTCTTATGCAGATCAATGCAGAAACAAACATGCAGGTTTGATTGTGCTCTTGAAAGTAGCTTCAATTCACCTGTTTGACTCCACACTGGAACAGACATGGAGAGCTAATAACAGGGTCAGTAGGAACAGTTAAGAGGTTTAAAATAGCCTGTAATCAGGTAAACTCAATGGCCTGTGTAGACATATCTTTTCTTATTTCTCATTTGTCAGAGGAGAAAGTGCAATGTTCCCTTCACCCTAAGCAAGTTGCTTTTTCAATTTAATTTTCTATCATACTTTTATACATTTGCATATTTGTTTGTAACTATACTAAGAGGTTGCAGATTTAGGAATGCTGTCTCAGGCAGAGCTGAAAGTTGAACCTATTGAAATGCAGTTCTTATACTCTCTTAAAAGAGCAGAAACTGTCTTAGTGCATTTGTCATTTTATATGTCCATTCTGTTTTGAAAATGAAATTACTGCCTTATTTTGGAATTTTTGCACACCTTTGGTGGGCAGGGGAAGTTGTATGTGGGGTTTGGGGTTTTTTTTACTGAGAATATAGGAATTCATTATTTGTGTTTAACTTTCTTTTTGGTAAAAAAAAAAAATACTGCTGAATTATTTCGCACAATGTTGCATTGGGAAGGTAGCCAATTTCATCTGTTCCAGATCTTGATGTGAGTTTGTGGGAAACCTCTAAATGCATTGGTTTTCTCTCCTATACAATAAATGAATCCAGTAGGATTTTAGATATGGTCATGTAACACGTATTTTGTACATAACCCACAAAATGGACCAAAGTCACTCAGTCAGTAATTCACAACTCAGGAAGTGGTCTCCAGTTTACACCATATCACATAACGTTCTCTTTGTGTTAGGTGAAAGTATCCATACTTATGTGCATTATATACAAATAACATGTGTTACGTGTCCTAACTAATAATTTATGTTGTGTAAATAGCCCTTTCGTTCTATAAGAACCAGACACACTGACTTGTTGGCTAATTTTCTAAAAAAGAAAATTGATTTTCTCTTCTCACTAGTGTCTCTTGGGTTGTTGTGGAGATACTTCTATTAGCACAGAGTAATATAAATCAGGACCATCCTGACAGTAGAATTGCATTAGGTCTTGTAACTTATTTTGAATTAGAGAGTTTAGTAATCCAGGCTAACAGCCTAGCTTTGCTTTTTTGTAAAGAAGTTTCTTGATTATCTGATTATGTGTTTTAGATGACTTTAAAGAGCCTGGTGGAGTATCTGTTAAAACAAACAATTTGAGATGTTGGAAATATACCTAAATCCAATACAGAAGAATTCAGGCTCTGCCTCTGGTGAAAACCAGACTTAACTCTATACAAAGCGTCTCTTAGGAGAATATAGATGCCCCCCGTAGATTTATAGATGCCCCCCCAAAACAATATTCCCAGTTCCTGCAAAACAGTATTTGGAAGGGAAGGATGGAGTTTTGGTTTGAAATTTAAGCATAGTTGAAAAGGAAATGAAATATTTCAGGTTTCCCGCAGGCTGGAAATCCCAGTAAGGCATTTCAGGAACACCCACCAACACTCCTTCCAAAGCCGAGTATGTTCCCTGATGCCTGTGGCTGTTCATGGAACCGACACGCTTATCGGTCTCATTGCTGCAATGTCCTCCTGGAGTCTGCAGCATCTTGGCAACACGTTATTTAGACTTCACTTGTTTTAGAGAGTCCTTTCCAAGGGTTTATAGTTCGAAGTGCCTATGGGGCAATAAGGAATCTGGAAGCAGAGACAGCCCTAACTCTGAAAGGCTTCTCAAAGCTTCCAGGGTCACCAGGGATGCACTTGGAGCTGGGTCTCAGTCAGAAGCTCAGAAGCAGGATTTTCAGACTTACAGCTCAGTGACAGAGGAGCAGCAGGGTTTGACTTGAAAGTCTCTCAGAAGTGGGGAGCTTTTTAAGTCTTCCTAAACACATTGCCTCAGGAAAGGGTCCTGTTCTTCCAGGATCTATGGTTGTTGAGCACTCCTGCTGAGACCTGCCTGGGAGATGTGGGAATTGCCAGGCATTTTGTTCTAGGATAAAATACTGTGCAGGTTACCCAGCTTTCTGGAATTGCTGCTTAAAAAAAGAAAAGAAAACCGAAACAGTTTATCATTGACCCTGAGGCAGTCTGCTGCGGGGCCAAGGCCCTGGAATATGAAGCATTCCAGTATTTGGACAACCCAGGTCCATCCCAAGGTCATAGTCCCAGTAAAGAAAGGCATCAAGGCCTTCTCCAGGCCTAGAATATTCTGCTCGGAGATTCTCCTGGGTTTCACTAGAATGTGGCCTTGGCTTTAACGGAGCTAATTAAAAACAAAAGACTTCAAGGCAAAAATGTTGGGGTCAATGAACGGATATTTTCCTCCAGTCTTATTTTACTGAATAACTAAACAGAGTTAGCCAAGTGTATTTTTGCTGTTATTTGGTTCTTTAGAAGCAGCAGCTTCTAATCCTGAGGTTTATGCTGCTGCAGTTCTGTCCAATTACCTTTAAAAGCACCAGAGTCCTATACTATTGGATTTAGACTCACTGTGCTTTGGAGCAGAACACTGGCAGCTTGTAAAACAACTTTCCACAGCTGCACGCGGAGGGGGAAGAAGTCTGTAGTCTTATTTTCTGTTGTAGGTTTGTTTCAGAGAAGAGAAGGGCCTTGAGTTTGCAGGCAATCTTGGTCGGCAGAATAGCTCCACCAAACCTGCTATTCACTGAAGCAAATTTGAGCAATTCTGAAATAGCTTTAATTGATACCAAATAGCAGTTCAAGATCCAAGAGCAGAGGGGCAGGGGGAGAATGAAAAGATAGTCCTTAGTCTGCTGGTTTAAACTCCAGCATAACACTGCCTTTTCTTTGTCTCTAATATGCTTGGGAACTGTTGAATTAATTTTACTAATAAATTAGTGATTTTTATAACAAACCAAGCCATTGGGGGGGGGAAGCTCTTTATTGGGGTCATTTTATCCTCAGTCCTCTGATGCTTTTTGTCCTCATAGCCTGATTTTAAAAAAACATATTTCCTGGATAACTAAGCAGAGATATTTTCAGTAGGTAGCCATACTCATATTAGTCCTAGTCTATATGGCTCAGATAACTAGCAAGGACTTCAGTACCTCGGCACCATCTGTGCAAATCTATCTGGAATCAATTTGCATACTGATGCAGTTATTGAAGGCTATTAACATATGATTTGTTTTTCTAGATTATCTAGGTTAATACCTCAGATAACTAATTCTACAGTCATATCACTTTTAGATGATATGACTTTAGAAGTATATTTTAGAAGTTTTAGAAGAATATTTTAGGAATTTTTGTACCCACTCACACTTACTTTTCTTTATATTTCCTGTCAAATTTAACCTTTTTCATATTTTCACTTCTTTCTTATGTCGATTCTGTTTCAGATCAAAAAATTTCTTAAAGTTCTTTTAGACTGAATTAAAACAATTAAATTTGTTTCTGAATTTTTCTTTTCCTAGGAAGTATTTCCCCATACTTAAAAGTAGCATATGCACTGTATATTTATTTCTTGCCATTTTGAAACAGATATCTAGATAGCGTTTTGCAGTTGTTGTAGTATGTGTAAAATAGATAGGTGTGAATGAAGTTTTTTTTCTTGAACCTTTTTCTTCCAGGCTCATGAGGCAACATTGGAGGCTAGGGCCAGCCCAGAGCTGAGTGATCGTATGCAGCAGCTGGAAAGGGAGGTAACACGGTATCGGGAAGAATCCAGCAAGGCTCAAGCTGAAGTGGATCGTCTTCTGGAAATCTTGAAAGAGATGGAAAATGAGAAGAATGATAAGGATAAGAAGATAGCAGAACTGGAGAGGTGAGAATGGTATAAAGTTACTAGAGGAGCAAAAGAGCTGATTAAAGTTAGAGATAACAGTCCATTTTTCTTGTCTTAAAAACCTTAGAGTGCCTATTTTGGGAAAGTCTGTTTAGAGTTTTTCTGCCTTCAGTCCTTTATTTTGGTAGATTGTAAGCGAAAAGGTGTCTTACTGCGTGCTTTCATTACTTGGCTGCTCAAAAATAGGGCTGATATAGATAGAACTAGAAGGGTAGATAGAGCTGTAGGGGAAAGGAGATGGTAGGAAAAGTTGCTGACACTGTGGTGTGTTTGGAGAACAATTTGTTCTTTTGATTTAATAAATTCCTCAGGCATCGTTCTCCAAAAAACAAAGAAAAATTACTGTTAAGAGCTTGTATACTAGTTACTCAGGTTATTCTGACAAGTGGCATTGAAACTCTTTGTACTGGTAGGGACATGGGTAAACTTTGGCTCATGTGAAGCCTAATGAACAGATTTGCTTTTGTCCAAACAAAACATGATTCAGCACTTTTCAGCATTTTCCATCTTTCTGTTGGAGCCAGGATGCTTAGCTAGTTTTTCTAGACTTTAATGTCCCAAACAGAAATTGTAATTTATTATGATTCCATGACATTTGTATCACAATTACAAATAGTAGATCTTGGGAAAGACCTGAAACAGATTCTGTTTTCTGTCATTTTCTCACCTTACAGTGGGCCAAGATGGAGTTTCTAGGCAGTAATACTTGTTTGGGATTTTTTTGTTTACTTTACCATTCGCAATGAAGAATCACTAACTTGGAACAGCAAAATGGAAATGTGATTATTCCCATTTGCCTTGTGCCAGAATAGTCTTTCTAATTTCTGTCCTATCACTATTTAACTTCTCTACATTTAGTGTCAGGAAGGCTGGGGGAACTGAGTAGAGGACATTTCAGGTTCTGCGTGATGGCAGTGGTTATTGTTCATTGGCTTGATGATGGTCAAATTATGGGCCCCTCTGAATGATTTGAAAACTCTTTTCTAAGAAGTCCATTCTTGTTTCCTTGGAAGTGACAGAGCTGTGAAACAGTTCAACTTGTCAGCTGGGTTTATTCTCTCTTTGGGATTGTAAGCAGCATCCTGTTAGTTTTCTTTAAGTTGTTGTTTTATTTAGCCAAAATTCTCTATACTTATGGTGTAAGCTGGAACACCCAAAAGTGAGGATATGTCCTTTTTAACTGCCTTTCCTTTTTTTCTAAGTGATATAACTTTCAGCCCATTGATATATGATGTATTCAGCAGAACATTCAGGCAATAGGTTGATAAAGTAGGTGCATTTAGTATAGACATGAGAAAGCTAAATAGCAGTTACAAGTCGTATTTGTCTGTGTGATTTTTTCAGTCCCTTAGAGGTGCCCATCTTGGGTGTGAAGTTCACCATGTCATCATCTTAGGGCATGCAAGTTGACTAGGGATCAGGGTATGAGCAACAAACTTCTATTAGAAGTAAGGTATGGGGAAGAAATATGTTCATAGTGCCTTAATTTTTTCTGTGTGCAGAAGTAATTACTGTTTAGGAAAAGCAAGTCAGAAATATTCATCATTCCTCAACCTGATTCCTAGAGGAGATTGGAATGGCAGGAAGAGAATTTTCTTATGCATGCTTTTAATGCAATTCTGGTTTTTTTATTACATTGGCATTCTGAAACTCTCATCAAGATTGGGACTTGAAGTATCAAACACTGAATGAAGACATATAAGTGGCCTATAATCAAAAGAGTTTACAGTCTACAAAGCAAAAATAACAAGAGAAATTAAGATGGGCCTCCTCCTTTTTTACAGATAAAAGCATTGGCACCTAATCTTCAGAGAGTTAGAAAGGAACTTTTTCTTTGAAAAGATGCAGTTCCAGAGATCTGCAAAGCAGTTATTGTTTTTCATGTTACAGTGGTAGTTTCTTGCTGTTTCAGTCACAGACCAAACTCGTACTATATCAATGAAAACATAAAACCCCCAAATGACTGGACATCATTCCATAACAATTTGGTGAATACGTTGACTATTCAGTTATCCATTCCTTCTTACCACCTGATCTTCGCTCTTATTAAAAAGAAGATAGAGTGGTCCTCTTATCTTTTTAACTTGTCGTCTTTTCTACCAGTACTGAGATAACAGAGAATATGTCTTCTTTTATTTCTAGTAATTAGAGTAGGTATTTCAACTATATCAAAGAAAAGAATACTTTTGTTATCATGTGATTGCCAGCACCTGTGTAAATCAAGGGGGGAAAAAAATCTAAGAATGTTCATGTTCTCTAACCACTGTAAATGGAAATGGAAAAGGTCTTCAAGAACTAGAGACCTAAGGTGCATACTATTAGTGTGGTGCATTAGCGAAGTACCAACATGTGAAATGATTTTTCAGGTGGAACTGTAATACAATCACACCACTAGAGAAAAACATACAAGGTTTCAGATACTTTGTTAGTGAGGTTTCGACTAGTAATTTCCCTTTTTCTGAATAATTGTTGAAATTTCTATTTGGCCTTAGTTGTTTTCAACTGCTCCCCCAAACCCCTGTTCGCTGGAAGCTTGCTTTCTCCTTGTGAGTTTTTACACAAAGCAGAGATTTTAACACGCCTATTAAAAGTATAGGTTGGTCCTGGTTTTATCTACCATGCTTGTTTATAAAGTATTCTTTCATGGCTGAACTGATCTATCCGGACATGTTACATGGATGTTTTAGAGCTAGAGTCTTGGTTTCCTGAAAAGAATAGATAATTTTGCCTTGTACAGGTCCTTCCTAAACTGTGGTCCATGCAGACTGAGCTGGAGATTATCTTGACTTCTAATGCTTTTACATCTGTTCAAACTCTGCTGTGTGAAGAAGAGCCCTAGGGCTTGTAGAAGCATTTGTCAGCAAGCAAAAAAGTGCATATTGCTGTGCCTATCAGGAACCATTATTATTCAGTGTAGAGCAAGATGAGCAGAAATAAGTCACATTCAGAGAATAACTGTACTAACAAAAATGGGATTTTTCAAAAGAGAGAGTCTTTCCCTGGAGTTTTTCCTTGTGCTAGTTATATGTGACAACTATACCATACAACATCAGGAGAAGAGAAATAGTAACATGGTTTCATCCATAGAAGAGAAGAAATGAGTCGCCTATTAGGGAGGTATGTATAGGGGAACAGAGAAGGAGAAAAGATAGGAGGAGAGGAAGATGAAATGAAAAGCAGAAAGCTCTCCTCTTAAGCCTTTTCAATGACGGCAAAGCTGCCTTCAGTTCAAATTAAAATAAAGAGAGAAATGCTTCTGCTCTTCAGTAACTGTTGCAATTACTGGGTGGGGGATGTTGCTTTTCAGCTGTGAATGGGAGGAAAGATATCCAAAAATAATGTTTTAAATGTGGTGCATGCTATGCAAAAGTTTAAAAAATACTCTAGAGTCAACATGAGATTGAAAGCACAAGCTCATTAATTTATATTCTGTGTGGGCAGGATTTTGCTTTTTCTTACGGGAAGGTGGGCCATAAGTCTGCATTTCTTCTGTGGGTGAACAGCCCTATAAGTTTTGTTTCTGTCCCCAGATTGTAGTGGTGTAGAGGGTTTTGTAGCTGTCTGGTTATTCACTCTCTTTATAACTAACTGTTTGCTTTTTGTATTGCCATTCCATAATCTCCTGTCTCTCTGTAACTTTTCATTTTGTGTTTTGTTTCCTTCCTCGCTTTTTCTTTCCATTTATACTGTCACGTCCTGGTTCCACGAGTTGTTTTGTTTTGTACGTGTGGGGGTTTTTTTGACTATGCCTTTTCTCAGAAAGCACGCCTCCCGCAAATTGCACCCTCCCTACCAGGTGTCGGTCCCTGCACCGCAACACGTAGGGGGGTTTGTGTGGGACTTCCTGGGAAAGTGAGTGCTCTATAAGGCTTCTGTTTCCTACGGGATGGAATGTCACTGCTGGCTGCCCGGCTGCTGCTGCTGCTGCTGTTTGGGTCTGCTGCAATTACGCTTTTTTTCTTAGGTCAAACAGGAACTAGTTATGTCAAGTACAAGCTCTAACAGTCTCTGCGTTCAACTCATGTCACAGTGGTTAGGACCGCGGTCCAAAGGAGGTTTGCTGCTGTTCTCCCCAATTTGAACTCGATGGAAGCTGTTGCTTTTTATTCTAATTCTCTTGCTCTGTTTTACCTTTGGTTCTAATCTCTGCTATCAGTTCTGCCTGAACCAGCTAAAACTCAAGTGTTCTAAAATGTGTCATTGATAGAGGTCAGTATTGCCTTATTCTTGAGTTTAATTGCGATTATTATCCTGTAATTAAAAAAAAAAGAGAGAGAGAAAGAAAGAAAAATTATGCTAGTCATCTGGAACATGGCCATCACAGCCTTCAGATGGGTAGTTTATGCACAGAGATATTTGTATGCATATATTGTGCAAATAGGAACTGACTCTGTATGTACTTGAGAGGTGGCAGTAAATACATGTGTCTGTGTTGCTTCAGAAGTAAGCACTGAGTGAATATATATGGAAATCCTGGTTCCAGTCACAGACTTGAAATTGATTTTAAATTGGCATGCTTGCTATATATGATAGGTAGTCCTTGTAAGGGCATAGGGCACCACCACTTTTTTTCCTGAAGGAAATTTGACTTTGATTTGGGAACCAGTAAGACAGCACCCAGCTTTGGAATACCAGCAGCCCCATTAAGGACAGCTGGAAATGATGGCTATTTTGAGAGAGAGATCTAGGGGAGGTTTTCTAAAAAGAATTTAAGGATGCCCTGTTCAAGAAGAAACCTTCAAACTTTTGATGTGTAGCAGCCAAAAGATACTTCTCATCTTAAGTATTTCTTCTCAACAGTAAATAAAAATAAAAGGTTAAAAAACACAGGGTGATCTAGAAGGAGCGTTGAAAAATGTGGACAGCAGAAGGAAGTATCTTACTCTGTATGTCTATAAGATGGTGATATGTTTGTGTAGTGGTCTTTGAAGGATAGATGGAGAGAGAAATTAACTGCATGTTCCATCAGCTTTATGGTTTCCTAGAATAGTGTAAAGAAAACTATACTAGTAAATTATGCCCTAAGCTTAAGTCAACAATTTGAAGTTGAAATACGTATTTTCAAACCACTACTCGTATCTTATAATAATTGTCTTTGGTTTTCAAGTTGGTTGTTTCTGTGAATTTTTTAATAATTTTTTTTAGATAATTCCTAAACAAGAACCACATCAGGGCATATAAGTAATGTAAAGTAAAAGGGACGTTGTCAGATTGAAGAACAAAAGGTGTTTATAAAGTCATAATCAGCACCATTAAAGTTAACCTTGAGAAATGCTGTGACTATAATTCTGTATCATCATAGCTCATTAAAATCCTCCTAAAATTAATTGAACTCTGATTCAGGTGTAGGAGAAACTGAAATAATTAAATATCACTTTAAAACACCTTAATCCATTTTGGTACCATAAATCATAAAAGCAAATCGGATATGTTCATCTCATGGTTGCATGGTATTATTACAAGGCAGAATTTGTTGTAGTTTCTCATCCACTTCCCTCAAAAATCCCTAGTTTAAATGAATATTAAGATTCTAAGGTTTATAACTCAAAACTTAGGACTTTCCAAAAGGAAGATTGCCATGTAATTTTAATTCACCTCTTATGTGAGCCTATGTATCACAGTAAAGTGATACAGTCTTTTAACCATATGAACAAATTTTTTTCATAAGAATGCTGCCCTTGGTGTGTGAAGGACGTAGCTTAAATTGTCCCCCAAAAATCCCAGGCTAGGCTGACACCTGTCATGGAAAATTTCAGCACAATTTGTTAATATTTGGCAAGCAACTGAGAACAAGGTCTTGTAATGGAAAGAAGTGGTCAAGCCCGTAGTTAGTCCAGCCCCACCTCTGAGCAAACAGATCTATTGAATATTAATATTTTCATCATTTCCAAGCTAGGAAATGAAGAAGTAATTTCTTTCTTCTCAGTCTTGCTTTATCTTCATACAAAATGAACATTAGGCCTGAAGTCCCACATTGATTTTCGCAGAGGAAAAAAAAAATACATTTTATATCAACATAACTGCTCTAATCAGATAAGAATATAAGATGCAGACACCTTTACTTACAGGTATTTAACTTCAGACATTTGAAAGTGTGCCAATTTTCAGAAGGCCAGTGTCTGCCTTCTGAAAGTCAACCTTTGTTAAAGTGCCTTAAGATCAACACTCAAACTCACTAATTGCTTTTGAAACCTACATCTAAGAAAAGAAAAGAGAGAGCGAGAGGCTGCCAGTAATTGCAAATCCATCTGTAGAGATCACCAGATAAAAAAAGCCTTCATAGTGATTTTACGGTGACTCCTCAATCCATCCTCACCTTTTTCATATAATGGGATATCCTTTTTCCATTTGTTCTTTATTTAGCTGTCCTTTATTTCCCATTCTCTCTCTTTCCCTGTGTTTTGGGAGAAACTGAAACTTTGTGATATTGCAGAAACAGCTGTTTTAAAAAAAAAAAACAGGTCAAAGAACCCCAGTTAGTCCAGCCCTTGACACGGTGAGAGGTCAGGGCTGGTGCAGGCTTTGGTGAATGAGCTTGCTGTGTTATCCCATCATTGAACCACCTAAGCCTGGGTCCTTGCCCTAGTATTATTTCCATGTTCAAGCAGGCAGGACTGACGCTATTAAACAGAGTGATTCATCTCTATGGACCTGAGTACAGACTGTCTCCTTTGTTAAATTCAGCAATGAGCTGAAAGCATTGGTTTATCTACTATTCCAAGACCAAGGATCTGATCTTGGATCCTCCAAGAAGGACTTTACACTAGAGAAATACTTATGAGTATTGAGAGGCACTGATTGTGAACTTTTTTGAAGGCTTCTTTTCCTGCCAAATTTCCTGTGGCGTTAAAGTCCTGTTTGTTTTTGTCATTAAGTCAAGGTGGTTATCAAGCATTCCCTCTCACGCCTAAGTCTATTATCTGTAATGAATATAGGAGTTGTCATCTGATGATATATACTCTGCCTGCATTGTAGCAGTGATGGGTTTTATTTAGCAAATATCTCCCAATTCAACTGCTAGATCGGTAGAGTGTAAGAGCTATGATAAAATTAAAGTAATTATAAAATCAGAGGAGAAAGAAAATTATGTAAATAATGAGCCTCGTCTGCATATCAGGGTTTCATTGCTACCTGCCTTGACTACATCTCTTCAAAAGCTGTCTTGTAGCTTTGTTTCAGTCACCACCAAAAAACCCCTTTTATACAACTGATACAGTAAAAATGAAAGTGGCGGATCCTTACCTTGTCTTTGAGTACAGTAAGAACAAAAGGAAAATCCAGTAACCGCCAGTAAGCCAGTGAAATAACAACTTTAGTGCTCCATGGCCATCTGTGGTCATGTTTGTGCTCTTGGATCAGTGCATGCATGTGTGCATGGATGCACACACAAACCTTCCCTCTCTCTGTCTCTCCATCTCTTTCCATCCCTCTAAACATCAACTAAAAAGAAAGGAAAAGACCAGCCATCATTCTTTTTACCCAGAAAAGGTGTCAGAAGTGGTAAACATAAATAGCCTTTCTGCTTTGACTGACACAAGGAAGATCAAGTGCGTATTAATCCCTGTCAGACTACTTTGAAGGAGCAACAAAGTAGTAAATATACACAATCACTCACTGTCGAACAAGTGGAATTCAAAGGTTGACTAGAAACGTTACCTAAACTTCTCCCTAAGTACATCTGAGACTAATGTAGCAGACTCATTCCACTCCTTATAATATACAAGCATGTGGAAAAAATTATAGCTGGAATAATCAACAGCTTTTTAAATATATACATGTTTCTTAATTAAAATACTAAAGTGTTTACATCTCGCCAAGATTGATTTAAGATCAGATTTAAGTCGGCTATATCTTTAAAATTAAGGAGATGGCATTTGAAAAGCTAATGGATTTCTCCAAGACTACCATTTGGTGTTACAGTTGTTTTGTCTCCCTGTGTGACTGTTGCATCAGAGTACGCAGTTAATGGGGCTGGGCAGAAGCGCTGCTGCTGGATCTTGTAAGGAATGCTGCAAGTGTGTGTTCTTGCTCGAAGGGAAATAGCGCAAACTAAAAATGATTTGCTCTGTAATGAGCATGTCTCGGTATGTATCTGATCCTGCTTGCTTGGGGCTGCTTCCTGGGGCAGATGCTTGCTGCGCTCCTCTGCTCAATTTCACTGATGTAGCCCCGTGCACGGAGGCTTCACCTCCAGTCTCTAGCAGATCTCCACTGACTTCCTAATAGCTGGCAATTTCAGGTGTCTGCCTCGGTTTTAGTTTGAGTAATAGCACAGTTCTAGGTTTTTTCTAATTTTAATGTGCTTGCAGATATATTCCTCATTTTTGTTTGGATAAATATTATGATTATTCTAAAAATCCACATTTTAAAAAAATATTTTGAACCCCTGTAAAGAAACGTTGAAAAAGGGGCTAGCAATTACACCTTACAATTAAAATGTATTTTTCTTTGGAAGAAAGAATTTATTCCATAACAAAGTGAAGATGTAGCAATAATTATTCTCCATTCAAATCCTGTGCAGCTGGCTAAATAATACTTCTGTAGCGTACATAAAAATGCGAGTGACCTCAGCATAGCATCTCAGGTACTGTTTTGCCTTCATCTTGTGCCAGCAAAAGAAGCTACCTTTAATAGCACTTGAAAGAAGTGTGGTTCAGTCAAATTCTACAGGGCTATCCTGAAGTCTAGCCTGTATTTTTTTTCACTGTTAAGCTGAAGAAACAATATCACAATATCATTATAATAGAACCGGGAACTACAAAGCATCCCTAAAACACAAAATGAGAAGTCTTAAACTTTCATAATCTGTATTCAATAACAGTCATAAAAAAGACAGGCTTTTTTCCCCTTACCTTATTTATTCCCATATCTAACCAAGCATTTATTTTCACTTTTTTGTTCCCTTTTGTTAAATTTGTTTGACCAGTCGTAGTTCTGCAGCTCAGCTTAGAGAGTGTACTCTTGGATTTCAGTCAGAATTGTTAGTTACATGCTTTTCTAGATTAATTAACTGAGGCTTTTAGAACGTTATAACTTACTTCAGGATCAAACACCAAGATGTGGTATTTGGCATTTTGCAAGTCTCATCTTTCCCGAAATCCCCAAATAACACAGCCTTTACAGCAGCTGTCCTTGAAGAACCTGATTTGAAGAATGTTAGTTTAAAAGCCAAAGAAAAGTATCTTTACGCTAGTTTATCTGTTACAGACCAACAAGACACTTCTTAGCTGTACCTCGCTCTGAAACTGCTGCTTATACAAATTCAGTATCCTCCATTGTTGTTTGTAAAATCTATGCCAGATATAAGGACTTCACATTTCATATACACGGTTCCATATACCAAGAGTAATAAAGCATATAGCAGTTAACCTGTCCTATGGAAATATTTTTCTCCAGACCATATCCTGCCTTTTTAGAGTGAAATTTTGCTATGGGAGAAGTACAACATATGTTGTAGAAGCCAAATTGCCACTTTGGACAGCAAGACATTTACTTTTCTTCTCTTCTGTTGACTGAAAAAGAATAAAGTTTAAAATCAGATGAAAAAGATCTGTATTTGTGGCTCCTTGTTGACTTACATTGCTGTTATCAGTGAAATTGACAGCAGATGCCTATGAAAAGATATTGGAGATACTTGAAAAAAAAGCAATAATGAACCTATGGGACCTCATGTTATACAGGGAACTCCAGCATTTTGTCTTGGTCAATCCTGCTGTTGAACAATGTTGGAGAGAACTGTCAAAGATATGCCTGTTTGGTCATTATTGGTTTTAGATTGCACCTTCTATGGGAGAATTAAGACAGCAACAGTGCAGGAACAAGAGGCAGATGCTTTTTTGGTTTGTCTTTGGAAGGGTGACTTCAATGTCAGAATTAAGAAAGATGAACTTTTAGCTTTGAAAAGTCTTCAGGTCTTGAAGACTACTCCATGGTTGGGGTTTTTCTCCCTTCTATTCCCTTTTGACGAGTTTGGGTCGTCTGCAGGAAAAGTAAAAAAAAAAAAAAAAAAAAAGTGTCTTTTATCTCCATGAGGAGAGAAAATAAGCCCCAGCAGATGGCATAAATGAACACATTAGGGTTCATCTCAATAGTCAAACTCCACATTTTCAAAATGTTTGTTAGAATCCTGGAAGGAGGATACTTGCTGGTGATGTGATGTAAATCCAGAGTTTTCTACAGTTGGCTTATTCCCCTTTCCCAAGAACTGTTATGTGTTAGAGACTATATTCTCTACAGAAAGTTGCCTCTAAGTGAAATGGTGTAATCTAATATAAATGTCCTTTTTTTTTCTTTTTTTAAAATTTTATTTATTTTATGTCTATAAAACATGCAACTCTTTGTGTTTGTGAAGGATTGTGTGTCTGTGTGTCATTACCTGATTTAGATCTGCTTGTTTTGTCTGTATTCTTGAACTGCCTTATCTCTGGACACTTTTTTCACAAACTCTAACTCTTTTTCTTTCGCATCTCCTTCCTGGATTTGCTGCTTGCTTCAGCCTCACCTCAAGGTCAGTATTCACTTTTAATAAGGATGTTTATAAGACTATTGTCTATTCAGCTAAAATCGAGATCTCTCAGAAGATTGCACATCAGATTACATGATCTACAAAATAAAAGGTCAGAGATTTGGTTAAGTCTGTGTAGGAGGATGGGTTGGATAGGGGACACATTTAGAAGAAACTTGTACTTGAAGGAAAGAATTTATATCAAACCACTGTAAATCAATGTTTAATGCACTGGGAAGAAGGAGGAAGACTTACCAATGAAGCCTTTCAAGGAAAAAAAACTACAGGAACAGGAAGGTGAAGCAAGACAGTTTAAATATTATTGGTTTTATCTGTTACTTCAAGAAGAAAAAAGATAGAACATGAGCCATATGCTCTGATACATGCTGTTGAGTGCAAAACCAGTTCCTTTAAAATACTAGTCATCCATACTTTACCTGTTGGATTTTTATCATTGCATCTGTGTTTGAAACCTTGTAGTGATGTTGCAGAACTAGTTTTGGTGCAGTTTGAGTGTATTGTGCTGTCAGAAAGAACCAAGGACTGAGGGTTAAAGATAAATAAATTAGCAAGAGGGTAAATTTGTTGAAGGCACAAAGTGATAAACTACTGAAAAAACCTTACCGAGATACAACATCTTTTGAAGTTGTTCAGCCATGGCTCAATATTTTATTTTTATATTTTAAAAGCAGTTGCTAAACATAGATTTTGGGATTTCAGTAGAGTAGCTAGGAGTAAATGTCTATGGCCTACGTAATACAAGTCAGAGTACATGATCTAATGACCCCCAGTTGCCTTTAAAAGGCTCTGGAACCATTTTGTATTCTAGTCTTTGCTGATAAAGTCTGTTTGTAGAAAGCGTCCGTGACTCCCGATGAAGGAATGATTATAATTGTTTCAGGCAGTGTCTTTGCCCAGAAAGCCGCTATTTAATGGCTAAAGTTCTGAGTTATCAACCAACATCCGGCTTTTCTATTCCTGATTAACACTGTGAAAAATGTGGTGGTGAATGGAATCCCATGATGCTGCGATGCTGCTGACGCCTTTAAATTGTGTCGGCGTTCTGACCTTGGTTTGGCACAGACGTTGCACTTGTGGCCTTGGCTGCGTATTTTCCTTCCTCCCACAAACTGGAAAAAGATTGGAAGTTAATCATGTTGTTGTCCATCAATACCTTCCATATTCAGTGCGTCGTACTGGCATACTTGTAATTGTTGGGGAGAGGAGGGCTGTCCTTGAATGACCCTCTTTTTTCAGATCAGAGAACAGAACTGCCAGGAAGCTTTTCTTCCCGGTGAGCGTTGTCCTCTGAAATATACACAGTGTCTTTTCTTGCATGAACAGGACTTCTGTTGGGTAGTCTGTTTGCCGGTTGCCACCCTGAGTGGAGTTTGATGTGCTTTGTCTGGCCCATAAAGTCCTAAATGCTATAGAATCCATCTGTCAAAGATATTTCTGCTTCAATCCATATGGCTATAGGTTTTTATCAATACCTGCACCAATGCTAGAATTTGTGATGAACAAGAGGGAGAACCATTTTTAGGGTGTGGTTTGGGTGTGTTTTTTCAGAGACCTGCATGATTTCTCTTTCCCCAAACAATGTAACCGTAACTTTTATTTCTGTCGTCTAGAGCATATTGTAACATTTGGCTAGAGAAGATATGACTGTGGTTTGAGGTGGCCAAGTGTTAGGATCTTTGAAGAGTTTTCTGATAAGACATTAAAGAGATTGTCCATTCTGTTCTCATAGTTTCTTAGTGTGTTTATTGATTATTTTTTTTTAAATTTTTTGTCATTTTTTTAATTGATTACTATTATGGCTAGTTGCTAAGGTTTTCATATATTTGTTAAAATAAATCAAGAGTGTAAGGGAATAGGTGGAATGACTGCTCTTGGAACTACAAAATCCCTGCTGGCCAGAAACATAATGAAAAGATTCTCCTAAGGACAAGCAGGAAAATTACAGGGGTTGCAGCACCACTCGTTTTGTTTCCTATGCATTTCAGTGTTTGCCTAATTACCGTTACCTGCAACGTATGAAGAAATAGCTGTTCTCTGAAGTTACATTCTACATTAGAAGCTACTATGGGAGCCATAACTTTATTTTTCTCTTACTGGTGTAAAGCAGTTATTTTTTCCAGACATCAAAGCAAATGTGTCTTCCTGGAAAAGAACTGAATATGTGAAAAAATGTGTTAGCTATGTCTGTCTTGCAGAAACAGGAAGAAATACTTTGAGTTATATCTGTTCTCATCAAGAACAGCTTTGCTTACTGTAATCAGTGCAAAACCTCTGAATTTTCCGAGCTGTCTGTTAAGCTTTCATCATCTCTCTCCTGTTGATAAACTCGGCGAATCAGAACGTAATAGCGTAAACTGAGTCACTGTTGCTATTATGACATGTACTTACTGCTCAGAAGTCTAAGGGCCTAGCGTGGATGTCATACTGATTCACAGTAAATAAAATAGACTTGGAAGGCATGGGGATTAAAGCAGTTTTCCATAAGGCATTTTGCTGAGCATCTCTGATGACAGCTTTACATAAAGAACTTTCCAATGCTGAGTTCAAGAGTAACAAGCCAAATAACACTATTCTGGGGGTCATTACCTGCAGCAGTGAAAAAAATAGAAAAATACCACAGTCATATGCTACAGTTCTTTTAAGTGGTTCTTATGTATACATGTAACAAAAGCTGAGATGGAAAAAGATAACAAGACTGACACAATCAGGTGCTATAGTGAGGAACTGCATACTTTTCAAGGAAAGAATGAGCTATATTGATAAAGCAAAAGCAAGATTTCTAGCTTCAAATTGGGTAACAAACAGCTTAACTGATTCAATTTTTTGGGGTTTTTTTGCATTTAGCTTTAATTTATCACCGTTATTTATATCTTATCTGCTGAATAATGTTGAACATGCTATTTATCAACAATTTGTCTTTGTAGCACAGCACTGGCATGGAAAAGTAGCTGGAACTGTAGGACAGGAGGCCTCCCGCAGGAGGCTTGTCTTTTAGTGTCCTGCTTTCTACTGTCAGATTTTCTAATAGTTTACATCACGTGGTTAATGGTACTGTCTGCCACCTTTTGAAGCAAGTAATCCAGATCTTAAGAGAAATAAGTTTTCTGGATTTTTTTTCCTATACCAAAGAGAATTTCATGCAGCAGGCAGTAATAAAAAAATACTGTAAACCTTATTTCTGCACAGCAAAGTGGCTTGGTGATTAGATGAATGCAGGCTGGTGGCATGAATCCAGATAAAAGTCTCTGCTATGAGTGTCCATGTAAAATTGAATGTCAGTGTAGCAACTCAAGTGTAGCCTTATAAAATCAAAGTAAAAACAAAATACTAAATCTGAGGGGATTATTTCAGTCCTTTTTCCAGAGTCCTAAATTTATGTTAAAAAGAACACATCTAACCAACAAAGAAATATTTAAAACATATCATCCTTCTATAAGAAAACGACAGATAATATTGCATAGAAAATTAAGCAAATACAGGAAACTCGGGATACTATTCAATAATTATTAAAAAAAAAAAAAAAAGAAAAAATCGGAGTACTTCGTTGCAGGCATATAGTCTGTGGTACCTGTGGGTTTTCCATTGTGATGGAAATATCTTTATACGCTGCGCCATATACTATATCTCCAGGAAGCTGTGTATCTGAGTACTGAGAAAGTGCCTGGGCTGTCAGGAGAAATTTCACTGGAAGTGTGGCTGGCTCTTTAGTTCTGTACCTTCAGGAGACTCTGGTCTTCATTCTGCCACCGTTCTGGTTATTAACCACATGAGGAAATGATAAAAATTTCAAGCATGTTGAGTCAGCAGTGGTTAGTTTTAGCTCAGCAGAGCCAGACATTGAGTTCAAAGAAGTTTCCATTTAAATTTCCGTGGTCATCTCTAAAAAATAACAACCTCTAATAGTTGTTTTCTATTTAATATATTTTTCCTTTAATTCTACTTAGAGCAAAAATGGCTTTATGGCATTCTTTATGTTAAAAAGTACTCTGCTTGTAACAGTTGTCTATTCCTTGTGAGTGAGAAGTAAGGCATCCACAAGATGATAGTGGGGAAAGGAAGAAATGAAGGCATCAGACTTCTTGGCTGTGAAGGTTGGGTGGTGATGAGTAGGGCACAAAATAGAACTGTGGTTTTCCTTAAAACAGGTCATTGGCATAGTTTCAAATTTGCTTTAGATATAGTGATTATCAGAGCTTTCTTCCTCAGTGTGAAGTGGAATCTGTAGCTTTTCTGTCAAAGGTCCTCTTTTCTTGCCTCATTTCACTACATCTTAACAAAGCAAAATTATGCACAGCTGTACATCATCTCAGAATTCTCACTTTTCTGCAGTCTCGCATGATCTGATTTCTTTCCTATTATCTGCTGAAATTAATGTAATTACATGAGACACTGATGAGTTGTTTTTCTTTTTGTGTTATTGCTTTGTTTTCAGTACATGTATTCACAAAGCATGCAGCTTTCCTGTGGGAATTGGAACTGAGGTAGCGTTAGAAAGACACATGACTGGATATGGCACTGGGGGGGGGGTGTTTGTATGTCAGCAGTATGCTGGGAAATTTGAAGATCTCCGTGTTGAATGCTCTGAGAGATTAGAGGAATCCCTCAAAATTTGCTTTTTTCAGATATAACAAAAAAGATGTCTTTTTACCATACTATTTGAAACATCAAAATACAACATTATTTAGAATACATTTTAAAAGTGTCTTTATGTTAATATATCCCAAAGTTAACAAATTATCTGGCAGGTCATCAGAAGATTAACTGAAATTATTATTTCAACTGCATGCAACACTAAACATTTTGACTAACCCATGTGTGTCACATCACATTTAGTCAAAGGAATAAAATCTGAAGGTTATTTTTCTTCTTTAATGGCTAAGTTCTGTGTAAAAATTTATCCCCCAAAATGGCTAGATTTTTATTTCTATTAAAACTCTAAAAGCCAGGTAGGTATAGGAACAGACAGTGAATTTATGTGTCTATGGTAAAATAGTCTTGGTGCAAACATTTCCATAACTGACAGTACCAAAAGCTTTAACAGACCCTGGACTCAGCAATAGTATGATAGTTACAGAGAACTCATTTGGGCAGGAGACCTTTCCCAAAGATCACTGAAAAGGATGAGGAGCTCAGTAGCTTCTTTTCCTCCTTTTTTACTGATAAGGACTCCTTTCAGATCCCTGAGCGTAGTGGCAGAGTCTGCAGGAGTGAAGCATTACCCACAGAGGTGGAAGACCAAGTTACAGACCATTTGAAGAAATTAGAAATATGCAGATTGATGGAATCAGATCAGGTACATACAAGGTTCCTGAGGGAGCCAGCTGATGTCATAGTGAGGTCTCTTGCTATCATCTTCAAAAGCTCGTGGCTGTCAGGGAAAGATCCTCGTGACTGGCAAACATCACACCCATCTTCAAGAATGATGAGAAGGGGGATCCAGGGAGTTGCAGGCCAGTCAGTAGAACTCCAGCTGCTGGGAAGTTTTTGGAGCAGATCCTCCTGAAAGCCATCTCCAAGCACCTGAAGGACAAGAAGCTGATACAAAACAGCCAGTATGGATTTACAAGGGCAAATCATGCCTGACCAACCTGATTGCCTTCAGTGATGAGATGACTGGCTCAGAGGGGAATCAGCACTGTTTAATGTCTTTTTAATGATGTGGATGATGAGACACAATACACCTTCAAAAATTTCATGGATGATAGCAAACTGAGGGAAGTGGTTATGGGGAGTATATGCTGGAGGGCAGGGCTCCTATTTAGGGTGACCTTGACAGGCTGGAGAAATGAACTGGCAGAAGCCTCATGAAGTTCAATAAAGGCAAGCTGCAAAGCTCTGCACCTGGATTGAATAACCCCCCCATCTGTACTGGCTTGAGGGCCAACTGGTTAGAAGGCTGGTTTATAGAGGAGGACCAAGGGGTAGCTGAGGACAAGTTGAACTTGAGTCAACTGTGAAGAAAGCCAAATGCATCCTGGGCTGTATTAGCAGAAGCACAGCTAGCAGGTCAAGAGAAGTGGTTGTTTCCCTCTGCTTGACACCTGTGAGGCTGCATCTGTAATACTACGTCTTGTTTGGAGCTTCCAAGAAAGACATTGGGATAACGGAGCGAGTCCAGCAGGCAGGCTGGTGAGATGACTAGGTGCTTCGGCACATGACGTACAAGGAGGGGCAGAGAGAACTGGGTGTGTTCAAGCCTAGGAAGAGAAGCCTCATGGGAGATCATACTGTGGTCTTTCAGCTATCTAATAGGATGATCCAGAGGAGAAAGAGCCAGACTCTTCTCAGAGGCGTTCAGTAAAAGGTTGAGGGGCAACAGTTACAAACTGCAACACATTCCAATCTAAGTTCCAATGAGATAATTGGTGGGAAAAATTCACAGTGATGGTAGTCAGATACAGAAAGAGGTGCCCAGAGAGGCTGAGGAGTCCATCACCGGAGATATTCAAAACTCATCTGAACAAAGCTATGAGCAACCTGCTCTAATTTGGCCTTGTTTTGAGCAGGGGATTGAACCAGGTGACCTTCAGAGATCCCTCCAACCAAAATTACTCCATGGTTCTAATCAGTATTCTAGGACAAACTCTACAATTTTTGTGTGGGTTTGGTAAGAATTTGCTGCATAATATTGACCTTGAAAAACAGGATAAAAAAAATTATTTAATGTTATTTTATAGCACTACAGCTGTAAAAAAACAAAAAAGTAAGAAAAATATGGGGGGGGGGTCCACTGCACTTTTATTTCTTGCAAATTTCTACTTATATTCTCAGTTTTTAGACAATTTTAAAAAGCCCCAAGAATTGCTGCTTTCTGGGATAATGCATCACTATGATATGTGTCAGTGTGGTATTAATAGGCTTGTCCTTTCATAAATAATAATTTTACCTACGTTTTTCTTTCAAGATTTCTAATGTTGCCTTTATACACATGTAATGCCTGAGGACAACAGTCCCCTTCCTCCCCGTCCCCAAACATAGATGCTCTCAAACCTTATTGCTGTTAATAGAATCAGAGAAGATAAAATTGGAAATTATCTCTGTTTTCCTGTGGTTTTCTATATGCCCTCTGTAAGCTTCCCTTGCTGGCTGAGGGCTTAGACTGGGACAGGGACCTTAGATTCGACAGGGTGGGGGTTTGCTACTCTACATCTGCAGTTACCAGGTGTGCTGTTATGCCTTGTCATTTGGGTTGAAAGAACCATTTTCCATTTGCAGTATTCACATCCCTTTTTGTCACATCCTTTCTCTTGCTCAGGCTGTGGGCAAATAAAATAGAGCATACTTGACTCTGCATCTTCTCAGCTGCCCTGTTGAGGCAGAACGTGTTTCTGCTGTGAGATTTTCAGCTGGCTAGGAAATTACTCCTCGTGTGTTTAGCCTGCACCTGTGACTAAATTGAAACGCTACCTTTTGTTCTTGTGTTTCTTGTGAAGATCAAGTTCCATTTTTGACCTGCACACAAGGTGACTTCACTGCCTGAGATGAGGGCATTGGAACGCTTGTGTTTCAGATGTGCCTTTCAGTACTTTACTCATAAAATTGAGAGCATTTCTTATTACCACTGGCCGCTAGCTAATATTTTTCATCCTGATTCCTGTGAAACCAGCTTTCCTAACTGGCCTGTGAATCTTCTCTGCAAATAATTTCTCATCTTTTGAATGAAAAAATATGCTAGATAAGCATAGAGATTTTTTACAGTCATACAGTTTATACATTCAGTGCACACTCCTATTGCTATCAGTCAATTAATTTGAAATCACTCTTAATCACATTACTCTAAAATGAAAATAAAATTGCTTATTCATAAAATCCCAAGTAGGCTATTACAGATATTGCAAGATAAAAACATGCTTAACATTCTTATGCTAAGATTAAATTGGTAAGCTCTTTTTTTCCCCTTTTCCTTTCTATTCTATGGCTCTCTTCCATTTCATTGTCCTGACAGGGTGGTGTAGTCAAGTATTCCCTCCTTCTGCATAACATGTTCTTCATTTGCAAACAATGGAAGGCCCCTTTCATGCTGGAATATGTCAGCTTTTCTAGCCAGTCTTATTCTTGAAGTACCTCAGGTAATTCAGACAGATTTAATCATGCTCTCAGAAACTTACTTCATTTCCTTCTTATCCAGCAGATAGGCCGTTATTCTTAATTAAAAGAAATGTTTTTTCACTTCCTTGGAGAAGAAAATATTTCCAGTTGTCACTTTCTGTTCATGACTGGCTAATTAATTCCTAGCTCTAAGGGGTTAAGTGCCACCTATCCCTTTAGTGACTCAGCATACTCAGTTCAAAGTAAAGTGTTTTTACATGGAACATTATTATGTATCTATTTACAATAGTGAACAGATTTGATAGAAACTGGAACCAAGCATCATGGTAGTTTTGGGGTGGCAGTGGGGTTGGAGTCATTCAGTTCCAGCATCCTTCTTTCAAGCATCCTGGAATGAACTTGATCATTACAAGTAACCTATCTCCTTTTTAAAAAACCAAGAGTGAGAAAGAATTAGAAATTTGAGTTGCAAAATACTCTCTGTAGATAGACCAGAAGAGCCTCATTTGGCCCTAGAAATTACAGCTGCCAACAACTGGCAGTTGCCAAGCCAGTGTGCTCAGTGCCAGCCTTGACAAAAGATCGCAAAAGGTGCCAATCCAACGGAAAATTGAGGCTGCTTTCCTGCTAGTTCCTATTCCCCTGTGTTGCTCAGCTCCCTCCTAGCATGTAAACTTCTGACTTCTCAAAGCCGTGGATTTACGGTAGCTCACCAGATGGTAACTCTGAAAAGCATATGTTCTCTTCCTTAGCTTTCAGCATCAGTCCAACTTGTAGCTTTATCAGTCCCACTGGCACTAATAGCACTGACCAGATTGTTTCCGTTCTGAATGCCAGCAAAACTCAGATTGTCTGCAAACTGCCCCTTGCTTTTTTAATGTCTGGAGTTGTTCATGCCATGTTTGATGAAGTCCCACATGCTGGGAACTAAAAGAGAGGTGACATAATGCAACTTTACCCTACAAGTATATGTAAGGCTAAAGAATCTTAGCCACGCAGGCTTCAGTGCGGATGCTGTATCTTTGAAAATACATTCTTTTGGGGGCATCTCGTGTCATACATTTTCTCTTTTACCAATATTGTGTTCAGTGTTGTTTGGTTCTTTCTCTAGGCTGGCCTGCCTTACTCTGTAATAATCTGCATTATATGCTCACTTAGTTCCTTTAGTCTGCAATGTTTAAAAAAAAAGTGTATTCTGTTTAATTTTTGAATTTTCAGTTGGTAGGATTCTTAGGTTTGTTGGATGTGCCTGAATTCCTCAGGTAATTGTACCAAATAAATAACAGCATTAATGTTGTTAACTTATAGCCAACTACTAGATAGATATGCACATTTAATTCACTTTTCAGTGTGTAATTTTTCGCTTTGCATAGATAATACCAGCAGAATGTTAGTAATACCACATAGAGACCTGAATAAACAGTTTAGAAATAAATCTTTATTATTATTATTACTATTATTGTTATTATTATTACTAACTCCTTCTAGCAGTATATATAAAGGGTATAAGAGCAAACACTTTTTCAGTATTTGACATGTCAACATATTTTAAAGGATTGATACCTCATTAATAAACATAAGGTGTCTTTTCTTTTAGCACTGCTTGCTTGCTCCCTGTTCTCTTGCACCTTGCACAGAAAATCTTTTTTTCTTTCTCATCATTTACTTTTAGGCCATCCTGTATGAAAAAACTGGGAGAGAGCATTAAACGAACTTACTAGTAAAAACTTTATTAGGCTACTGCAAAATGACGCTTTATACTGCAAAAGTGGCCACTGACTCGGAATGTGAAAAAAAATGGATTTTTCTGGTGCATTTGGAGTACAACACTTATGTAATAACTGCAACATTTTATGTAATGTCTTCTTAAAGAAATGTTTCATGATCATATCTCACAATCAAAGGGACTGTTCCCTACATTATAAGTTATAGGCATAGTTTTTGTAGAGACCATGCAGTGGCATTATATAAAGGTTATCAGTGAGATGCAAATAACTGTTGTTTTTTACTCCTTAGTTTACGACATGCCTTCTTCCCTTTCTCGTATCTCTTGCTTTCAGCACAGATTTCACATTTTAATATGGAATATGCAGATGTCTTTGCTCAAAGAAATGGGGCATGGCACACAGTTTTTGACAGTTTGTTTCCTTTGACTGCTTATTTCCATGTTCTTTTTGAGTATGCTTGGATCACGTGAACAAATGACAGCTGAAACGTAGCTGAAGGAGTCTGCTTTGTATTTTTAAATACTTAAAGCTTCAAACATTACTGTAACTTGGGCAAAAACCTTATAGTGTGAACAACAGCCAAAAATTTGGAAGATCATTTTAAAGTATTCCTGTGTTGGTTGACGTTAAATAGAAGGGGTAAGTACATGCTATTCCCAACTTACTCTATTTTTTCTCCTAAATTATGTTGTGAGGCTTTTGATAGCATCATCTGTTTTGGTTAAATTTCCCACACTTACTTGTACAGGTACATCAGACTCTTGTTGAATGCATTAAATTTTCCTAAAAGTTACTTCTTTTCTGTGTCTATAAAGAAACAGCAGATACCCAAACTCAGAACCATTCTCACTATCAACTTTAAGTTTATTTTCCTCAGAATAAACACCTCCTGAGGCAAAAAAATTTTGCCTTGTGGTAGCTGCAGTTCAGATCCCATCCAAACTGGACTCCTGCCATCCCTCAGTCTCCTCATGCACCCTGGTCAGAACCAAAGATTTCCTCAGTGCCTCTAAAACTGAAACTTAGCACCAGCAGTGAAGGTTTCTTGATGTTCTTGTGCCCTTGTTTTGGGAAGTCCAGAAAGGAGCCTTGGGTATCAGTGCTATAAGACTATCAGACCTATAAAAAGCTATCGACCTATGAAACTAGAGCAATTCATGCCACTTGCTGGTCTCAGTGGCGTGTCTTGTGAAGACCTGGAAGGTCACCTCTGAGGAAAGCTGCGGTTTACCATGGAAGAGCGCATCAGGGGTAAATTCTTGGCAGATCAGCTTGTTGTCTTCTCTCCTTCAGAGGGACTGAAACAGTTTTGGGAGCACATATGAATTGCTAGTACTTTTCCATTACAGATGCAATCTTCCCCAGATCCATTTTTATCTTTTTATCTTTTTTTTTTTTTTTAAATGGACATAAATACATCTTACTAGTTTGCAAATATCTGCAAGGAAAATCTAATCTTGAGCCAAGAGATACTGAGTTTGATTAAAGCAACATGGCTTTTTAATTTTTTTAATTAGTTTAAAGAGTCTATACACTGCTACATTCTTCCTTACGCCTGTCTGCACAAGCAGAAAGCAATCAACAGCAAAAAACCCCACCAAAACCTTTAAAGGGATTTCAGTTGATTTCTTGAAAATTCCAAAGAGGAAGGAGTGTGTTTTCTTCTGCATCTTGGAATAGTGGAGGATGCTTTTTGAATTTTAGGTAGAGAAATTTTATTTCAAAACAGAAGGAGACTGGAACTCTCCTCTTGTCTTTCTGTATCCTGTTTTGACCATAGCATCAGTAATTCTTGATAAGATTTTCAACGCTTAATATCTCTCAACCTGCAATGTATGTCTTCATATAAAAAGACAGATAATTTATAGAAAAATATATGAGATTCCTGTTAGGAATATTTTTCTTGATAGCAAAGGCTGTTGTTATCTTTCCTAAAGATTAGGAGTGTTCCCCAATTACTTGGAAGATTAATTCATTGAAGGGAGGCAGAAAATATCTCAGTGACAGGCTACAGCAAGGCAGTTGCCCTGGTAAGGGGATCAGCTCAATTAAAATCTTAATTTTGCCTCATTTGTCTCAAGGTCACCAAATAAAAACTAGTTCATTGGAGTAGTGCAGTTGTATAGATAAAGAATTAATCTTCCTCAGTAGATACTCTGAACTGGAGATAATTTAATGAACTTTGTAATCACTGAGGGTATCAGCGAGAGTATATTTCAGATGTCTGAAACATGGGGCATCTTGTCACCGGATTTTTTTTTTCTGTGCTCCTTCAGAATGTGTTAAAAAAAGATATATTTATTCAAAATACTCATGAACATACTTACTAGTTCTGTAGCAGATCCACTTACTGTGAAATGGTAGAAATCCCTCCTCAAATGCGTAAGCCGGTAACCTTGTCCATGCACATTACCAAGGCTATTACAGAAATGTCCGATGAAGAGATAGTCATAAATGTTGCTTGCAACACTCACTGAGTTCTTCAGAAACCCAGTGGCGTTCCCTCAACTTGCAAAGTATTCCTAGCTGTATTCTGGAGTCCTACAGCTGACAGACAGAGAAGACAGCATTACAGCTATGTCAGAGAAGGAGGAACTAAGCCATCTGCACTATTTAGATAGGAGGTTCAGCCCTCTCTGTGGTATATTTATTACAAATAATGCTGCTGTCCCCCATTTTCCAGGCAGTCAAAAGTCTGTAACAAATCATCTCAGTAGGCACTCTTCATATTAACCTGATGTGAGCTGTCAAACCCAGTGCTACAGAATGTGTTTCATAAGAGGAGATACCTCTTAATAAATCTGTTTGCTAAGCACCCGAAAGAAATATGCCAAACATGCCTTTCTGAGAGACATTGTGGCCTGCATTCGTTACCAGAAATTGGTCTCACCCCGTGGATACCAAAATAGAGCTGTATACTTCCCATCTCAGATTCTCATGATAATGAAGATGCTGTAGCAAGGTACAGTTTGATGAGCGTGATAACGTTGCTTTTCAGTCAACCCCATCCTTGTGCATACTTTTCCCAGTATAGTCTCTGGGAGTGGCCAGCTTTGGATCAGATTTGGTACAGCTTCTTTATAGCTAGCAGGGTAAACACTTTTCCATTCACATCTATTGAGAGAATCTGTTTGAAAGATTCTTCTTGAAAACAATTTTGTTTTTAAGGAGATAAGCTAAATTATGTAAGTTTTTTATTTGGGCGTCTCAGCAACATAAAATCATCAGGCTTTTAGCCCTGAAATGGACTGGTTTATATTTTTTCAGACTGATGCTGCTAGCATCACTGTCCTCACATCCTTTTCTTAGAGCAAGACTCTCAATGTTCTCGTGCATGTTTTTCTTTTGTATCAGAAATCCTCTTCCACTGAGTTGGTGCATTCCCTGTGCTTTCTTTTTTGTCCTTGGCAACTGCTCGGTTTAATACCTTTTGCTGAAGACTGGATTTTCAGTAGCTGTCAGCTTGAAAGCATAAGATGGATCTTGATTCTTTAACATATGCTATTTCAAAATGACAGGATAATAACTGTTATCCCAAATTTTTGTAAATTTTTAGAAGAGGACTATTCTCTCTTGATAGCTTGTTCAGTATATGCTGTGAGGCGAACATAAGCTACTCTAGCATGATTCTTAAGTGCTTTGCTTTTAAAATTTTGTTCTCCTTGCATTATATTTCATTTTTGGTTTTGTTTCAATGGCTGATTTTTACATTCGATTTTTCTTTTAATTATTGGTTGTATCAGGTATTATTCTAGAAGGAATGAAAAGATTGCATACCCGTATGAAAGAAAACAACTGCTGTATTGTGATTTGTTTTCTTTTCTGGCTAGTGGGACTGCAGTTGAGAGAGACATGTGTGATCTCAGATCACAAAAATACCCTCTGAAACCTCAATAAAATGCCATTCATAAGGAAGATTTTATTGCTGTTTAGAAAATACTTTTTTCAGCCAAATGGTGCAGGTCTCTTGAGCAGAGAGTGACTGGCTGTGTGTGATCTGTTCACAGGGCCGTTGGCTTGTGCACTGGAGTTAAAGGTAAAAAGAACAGCACCCTTGGGACTTCTTCCCACACTGTTAGGGCCAAATTCAACTAACCCAGCGTGTTGCAGGGAGAAGGAATCCACATTGAGGCCTAATCAGCCATTTTATAAATGTCATTTTTGGCTTTGCATCTGTTTGCTCAATTAACAAAAGCAGAAGAAAAAATACAACAGAACAAACTTATTTGTTAAACTACTGAATGCTTTTATTAAGGTCCTTAAAGCATTAGTATTTTTCTTAAGAAAGGAACACCCATATTATTATCTAACAGATTTATTTCAGAGTTCACCTTGAGTTTGTATTTTTAATGCTCAATAAAAACTAAAGGTTGCAAGATTTTAAGGTTAAAGGTTTCTTTTCTAGTTCAATTGCTGTCAGCTTTCAAAACTAATTACAGAACTTGCCATATAATTAATTTGATATTTAATCTCTGAAGCCTGATTTTGAATTTGACATCAGTTATGAAATTATGGTAACCTATTCATTATTTTCATCACAAAACTTGCTTCCTAGTAAATAGATGTGGAGATTTTAAATAGTTGGGAAGCTGCACATTCTTTTTATTAGGGTTTTTTTAGCTGCACATTAGTGGGCTGAATAGGCGTAGTGGATTATATCTACAAAACTGGAATTATAGATTAGTGAAAACATGAGGTGCTATAGATGTTTACCTGACGTTTTTAGAGTGTCTTGGTTTTAGTATGTTGTATCTGGCCCTGTCTGAAAACGAACCTTTGGTTTGCTTAATTTGATATGGACTTGTTGCACTAAAATGAAGACACTTCTGTTAATCTCTGCTGTTAATCCCTCAATTTTAGCCAGTTGGTTAAGGCACCTTTTTTTTCTTCCAATTTTTTTGAGAATACTAAGACAACAGCGTTTGACTTCACCACTGTGTGTGTGTAATTGGGCTACTGCTTCGTGACTGGAGAGTAGCCTCATTTGTTCTGGTTTTGTTCAATCAAGGGATTGAAGGAAAAAATTAGTCTATTTTCCTGGAAATAGATTAGTTTGGTAGTGCTTAGAGCATGCATTTGAGACATGTGCTTCTCATCCTTAGTTAGGTTTCTCTTTCTGTTAATGTATTTATTATGTACCTTTCTCTAAATTCACTGACTGTTGATGCCACATCATTTCACTCTATCATGAGGAAAATTGTTTCCATAAATGTGTGTTCCCTACTGATCGCTGAGAAATAACATTTCACAGGGGAAGCACCTGTAGCATTCAGATTTAGCGTGTGTGGTTTTGATTATATTTCTTGGTCTTCTGCTAGACTGAATCAGAGAGATTAATACAAGAAGAGAAAAAACTTAAAAAACAATTGTATTAACCTAGAATTATGCATCGTATGGCCAAATGTGGGAGGTTGTTGTGTTTGACAATTGACATATTTTACCTCAGAGAAGCTTGGACCTGAGTTTGAAGGCCTTTAGTTACTCCTAAAGAAATTATGTTTAAAGGTAGTCGGTTAGTGCAATTATCTGTAGTGCAGGCTGATAGCTGTTTCTAGTTAGGACTTGCT
This sequence comes from Mycteria americana, assembly GCF_035582795.1. NCBI lineage: Eukaryota > Metazoa > Chordata > Aves > Ciconiiformes > Ciconiidae > Mycteria > Mycteria americana. The sequence goes on from NC_134365.1 coordinate 69,078,485, forward strand.
AATATCCTCTCATTAAACATGCCATGTAACGTTAATAACTTGTGCCACCTCACTACTTGAAATTCATTGTCTATAAACTTTATGTATTGCTAATGGGTCATGTGATGGGGTTTCTTTGAGATGTTTCTAAATGGTAGGATGGTTTGGGTTAAATTTTTTTTTATTATATTGAGTTTCTAGATTCATATGCCATGTGCTCCCCTTTCCCGTATCTTCCCCTCAGCTGTTTCTGGAAGAAAATCTTAACGTTATTTTAGATAGAGTGAGGGATGTGCTGGCTAATGTGCTGCTGCATCGGGAAGTATGCATTGATATCATGCAGATAATTCTTAACACTGAGGAAAGACAATGACCGGTGTAGAGTTGAGATCTGCTTCTAGCCTTTGACTTCCACACCTCTTGAGTCAGACACCATTAGGCTCCTGTTCCTAAAATTTGGGGCAAGCTGGTTTCCCATAGCCTTTCTAGTCTTCACCCCTTGCCCCCTCCAGTGCTGATCTGAACACACACTTTGTTTTTAAAAATCAAAGTTTCCTAGATTCAGGAAATGAAGTCCACCCTCCCCATCTCTTAAAGCCACTGTGGGACTTCTTGACTCATACAGCAGACCAGTTAAATTTTCAGGGTCTGTTAATATTTTCATTGGCATATGTTACCTTGTCATATACATGGCACAGAACAGCAAGGAACAGAGCAACAAAATGATGAGAGATTGTGGGAGGAGAGGCTCACAAGCAGAAGAGGTAACTGAGTGCTGGAGTTTGCCAGCTGTGCATCCGAACAAGAGCAACTCATTGAAAGTATGTTGATTGGTCTTTTAGCTTCTATGCAAAGTGCAACAGAGGCAGTAATATTAAACCAAGATGTTTCAAAAGCATAATGAAATTATTGTTTCTTTTACTTAGTAATTTAATGCACCGTTTTTTGACCTCAGTATAATGTTGAAGAATAGTGACAAGCTACTTAAGAAGCTGGCATTGCTAGGTAGAGCCCAACAAAGCAAAGGAAGAGGCCCGGATAATGCTTAATGTTCTAAAAGAAATAAATCCAGCCATACTGAATTCCATGTAGATCTTCAGCAGTGTGTAACTCCCCTGATCCTAATTTTTCAATGTGTAAGACAGGGAACTTTGTTCAACCTTTGGCAACTTTCCTTTGACTGTCAATCAGACACCCAGTTGTGGTGATGGGACTGTGTGATGTGGTCAGTCCTGTTTCCTTCATCACTTATTTAGCTTCCTTTCATCACTTTCTTTTTCTTGAGGTTAAGCAATTAGGCTTTCCAAACGCTGCCATCATTCTCCATGGTTTGGTGATCAACCACTGGTAAGGTGAAGTGAGTTTTGAGCAAGCTAAAGCTAAAGCAAAACCTTTCACAACAGGGGTTTTTCTTATTTTCAGAACAAAGTAACATTTTTGGGAAGGGTTTCTCCTTGGCTGCCTTCTGTTCTACTTCCCAGAATGTAAATGTTTTTCTTTGTGTACCAAAACTACAAAAAAAAAGAAGAAAAGAACCCAACCCAAAACCCAACCCAGAAACTATGTGACTGTGTTTATGATCTTTTAAATTTGTAAGTTAAGGTTAAGGATATGGCCAGCTAAAATATTCGGTGGGGAAGACCTTAAAAACAAAGAAGTGATGACGGAAATGGTGGGGGTAATGTAGTAAGTTGGTCCCTTTCCTGTGAGTTTTAAATCAATCCAACTCAGACCACTAGCATCCCATTGTGTTGATGTTGTTGATTTTTTTACGGTAAATATTTACTTTTTTTCTCACCCATCTAATCATTAGTGAACAAGACTGCTAATAAAGGTCTGGACAACTTAGCTGATTGTTTCCTGCCTTCCAGCATCTCCTTCCGGAATTTTTTCCCATTATAGTGTGTTTTGGGTTCTGACCTAAATTGCTGTAGTATTACAGTCTTTCAGATGGCTTCTCCATTTCATTCCACAAGTGAATAAATGTACTCCTCTGTGCCTCTTCGGACTACAAAGTGCTTTGAGGTCTGAAGCAATGATATCAACTTCTTCAAGGGGGGCAGCGGAGGAGGAGGTGCTGATCTCTTCTCTCTGGTGACCAGTGACAGGACACGAGGAAATGGAATGAAGCTGTGTCAGGGGAAGTTCAGGCTGGACACTAGGAAAAGGTTCTTCACTGAGAGGGTGGTCGGTCACTGGAACAGGCTCCCCAGGGAAGTGGTCACGGCACTAAGCCTGTCAGAGTTCAAGGAGCATCTGGATGACGCTCTTAGTCATATGGTTTAGTTTTAGGTAGTCCTGCAAGAAGCAGGCAGTTGGACTCGATGATCCTTATGGGTCCCTTCCAACTTGAGATATTCTATGATTCTGTATTATACATTCTAGAATCTAATATTTCATAATACAAGGCACATTGGCAATTTTAAACTAGATAATATATTACTTCATTGCATATGGTTTTCTTTGCAGTTTTTTTCAGTAACATTGACTATTGCATCAGTTTAACTTACGTTGAGGAGCAAAGTGTGCTTTAAAGCAAATGAAGTTCATCTGCCCATCAGGATTAGTAGCTGCAGCAAGACTGTCCTGTGGGTGGTGGTAATGCTACGTCAATGAAGGATCGAGCTAAACAATCTTTCTGACATGGCTGACTGACACATAGAAATATTTTCTGAGTACCTAAGTCAGATGAATAAAACAGGCTGTTTCTATACCTGTGCACAAGATCTGTATATTTTTTCTTAGTGTTTGTATTCATTAGGAAATATACTATGTGAGTATACATTTTATCTTGCAGGTAAGCTTCTGTGGTGCTTTGAATGCATTGTAAATGTATACTTATAAAAACACTGTTGTGTGTTAGGCGTATAACTGTGAAGGAAAAATATATTAAAATATAATTATAAATTCAAATTAACTTATGCATATTTTCAGTTAACATTTTGTCACCTTTTATTTTACAAGAAGAACATCTGAAATTATGCCAGAGAAGATAACCAGATGACGATAATGACGTTACATTAACATGTAGCATGAAAATCCATATGAGGAAAGAATTAACAGTTATATATGCTGATGTGCATTACAGTAAAAGATAATGAGATTAGTATGAAAATGCAAAAAATATTCATGTTAGTACAAAAAAAATTAATTTCATAAAAGCCTTAATAAATAATAGGGCCTATAAAGCAATTAATCTTATTAGGGAGGAAAACTCTTACAAAGGACTTGTAGGTAACAAAGTGACTTTTCAGGAATGCTTGATGGTCCACTGGTTTTCTATTGCCTATATTCATCTTCCTTTTTTAAAATTATTTTAAAATGTGAAATCTTCTCATTTGAACATTTTTATTACTTATTGTAATTATTTTAATTCATTCCCCATGGTGTTTGGCTGTACCTCATCACTGGAAATTCAATAATTTCATAGAGAAGTGGAAAGGTGTGGCTTTTTTTAAGTGATGCAGCTTTGTTTCATTAAAAAAAGGATAAAGTCATAGGAATTAATAGTTATTTTTAGTGTCCAGACTGAGAAATCTTACATTTTTTTTCAGCAGGCATATGGCTTAAATTGAGCACCCAGAATCAAAGGATGTGAAATGATTAAGTCTGAAAATCTTGGCCTGTCTTTAGCTAAAAGACTTTGGGGTTTATTCTTTTGAATCAGAAGCCTGATTTGGATTCTACTTCCTTTTCTCTAATATATTCCATTGTAACAGTACTTGGCATGACATACTGTGAAATGGAGAAAGATTCTAAGCAATGGAAAAGATTTTTCACATTTGAGTGCTACATTTTTTAGGAGCCGTACCTCAAAAAAAGTAATTATGTGAAAATTGCTATTAAGAAATGCAAAAGAAATTGTTATCTCTAAAATGAGTGGGATTCTTCACTATAACTCAACATAATAAACATTCTCATTAGATTTTTCTTCTTTTATGTGTGACTAGAACATTTTTTATTATTTGATTTGAGGGTGACTCTGAGAATAAACGTCTTCTGAGATGAGGTAGTTTTGCTTTTGTTAGTTTTGTAATTGTTTCTGTTGGTTCCAGTGATATCCTGCTTTAAAGCTGTATGTCATTGAACATGAACTGGCTCTCCAATTTTTATTAGAATCAACAGCATTCTTTCTCTCTCTGTCGTCCCATTTAAAAAAGATGTTTCAGTAGGAAGATGTATTTATAGTAATATTTAATGTTTTGTATCTCTCAGAAATTCATGTGCTCTTTATTTTATGATGAGAATTCCACGTGCACATTGCAGATTGGTGTTTACTCAGTTGCTGTACATACTAACACTAATGCTTTCTAGAAAACACTCGTAAATCTCTACACTGTTGCCATCATAATTAATCCATTCTCTTTTTGCTGTCTTTAATCTTGTGCAGTTTTTTCAGTTTTAATAAAACTACTCTTACAGATGAAGGATTTCTTTAAAACCTTACTATCCCTTTGACTGGGTTATGTGCTATATATATGTGTAATTGCATTCAAAAGAGTTAAAAGAACGTTAAGTTTACGAAATGAAGCTCTCAAAGTAAGGGAATTCCAGAGCTGTGTTTCTTTCTGCAGTCCTAATTAGCTTCCTTGTGCACATACATTATGACAAATCTTTATTTTCCTCTTGGCTGTCTCCTCATAGAATGTACCAGTTGCAGTGTGCTTGCTTAAGGTGCATACTTTCTGTATTTTATTTTATTCTTCCAGTTCAGTATGTGATCCAGTTCTGTACATTGTTCAGTGGTGGTGTGAAGATGAAATTGTTCTGTAACAATCATCAGTAGTATTTCAGTGTTCAAAATACCGTCTTATTGAGCAGTGATTTGGGCGATTCCTATTAATCGAGCTGTTGAGGCCTGTTGATATTAAAAATGTGTGTGTATATTTTTTAATATTTTTAATATTGTTTATATGTATAAAAATGTGGTTCTCTGGCTTTGAAGACTGAAAGTTATCTGACAGAAGAAAGAGGATTCTTTACAGAATCACAGTATGGATTCTTTACAGTTTCACAGAACTTTCATGGTGCGAAGTTCAAGGGCTCTGGGCTTGTATGTGCTAAACCTTTTACATGATTATCTGCATGAAGTATTGTAAAAGTGAGAATTATCATTTGGTACCATGGGCATTGAGATAGATAAGATGTGTTTTCATGCATCAAATGACTGCAAGCCTTTTAGATTTACAGATTTCAAGTTTCACGTGACCTCAGTTTATATAGTTAAACAGTTGGGGAAATTTAGGTAATACTGTAGATACCTGTATCATTTGAAAGGTTTATTGCCCAATTTTTGTAGCTTTTTGACATCAAAGGTACAGAGTGATAGTTTTATCCTGCACATGAATTCAAGTTTCCAAACAATATGATAGTTATGAGGATTGATCTGAGTATTACAAGTACTAGGTAATTTCAAGACTTCCATCTTTAAACTGCTTTAGGAAAGCTTGAGTCTGTCTCAGAATATCTACCTAATATATTAGAAAGACGTTAATTTTGGTTCAGACATGAGAAGGTGGATGTCAATTGTATATATCCTTATAATTACTCCTTTCTTTGAAATACATATTTTGTTTGAAGATATTTTGGACCATGCGGGACATGATCTACCTCAGACATGCTCTGATGAGGGTTGTGGCTTTATTAATATTGTTGTCTCTTATCTAACCAGTAGATTACAGTAATACAGACCAGTTTCCCAACAAGGAAATCTAGGTTTGCAGGTTTATAAAAAATAAGTAATTCCCGTAATTTTAATTTAGAAGTTGAATAAGAATTCTCATGTGGGATTGAATGTGTTGGGCTGACATATTTTAATTTTCTGCGTTAACTTAGCTGTACTTCCTATGTTTGTTTTATTGGACAGATAGAACCGTGTAGTGTACAAGCTGAATTGGTGCCAACATAATATTTCCAATAAGTTGTTTAATCACTGAACAAGTCTGCTTTCAAACTGGGCAGTGTGCCCATTGCCAGTGTGCAGCACTGGGTTAGAACAACTTCACAATTATACTGGTTGTGTTTAAAAAGCATCCTGACTCAAATCAGCTGTAACTGTTGGACAAGGTAGTTAAGTATGCCAATAATTTTTTAACATCATCAGAAAAGGACTTTCCTTTTTTTCTTGGTCTCTGGAGGCCATCAGCACTTTTTCACACTAATAGAAGTTTGTTTAGCACCAAGGAAAAATTGCTGTCTTTGCAATTTTCCTAGCTCCATTTGGCTTACATGGCAAAAAGAAGAGCTCAGTGTTGAACCTACATTTTTTTGGAAGAACGCAAAGCACTGACTAGCCATATGCCACTTAATTTGAACATATATATCGCAAAGAGATATGTTCTTGATCATACTTTTGTTATGAGTTCTGAAGAAAATATTAAAGCAATCAGAGTTGTTTGTGATCTGTTCTAAAAGTATTTCTGAAATACAGAAGAAACATTCATCCCTCTCTGTGTGGATAACATACCAGATAGGAAGCTAGTATATCGTTCTGCTTTCTAAACAGTAAATTAAAGAGCCGTCTCTACTACTTGCATGATGTTTTGGGGAAATCTTGCGACCGAAGAATCTGTCTTTTATTCCAAAATCCAAACTCCAGATATAATTATGGAGAAAAGGGCTGAGGAAGCAAAGCTAGCCTGTTTTGTTTTGATTGGACTAAAAGTTTAGACTTAAGTTCTCTGTGGTCAGGAGGTTGAGATTAAAGGGTCTGTAATTAGATTCAATACTCCATGTGTCTTAATGCCCAGAAAGGCCAAACCCTGTCTGTAGGCAATGGTAGTTGCCAGGATCATCAAAAATAATTCATAGATGCAAGTGAAAAGGAAATTATGCACGCTTTCTGAAATAGTTTGTTCTTACTTGCTCTGTCTTGTTTCTGTAAAAAGAAAGGATAGGAAATCCCTCAAAATATCTAGTAAACAAGTAGAACTTGAGGTTGAAAAGAAATAGTTTTACTTCTGGAAACAGATTGCCTAGATCTTGTAGGTAGTCCTCTATATTCAAGTCATGTTTCATTAGTTTTTCCTTTTGATCCTTCTATTTTCCTTACATTAGATTGAGTGGTACCCAAAGCAAAACGGGCTATTAAATGTCTGCATTTTTTATATGTACATGTGTGGATGAACAGTGAAAAGATTTCTACATAGCACATACTGTATCATCACAAGAGGGCAGGTGCATCTTTTGATTAATAGTTTATACCAAACAATAATTAAGGTTTTTGTTTCAGAAATTTCTACATTTAGGTTAATGGTAATGAGCAAAATGAAGCATTCTTTTGTCTGAATTAACAGCTGAGGGTAACACTTGAGGATGAGTTTGGTGTTGGTGACCTTCTGCAAACGAAGTGATGGTACTTGAGGGTTCCACTCTTCCCCAGTCCAGCTGCCCGGCGCTGGAGCTGACGGGAAGCATGCTCTGGACCACGCTCTGAGTGCTCTTCTCTTTTACAGGCAAGTTAAAGATCAAAATAAGAAAGTAGCAAATCTGAAGCACAAAGAGCAAGTGGAGAAAAAGAAGAGTGCACAGATGCTGGAGGAGGCCAGGAGACGAGAGGATAATCTTAATGACAGCTCCCAACAGCTTCAGGTAACATGGGAATTGAACTAAAGCGATGTGGCCAATCAGCCAGGCTTAGCTACCTCACCCTCTGCTGTACCTCCTGATCCATTTTCATAGCTGTTACCTAAGAAATTTGTTACTGATTGTTTAAAAGGGCACATCTATCCCAGAGCACTTCAAAGAAAGCAGCCGCTCTCAGTTGACTTCATAGCTTACCCCATTTTCATAAAAGGGAAAAATAGTTTTAACTGTCATCTCAGTTATGAAGTGCATCATTGAAATAATTTCATCATTTCAGCATTGAGATTGGTCTGGCATTTCTTTCTTCACTGCTCTTCTAACAGCCTTTTTCTTTAGCTGTTTTGTGTATTTTCCCGGCTGGTTTTACCTTATACTGGTGCCTTTTCTTCAGTAAATGAAAGATAACCAAGTAAGTATTCTTACGGTAAATTGAAATTATTGTGAGGTGACTGGAGGACCATGTTTTCTGTGTTTACTCATCCTTGTTTGACAGTGAAATCCTACTCTACCTCATGAATTCTTGGTATGCTTACTAGTCAGTTTGCTTTATTTCTGAAATGATAATATGCTGCTGCCCTGCAGAATCATCTAGTTACCTCAAATCTACCTAGGCATATGAAAGTCACCAGTATGAAAGCAAGTCAAATATTTCTCAGTGTGCTATATGTTGATATTAGCTGTAGGTTTATCAAATGGTAAGTTTTCAAGTGCTGTCATAAAAATGTTAAACTATTGCCATGAAATAAAGCGAAGATACGTGATGCTAAGTGAGGAGATAATAAGTATTTTGCCTGTGATTTCTTTAATTTACAAAAATAACTTTCCTTTTGGTGAGTGAAAATAAACATGGAAACAGTAATCTACCCTTGAGAGCTTTTAAAATTATTTTTTAAATCTTTAGAGATCAAGCCTTCTCATAGGTGTTTTCCTTTGTTATCCTAGGTTAAATCCTGTTTCTTGTAACCGGCTACATATCTTAATACGTCTACAATGAAGGCATAGAATAAATCCTAATAGTGCACTAGCAAAGATAAATCCCCTCCTTAATTTAAACAGATACTTCTTTACTCTGTTCTGTGGAATCCCAGGGGGATGGTTTCAACTCTTTAAGAACTTTTGAAAGAACCACAGAAACATGTGTCCATGTGGAATGCTCTCAGATGCACCATTTTGTGGTTTCCCCCCCCCCCCAGTTCCAGTCCAGGCACTGAAATAGTTAAGTTCCAAGTGTATGAAAATGATTTCATAACTGCAGACTTTTATAAAAGGCCAGGATGTGACATTTCTACATCTGCTAATGGGTTTTGTGGCTGTAATGCTATGGCAATCCACAAGGCTCTCGTTATGTGGCAGCTTAAGTTCAAATAGCACAATCCTCCTTGTATTAGTGCAATGTCTTTGAAAATTCCTAAAACTAATACAATATTTGGTTGGATTTGTAATCTGCATTTGAGTAAATCTATATTTTAAGTTTGAAAAGATAAGTGGTACTTGACATTTGCCTTGCAATTATGTGCATAGTGTATTTATCAAATGATGCCGTTCCACAAGATCATCTTTTTTGTTTTGATGTAGCACTTCCGTATTTTAAAAGGTGAGGCTTTCTTTTCTGGCTTTTTTCCCCACAATTATTCTTTCCCTTTTCATTTTTCACAAATCGAATGCATTGGAAAAAGCCTGAAATTTGTTTTTTCTCAGCTCCTATTTGCCTACTAAAATTGCTCTTTTTTTTTTTCCCCCCAAACAGTAAGTTATGTAATGTATTTGTGCAACTACACATAGCAATGGACAGACAGTGATATTCTGGTTACTGATAATTTAAGTCCTGGTAAAACTGTTTAACACCAGTTTCTGATACTTCAAAGAGATTGTACAGCTTTGGCGGCAGCAGTGAGGCAGCTTTTCCTCAGAAATTAGGTGGCAAAAAATGGTGCTGCTTTGTATCAGAGTTGTTTAAGAATGTATAGCTGTCCTTGCAACGTACTATCCAATTCTTTACTCAAAGTGTTTTAGCAGTAGAGGGATCATAAATATAAAACTACGGATAGCATAGTTAGCATAATTTTACTCTAAATATTTCCTCTTTTTTAATTTCAAAGTAAGCAACTTATGTCTAGGAACAAGAAACAAATAACCAGTTGCCTCATTTGAGGAAGCCAAGTTGTTTGATATCTTCCTCTTTTTCTCCAGTGTTACTTTGTTGTAGGTTGGTGGTCCGATAGGGAAGCTCAACTTGGGAACAAAGATGTTGAAGTGTATAATTTTATTATCTTTAGCTTTATATTCAGGTTTTCCAATTAGAGATGTCTATACAGCAGTACATACTTTTTTCCACTTTGCTTATATTGTGTTTTATTCTGCACTGGTGTCTGTTGCTTTCTGTAATAATTATATGCAAGTATTTCTGAGATTAAAAATAGACATTCTTAGATGCATATAAAAATGTAAGATTGAAGTGGGATGTGATGGTCAACAATGAAGTGTGTAAGTTATGATAGTATTAATATTACTTGATTTTCCCTAGTGCCTTTCCTGCTTTTGTGAACCTAATTGTCCTGTTTGGGTGGGCTCGATTTTAGAGAGCCTTTCCCCATATTCAACACAAGGCTGAAGGGAATGCTTTCATTCACAGATGAAAAAGGTCTGTATGCTCTAATGAAAATATCAGGCTAAGGTAAAATATGGAGTGTTTAATGACAAGTGACAGGTTCAATAAAAACTCCTTCCTTTAGAAGAGCCCTCTGCTTATAGCCTCCCTCTCTCAAGGACTGCAACGTTTTCGTTTCCTGGAAGTAAAATTTACCCAGGACCACATTTCAATTTGTTAGTTATGGAGACCTGTCTTCTCCATAGACTCTAAAGGGCACAGCCTTCTAATCGATTAAAAAAAAAAAATTAAAACCTGAGAGGAATGTAGAAATTTTTTTTGGTTTTTTTTTTATGCAACCATTGTTGGCTTTGGGGTCAGGACACACAAGCACCAATTTCAGATAATTTTGGTCTTGGTGGTTTTGGCTGGAATTAATAATAAGACATTATGAAATGCTTAAAAATATATGATCTGCATGTTCTTCGGTTGACCGTCTGCAATCCAGTCAAATAAACACGCTCCCAAGCACATACTCCACTCCTCCTCTCTCTGTCCCTAACAGGCATGTGGTTTCTTTCTTCCTGAGTCCAGTAACAAAATGTTCGTTTATTCAGAGAGCTCTGATGATGGAAATTTGGTATTTTGGGGAGTGGGGGAAGAATGAAAACCATAATGTCTCAATTCTAGTGAGATGGATAAATGGCTTTCCAAATTTGTCTTTTCCTCCTGGGTTCCCTTAAACCACAACTCTCCAGAGATCTGAGAGGTTAACGAGTGTCTGGTCTATAAGCAGGATAAAAAAAACAAGCTGTTGGGCTGGAGTAGAAAATTTCTGCTTCAAGAAACTAAAGCTTGGCTATTGTGAAAAGGAATTGATGTGCTGTCTTGTCCTAGAAAGGTAACATTTACTGAAATTTCATTGTATTTGAATGGGTACTTGGAACTGACGTCTGGAAGGTAGTATGCATATTTTCTTGTTCTATCACTCCAGCATCTTCCAGAGTTTTTAGGAGGAATTTTCAGAATATCCTGTGGCATGGAGTTGCGTACTATTGGATCTGTATTGCAGCAGCTATCCATCAGTCTCTAACTGCTGCTGACAAACTATATGTCCAGAAGCTGTGTAAAATATATTTGAATGCTTTAGTGAACAACTGTAGCACTGAGTAAATTTTTTTTTTCTTCTTTTTCCACACCCAAATTTAGATAATTTAATGTATAATTCCTAATCCATGAATTATATACTCAGGTATATGTTGTTTGTTCCTTGTGATTATATAATTCTTTTATCATATTGAGCATTAAATAGGAAAAATATCCTTCTAGTGGAAAGAACTGAATTTTCAATCTACACAAATGTGCGATTTTTTGTTCAGTAATGCTTTTACTGGAATCCAGACAAAGCTCAATGAAATGGATAGGTAGCCAAATACCTCCTCATCAAATGAACCTTCTAAATTCATTAAATATCAGGAACTCTTTGTTCTGAGGCACCATAGCAAGTACACACAGTTAATATCAACATCCCAAAATCTGAAAACCCAAGTGAAACCCAGTACCTCCAGTCTTAAATTACTGAAGAACTTCCTCTTGACATGCTATGATTGGATATTGAGGGGTAGGGTGACTGAAGTTTTTTCGTCTGATCTGTTGATGGTAATACCATGCCATGATGAAAATGGTGGTTTGTCGTCTTTCGGCTGTTAGTAAAGAGAGAACGTGCTTCCCTAATTAAGTTCATAAACTTGGGTTTGGACAGTGTGTACAAAGCTTCTGAAGAAACAGTTAGATTTGAAGAAAAGCTTTCCGAACTTAAAGTTCGAGATTTCCTCCATAACTTTCTAGGCATCATCAGCTTTGAAGCGAATTGGTTATGCTAGTTAAATGGTGTTACATGTTTTCCTGCGTAAGTGAATTTCAAGTGCTGAGTTCCTGGCTAATTTCTCTTCCATATAGACCACTGCCATATCAGATTCCAGCCTTGCCTGCCAGCTGAGTGGAGCACACTTTCTTTATCCCTCGGATAGCACAGCTCAACATGTTAAGGCACATGAAACTGTCAGCTACTTCATTTCAGCCTGGTAGAAATCTATTCTTTAATGCCGTCTTGCATCTGCAGGATTTATTCCAGAGAACAGTCTGACGTATCAGACCTGTATTTTCTCATTGAGCTCAGATCCATCTTTGGGCATTATTCAGATCAAAATGTTCTTTTTCTCTCCCTTCTTCTCCCAGTACTTTTTAGACATTAATTACATCGGGGAGAAGTTTTGGCCTCCCTGTCCCTGGATACTTTTCTGTGCTGCCCAGCCTTGTGGGTGTTAGTGTTCCTTGGGCCTGACTAGATGCCATTAACACCTACGCAGGTGGCTATAATTTCACTAAATGGCATATTCAGTTCTAGGTCATCCTCCTTCTGTCCTCTAGGACAGAACTCGTGATGTAAAGTGCTGAGAGGATATGAGTTCGCTTTGCAGTTCAGTTTTTAAGAAATTTGTTAGCATTTTTGAAGAGGTAACTTGTTCGTGTCAGTCACCAGATCATTCCTAGCTCACCATAAAGGATGAGACTTAGCATTGTTACATGTTCTTGATAATTAAGCAAAAATATGATTCTGAGTTCACAGTTTATGCGAATTGGAGTTTTACTGTCTGTGTCTCAGTATTGTGTAGGACTTTTGTTAATGAAAATGCAGCGGGTATGAACAAATACAGGCTCTAAAGAACAATTATGCCTCATAAGAATCTAAATGGAATAAAAATATGAAAATTATTCCTCCTTTGTCATTTGGGCTAGATGCAATGATAGCCAGTAGGTAGTTTGAGGATCAACTGACCCTCCAACCCTTTCTGTGAGAGATTCTGTGACAAGCTGGCTATGCATTAGAAAACAGGATATACATATGCGGTAGGGACTTCAATACGCATCATAATTCACTAGTAATGTAACTTTCCAGTAACAATTTAAATTTCCATCAGCTTTTACAGTATGTTACAGAAAATACAACAAAAGTTGCATTCTGTACTTACTTGGGGGGTTGTGATTTTCAGCACAGTGTGTGCAGTTACTGTAGACATGAGCAAGTATTTAACCCTGGCAGATGCCTGGAGAAAAACTAGCTCTTACTCTTATCATGTCATAACTCTCCCTGTCAAGAGAGCTTTTCCTAACTTTCCTGGATGTCTGGGAGAAGTTCCAAAAATGATGACCTCTAGCTAAAAGCTAGGGGTTTTGTGACTTATAGTGAGGGGAAGTTTCTCGGGGGGGGAGGAGGGGGCAGATTACTTTGCATTTTAGCCTTTTGGAGGGAAATTAGAAACTCATAATTAAGTATTCCTGGATACATCTACTTACATTAAGTAGATAGCATATGGATGATGAATAGACAACCTCTCTTCATATTTCATTATATCTGTGTGAAGTAATATAGTTATGGACAATACTCAGGTATGGTATTCTTCATTTGCAATGCTCTCTAATGGAAAAAAGACTTAGGAGTTTTCACACTGTTGATACGATAATAATTTTTATCGTTTAACATCACAGAAACAGGACTAGAAAAAAGTGCTAGTTCATTGAATAGTGCAGAAATACTGCACGGTACCAAAAATTAGTGCATAATATGAATAGTGATATCATGAAATTACATGTTCATGTAAAAATTACATTATTGGATTCCCATCTCAGCAAGACAGTAGTGCACATAAAAATTAGCTTCTAGCTAAAAGGGAAGGTTTCTTCCATTTTCTGTATCGAAGTCATAAAGTGCAACTTTATTTCAAGGAAGATCATGAAGACTTGCTAACATTGCCAGAAAATAAACAGGAGAAGACAGGAAAATTATCTTGACAAACAAGAAGGAATGAAGTTAAGTCCTGCAGCATCTGCTCAGATGAGGTCTTCTTAGGAGTATTAGTCCTTTTCATCTCTTATCCTTTTGGATCTGATGGACTTTGCGAGACAGCAAAATCTCCATTTACTGAAAGGAAGCTCATCAAGGCAAACTTTTGTACATGGTAAGCCTTAAGAGTATTTACCTGGGTCTGTTTCTAATACCAATTTTCCATATAGAAATCTGATATCTGTGTTTCTCCAAACAGCTGCATACAGACAGAGTATATAGTAATACGGGTGACCATTAAAAAAGTGTAAGTTTACCTCTCCCATTTCTTAATTTTCTTGAATTTGTGAGATTTTGGTGTGTTACTACTCTTACAATGTAAGCTGTGAGCCATGAGCAAATTGTGGGGACAGCCCTGTCTCCAGTTTTAGTAAAGGCATTTTTTCTGATGAACGTTTACGAGGTCTGAGTAACTTCATTGTTGCTCATGTGTGCAGTGTTGCATGTTGAAGCAACAACAAAAATAATATACTTTTGACTGTGAAAATTATATGTCTCAGAAATGGATTTCTCTGTTGCTTTATGAATTGTTCGGTTGTGTTATTAGAGAAGGGAGATGCATGTTTTTCCTCCATCTAAAATTTAATATACATTTCTGAATATCAGAATAAATACACGACCTTGTTCTTAGGTTTGATATGGCAGTTCATGTAGAGACAGAATCTGTCATTTCTACATAATGACATTAAATATATTGTTAAGGAATTACCTTCTTCTGTGTTTGACCAGAAGAGAGCAGTCCTGACAGAATACACGTTACCGTAACATTTACAGAAACTAATCTTGAAAAGACTTGACATTTGGAATGGATAAGCATATCCCTGGATAGACACTTAGCCATCTGCTCTATTTGTTTTCACTTTATGGTTTAGTTTACCATACATTTATTATGTTCAGGTTAGACGTATTCACTGCCTTGACATCTTTAAAAAAGATGAACCATTTGACTCTGTCTTCTTATATAATGTAAAAGTGTTCTGCAGTTTTGAACAGACAGCTGGAAAAATGTCATGAAAGTTGCTATTTACAACTAGCATTAGGCAGTCTCCCAATTATCCCAGTATTTCCTTAACTGCAAATTGAGATTTGTAGTGAGAGAAAGCCATTATATGGCTTGAGAGTTTTTAATAGAGGAAAGAGGACTCCTTACATCCTAACGTTTCTCTGTGATCCATCAGGAATATTATTCTCCAGGCGCGCTTTCACCCAGTCTTTTCTGCAGAAACATTAGGTGTCAGTGGAAGATGAAACCTGCTATTTGTACTCTCTTGCCTGTTTGGCAAAGAGCAGGGTTGGTACCCTTTATGACATGCCAGAAACTAAGTACAGTGAGGACTGGACAGCTGAATGTGTGCCAACAACCTTAACCACTAGATGTTTTTTGCATGCATTTTTTTTTTTTCCAAGATTAGTATCTGAGTTCAAACTCCTTTCCTAAAAACTGTCAGAGAGATTAATGTAACTGTTGACAACATGGTGTGGTTCCTGTGAGGAGGTCTCTCCTGAGAGTAGAAAACATTGAGGGCCAGATTTAAGCAAAACAATAGGAGTACATTCAAGGGGAAGAACAGCTCTCTCTTCATTTTGGTGTCTTGTTTCATGAGCCTGAGAAATGGCAATAAATTTGCATTTTTTCCTTCTGATTTTTTTTCCTCCTTCTCTCTCTCTCTCTCTCTCAAGCTTTTTTTTTTTTTACTTGCTGTGTTGAAAATGGTTTCTAACTCATCTCTCCCCAAGAATAAAAATGCCCAGTTGCTGTGGCTCATTTCATAGTCTCATTGTTTAATAAAATTGCTATTCTGCCCTATTCTTGTTTTGCCCAATAGGAAAGGAAAGGGGATGGGGTGATGGTGGGGACCTAAAGACAGACAGAATTCAGAATTTAAAAAAAAATAATAATACACATGGATTTTTTTTTAGTTCTGTACCTGTGGCAACAAATGCTTCAGCATTTCCTTTAAAAAATTTCTTCTAATTCATTTAAAGCAGTAATAAACCTAATTCACTTCATTCTAATTCAGTATTATTCCTTAATCTTGTTTACTAAGCTGCCCACATTGCAGTCACCCTTAAACTACTCTTCTTTTTTTTTTTTTTTTTTTCTATAGAAACAAGCCTATTCTGTCTTTAATTATCATTTTTCCTATCAGATTTTCCTCTTTGGCTAAAATGTACACACTCTTAGGATATATCAGAACAACTACTCTTACTGTGATATGCAAGTATTAGCTGGGATTGAGGCTTAGGCTGCAAATCGTGTATTCATAACTGACAGAAGGTTGTAAAATGCTAAAAGCCAGCACCAGTCCTTTCAGCTGTTGAATTTTGTTTGAGGTATGCTCAGATCTGAATGCAGGTCGTGGGAAAAACTAACTATATTGGTATCACTTAGTCTTTTACTAAGGATTAAAGGAGGACAATCTCCCTAACATTCTAGAAAATGTCTGTACTCAGTTAAAATTCATCAACAAATTCAGTTTAGGACATTGTGTTGGGTTTTTTTGCTAGTGTTTGAATTCTACCTAAGTCTTGATATCTTTGAGGTCAGATGGTTTTCCAATGCAGGGCATGAAAAGCAAGGCAATAAAAGCTAGGGAATTCAGTGTCCCAACAACAGTTATCCATGCCCTTCTAGGGCACAGCGTTCTTCTCCATGCCAGTCACCACCCATGTACTTTTCTCTTCCTCCTTTTGAAGAACCATTGAGTATTCTTAAACTGTAAACATCTTTTGCATTATAAATGCATATGTCTTTATGTCTCAGTGCTATGGAACAATTATTGTTTTATGCTGAGGTAATATATCTGGTTAAAAATGGCAAATGTAGTTATTTTCTGTAAATGAGACTAAATTTCTCTAAATTTCTGAATTATATTTATTGATTTATTCAGGATATTTAAATTAAAGATAACCTGTATAGCTCCACAAGTATCTCATGACTCTTAACTCATGGATAAAATAACAAATTAAACTCAGTATGAGTACATAAGTACATATTAATATATGTCAGGAGAAACAGTCTTAAATATATGTACACGATGGGTTCTGATCTAGCTATATTACCATATGACAACAATCTTGGAATGAAAATAAATATTTTCATTCATTGGTTAGTAGAACTATTAAAAATACAATGTTGAGAAATATTAAATGACAAAACAGAAAATACGACTATGCCACTGGATATATCAGCAGTGCATTCACCTCTTGAATAATGTGCAACGATATGGGCAATCCACCACAGAAAGAATATGACAAAAGTAGCAAAAGTAAAGAAAAGGAAGAAAATAGTAAATATAAGGACGAGCTTCTGTTCGAACAGATATTAAATAAATTTAAACGCTTGAACATGGAAAAGAAATGAGTGAAGACAAGAGCCAGGGAGTACTCTTTCCAACTTTGCAGGCTGAGAACAATAGGTAATCGTTTTGGAATATTTAGGGCTAAAGAAAAACAATAACTATTTTTCTCTTTCCTCTGAACTAGTTCAGGCTTTTATAGAAACAATTGGAATTTCATACAAAGAAGTGAGAATCTCTCAGAATGTGAAGAGTTTCCACTTCTCATCCTTTTGGTTTTTATGCCAGTGAATTTAAATGGTAATTTTTATGACTGTTGTGATGCTATGTTGCCTGTTTAAATGCTACTATCAGTGTAACACTGAAGACACCAACAAGAAGCCTTTATTCTCAAATACTTTATTTCAGTATTTTTAAACTCATTATTTTCTGATGATGTTGGTACCTAAATGTCCAATTTTTACTTATTCTTTTCAGTATTCTGTTCTTATTAATTGTATCTAATAGGTTTCGTGTTCCATACGTGCATATGAATTGACTGCTGTTGCACACCTAAGTCATTCTGTTCTTCCTGATCCTTTCTGGCTGAAATTTCTTAAAGTTTCTGTTATTGTATCCAAGTCATAAGTATGTTTATTTCCTATCTTCAAATGTATCATTAGACTTTCAGATACAGTGGTAAAGCTGATCTGTGCACTTACTGGTCAAGGTATTGAGAACAGAAACCAGTTTTTAATATTTTAAGCAAAACATTTCCCTAAATTAGTATGTGTATATTTGGTTAGTAGCTGAATCCAGGTTGTACCAAGACAGATCTTTTCCTTGAAATTAGCTTCACTTGATGCATCTGGCTTCCAGAGGGATTGCGGGTGGGTTGGGGTGTTCCCAGATGGTGTGAGAAATATTGATAATTTAATTCTGATGTGAAATTGTTTTGATGATCTCTGGTTTGAAGTTGGGGGGATAGGAGGACATCTGCATGGAGTGAAAGTAATAATGTTGGGGATTTTTTACATTGAGTAAAATGAATAGTGGTTAGCAATAGCATGTCGCTAGACTGTTAGTCCTATCCTGGAACTGATGGCTGCTTTAAAGGAAGCAGTTCCTAGCACAAATACAATAGCTACACTACTATGATGAAAATCAAGAAAGAGGTATCAGAGACTAAAATGAATGTATGAGACCGGAGGTGGTTGCAGGAATTCCCTTCGAAATGGAGAGAGTGGGAGAGATTCAATGGCATCAACTGCTGAGTAAACATTTCCTCAGTGGTGTTGTATCACTAGCAATTTTTGTCATATGTTCAGTTATGAAAAAGAGGGAAGACAAGAGAAGTGAACTTTTATAGCTGGCTGTCCATGTGTTCTGCTTCCGCTGCTCTTTTTTGCTGAATGATTGAAAATGAGCAAAGAGAGGTAGGTCTTACAACTACTGTGATAGATTAGTACAATGATGATGACAGGACTGACATTGGCAAGGAGAGTTCAGAGGAATAGGGCTGTGTCAAGGGAATAATGAACGGGTTTGAGCTTCGTATTAATGGTGCAGTTAGTTAAAACTGCCACTGTTTTTTGCCTTAATCCTGTATCGATTTAGGAGTCTTGAGTTATAGTATTGATTTATGTGTGAAGAAGAAATCTTTTTACAGTAGCTTTTCCCCAATTAGCCTCTCAAAAAAACAAACAAAAAAACCCAAACTAAAAACCCCAAACAAACAACAAAAAGAAAACACAAAACCCCATAATGATTACAGATATCTATTGCTTTTGCTCACTTCAGAACATTTTCACAGCTGTATTGTCAGCCTTGGGTCTCATTCCAATAGTCCGTGCAGTGACCCACTGTGGTTAGATAGAAGCATGGTCTCTGTAGGTTTTAAAAAATACAAATGTGGTAATTTGCAACAGCTGAAGCAAAATATTAAAGCAGTTGGCACCCTGCGTGAGCTGCTAAATGGTAAACCTGGTTGTTAGTATTGGCAAGGTATTTTAGTCTGTCTAGGTTGTTGCTAATGAAAAGTGCCTATACAAAAGCAACATACCTAACTGATTGCTGCATTGGGAGCACCAAGCTTAAAGTAACAAGAAAGAAGTGTCAAAAGCATGGTAGCTATAAGGAAGAGACACTGCCAGTTTCTCATAGGAACAATCAGTTCTGCCTTTCTCTTTTAGGCCTGCATAATAGTGTCTATAACTGTTTGTCCTTTTCTTTTCTCCTCCTTCCTCTCCATTCTCCTTCAAGAAATGTATAAATAATCTAGATTGCAATGGAATTCCTCTTCAGTAGCCGAGAAGGATATTGGAATTACAGAAGTAATTACATTACTTCTTTGTGACCTATATGTTTAAGTACAGAAATGAGTTCACAGAACTTCTGGTGGATGAATTAGTTCTATATTTATTTTCTTAGCATGTAGAGAAGAGCATTTTTTTTACAGATGCTTACCACTTCACTTAGCTTCTATATAAGTAATCTTGATACCAACATGTTTCTCATCATAAATTTGTCATGTTATTTTACAGGCATATTTTACTATTTGGGGGTTTACTATCTGGGGTTTTCTTCTTTCTTCCTTAATGAGGTAGGTAGCCACGAGGACTTTGTGCAGGGTAGAGCAGCTGCCTGCCTGTTTGTATTCTCTGTATTTTATTAACTTCTGTAGTTGAGCACGTTTTATGATTTTCTTTCAAGTGATTTTCCATACATATAACTTTTAAAGTGTGCACCCTTCCCGTGTACACAAGAGCAGATATTTTTGTCAGCAGCATCATTTGTAGTCCTGCATCACTCTTGAGTGTTCACCTGTGCTGCAGCAATGATACTCAAGGGACAATGCTGTCCAAACACCACTCCATTTTCTACCTATTTCAAAAGAAAAGTTCACTGGCCATTTCTCATAAACTGTTGGCTTGCTTAGGGTTTTCTTTTCACTATGCTAATTTTAATGCACTGATTCAATTACATTTATCATGTCTGGAAATAATTTTTATCCATTTTTTCTTTTTACTATAAATATATTTTTGTTCTTTCTGCAACTGATGATCCACAAGTGCACGCAATATTCTGATGTACACATCTTCTCTTTTTCTATTGCGGTAGTCTTAGGAGAATGTACTCATCGCTTTCGCTGTACCTCGTTGTTTTCAATGTGGCATATGCAGTGCTATGGCCAGCTTTGTTGCGCTTCCCTCTCAATCCCTACTGGAATGAATTTCTTCTACTGCAGTTTTTCTCCTTTTAGCTTGGGTAGTTATTTTTCTGCATTTGTGCAACTTGTCAGGCTTGAATTCCAATCCATGCGTCTTACTTGGCAGATACAATTTTCCAGATACTGACATATGTTGTCCTAATGAGATAGTCATAGTGCATCTCAGGTCTGATCTCTCCAAAGATGAGGAAACATAGGTTGAGGAAATCCTGCTTGGCAGTTTCTGTCTCTTCAGCTCTCAAGACTGTTCCTTTCATTCAGGAACTCATGATAATTATACATGTTGTTGCTGTACCTACTTTGGCTCACTCTGTGAGAAACAGGGACTTCATATACACCTAATACTTGGATATACTCAGCTTCTGCCGAGACAGACAGAGGTTTCCCCATCACAGGTAAACCCAAATACTTCAGTTCTTTTACCAATTGAGGGCATCAAGGCAGCTGTGTGCAACATTGATGATACTAGCATTAGCATTTGTAGTTATTCTATAAACTCCACCTTTTGTTCATGCCCAGCAATATATTTAGTAGCAGCTGTTTACATGGTAGTTTGCCTCTCTGTTACTTTATTTTTATTTTCAGAATCTTTAGTATTGGATCTATGTTTATTTGTGGTTCATGCTACATCTTGGTACCAAGCTATACACTATCCTAAAGGTATTTCCTTCTTCAGGAATTTATAAAGTCTTCTTTTATTCCACTCTTCAAGACAGCATGCTTTTTTTTTTTTAATTGCCATCTTCTTCAGCAAATGGTAATGAATACAGAGAGAGAAACAATTCACCTGCTTTAGATGAGTGGCACAGGGACCCCAAACACTCTTTTTGAGCTAGATTCTATTGTAACTACCATTTGGGTTATGTACCTTGGTGTTCTGGCCTTCAGCATTTACCCAATGTGTATTCTTGAAAGCCCATTAAGTCAAAGTATTGTCTCATCAGTGTAAGAGGTATTTCTCCATTTATGAGTGGCAATTTTGCATGCTTTTCTTGTTCAGAGACTGCTTCAAGTAGTTGATCAGCATGTGGAACCAAATGAAGGAGATCCACCATGCTCACCTGAGCTTTAAGGCCCTATGATTGCTTCTGAAATCAGGTGAAACTGTAATACCACCTTTTGGTACCATGACATTGTATATTCCCTTAAAGCTTCAGGACCTTATTAAAAAGGTCTGCATGTTTTTACAAGTATTTTTCAGAGAAAAGCAGAGATTAATTAAAAAATCAATTTATTTTCATCAGTTGTCCTCTTCTGAGGAGTAGCCTTCTGATTTTGGCATAGCATCTTTCCTTCTGGGTTCAGCAGTGCAGTAGTTCAACCAACACTGCAGAAACCCACCTTCCATAATTTAATGAGAGTCTTTTGGCATCTGTTGGTAGATTCCTGAGATGACAAACCAGAAGTCCTCAGCAATGGGCTGACTACAGTAGAACCAATTTTTCCTCTTCATATTTGCTACTGGTTATGGCTGAATACAGGAAGCAAGGGAACTTTATGGAAGAAACTTAGTAAGATTTCAATTTTTCATATTAATCAACCAGCATGCACTTCAGAGTTGCAGTTAATCAGGCCCTCATATTTTTTAACTGTGAAAAATTCCTAAGATTTGTAGATGGGCTGCCTCCAAATGTTGGTGAAGAATTTGTTGTATCAATAGCTAAATTACAGTTTGTATCCAGGAAGAAGCTTTAAGTAGTACTTGAGGCAGCTGACAGTCCTGAGTTCCCAGGTTCCGCTTATCTAGTGGAAGGTCAGGTCACAAAGGAGGATTTTTCTTTCTGGGGAGAGTTTTACTCAATCTAGAATGGACTGAGATCATTATCATTAGGTTCTTTATCTAGGTTATGGCTTGTTGAGGAAATACATGATAAGAAAGAGCAATAGTTCACAGGAATAAGTGCTTGTAATGATGTAATGATTTCACTGTTTAAGAAATAAGTGATTCCTAGTTCGAAACACTTCCAGTATTGTGTTCTTCCCTTCTGGTCTATGAAAGCACACAGGCAAAATGTGCTATTGCATTAATTACGGGGTTATATGAAAATGATCTTTCCCTACCTAGGTGATTGGCTAGTCCTAGAAATATTCTTAACAGTTAAAAGAAGCTTTTCATTGCTTTCTCAGACTGTTAACTAATCTTTCCCAAGAGTTAACTAGCGAAATCCACCTTAATTCCAATTCAAAGAGTGCAATTAGACCATAAAGACCTTTGAGAGTCTAGTTCAAGACACAGTTATGAAGAAGTTTGCCAGGATACCTCAGATTTAATTGAACCTAAATGCTTCGGTGAAAACTTATATCCTATTTCATGCACTTTCATAAAACTTCATGGCAGATCAGATGAATGCAGGATAGATTAAACTGATACATCCTTTTAAAGTGCATCACTTGGACACCCTACCACTTCCTTCCTGAAGTGAAAGAAAAAGCCCAGAAATGTGCATCAGTCACACCTCCTTTTCCTGTCAGGCTTTCAGACAGACATCTATTGGAATGAGTTTTGCATATGAATCAGCTACAGGATCATAATATGGGTAGCAAGAATTTTTATTGTGCCTGAACTCTTGGCACTCCCGCAGTGTCGAATAGGTTTTTCGCTTTCTTTGTGCTGCCACCAGTGAGCATAAAGGCAGAGCTATCTCCTCTATCCCAGTTTAATTCCATCTCTGCCGTGGAACCTCATGCATATGGGACTCAGGAGGAGAGGGAGGGAGGGTCATGGAGATACTTGGTGTGCTAATACATCTTGAAGAATCCAGTTACTGTACAGGTAAGTAATTTTTTTTTTCTTTCTTTCTGAATAGTCATCTGTATAAGCTTCATGAAAGGACATGGCCACTGTTTATCATTCTGTACTTTTATCGAAATACAGGAAGATAAAGTTGCCCTCAGTGTCACGTTCTAATGTGTGTATGAAGCAACTCAAGTTGCACTCTAGTCCACTGCTGCAGAGGATCTGCAGAAAAAAGTTATAACTGTAGTTATAATTAATAGAATTTTTTCTCCAGAGTTTAATGCTTATCACAATAAAGATAGAATACTTCATGTAACTAAAAAGAGGAAAGCAGCAGCAGCCCAGGTTGAAGGTCAGCATAAGCCTGTCATGTTTCAGAGTTTAGATCCAAACAACTGGAAAAACATGCTGGTATGTTAAAAGGCAAATGCTGGTTTGCTTTTATTTACTTTTTCTCTATTAGTATGTTTTGTTTGAAACAGCAGCTTGTTTTTTAAAAAATAATAATTCAAATGCTGATCAGTTAGTCATGTAGCAAAGAGCTAGAAACAAAATAATTATTTAAAAGTGTCTTGAGACTGTTCTGCACTAGTGGAGATGCTATCTGGCTAAGCAACAATCTGCTACTCCTGCCAGGCATTGGTGTGGTTTTGTAAGGGAGTTACACACACTGTGACACCGTTACAAGAGTAAACTCGCACATCTTTTAACTAGGTTTGTCTGAGACAGAAAGTGAAAACTTGTAACTAATCTGTCCTTACTGGATACGTTATTAGTATCAGACTAAAGTTAAAAGATCATCATTTCTAGGCAGTTGTTTCTAAGTGAACAATAGATTTTTTTTTTTTAACTTGCAGCAGTTAACTAACTAACAAGTTAACTTTTTTTAACTTGTGTATTATTTTAGGAAAAGTAATTATATATGAATGCAGACTTTTCAAGTGCAGGTACTGTGGCACCGTCTTGATCAGTTTTGGTACCATCAATTGTTCTTCCTCCTGTCCTTCAAGAGTTCACCTGTCTGAATAGAGCACTATACGGTGTCAAGGTTAATACAGTGTCGAATTCAACTCTTAAATGTTTGCCTGGGATGAAGACTAGACACACCTAATGTGTTAGAATCTTTTATTCTGCATTATTATTTTAAAGCAGTTTCCATTTTACATGCAGCTGTTCATATGAACCATTCCCACTTCTGTTGTTTGAAATGGAGAGCTACACTTCCACACTTCCTTGGCTATCCGTGAACACTATATCAAGAAGTACAGTCGATATTTATTGTGTAATGCAGATGGGCAAGTAAATATATTTCATGTCTGGCACAGTTAATATTCTGTGCTGAGTTTTTTGTAAACTTGTTATTCATCTTTTTGATGAGTCTTTGGTTAGGCTAACCATAACCATGAAGTAGTTTTGGAAGATATTATTAGTGTTTCAGAAAGATTCAAAAAGTATGAAAACATGTTCTGCAACTCCTGTTTTTGAAATAAAGATCTCTCCGTTTGTTTCTTAAGAAATCAGCAATTACTTGCCCTGTGAATCCACTTTGGAAAGTAACCATCAGCAGAAAGCTCCTCTGCCTGCAAAGCCTAACAAATACTGTTGCCTGTGCTAGTGGTTGAATACTAGCCTTTGTCTACAAGACCGCTTGCCAGAGGCCTTGCACTGGTCTGATATAAAGCTTTGCATCTCTGCTGGAACACTCTCGTTGAAAGTGGCAGTTTGAGACTGCCAGAAATGGTGTTCATACAACAAGTATCCTTGGTGATGTATCCCAAGTCCTAGAAAGCAGGAATTAAGGAATAAGTCAGGTCTTAAACTCCAATGACTTTAAACTCCAATGACTAATTTTTGCATTATGAAGGTTGCAAGGTCAAATTTTTTCCAAGTCCATCATCTTTTTCCTTATTCTGTATATGGTGTGAAACACTTCCAGAGAAACAGTGGAAAATTTCAGTCCTACATACAAAAGGACAGAAGACAAAGGGGTAAATCTAACAAAAAGCAAAATGCAAAAAAAAAAGGGAAATGTTTTTGATTCTTCCACTGCTGCTGAGATGGCTAAAAAGCCCATGTGGTAACTTAAATGTGCATTAATTTCTCATCTGAACCCTATGGTCTAAAACAATCTGCAAGACAAGAAATGCAGAAATCTTCCATCAAGCTGCTCGTTTCTGATGGATTTGTTAAGCAGCCATGGTCCAAGACATACATATATACCCGTCAGGGCAGCCTGCTTTGCAGTCTTTTGTCCAAGCTGCTACAGCAGAAGCAGGAGATACATTTATTTTCCTAGCAATAGTAAATTAAGGAGGGTCTCCTTTACAAATAACAATACCATTAATTTTGTATATCATTTTTCTAAGTTATACTGTTTGTATAAGCCAATAAAACAGTATATTTTCTGAGGAGCAACACAGTTTTCTTCAATGGTCTTTGAATATATGTGGGACATCTGAACTGGCAAGTGTGAAGATGCTGTTAACTGAAGAATAAATTTTAAGGGAATCTCGATACTTGAATGTCTGAGTTTCAGACAGCCCAGATGAGCCCTTCATAATTCCTAGAGAGTTTTTTATGAAAAACTTCCTTAAAGACTTAATCTGAACCATGGAAAACTCTGTCGGGTTAATATTTGCTTTTCTCCCCCTTAACCTGGAAATGGCAAATTCCAAACTGCAGCACTGTTTCCCTTCTTACCACGCCTGCTGGTGAATGCGTCAGCAAATGGGCGATGCTGAATGCCTGCTACCTTCCCACCAATTCTGGCTTCTATGCTTCTTTGGAACTGCTTACTAATCTTTATTTACCAACAACCTTTGCTTATCAGTGCTGTATAATCTGACAAGACTGTGGTATGTCCAACGTGGAGGGCAAGCACTCTTGCTTTGAGGTCTTGCTTTGCTAGCTTTCTCCTTCTCTTTACTGTAATCTTCCTCCTACTCTTGCATCACTTCATCTTCCTTTCCTTTGCGTGAAGATAATTTGCCTGCAGTTGCGCCTTGGGAGGGAGAAACACATTTTGGTTGGCATAAAACTTGGTTGATTAAAAGGCTGTCGTTCCAAACAAGTCATCTTCACCTAGTCTCCCGTCATTTTCCAGGACAATCTACGTAAAAAGGATGATCGGATTGAAGAATTGGAAGAGGCACTCAGAGAAAGTGTTCAGATAACTGCAGAGCGGGAAATGGTGCTAGCACAAGAGGAATCAGCCAGGATCAATGCTGAGAAACAGGTCTGCAATCTTATAAAGTCACTGGTAGTCCTCTTAGGAAAGTAACCAGACAGTAAAGTACAATTTTCCCTGCTTTACTGTGAAACACAGCTGGTTTTGTTTGATGATCCTATATCTCTGTTCCAACATTAGGTAACAGAACTCATAAAGCCTGCAAAGCCTTCATGATAAATTGTATTTCATAAGTAAGATTTTCTTGAAATTAAAAAGAAATAGAAGGTATCCTGAGCTTTAAAATACTATTTTAAGTAGTAACTCTTCTGATCTGTCTTGCCTGTCAAAGCTATCGTCCTATGTGTAAGTGTACTTCGGTTCACTGTGTTGTTCATTGAATGTATTTAAAGAGGATGATTTTTATTAGCGTAGTTGTGTTTATGGACCACAGTCTCGTTGCACTTGCAAAACAACTGGATAAGGAGACAAATCCCTTGGCTTGAGCCAAAAATACACGCTTGTGTGTTGAAGCCACAAGTGTAAACTTTCATGCATGAATTGATTCCGTGCCGCTGACGAGATACTCTGAAGAATCATGTATGTGCCTGATTTTAACTCACGTAAGTAATCATCAAGAAAACATACCATAAGTAAGTAGCGAATAAAATTCCATGAGATTTTGATAAAGGTTTTGAAGCAGAAGCTGAACCTGGCATTCTTACTGTGTTTTTTGTGAGCCTCTTCAATGTTTTTCACTGTTCCTTACTTGACTGTAATCAGCAAACAGGAGCATTTGGACAGTTGCATTGCAATGGCATGATCTCTTTCTCTTTGTTATTTAAATAAAAAAAGTTCTGACTAACTGCACTTTAAAACGCTTTAAGAGGTTTTTTCCAACATGTATTCTTATATCACATACTTTAACTAAAAAGAAGATACAAATATCTTAGTAATAATCCAAGTTTTCAGGAAGAAAGCAACTGTTTCTCTTTAGGCTAGAGTCAAGCTCAGCTGTTTGCTGATAGGCGTATTGAGGATAATTCTGGTTGCTGTGCCCTAAGATCCTAGGCAATGTTATGGAGCTCACTTTCAAGAATGCCTTCTTTCCAAACTTCTTGTAGCCTTTAAAAAATTACATGAAATAGAAATGTTAACTAGGTAGTAAATACCACATCAAAGATTAGATCTCCTTGAAAGGAAAATCTATATCTCACGAAGGAGCAGGTTCTATGCTGAGATGCAAAAGTAAACACAGTAGTATGTGATTTGATGCCTAGGATGTCACAATGTTTTAATTCCTTTGTTACAAGACAAAGTGACCATTTTTATATTCTTTGAGCACCTAGAAGCTCGTAGAACTCACCCTTTTGTGATGTCTGTGCTTGAAACGCAGAACAAGATGCATAAGGCTTAGGGAATTTTTTGAGGGAAGGTTTTGAAGAAGGTAGAGTGTGTTAATTTTGTAGGGGTTAGAAGTATCTGAAGTTAGGGAAGTAAGCACAAAGACGAACATTTACAAATTTTATGCGCACATAATGTAGGCTTATATCAGAGGATGATCACAGGTCACCTCAGTATTGAAAGTGAAAGGTGGGTAGAGCACAGTTTGCAAAGGGTGAGTAGGTCACATGTGATTCACTAGCAAAGAGGCGTGCTAGTAGCATTGACATGATCAAAGCTACAGGCAAGGAGATTACTGCGCAAATGGGCACAACCTGCACAAGACAGATTTTTTGCATAGATCCAGACACAGAAGAAATCCTACCAAAGAACTTTAGTTATATAGATGCAGTCAGAAAAGTCCTATATTAGAGATATTCCATAAAAGAAATTCTGCAAGTTCTTAAAAATAACCTTTTAAAGGAGGTTTGAGTCAAAGATACTATCAAGATTCACAAAAATATGAAAGTTCTGTTCTAGATGAAAAGAAGTGAAGTAGCGAGGAAGATTTCAGTCACAGGATGGAAAAGAGGACTCCCTTTTAGCCTGTTGAGCATGAGCACCTCATAGATGTCTGTGCACTGTGAGCTGTTAGCAGCAGGTTTATTATGGAGAGGAGAAGAGATAAGTCTGGGTTAGCAAAATAGGGAACTGTTGTCATAGAAGTGAAGATTTATTTATACACAAGGCATCCTAAAACAAGAATATGGGAAGAGAATTGTGCTTTGGGAATATGCACAAATTTCAGGTTTGGCCGTAAGGAGGCTTTTCAAAAGAACTCACCAGTGAAGCCTGATGAGAGGCACACAATGAGATCAGATGGTCAGAGCTTGGTGAAAAAGGGAAATAGCTGGTGAATAGAGAGTTGGAATTGGGTGTACAATCTGAAAGATGAGGCAAGGCCAGGAAATGTCTAGCCTGAGGGTCAATAGGCCATAAGGATCAGTGAGAGAGATTGAGAGGAGAGGAAGAGAGCCAAGAAGAGTAAGGTTTGTGGGAAAAGATTGGTGGAATATGGTGGGCAACAGCATCATGAAAAAGAAATTAATTTGGATGTAGTATTGTGTACAGAAGTAAGGAGGAGAAAGAAGGATGGATTGAAAGCAGCAGGATCGGAAGAGGGAAAAGTCAACGTCTATACCGTCACTGACAGCAGTGTCTTACTCCAACAGAAGACCTAAACTGCCAGCTCTGACCAATTGTAGTTTTTAAAATATGACCAACAAGCTGGCATGAAAGAAAAGCAGCTGGAGTGTCTTGTTCCAGTGAGCACTGGGATTGCTGCTGTGCCCCATTTTGTCCAACAGGATTTTGTTTTGGTATCAATTAAACACAGTCAAATAATAGAGTGATGGCAAGTACCTGTTTTTCCAGGGTGAGGAGGAGACTTTCCTTCAGATGTTTTTCTTTTCATATTCCTTCAATTACTTTAAAAGAATGCCCTCTTTGTTTTATTATGTTCTGTGGAGGTTCTTTGTAGAATTATGAAAGACACCCTTAGATAGCATTAGAGTTTATAAATGCAAAGCTCTGTTTTCTATATGATACTAACGGCAAATCCTTTGATTTTTACAAACAATAATAGTTCAGGATCATTCTTAGACCAAGTATGAATGATATATGTGATTTTAAAATGTTAATGTTATCCAAACTGATTATAATTTGCTTTTAATTGCATGCTTTTTCTTTCCTCCCTTCTGTTTATCTTGTTTTCTACCATTCTGCCACTTCACTGCCTGTCTGAAGCTGTTTAATGAATCAGTGCATGAGGTCAACCATTTTGGCTTTAAGTGGTTCAAGGTATGAGGACATCTCATTCGTGTGTACCTCTGCCCCAATATTTAATGTTGGGTTTGTAGCCCTGTGTTGTGTAATCCTACCCTCCATCATCTCGTGATGTATGGTTTCCTGCTATTTTACAAGCTTCAGATTTGAATTACAGTGTCCATGAAGCTACTCAGGATTTCATGGTTCTCAGATAACGGTTTCAGATTAAAATCTTGCTCTCTCTGATCCAGTGTTTGAAAATATCCTGGCAGTGTGTACTAACTGAGGCAGTGGGTTAACTGTGTTAATACACAATCTATATAAGGCAAGATGTCTCCAGCTGACTAAAGCTTTCTGTTTATTTCAGGATCTTAGACCTGTTCTTTCTTTCATCTACCACAAAAATAAAATCAGGCATTTCCTGCTGGGAACAGTGCACCCATTGGATTGGACATAGTTTTATTAACCTTATTGTTCTGTATAACAGAAACCCTGCCATACAGAAAGCAGATGAGGGGCTCTTACATAAAGACCTCAAAGTTCTTCAAGTTTGTTCTTTCTAACATATTCACTTGGTTTTGTTGGTGCACCTGCTGAATCCTGTATGTCAATATTACTGTAAATTCCTTACAGCTGTGGGGTTATGTACAGCTATGGCTGATCCCATGAGTTCAGCCCTCTAGGTTGAAGGTCAGAAGGTGTATGGAGACTTCTTATTAGGTACTCTCCGTAAGGCTGAAGGTAGGATTTCTCAGATAAACACTTCTATTATAAAGTTCTTTCCAGTAGAGATGGCAAAACCAAATGTGGGTCTAGGCACTTTTTCTCAATTAACCAAATCTGAGTTTACTTTAGTAAAGCTATAGTTACATTCCTCAGGAAAAAAAAAAATTAAATATAAGTTTTTTCCTGCTCAGAAATACAGTGGTAGTTTTACTTCCCTAGGAAAAACTGCTGGAGGTCATCTTTGACAAAAGGCCCTGTCTTGCTCACAAACTTTCTTTCACTGTCCTGGTGCATGTTACCATCCCTTCTCCTGCAGCAGGAGGCAGGAGATTATCTTATCTTATATATCAGCTTAGTCATAATCAGCACCATTCCCAGAATAATGCTGGAAATGTGTTTCCATCTTCATGAAAGAATAAGGCCGTTTTTGTGGAACAAAGTGAAACAGAAGTTCAGATTCTGTCATTCAATGTCAATCAATAATAAGCAGTGTCAGGTCCTTGGCTCAAGGAGCACAATATAAGAATTACTTGCATTTTGAGCCTTGATTATTGGAGGGCACAGTTGACAAATGTGTACTGACCTAAGATGCTTATGCCCTCCCTCTCTTTGCTCACTTTCATCCCCTTATTTAACTGCACATCCCTTCAGTTTTCCCAGCCTGGGTCTTTCTGGGGCCGTGCTGTGAAACGGAGCAGTGATCTAATTCATAAGAATTATCTGGCTTTTTGAAGGAAGTTTTTTCATGTGGACCAGTTTGCTGATCTGGTTCATGGATTCCCACAAAGAACTTGAGGCACATCTGAGGAAGCATTAAACTGTGGGGGCGGGCAGGACTGAGAATTGGAGGCAGGAATTGCTTAGTATTATTACTAAAAATATTTTTACCAGAAGCTGTTATTGTGGCCTTTACAATAGGCTACTATTTCTATGAGTGAGATGATGCACTGCCTGACCACAACATATGTTTCTCTATCTTATTTGATTTCCTTCAAATTTGAAAAGCGGTAGGTTTTAGAATTTAAAATAGTATTTCTGCTGATAGTAGTGCAGCTCTGTTCTGTCACAAATATCAACTCCTGCTTAAATGCACTCTCTTTATAGTATCAGCTAACTTCTAACTCCTTACCCTAAAATGTGATGGCAAATAAACACGTTAAATACTGGCCATTACCTGTTCTTTCCTTCCTTCCTTAAGTAGTTACTTAACTGAACTGAAATGTCTAAATTTACTAAATTTACTAAACTGAAATTTCTGAGTTGGCAGTCTGATCTTGACACCTTCCATCAACTTTTTTGAAGTTACGATTCTCAGTGGGAAATTTTAAATGAGGTTAAGTATGTAGACCTGTAAATAGGTATATCTGTGTTCATACACTATATCTTTTTATCCTACACAGGGCAGGTTTCTCTGCTTTGCCTTTTGAGAAAAAATAAAATACTGAATATCGTAACAGTAATGTATTGTTTAAATGTATTTTCTTATGCTAATTCCTTTCTCCCACTATCTTTATAAGTTATTTCAGCAGAATTTAATATTCTTTCAGGCACATATTACATGTAAAATATGTTGATAACAAGAGCCCTGAAATTCTCTATCGCATATGCCTACTTCAAAATTCATATCTGTTTATTAGAGAAAAATAAATATGGAATAGGTTAATAAATCAACTAGAACCTCCTTCACAGTTCTCTCCTTTTTCCCCATATCCTGTTCACCAGGATTTCCCTGTTGTAAGTACAAGGTCTGCAGAGGTTCGAATACAGAGTACAGCCTCCAAGAGCCTTGTCTCTCTTACCCGTAAGTTACTGTACAGAAATTCTAGCCAAGTTTTGAACGATACATCTCATTTGCACTTCCATCAGACCACCATTCTGGTCCTGTTTTAACCTTCTACCATATATTAGACTACATTTTCTTGCAAGAATAGAAACTACATTTACAACAGAATTATTATATATTGGACCCTATCCTATAAAGTATCTTCTACAAATGCAAAATAAGTTAGAACACATACCCTTTTGGCTGAGCATTCTGTTACTGAAATAGATCTAAAATATTTCTAAAATATGTTGAGTGTTGGAATTATTTCACAGCACAACTTCTGACACATTAAGTTACTTCCTACAGGTCCCTGTAAATGGAAAATATAAAGTGGAATTTCTCACGAACCACTTACCTATAGGTGCTTTCTGAGCCTCATAGAAACGTCAGAATTCTGACTGCTCTGTAACAGATGCTGAACAGTTTGCTTTCAATGAATGTTTTTGTCTCTTCTTCTGTATCTCCTAATGAGAAGTTTGATAAACCAAGTGATTGGAGACCAAGGCAGTAATCCAAGGTATGGTTTGGGGGTGAAGGTGCTGGAGCCTCATTGCTTCCCACTGATTTTTCTAAGCAGTTTACATTCTCTTTGGCTGAACTTCTCTTGAATATTTTCTGCAAAGCTCCTTTCTATAAAAGTCTGCCAAAGTCATTTTGGTTTTTGAGTGTATGTATATACATACATGTACAAAGTCATTTGTGTATTGTGTATTTAATTTATATTAAGTAAAAAATCTGTGCTAAAAACTTACATTTTAATTTCTTTTACTGATATACATTTTTTTAAGAGTTTTTTAAGTTGTCAGCCTGAAGTATAGTTTTGCCATTGTTTTTCAAGAGATTTTTTTTTTTTTTCATTCTTTTGTCTGGTTATTTTCCTTTGGTTAGAAAAAGCATTTTGGCTAGGTGAAGTTGACTGTGCACTCTGTCCTTGTCAATGAATATGTATGCAGTCTTTTTTAGAAGCATTGCTTCTCCCTGAAGTTACTTCTTCTCCCCAGGTATTTAAATGGATTACATAGCCTCTTCCTTTAAAAATACCCAGATTTGTATTGACTCACATTCCTCACATGGGAAGGGTGATTCAGTATGTAGTTCCTTCTGTATTCAGTAACATACCTTTTAAGAGGTGTAACAGACTGGAATTTTTATTCTTTTCTGTCTTAGATGTGTTCAGCTGTGCCTAGTTGGGGCTTGGGGGATTTCTTTTTTGCCTCCAGTAGAGAAGAATTAATAGGAAAAAAATGTATGAATAGAAAATCATGCCCAAAGACTTCAGGACAGAGATCTTTTTCTAACATTGTAGGGGGAAAAACTTCTAAATCTTCTGGTTTTATTTAATTTGTTGCACTCGTTTGAGGTTGCAAAGTGGGCAAAATTTGATCACTTTTAGGAGGCTTGGGGACACTGAAAGGATAATTAACCTCTGTTCAAAATATACATTGAGCATTTCTCCATATAGGTCACCTTTTCATTTAATGAAATGAGAAATACTGATGGAAACTATTACATAGAAATTTGGTGCAAATGCTGATTTTAAGATCATTTTGTCTGGATTTTTATCCCTTTTTATTGTTTAACAGATAAATACTCATTTCACATTATGCCTTTTATTATAGTCAAGTATTCTAGACAAAGCTTTATCTTGGCATCTCTCTACCTGTTATATTATTTTCTCAAGTACCTGCCTCTAGATAGGATTCTATTTGTTGTGGCTCAAGAGAAAATCAAAGTCTTGAGTTGCCTTCAAGTCTGGTTTGAAGGAGAAAGTCACGCAGATTTGGTTACATTAATGCTTGCTTGGAATTGTGAGGACCCAAGCAAATACTTGTGTTAATTTTTGTTTAAAGCTAGCCTTGTGCTTTTTTCATTTGGAATTTCTTTTTCACTTTCCCGTTGCGTTCTTTAACTGTGATCTTAGGTGCAAGTGTGATACAATAATATGTAGATTAGAGCATTAAAGTTCATTAGACTTGTACATTAGATTCATAAATTTAAAAATAGATGCTCTTTTTCCGACATAATCAGTTTTTCCCCAAAATCCATGAAGTGCAAGAAGAGAAATTGTATTCCTTTCCAGACCATTCTCCTATGTAGAAAAACACAGAGGGTGACAAACTTGACGTTCATTTAATTGAGGATGCCTCTTCTTTTGGAAACATTTCCTACTCACACAAAAGCTTCCAGACTTTGCTCCACTGCCCTTTACCGTCAGATTCCTTCAAACCCTTCACTGAATTTCTGCCTGAGTTCAGTTGGCTCAGTATGGTGGGATTACTTTTTAGTTATTGTATCTAGGTTCTGCTATTTGCTTTCCATTAACGACAATGCTAAAGATTCCCTTCCACAAGTTAGTAGAGGTGGAAGCTTTCCTGAGCTTGCCAATGGGACTGTACTTTTTCAATTAGCCACATGTTCAACCTTCATGTGGCAATGCATGTGCTTTCACATAATAACTATGCTTTCACGTATTTATGTTCATAATCCTTAATGTCTTTTGGGAAAAGAGTGTTAAAGATGTTTGTGGAATTAGCGTCCCATTTTTTCACTACTTGCAGTGAGTTAATACATCATCCCAGAATTTTTCTCTTTGGAGAATCAATCAATGGTATATAAAGTGACAATCTATGCTATGCTGTGTAGCACAGCATTAAATATTTACTTTGAATATTATTCAGTTATGTCTAAACTGTCTGCCATGGTGACATATCCTAGTTAACCAGAAACTGTCTAAAATGCAGCAAAATGCAAATCAGCATGGTCTACGGAAAGCTTGTGAAAAACTGCTGAAATCCGTGGGCAATTAGTCTGAGCTGAAAGGCTTCCTTTGGCCCGATTGCTACTGCTACCTTAGCAGCAATCACTGAGTAGATGTACCCTAAGAAAGGTCAAGTTATTTTGAAGATGGCCGTGTTTAGCATTGTGGCTGGAATATCATGACTTAACCATAGTTCTAGAGATTTTGTTTGGAGGTAACAAATTGTACTAAATGAGTGTGTGCAAAACTGTGCAGAATGTGCTAAATGTGCTAAATTCTAGTTTGTCTGCCTCTGTAGAAATTTTTAAATGGTGATCAAAATCCAGTGTTTTTGCAAGATTGTTAGCCCTTGAATTATTTGTTGTCCCTTGAAGTAGTGATTGCTGCTGTGTTCCCAAGGGGCTGGAGAGATTCATTGCTAGCCACAGAAGATAAACACAAGACAGTTTCCTAAGACTGTAGAGCCATGTAAAATAGAACAGGACAGCTTCCTTTGGTATAGTTGCAAGGGTTAAAAAGCATAATTAGAATACTTCATCGGATAATGGTTCCAGCTGAGGGAAATGCAGAAATAAAATTGTAACTTGTTATAGTTTTCAGATACCAGAGACTACAACAGGTTTCTGTCCTCAATAGAAATCAGAATTCAGTTTTTCACTTATTTTTTCCAGACATGACTCAAATATTTTGTATGTGTTAAGCAGAAACAATTATTGCTTCCTTCTCAAGAGCTCTTGTCCCAGCGGTAGGCTGTTGGTTATTTATATGGCTTATGGCCCTCATTTAGAAGATACAATTGTCAAAGCTACCTCCAAACATCCTAACAGGACACAGCTGTGACTTATTCAGTCCTGAAGTCTGACAGCTCAAGAGTTTTTTTCTTTTCCACACATCTGTGAATTTTGATTCCTCCTCCTTCATATAAGTGCTCAGCGCTCTCAGAGTGTGAGCAAAGAGCACTCTTGATTGATACTCAAGCAACGTACCCCTTGACAGAGACTCCTGTATTTCTATTTCTGTGGGTTCTGCAGGAGTAACATCCTAATGTCAGATATCATCTGGTCAGTCTGGTATTAGTGCTCTTCATTGCCTAGAGCCATCAGTGGAGACAGTAAGGAGCAACACAGAGCATTGACTCCTCTTCATTATCAGATGCTTTTTTTTATAATGAAAGTTTTTGTTGAGACACCAACTCATGGAAACAAGAGACATCAGCTGTCTAAGTATCTCACTTTCACAGTGATAAGAAAATTTGCATTCCACTACAGTATCCTGCAGCTTTTCAGACCATAGTCTTGTCTCTCTCCTCTCCTTTTTCCCAGTTAATAATGTAAGAATGGGACAGTGGCACCAGTTCTGTTAAGCCACCAAAACACTGTATTTTATCCGGGATGCTGAATGTACAAAATCCTAACAACCTAAAAATCAAAGGCACAAAGACTTAAGCAAGTCGCACGCTAAGGTAAAGAAACACAAAGTTCATCCCTAAAATTACAGCTGTATATGACAGATGATTAGAAGATCCTGCCTTTTCTCTGGAGAACTGATAATCCACCAGCCATTTTCACAGCTTTGACACTAACTCCCCTCTTTATTGTGAATAAAACAGAACTCCTCTTCTCCGTGTGCAGTCTGCCACAGTCCTCTAATACTATACACAGTTGACCTTGGCAAAAGGGGTGCTGTAAATCTGGCATCCTCTTTGAGCTGGAGGTAAATGTGATGTACAGAAACATCTTAGTTGTTGCACAATATTCTACTATGTTTATTTCTGAGTGTCTTTAGATAGGATCTTCAACTAAGGAATTTCAACTAGTGAAGAAAAAAAAAAGTTTTTCACTTGTCTGCATAGGTTCTTATGGCAATGTTAATTAACGGTGACCACACAGAACAAGTGAAGCAGTTATATAGGGTGATATGTATAGCGTAGGGAAGAACGCTCTCTTTAGGTGAACTTCTGTTCAATTTAGGGTATCTTTATAGTGCCTACAATTACAGAGTAATAATGAAGGTAAAGGATCTTAACCCCATATGTATCTACTTCAGAAGGATTAGTGGTTGTCACATTGTGACAGCAGAGAAGCCAGGAGCCATGGTGCATTCCTCTGTCCACCTACAGGCGCGTGCATACTCATGCGCTGGTGGTGAACAAGAGGGGCTTGAATTGGAGCCAGAGCTCCAGCCTGTGTGGTGGGGCAGAGCCGTTCTGCTTTACACCCTTCTGCTGTCAGCGTGGCAGAGCTTTCAGCTGTTCTCCCAGCTGAGGGCTGTCCTTACCTTACAAACCAGAAATTACGTTTTAATTTTATCGGGGGGGGGGGGGGGATTTTTCTTGTTACTGCTTACTTATTTCTCTCATTTTCCTCTGATATTTTTAGCTTTCAAAAAGCTAAGCTGTGCCTAACAGCTTTCCCAATATCTATAAGAATTTGAAAGTTGTTCCCTTAATTCAGAATAGCCAAGAATTTAGTTAAGTGTCTTGGATATAATCTTTAAGAGTACCTAAAGCCACCCTACTGCTTTAACGAAAATGGGGCTATGATGAAACCATAATTCATTTCCCTCTTATTTTGTGTAAAGGTTTATTAGCTTGTGATTTAAGCAAACCATCTGGTCCTGCTGGCAATCCAAGTTATGTCAGACTCAATGCTTTCTCCCTGTAATATGTTACTTGAGGCAGTTAAATTACATACTTAAGTCCTAAGTCTGGCCTGTGCTTTTTCCATGTCTTAACATCTGTTCTGGGAAATTTTTCTGGGATCCAAACAAGTTTGCATGGAGCCAGAACTCTTGTCTTTGTCTTTCTTTTCATGTCTATTTCTTTCCCTTCTCTCTGTCCTGCAGTCTAATCAGTTCAACTAAGTAAAAGATAATGCAGAAATTTGCAGTCCCTTTATCATTTCAGTAATGTACATAGTGAAATGAAAAATAGTTTAAAAACCCTGGAGCTGTAGAAAAGTAGGAGGCTGTCCTCTGAGAGAGTGAGTGACACTTTGAGAAATTTTAATTTTTTTTTTTCAGTCCTTGTAGTGTTCTTACTAGTTCTTACTTGTAATTGCAAGACTTTTTGTTTTGCTGGCCTAATTCATTTTGGGCAAAAGTACAGATTTCTAGTACATTTTGTCTTGTAATGCTAATTTCTTGTTTATACAAGAAAGGTCTCTGTTCAGAAAGCCAATAATTTTAAATATACAAGTTAGCCTGCTGAGATGGTTTTGAAAATAAGATCTCTAGTGATTGATTTAAACAATGCTCATGGAAAATGAATTGTTCGTGTAGATATTTGTATCTGTATTCTCTAAAATTTCATCATTTTGTATTCTGCCTGGAACTTTTGAGACACAATAATGAATATAAACAGCTATTCCATAGCTCACTCTGTCTGTATGTATACTGAAAGAAATAGAATTTCTTTTCTTCAATCAGAAACATAAAAATGTGTCTGTTTTCAGGCATGTAATTGAACATTAAACTGTAAGTTTCCAATATATCGCTGCACATAAAGTACTGTATCTCCAGTTTAGGAATAGGGTTCTTAGTGTAATAGTCAAGTCCCTTTGTCATGCCCTTCGAGACTTTTAATTATGGACTGATATGCAGCCTTTTTTGCTCGATCAAAAGAAAAAAAAAAGAATGAGGAAGGAAAAATAACAAGACTAAAAGATACCTTGGACCATCTGGATGGTTGAAACTTTAGCTGAATCAGTGAAAAACCTCATGAGGTTCAACAAGGCCAAGTGCAAGGTCCTGCACCTGGGTCGGGGCAACCCCCGGTATCAGTACAGGCTGGGGGTTGAAGGGATTGAGAGCAGCCCTGGGGAGAAGGACTTAGGGGTATTGGTGGATGAAAAGCTGGACATGAGCCAACAAGGTGCACTCACAGCCCAGAAGGCCAACCGTATCCCAGGCTGCATCAAAAGAAGCATGGCCAGCAGGTCGAGGGAGGTGATTCTGCCCCTCTACTCTGCTCTGGTGAGACCCCACCTGGAGTACTGCGTCCAGCTCTGGAGCCCTCAGTACAGGAAAGACATGGACCTGTTGTAGCAGGTCCAGAGGAGGGCCACGAAAACGATCCGAGGGCTGGAACACCTCTCCTATGAAGAAAGGCTGAGAGAGTTGGGGTTTTTCAGCCTGGAGAAGAGAAGGCTGCAGGGAGACCTTAATGCAGCTTTTCAATGTATAAAGGGGGCTTAAAAGAACAATGGAGAGAGACTTTTTACGAAGGTCTACAGTGACAGGACAAGGGGCAGTGTTTTTAAACTGAAAGAGGTTAGATTTAGACTGCACATAAGGAAGAAATTTTTTACTATGAGGGTGGCGAGACACTGGGACAGGTTGCCCAGAGAAGTTGTGGCTACGCCATCATTGGAAGTCTTCAAGGTGGGTTGGATGGGGATTTGAACAACCTGATCTAGTGAAAGATGTCCCTGCCCACGGCAGGGGGGTTGGACTTGGTGATCTTTAAAGGTCCCTTCCAATCCAAACCATGCCTTGGTTCTATGAAAAAATTAATAGCAGAGAGAAATACAGTCTCTTCTGCAAAGAGAGAATTGTTAATATACAGACAGGGAAGAGCCTTATCTAACATTAACATAAAGCTTTTTTTATGTAGTGTACCGGTGATTTGCTATCCTTAATAAATATTATTTAAGCCAGTCATATATTTGAACTATGGATCCATTCATGTCCTGTTCCTTAAGATTGGAAAATTTTCCTTTGCAGTGTCTGTGAAGGGCATTCTTTAGCTTTTTCCTCTCTCTTTATGTGCACATAGCATATAAAAGTGGATTGCATGGGTCACCATTTCAGAATAGATCCTCTGCCACTGCAAATGTTTTTCAAGTGCATAGAATTTTGCTTCTTTCTTTGCCATATTGATGACTTTGTCCATTGCCTCTTTATATTTGCACAGTACCACTGTAGTGAATTACATCATGTTACTAGCATTCATGATGCATTTCTTGCTTGGATGATGGCCCAAAATTGCTCTGCTTCTCTGACAAGGTATAAGCAGAAAATTAAGCTCCGGAACTATCTTCCTGAGAGGCTATGGAGGCCTTTTTCAATTTTCTGTGCAGTAGAAAAGTTCTCTTCAGGTGATCCTTCATTACTGAGGACAAAGTTCACAATGGGAAGAAAAAGGTAGCTGCCCCTACATTGCAATTGAAACACGCTGAAGCGTTTGGGGATCCTGAGGCTGCTTTAGTTAGCCTGTCTGTCTGGATTGACCTTAGGTATTGGAGTCTTTGGGCTCTGCTTTTAAGAGGCAACCACTACTAACCACATCAGTTGATGTAGCCTTCTTCCTGGCCCAAAATATCTACTGTGTCTCAGAAGTTTTCGGTAGCGCATTAGTTCTCCTCACGTAACAGGTGGGAATTTGAGCTTGCCTATCCTGATCATAAGTAATCTTTCCAGGAGCTAGTATGGAGGTTGGTAGGATCCCCAGCCTCATTAATATTTTGCACATCCAGTTCCTTTCTCAATTTTGCTGGCTTTTTACTGACTCTTGGGGAACTGGACCAAGCTCTTCGGAAGTCCCTGGCTTCACATTACCCAATGGCCAGAAAAGCTTACCAGAAACACCACATACTTGGAGATAATGTGGTAACTGTATGTCTATGCAACAGCCTGTTTTCTGATTGACAGTTGCATCAGAGGAACCTGAAATTAGAGTTTGTAGGTGCAGGGAGATTAAGATGATAGATAATCTCCTGAAAAGACCTTGATTATTTTTTTTTTAATTACGTCATGTCTTCTATTGCTTTACGGGCTGCCGTTGACATGGTAGATAAAATTCTGCTGTTGTACTGCCTTTTCTCTCCACCTTGCTTTCATGCTTTCTAAGGAGATGTAATACTATGTAAAAAATTTGTCCTATGTTGACATTTCCCTTTTCTGTTACTATGAATCCCATATTGATCTAATTGACATAGTTTACCCTCTTTCACATAGTTTGTTCAGTCTCTCAGGAGCTCTCTCCTCTAATGGAAACTTCATTCAGCTTCATGTTCTTCCTTAAAGATAACCTGTCACCTGGTCAGGCCATTTAGGGCTTAAAAACAATGAAAAAATAGTCTCCATTTAAGTTCTTTTCAGATCCATCCTGCTCAGAATACATGAATACCTTTCAGGCCTGTCTGCAGAAAATTGAATCACGGGTAAGTCATAGATAGTCAAAGATACGACTCTGCTTTATATACTGTCATTTGAGCAGAGAGAAGAGAGGAGCAAGAGTGCACTCTTAACACTTTCTGAAGTGGAAACTTTCTAGTTGTAACTGACAGGGCACAAGCTTACCTACAGTTAAATTGAAAATGTCAACAGCATGTCTCTGAAAACGTCTGCGTGCCAAGAACTCTGGTTCTTGGCAAATGTTTTTCTTTATTATATAATTAGCTGCTCTCAGGGTAAAAAAAAAAAAATCAAGGGTAGATTTAAGGTTTTTGTATAGGCTAAATTAGATGTGCTTTGCAAGCAGTTTGCTTCCAGTGAATATTCCTGTATCATTTCTCACAGGACTGCTTACTGGGGCATATACAGACATGTCTGCACTAAGATTCATAAGCTGCCAAATAAAATGTTTTGTTTTGTAGAAGTTTAATTGAAATGCTCCCATGGAATATCTATAACTTGATGAATCTGAACAATGAAGTCTTTATTGTGAACACAGTCATCACTGTTTTGGTGAATTTTGTCTTTAGTAAATCGCATGACAAATGGTGCTGGCTGGAGAGGATGGAAGGTAATGGCAGTTCTGTGAACTAAGTTGTTGGCACAGTTTAAAAGCCACTTGCATTCCAGCCATTCCTAATACATGATTAGATCGATTTTCTGTTAACCTGCAAAAATACAGAATATAACCTTAGAATTAAAAGAATTACCAAATGGAGCAATGAGAAAAAGATTAAGTACCTGCAATAACCACTACTGCAAAGTACTCCTGCAGGGTTAGATCTTGCCACCTAGCACTAGGAGCCTTGGCCGAGACATCTGCCTCTCGCCTCATTGTGTCTTCTTAACAGCACAGAGTTGTTGTGCTGCAGATCTGCGTCAAGCAAACCAGCCTTTCAGTGTTAGCATCGCAAATCTTGATGACTGGGAATGGAATGAAGGATGTCAGAAATCTTTCAAATCTCATTATGGAAAAGATGTTGCTTCAAAGATTGTTTTATCTTGGCAACTGACAGATTGACACAAGCTGTTTGGATTGTTGCAGTTGGCTGGGGGCTTGTTTATTTGAGGTTGTCTTCTGTTATAAGCAGAGGGTTTTGTAGTTGGTGTGCCTCTTTTCTTCTCAGTTTAAAGGAAGATGTTTGTGTAGGTAATTCTGACCCACCAAAGGAAGTAGAAGCTGGTATACTAGAAGGTGATACACTAGCACATCTTCACTTCCCCAGCGTGTTGCTGTTTTTCTCTTTCTAGGCATCAGTTTCCATCCTAGTAGTATTTTTGCTGTTCATTGTTTCTGCACTTTTTCTTTGCATTCTTTTCTGATATATTTCTCTATTTCTAGTTTTATGGAGTTTTCTCTTTGTTTTAAAAATTGACAGAGTTTCTGATCTTGTTTCGCACACTAAACACTGATAAAACAGGAAAAGTTTGGTTATTATGCATTCTAGCCAGTTTGAACTATGTGTCACTGAAATTCTCCTTTGGTCTGTTGATTACTGGATGAATTATTGGCTGTACATTTTGAATAGTTTTTGATAATTGAATTATTTTAAATTTTTCTTAATTTGCTGGGCATAAGAAGAACGGTAGTCGTCAGCTGCATTTCAATGGAAGGAGATAGGCTTTCTGCAGTAAGCACTGTACAATGTCTGTGCTAGATTTTTAAAAATCTGCTAATTCTGAATTGCAATGTTTTTTGCTTTATCACTGATTGAGGATGAAAACCAATCTTGTTATCCGTGTTTGCCCTGAGTCATTAGCTCTGCCTTTAGGAGTAGAGGATTTATTGAAGCAAGGGGTGGTATGTTCCATACCTTCCATCCTCCAGCACCTGCATAGCAAGTGATATGCCCAACTCTCTGTAAAAACTTGTAAGTAGAAATTGAGCTTAATATAATTTCAGTGATTCATTCACAGGGTGGAGCACAAGTTGATTGTTATGCAGGGATATAAATGCAATGCAGTGCTGTATTGTCATACTAAATTTATACAAATGTTTGATTATGTGCAACAGTAGCATCTGAGTTGCTCCCATTTGAAGCACATTATAAAATTGTTCATGAGCACTTGGTTGTGATAGAAAGAGAAAATCTATATGGAAGAAGTCAGTGAAAGTAATGTGTGCCCTCGAGCATTATTATAAAATTATTAAAAGAATATCCAGAGGTTTTTGTATGTTACATGTAGCTATACTTGAGCATTTATTGTGGTTTTGCATGTGGGTTTGCATTAACGGTAAATTCTAGCTGAGACAGAACCTGCTCCAAGTGCAAAATAAAATATGACTATGTTCATTTGTGTAATATCTGTGCTAGAATTTACAGTAATGTTAATTCTGAACCTTTCCCATTTGCTGAAGGTATGAGCATTGTTCTGCTGTACCTGCCTGCCACCAGCAACTCTTCGAACGTCTTTTATGTTGCTAACTCACAAAACGTGCCTATGAGCATTGTTCAACAGATATTTTGAGAGAAGTAGCCTGCCTTACATCTTCATGGGAACCCAGTCCTCTCCCTGTTTCGGAACCGTTACCTTTGTACTTAAAGTGGATATGTAGTTTTTCTTTCAGCATCATTTACAGAGAAAGTTTTTTATACTTTTGGTATATTAACGATGTATTCCATTTAATACCTAGCATTTTTGTAGGCTAATTTTAATATATATAGGCCATCCTTTTATCCTTGTGGTACATTTTCTAAAATAGAAATACTGAAGAGTTGAAGATTTGTAATTTGGTATTGTAATGATAACGCTCCAGTGACCAGACTCTGTTAATGGTCAGACTGTAATGTTGCTTCAATCAAGTGCAGACATACAGTCCACAGCACTAGGTGATGCTTCCAGTCTACAGAAGTGTTATGCAGTGTACATGCACTGGTAACCTTTGTGCTCCAATTTAGTTATGACATTTAGTAAGTTCCAGTTGATCACGTTATACTATTTTTCTCTCCTCTTGTCTTCCCCAAAAACGTTTTAGGTAGAAGAGCTGATGATGGCCATGGAGAAGGTTAAGCAGGAGCTGGAGTCAATGAAAGCAAAATTGTCCTCTACACAACAGTCTTTGGCTGAGAAGGAAACCCATTTGACCAACCTACGAGCTGAAAGAAGGAAACATTTGGAGGAAGTCCTGGAGATGAAGTAAGTGTTTCTTTCCATTATTTGTAGGCATGTTTTATTGATATCTCTGAGTTCCCCTCTGATCCCTGGTGTTCTAAAGACAACCACTGTATGAATATGTCTCTATAGATAGCAGCTATCTATGTAATCACTTGAGCCTTCCGAAGTGACTTCTTGACCAGGGATTACCTACATTACTTTCACACTTTCTTTAGAGCTCAAAAATATTTCTTCCTTCTAATCATTTGCAGTAGACTACTATTATCTGTACAGTAGCATCTTCAAAGGTCCTAAACAATTATTGGGATTCAATTATTTTGCGTGTCTTATGAATGTGTCATCTTGCTCTGGGTAGCCTATAATCTACTTTAAGGTAAGATGCAAGTCAGTGTGGCAAATGACAAAAAGGAAAGAGGGAAGAGATAAATATAACGTCAGGTAGCTGTAATGCTAAAATCAGACTGCAGATGTCTGGTCTGCTAAAGTATTTTTCAGATTCATGCGGATGATTCATTAGCACTGGAACGGAGTTTGAAATTCTCTATCAGTCAGACTTCTCTTGTCATCCTTCCATAAGGAGGCCTGAATAAAACCAAGCTTTGAGGAGGTGGGGAGAAGTGAGGAATTAGACTTCTAAGGCTTAAATACTTCCTAATTTCTGACCGTGCATTATAGATAAATAGTTATCCTTAGTTTAGGGAGACA
Source organism: Mycteria americana (assembly GCF_035582795.1). Classification (NCBI taxonomy): domain Eukaryota; kingdom Metazoa; phylum Chordata; class Aves; order Ciconiiformes; family Ciconiidae; genus Mycteria; species Mycteria americana. Next base: position 69,123,464 of record NC_134365.1, read on the forward strand.
TGAATCCATTTAGTGCAATGATGGATAGTGCTGCCAGCAGTTCATTAGAAACACTTTCAGTTGTTTAGCCAGCCCTGAAGAGAAGGAACATTTTTATTGGCAGGACCAGCAGTGGTTCCTCCACTGTGGTTTTGTGAGCCATTATTTATTTATTTAACTTTTCTACTCTAGCCTCTTTCCTTTTCTTTTTTTTTTTTTTTTAATGAAAGGATAGAAAAACAGCTGTTACAAAATGGAAAGAGAGGTGGCTTAGATCTTGAAACTTTAACTTAGGAGTGCTGTATAAAGTGGGCCAAGCCTCCCCAGCTTCATATTCAGCTACAAAAGTCTGATCTGGACCTGGCATAAGGACGTTGGAAGACTGCAGTACTTAAACGCCGCACTTTTTATTTTTAATAAAAAATTTTATTGAGCTATAAATTTGACTGCCTTGAGGGTTGGTGTATTGGGGGATGGGAAGAATAGCTCTTAAGGTGATGTGGGAATCCAAAGCAACTGGAGATATATCCCATATGCAATCACTTGGCAGTACTTTCTTCTGCCAAACTGCTCTGCCAAACCTTCTCATTAAAATATACACGTAGTGTACAGTATATCCTGAAATGTATTTGGAACTGCGTAGCTCTAGAGCCTTTAATATAACTACTCCCTTCTTTTAAATGATGACCTCTCTTAGCTGAGTAAATTATTGTTGGAAAGTTGTTGTACTGAAATATAGTATTAGGAACTGCATAAACTGGTAGATCCATTGTACCTCAGAAGGAAGAAGAACACTGGAGAGAATGGTAATGCTGTCAGCACATGGAGAGAAAGATGGAAAAAACATTACGTTTGTATAGTTAACTAGCTGAGCATGTTTTAGTCATAGCTGGTCTGTCTTAAAGTTCTATAAAGCTGCCAAAGCTGCTCCAAACTTCAAAAACTCACCCTCACCATGAGGCTCTGTTGCAAAGAAGTCTCTACTGAGGACTCCCAGTCAATTAAATATCTTGTATTTATAAACAGAAACTCCAGTATATTCTTTGTTGCCCTACTTTCCCAGCCTATGCCTTTTATGAAAAGCACTCTTCTCATCTGTCTTCTAGTTTTGCAAAAAGTTTCTAATGTTGTTAAAATGTTTCCTACTATTTCAACTCAAAAATAACAGTAATTGAATGAGTGGTTAATTTTGTGAAGTGGTTAGCTGGGTTTGTATCCTTAACAGAAAACAATAGCTGTTGTACAGATACTGTTTCAAGATACAGTAAAGCACAATATTGTTTCCCAAGTTTTAGGGCATACTTCACTGGGAAAAAATTGGGGTGCTCAAAAGCAGCACTGATTAAATTTAAGATTTGGTAGAGGTGTAAGTTTAACAGCCTGGGCCCTGCAGTCAGCTAATGGGGCAGGGGAGCATAGAAGAAAAATAGCTTAGGAAATGCTGCTTTAGGAGATTCTAGATATGGACTGAAAGAAAGTGTTAAAGCAACAAGAGGACTCCAGAAAGTTACCTCTGGGTTTTAATAGGAAGTTGTTAGATATTATGTTAATGAAAATATATAGTTAAAATACTGTTTCTTAGAGTAGAACTTGTGTTTACTACTGACTCTGTAACCGTGAGAAGATCATTTCACACTCCTTAGGGAATACTGTGGCACTAGAATAGCACAAGTGTGAATTATTCCAAGGAAGAAATTTCAGTCCTTAAAGAAATGCTATGTATTTTGAAGCCCTCTTCCTTTAAGTCTAATACTTTCATTTAAAAAAAAAAACCAAACTTTTTTGTAAATAATTATGAGAGAGGTAGATAATGGTCTCTCTATTTATATCACCAAACATGATCTACTGTAAAAAATACTAGTGAACTGCTAGGATTTTTGTTTTGTTATGTTTTCTTTAAGAAGTTCTAATGTTTCCATCATTCACAGCAAATCTTTTAAATTAGGCAGGAATAAAGTGCTGTCTACAGAGAAATCTCTGTTCTTTGTCCCATAAAAACCTGCTTAGGCTGAGCTGAGTTATAAACTGTTGAAATTCACCAGTTTTCCTTTCCCTTTTTTTCTCCTGGTGTTGTCAGCAAATTTTGGCAGTGTGTGAAAATAACCGAGCACAAACAGTCTAATCTGGGGCCGAGCTCATGCAATTGCCAAAACTGTAGCAGCGGACGCTGCACTTACAGGGAAGGGGAACAGACACTGTGTCTGCATGTAGAAAAAAGATTTTCTTTATTTTGGGGTTTTTTGACTAGGCAGGCCTTTTGTTATGGTCAGAAGGACCAGCAGATTCTTCCTAGTCATCTGCTTCAGAGTTGAAAAGTCCCAGTTGGAGCATTTCTCAATCTGTTCTTTCAGACCTGGAAAAGTGTCCAACAGCCCTTTCCTGAATTATGCCTCCTCTTGCTAATTGCAATTGCTGCGAGCCCTATAATTCAAAGGGTGCAGACTTACATAATGTAGTTGGCGCTTCAGAGTTGAATCCTTCATCCTGCTGGCACGTAACAGAAAGATTATTACTTGTCCAAGAATAATTTACTATCCTCTTTTTTCTTTAAAAACAATCAAGGATATTACAGACGAATGAATTGTTATAATAGAACATCATTTATGTTTCAAAATCAAGCTGTCAAAAAATGTCTTTTGATTTCTTATGTGACTTTACATGAGTGGTCTTTTGGACATTTATCACAGTAGTCTCTAATTACATGGATACATCCCACAGGTAGTGTTTCGTTTGATAAAGAGTATAGGTGGTGATCAGAGATGAACCAGGCCCGTGTAGCTTAATGAAGCTGTTTATTGTATTCCTTCCGTATTTCATCTTGGAGTTGGAAGGCCTGCTGAGAGCTACATGAGGGCTACTATTAAAAATAAGATGCCAACCTAGGCAGTGCTATGCAGGAAGACTGTTCATCCTTATCTCTGCTCCAGTTTTCCTGCATGGTATGCAAGTCACTTAAAAATATTTGGTAGATGGTTGATAAGTCCACGTGTTCATTTTCTGGCTATCAGATAAGAAAAAGACAAACACACGCACGCAAACACTCACAACTGAAAATGAAGTCAGTGGAAGCTGAGGTTTACCTTCTGAAAACTTCATCGTCTCAGCAATAAAGCAGTATTGTCTGGAGGTATGAGTATGAGGTTGAAACTGAAAGTAGTCCAAAAGAAACTGATTAATTGGCACATAGTTTATTTGCCAGAAAAGTAATTTCAGTTGATCCAAAATGAGGTGTGAAGTAATTTCAAACGCAGCAAACAGTTTAACCAAACAAAAATATTTCAGGTTATCTGCACCCATGGTGAACAGAACCAGCCAAAAAAAAAAAAAGTGTCAATGTCCATCCAGTGATAACTTGTTAGTTCATGTGAAATTGTCTTCTTGGAAATTAAAGAGATTTTCTTTTTGTCATTAGAGAAATTATGGTTTATGCCTATGGTTTAACAACAGTTCTCCAGAGGAGAAGTGATTCCTAGTTGCAGAATTACGTGTATGTTCTATGTGTATAACCAGTTGTCTCCGTAGTTCGAAGTCACTTCGCATTTGTTGTCAGTGCTACAAAACGGTAGTATGTTAACCTTGCATCTGCAAGGTGTGGCTTTCTAGGCCCAGTGCAAACTCTTCATCATATTGAACTGGACTGTAAGGTCTATGGGCCGCTTGGTATATCAGGCCACCATGTGATTGCCGCAATGGTACCAAAGCACCTCCTATAATTTGTGTGAAATTAAAGAAGCTAAAATCCCACAGGGGGCACTCCATGTCCGTCGGATTTACTGTCTGGGGCAAAGCTGAACAAGTGCATCTGTGTCAGTCCCTTTTTTTCCTTCTATAAGCTTAGATTTTTTTTCTTTAAAGTGTCTTTTTCAGGGCACACAGTGAAAACGAAAGCAACAACATCCTATTAACATTGTTTTGTTCTTTTTAATTTTCAAGCATAAAATATATAATTATATATGTCTATTTTAATCATATATGGTCACCCAGTTAGATTTTGACATTTAAGTTGTAAAAAGTTCAGTTGCAGTAGTCTGAAATGTGAAAAATTATCCATTTCTAATTACTGGACAATACAGACATTGCGATTAAATAATTGAAAATAAACTGACCTTGGAACTGCTGTTAATCTCCAAGTGAATCACACGGAATCCAATAGGAAAGCTGAAATACAGCGTGTAGATATATTGTGTGTCTTTTAAGACTACAGTTTATTGAAAGGCCAGAAAATGTCTTTTTTTTTTTTTTTTTAACTCCACAGTTCTCCTCACTGTAATGAAATGTCAGGCTTTTCATAAATGTAATTGTAGAGCTTGGTTACCTTCAAATTTAGTGGCTTCTGCTATTATTTTTTTATTCAGGTGAAAGCTTGAGAGAAACCATGATCTCTTTTGCACTTTTTTTCTCTTGGCAATTAAGGAATGAAGCCTGTGATCCTTTCTGTCCTCCTGCATTGTCACTGAGCCTTTGAGCACTGAGATGCTCAGTGTCGTGGCAGCATTAGAGCCAGCCTGCCGCTTCCTTTTCAGTGCGGCTGACACTAGGTGTCCTGAATCATGGAAATAAGCAGAAAAGCTTAACCTCTTTATGGGCAGCAGTACAAAACTGGTCAGGCAAATGATTCATGTAGGTGAGAGAGCCATTGGACTCGAATCTCAAAGTTTCACAGAAAGAATAAACTGCAAAGCAAAGAAGCAGGACCTTTAGTGAAGCCTGTGTAAATAAGGTGCCCCATACGAGCACACACAGAATTAGATTGTTGTGGTTTACGCTGTTCCTTTAAGTGTTGGGAAGTTATGTTTATCTTTTGTAACTGGTTTGTTTTTACTCTTCACCTTCCTTGAAAAACTTTTTCTTCTGTGGCTTTTTCAGATACTAAAATCTTGGCATGATGTGTCACAGTCTCTTTCTGTCTTGTGATAAAACCTCCGTATCTCATTTTATCTTGAATTCTATGGTCCCCGAGAACAGTCTTGTAGAGAGAAAGTACTGTACTATCTTAATGAGCCATGACAGGCCTGGAAGCAAGACCAACTGCTGAAAAGTACACCAGGTGGTGTTAAAGGGGTTTGTTCCACTCGGTAATTGCTAAGACTATTAATGTTGTAAGGAGGAGTTGGGAAAAGGAGGTCCAGTCATTAACTTCCTGAGAATTTAGCTACAGTGGGCTCTTGTTTCCATGCCTTTCCATGGGAGATATTTTTTTCCTTCTGGATATGTTTTCCGGGGACTGCGTTTAGTGTAAGTGATCCCTTCGGTAATTCTTGGAACATAGTTTTCTAGATGGTGAAAGGAAATTAGACCTCTTTCAAGTGAGAATGTGAAAAACATAGCGTACAGCCTCAGTGTTAAGAATGCACAGGTTTTGTTATGTTTTTCTTTTCTATTCATAGATTACAGCATTCTTACAGAAATTGCCATGAAAGATCTCATCAGTAGAGATCTTGGCATACACACACAGAGTACTAAAATGTATAATTTTTTTAGGCTTACACAGTCCTAGCACTAGTGGTGAATACCCTTCTTGTCTTTTCTCAGTTTGCTAGTTCATTATTGCAAACACCCTTGGAGAGCAGGTGCAGCACAAGATAATTTCTTGGAAGTCATTAGTGCCCCGTGTTCTTTACTGCCCAAGGGGCTTTGGGAAAAGTTTGGTTTTACCATAACCTGCATGCAGATCATCTTATCTAAAAGAATAACAAGAATTATGTTTTTTTCTAGAACTGATTACTCAGCTAACCCAGTGTTAAACTGGTAGAGGAATGGAGAAAGTGATAGTTTTATTTTGACTAACAAATAAAACAGATTGCTTGTAAGATAGCTCTAAGGGCACCAATGTATTGCCTTCTGCTAACTAATTCTGTATTCCTTTTCCAGTACAAAACACTGTTTTTCTATATTCTAGCATGCTCTTTGTGTAATTAAATACATTCAGAAGTTCTGTCAGAAGTAAAGGTTTATCTGTTCAAGAGAATCTGTGTAATTTTCCCTTGGGTATATGAATCCTCCACACCACTTATTTCTAGAACAACACTGACAAAAATAGATTTCCAGGTCTTCAGCATGCCTTTTTAATTGTTTCTATGTACTTATATACACAACAAACATAAATATGACTGTGATTTTTGTTTTAAAATATGCAGCAGTGTTTTGGCTCAGGATTGGTGGCAACAGTACATTTCCTATGCTAGCTGTTTCAGCTGCATCAGTGATTCCTGTCGCCATCCCTAATCCAGCTATAAGATTCTGGGGCTTCCAGGGGTGTTACTGAGCTAAACCAAATCAGGCACTTTTTACTTTCTGTTAAAGTCAAAAGAACTGTGAGTTCCTTAGGGTGCTTTTTCCTCTTTTATAAACGTGCACTGTAAATAGTGATGCATATAAATCAACTCTGTGAGCACTACATATTTCATTAAATACAGTCAAGTTGTGGGTTAATAGAAGTTCCAAGTGAAAATATTATGGTATCTCATTGCATATATTGTAGATTTAATGTAGTGTGAACAATAGTAGCTTTGAGCCATTGTAAATCCCATCCGGACATCATCAACATAGTTCAAAATACAAGGAGGGAAATCTCAAAGGTTAGATGTGCTCATATGGCCACTGTGCATATGCAAGTCATTCTTTTATTGTTTTTAAAATAACAGTGTAGCTTTGCAGGGTGTAGGTAGGGCAACGTCTAACTTCAGACTATTTTCTGGAGTTCAACAGAAATTCCTTTTTTGAAAGTCAGGTCGGTTTGCTTTAATTACAGAAATAACCTCTGAAGAAAGTAATTGCTTCCCTACAATCCTGGAGGACAACAAGTGGGAGTTGTGTGAGAAAAACTGGAGAAGTGAGTCAAGTTGTAGGCAGTCCCTACAACCTTTGTCTTTATACTGTATGGGAATATTCAGTATATCTTTTTGTTTTCCTCCCTTCCCAAACAATACTTTTAGGCAAAATAAAAAACACCATCTGCAAGTCTATGGAATTACTGAGAAAACTCCTTAGTGAGAGGATTTGGGAGTTGTTGGTTTGTCTGGTGGTATCTTGTGTGCAGCGCAAGTGACTACATGTAACAGGAGTTAAAAACATGAAAATTGACCAGACACTTAATTTAGAAATCCTAAAAGATGACACTAAGCACCCTAAAAGTGTCTTTCTTTAAGGTGTAATCCTGTCATTGCTATCGAGTCACTTCTCCCCTGTCCAGTATCTAGTGTTATAGTTTATGCAGATTACAGGATAAAGAGAACTCTCTTTCCTGGTACTAGGAGCTACTATGTAAAGGATTGTAGGGAAGACTGAAAAATTATTTGACACAATGCCGTATTTGGTGTTCCTTAAATCCCCTTTTATAACCCTTCCTCAAGCACTAAATAGATATGGCTGTAGCTTTCTGTAAACCTATAGTTCTTTTTCAGTCTGCTAGCATTTTACAGCTTTAAAATTCATGTCAAGAAACCATTGAAAACTAAAGGATCACACTAGTTTATTTCCACTATGTACTAGGAATCGAGCTTTGCATATGAGGTTAAACTAAATGGTGTAACTGGTATTTGCTATACAATCTAAGAATCAACTAGTTTGATCATTTAGTTTAATTTCATGAATAAAGATTTAAGGCCACCAGTACCGTTGTGAAAAGATGGTTACTGCAAGTAGCTTTGAGCAGCCAAGGATTTAATCAGCCTACCTTCAGTTCTTAGGAAGTTATTGGAGTAAATGATAAAAAATATTATTTGTAAATGCTTAAAAAATAGTAAAGTGTTAAGTAACAGATAACCTAAATTTGTTGAGACTAAATCATGACAAATCAACCAGGTGTCCCCATATGCTAAGTCGTAGTTTTAGTAATACAGTAGATGTGATATGTTTTGATCTCAGGGGGATTTCTGTCGTTGTCTCACAGAACTGTCTCATCAGCAAAGTAGGGATTATATTTCTGATTAAACTACTATAAAGTGAATAAGCAGGTAGATGGAAAATAATTAATAGTTCATTGTCAGAATGGAAACCTGTATTACATGGTTTCCTTAGAGGTCTCTCCCAAGTCTGCTACTGTTCAAAATATCCATTAACGAAGTGGCTGACAAGCCAAAGGGTATGTATTGCCAAAATGCCACGGTGAGTGTTGAGGCATTTTGGAGAACAAGATGAGAATTCAAAATTATCTCAATAAAGTGAAGAGGTTCTAGGGAGGCTGTAGAATACTGTTCCTTGGAGGTTTCTACAGACAAATTACACCAACATATCACAAATAGCTCATAGTTGAACATGCTTTGGGGGTAGTTTAGGTGAAATTGAGGATAGTGAGGGTGTTATCTTGCAGTTTTTGTGATTATTCAGCACAGATCATATGCGTCCCTTAATGAATGTCTGTAAGAATCAAAAATATATCTTGTAAAAATATATATAATATGCATGAGCTTGTTCTACATGTTATGTGGGCTCAGTTCTCTCTGTTAGTACTGACTTTGGCTTGCAGATTCAATTTCTAAAGAGAAATTTTGCTCTGGTAGGTAATCCATTTTGAGTATTCTTCAAGCAAATGAAACCTTTTTTTTTTTTAATTGAAAGAAGTAAACATCATTCAATTTGTTGATTCAAGGTGGCTGCAAAATTCTTGCTGCCTTTCAAGCCCTCAGTAGGCAGGAAATCTGAAAGGGTTAGGTCTGGTTAGGTTATAAATAATGCCAAGGATATCTTCTGATATTTGGAGAAAGCCTTCATGACCTCAGCTGGCCACATTTTCTTCAAAAATATTAATAATGCAACTATTAATAATAGTACTTTGCAATTTAGTTCTTTTCATTGAAGGATCCTACATGTCCAAGTCTTCCTTTTTATAAAAATGGAGAAATACTATCGCTGTTCCTCAAAGGAGTAAGCTGAAAACAAAAACATGAAGTGACTCATTCAGTCGTGGCCACAGAACTTCAGTGATGTCAGGAATTAAAATCTGAAGATAGTAGGCTTGTAGGTTTTTAAATACCTTAACATTTGAGACACAAATGTTTAATAGGAAATGTTGTGTATATAAGATACATACTTCTTCATTTATTTCTCTCTTCTAGCATGTTCTCATACAGATCCTTTCTACATCCTCATTTTTTCTTTATTATATGTCTATACATAAAATTGACTATGCTTATCTTACCACTTTAGTGCTGTAATTGGAGAGAAGCAATCTGTTCTCTTCTGCTAAGTTGATCTTCGGATTTGCCTTGCTTGCTAGATTCCCAGTGTTAGTGAGGGCTTTGGTTTGGAGTTTGAAAAACTAGATTAATTTAGCCAGGAGATGTTAATTTAAAACAAAAACAAATACATTTTTGCCTTGCCTTGAAAAATATGAAGCTGGCTTTGGACTACAATTTCATAGATTTTGTGACAAATGAGGCATGAAACAAATTGGCAAATCCACAATGTTCAAAGTACAGTGGTACAGTGTGCTCTCTACTTCCCAGCCCTAAAGATCTCAGGAAAGGTCGCAAATTAAACAAAGTCAAAATTAATCAACTCTACAATCAAAATACAATCATTAAGGCTGTCTTTTACTACAAAGAAGCAGTTGTGAGAGAGGCACTGGAGCAAGTTCTTTTGTGCAGTCAGGGAAAATCAACAGCAAGGTGTCAAACAGAAAAATGAAACCCTGCAGGTGAAGCTGTCTTTGGAGCCAAAAGAAACCAGCGCTTATGCAGAAATGCAAGTAAACTGTTGGAGAATGGAGAAGGTATTTGGTGCTGAGCTGCAGAGGGTGTCAACATAGCATTTGGCCCAAACAGAAGCAGCTTGTGGACTAGAGTCATGCACTGTAGTCATGCACAGCCCCTTCAAGCAACCTCTTACCAAGGCTTCATTCCAGTGGTCTCAACTGCTGTAGCTTTTGCCTCCTTTACAACATGGAGCATGGGTGTAGCGCTTCCTCTGCGTGGGAAGTTGAAAACTACAGTCAGGGATGCCTATAGACACCGTAACTGACAACACCTTTCTTTATACATTTCGTGCCCTCATGTTGGGGAGCCATTTTGATGCGTATGGATACGTCTCCATTCTCTCAAGTACATTATTTATACAAATGCTGAATTTCTTGCTCCATTTTATGGACAAATATGCTCTCAATGCAACTTAAATACAACTAAGTGTAAGAAATTCTTCTTTTGTTACCTGTTTCTGAAACAGAACTTGTAGACCTTTAATGAAAATAGTTTTAGAGGGACAGAAATTACACTGGGCAACTATCTGGTTTTCATCTCAGTGATATGAATAACATAAAAGCTTTATTCCCATACACGGGAGATGCATTATCTTTTAATAGATCTCTGTTCTGGGTTCATTTTCTGTTTAACTAGCTGATAAAATAGCAATGTGGAATTAATATGTAAATAGTGTAGTAAGTTATGCTTTATTCACAGTGAGTCCTAATAATGAAATACATGCTTTTTTAGTGCACGCCTACCTTAGCCCAATTGCTGTTACACTTTTTCCTGGTGCAGAAACTCATGTGTGTGCAATGTGCATGCATGACTTGTGTTTTGTTTGACCTGCCTAGAATATGGGTCATTTTTATTTTATAAATAAGTATAGTTAATTTTCTGTAGATTCTGATAAGCTCTGTAAGTTTCTTAGCGGATGAGTGATTTAATGGTAATTTAATGTATTTGCAAGGTAGGAATACTTGTTTAAGAACTGTCAGGTTATAGTATGAGGCATGGAATAAAACCCTCAACTCTTCTTTCCGAGTTGCTCTACCCCCTGTGCCCACTGCCAAGTCATTTCTGAAGCCATTGTACATAAATCAGCAGACCATCATCAGGAAATGCCTGCTTGGAAAAGACGGAAAATTTGACTCCTCATGACCAACAGTCACAGATTTTCAGTTAAACTTTCATCGCTATTCTGTACACTAATATGGCTGGTCTGGAACATGCATTGTGAAGGACAAAATCGACCTTTTTCAGTTGCTCTATTCCCAAGGAAATCCTACAAGTCTTAGAAAAAGTCTTTTAAAAATATTAACTGAAGGAACACAAAGGAAAAAAAAGATCACATTCCTCTTTGCAATTCATGCACTGCATTTGCACATTTTTCTAGTTTATGTCCTAATTATGTGTTTTGATTTGAGGTAAGAGTTAGGATAGTCTAGTGGAAGTATTTCATTACCTAACTTCTCAGCTCTTCCAGCTGAACTTGGTGGCAGTCTGCTGGGACTTGGAAATACACACCTACACCTTTAATGAACAAGAGGAGTTTGCTGATCGAAATGGGATACAATAACTTGTCTCCACATGACTTTAAATACTTCTAAGTATAGATTATTTTTTTAATTATGCAGCCTTCTGTAATTTCAATTTGTGCTGTGGCATTTAGTTCTCATTATGATACCTCACATTATATAGCACTTTCCATCTGTGAATATTAGCAGTTACAAATGCCATGTTAATTCTCAAAATACTCCTCTGAAAAAAATAACTATTTATCTTATTTAGGGATAAGGAAAATTCAGCACAGAAAAAAGTAAATGGCATGGAAAATTGCCTGGGCTGCTTGTTAGCAGAGTGACCTCCAGACCACACTCAAGTCATTTAACTGTATCTTGCACTCCGATATAAGATTTCATTTGTTAGGAAATAAGAAATTTTTTTTTGCCATAAATACAGCTTATATTCCATGGCAAATGACTAAAGGACAGTTATTAAAATATTGTTTAAAGGGCAATATTCAAATTAGTTTTCTTGTTCATGATAGAAAATTGTTTTGAATAGGACAGGGACCAAGAGATACACAGCTAGGTTCTTTCCCATCTTCTCTGTTCCTCAAGTCTTCACTTTCTCCTCTTTATATGGTTGGCCTTCAGAACATTGTTCTCTGCTTACCAGTGACCATCTCTGATTTATGTTTGACTCCAAGAAACATTTTTCAAGACTTCCACCATTCTACACACAAGTTATATATTGGATAAGACAGGAGCTCATATCTAGCTCTGAGACACCTCTTGATCGCTTCATTGTTGATTGTAAGGAAACAGCACTGCGTTGTCTGAACCTAGGAGCCTATTGCCATTTCAGGTGCACTAGATTATCCCACTGGACCTCCAAGTGCCTCTCCAGAAAGGCATGGATCTTCCATATATTCTGTGTCACATTGCTGGCTTCTTGTCTCTTGTATCCTAGGTCAGCATGTGGCATTAGATACCATTATTTGGGCAATGGAATCCCAGAGCAGGCACCAAGAACAACTGAATCATCACAATTCCCATCAGCATCGGTTAGAGAGACAAGACCGCAGTCTGGTCAGACAGCTTCTCAACACTGACAGAGGTCATCTTGAAGTGATGCCAAATGTAGTAATCTCCCCAAATTTGACATCATAAGCATGCTGCAAGACCTTATAGTTTCAGTTGAACTTCTGTCATCTCTTTTGTCCCTCTAAAGAGTCATGTTCTCAGTCAAGGTCCTCTGCTTCCTCTTCAGGAATGCAGTGCTTCCCAGGCCCATTGAGGTTAGGAGTCATTGTTCTCATGACATTTCAGATCACATACTTTCTTAAAAGCTTTGGAATGATTAGTTCCAAAACACTTGCAGTCAAGCCACTTTCACACCATAGGTTAGTCATAATCACTGAGGCTGAAAGGGTCTTTTAATGGAGTTATTTCTTTTTCATATTGTGGAAGAATAATTTATTCCTAAAACATTGCTAGTAGCTGACTCTTAACTTTCACCTTCTACTTTGAGGATGCTACAGTGTATTTGATAGCTTGTTCCATGGCTGAACTATGTTATTTTAAAAAAAAAAAAAAATTTGTTCTTATGTAATTTAAGTACATTATTATTTAACAAAGAACAGTAGATTCTCAATGTCATTCTAACATTTCTTTCTGGGTTTGCTAGATAACTTTGCTGTCCTTTATTGTCTTTTCACTGAAAATTCACAGAATTATAACAGGCACATGCAAAAATACTTTCCCACTCTATTTCACAGTTACAATAAACTCATCTATGTTTTTTGTCTTTTTGACCATTACTGTAGTCATACTTAACAAAAAGCTAGCTTTGAATGAGTTTTTCTACAGTTACTAAGCTTTGTAGTTGTCCTTAAAGGTGTTTGGGAGTGAGTGCTGGTTTCATTGGCCAATTGCTGAAACAGTCTTTCTCCTGCTCACACAAGGCTGGCTGTTCCGTTATTCCAGAATCACCTTCTAATCCTGCAAATTTTGGTCAGTGTTAGCTAAGGAGCAAAATTGTGAATTTTAACAAATGATATGTGGAAAGCTAGTTTTGTGAATGAAGATGTGCACTAAATGCATTGCGTTAGTGAACAACTGGGCTGTTATGATATATATTCCTCATTTATAACTTTTCAAGTTGTAAATTATAAAAGTAAATGCAAAAACTTACAGAGATTTAGCTTAAAATTTGAGTGCATGGCTTATAATTGAAAAATAAAAATGCTAAGAGAAGGGCACAATTTTCTTATCAAAGATGCAGGGACAGGATGGTCTTTATACTGTTTAATCAAGAATATTTGTAGAAGTGGTTAAATTAAATTTTTTTTTTTTTTAAACTTTGTTTTCCATATCATGCTTATCAACTTCTCCTGGGTTCAGAAAACTGGTTTCAGGTAGGCCCTTAGGTAAACAGGAGGTACAGTTTACATGATACAGGGCAAGATGCTAACTGACTCTTCAGTTTCTCTTCTTATTATCTTGCTCCTTACAACAGGATTTCATATGCATGTAGAAAAGGTACAAAAGAGAGAAGCTGCGATCACACAAGTAAGACTTCTGAGGTTAAAAAGCAGCCTGATTGAGAAAAGGATGATTAAGCTGTGTTGATGCTCCTAATAATTCATGCCATGTGCTGATCTGTATTCAGAGCCACCAGGTAGAGCTGACCTAGCGTTTCTCTGTGCTGTGCACGTGTGAGCCGTAAGGGTATGGCCTGGTCCATGGCCAAACTTACTTTGGAATTTTTCCCAGGCTTAGACTTTGGTTTTACAAATACACTATCATTTTGTTACTACCCTTTGAATTTGTTCATGTTTGTCTTTTCTTTTTTATAAATAAGATGCTCCAGAATGGCAAGACTGAAATGTAGTCGTTCTAAATGGCGTTCATAAATTTTTCTAGGTGTGCAATTTGACCTTAGCCAAGTCACTTTATAAAGTTTCCGAGCTCTAAAATGAATATACAACTACTTTTTCTCATATATTTTTCTCATAACTCAGTGAAGGTTTTCTTTAAGCCTTTAAGTATGTAAAACTATTTGAGATGCCAGAGCACTATAATACTGTTTCTTTATTCGTTTCTTCTGCGGCAGGTCAAGGAAGGCAAAATCATACAGAGAATCTTAAAAAAAATTCTTTCTCTAAATATTATAATTAGCCATGTTCTTCACACAGTTGTTTAGGCCTTGCTGAAATATATGAATATGAAAATAAACAGAAGAGTTCCTCTTGATGTTATGATTCAGTAAAATCCCCTTTAAGAAGCATTTTAAACTTCACATGCAATTTCTGATGCTACCTTATTGCATGAATGAAGCTGTGCTCTGCAGCGTACAGGGAAAGACTGAAAATACGTTCTCGGGAACATGAGGTGTTGTGTTCCGACTGCACAGCAACCTGAGGTACTGACCCATCTGGTCTTGTTCCCTCCTCCCAGTTCCTCCTTTACACTGTATCTGGCACTCACGAAACTCCACTGAACTAATTCAGCACACTAACCCAGCAAAAATGCGTTCACATTTTTCTGAAGTTAGTTTTCTGCTGGCTTAGTGCACGGAAGTGGCAATCGGTGGTTAGATAAGTCTCAGACAACACAAGGCAAGGTTTGAAACGTATGTCTTGCATCCTGGGAAAGAAAAGACTGTGACAGCAAGCTGTTAGATTGGCTTGAACTGCAACTTCAGTTGCAAAACCAAAAGCCACCTTTGCATGGAGTAAATGCCTTCTGGGCTTCATCAATAGCTTGTGTAACGTGATGGGATCCTTGTGATGAGATCTTAATGTTTAATAATCTTCTCCTGCTTCGTAATCCCTTCCTCTACTGCCTTCTCCTCTTCACCAAAAGGTCTGTCCTACTCTTGACCCGATAGGCCTGCTGCCTTTGGCTAGCTGCCTCCCTTATCAGCAGAATATTGGAGATGAAGTGGTGTTTTCTGTTACGGATCTGAGCTGCAACAGTTCAGTCCCTCCGTCAGTCTGCGTCTGTCAGTCATTCCTTGTTCTGAGTTGAGTGGGTTGATTAGACTGATTAAAGTAGGTGTCTGGATTGAGAGGGTTAAAGAGCATCCATCTGTTCTGGATTTACTGCTGCTTCAGTGGAGGCAGGAAGGCCAGGAATTAGTGAGTGGCTTAGTCCTTTCTCACTGCTGGCAGCTGACAGCAGCACTGATGAGGTGATAATGAACTAAAAAGTCTGCCCTGTTGGCTGGGTGGGAAAGGGACCCAGACAGTGGGCAAGCCTCACCCCCGTTCTTGCCAAAGTTTTTCAAGTTTTAATAGAATCCATCTAAAGCAAAATTAACAGGTATATTTCCTGGATGAATTTCAGTAATGTAACTTTTCACCAGCCGATACGAAAGAAATACATATCGCGTTACTTGCAGCATGGCAGCTCTGTAGGCTTCAGGCACCAGACAGCCCAATCAAATAGGAGCAATGGCAGAAACAGGAATGTTTATCAAATGCAAAATAAAATGTAAGTTCTTTTAAAATAACTTCTGAAGCTCTGCAGAAGATAACTCTTCCATTTTAGTTCTGACTTTTGGTGGCACTTGCTAACATTTCTTGACCCTAACAATTAATCCTTAAAGTATTCAAATCGGGATTTGCGGATACCTCCTGAAGGCGGTGTTAGTCAAGCCACAACCACAACATTGTTTTGTGTTTTCCCTCATTGCTTTAGGTCCTACAAAGCATTATTTTTCTTACTTCTTCTTTAAACCTCTGTCTTTCAACAGAACATGTTCCAGATTCCCTGTAACCTCACAATATTTTACTTTTGACACAAGTCCAGCTGATGCCAAGCATGAGTGTTCATTATGTGTATATGCCAACACAGTATGAATATACTAGCATATCAAGGTGTAAGAGGCACTTTAAGCCAGTCGGATAGTTGAGGAATACAATGTAGGCACTCAGTGGGCTTCTTAAATTAACATATGGTGTTCTTCTCAACTTACTTGTTGCTGACAGACTTAAACGTTCAAGATTTTACAGGCCTTTAATTTGTGAAGAGTCTACAGAGAGTATGAATATGAAATCTCTTAGTAAGAGTTTGTCTTTTTCTTAGAAAACAATGCTAAGAGTTTTGCAAGCTGGGTTAGAAACTGTTTATTCTGTAGTCGAAGTGTTTGGAAGGCAACTTCATTCATAGAGGGTAAACCTCTCTGACCTTTATGCAGAACATGCAGGGGGTTGCGTACAGGGAAGATCATGACCCTAGAGTCTGCGGTGGCTGTTGATTGAAACCTTGTGTTTCAAGAAATAAATGTTTAAGAACACTTCCTTATAAGACCTGGACTGCATACACAGACTTTTTTTATAGCATTTTAACTATTTTGGTAAAAGGTGTTTCTTCCCCTACCCCCCTTCTGGTCCTAACAGAAAGGGCTAACTCAGCACAATCATTAGTACCACCCTTAGACTGAATGCAATTTTGTCATTATAAATATGACTTAAATTGATATAGCTTCTTTTCCTAAGCCCATAGGCCCAAACTATCTCTACGTAAGTATGTCTATATGGCTATAATAATGTCTGCATTCATGGGGTTGCATATGTCAATTGCAGTGATATGTTTTGTAGGTACAAACCAGTCCAGAAAGGAAAAATTAGTAACTTCAACCTTGAGAAAAGACAACAACTCCAGTGGGTGGGATTGGATGTGAGGAATGCTGGGAAACATGTGAAGACCTTATAAAAACTTCATTTGCTTGTTTAATTGTTAGCAGTCAAACAGATTGAAGCAAATATTTTCATACAAGTTATTTGATGTCTCTATATGCCCCTCCATTCACAGGAAGAAATTCAGGAATTTATGAGATTCTTACTTCATCAGCCTTGTTCGCATGGACCTTTGGCAATGTTAGGAAAACATGGGGATGCAAATAGTCCTGCTATACAGTCAAAGCAACTAACCACTTTCAGATTAGATCTGTCCTTTCTTAATTGGTGAGCTATTCTGCTTTGGTAGGTGTGCCAGTGCACATCATATTGTATACAGTCAGGGCTCTAACAACTTTCATCACTACCGAACGAATGCCTCTTTCCACGATGCCTCATTTGTAACATGAATGTTGTGATTCAGAAGAGGAAGGAATTATTTTTAACCTGATATATTTGCAAGAGGTAGCAAGGAGTTAGCATTATGGACTGTTATTTATGACTAGCCAAAACCAGTCCCTTTTATGCACATTATGGTTGTAGTTCATAGTTTTCAAATGAATTAAGATTAATATATCTGTTTTCTCATTCCTTTGTTTTGGAGGGGCAGGGTATTTGTTCAAAAGCTATGCCATTTAGGATAAAATGAGATGTGGTTGATAACTGCCCGCTAACGAATATCAAAAAGTAGTCTGTCCACTTGCAACCCTTTCTCAAGAGTCTCCCTCAAATAAAGCCAGCAGTGGTGTTGAGTAGAGTTGCTGATAATCTTCCAGCTATACTATCTTTAAATGTGCCTTTTCTTCTAATAGAATGGATGGAAGGTTATCAAATGGCATTCTTGAATCTGTCACAGGAAAGGGCGCTTTTTTGTTGTTTTGATCAGATCACAGAATCACAGAATCGTATAAGTTGGAAAAGACCTTTAAGATCATCGAGTCCAACCGTAAACCTAACACGACCAAGACCACCACTACACCATGTCGCTAAGCACCTCATCCAAACGTCTTTTAAATACTTCCAGGGATGGCGACTCAACCACTTCCCTGGGCAGCCTGTTCCAATGCTCAATAACCCTTTCAGTGAAGTAAAATTTCCTAATATCTGGTCTAAACCTCCCCTGGCGCAACTTGAGGCCATTTCCTCTTGTCCTATCACTTGTTACCTGGGAGAAGAGACCGACCCCCACCTCTCTACAACCTCCTTTCAGGTAGTTGTAGAGAGCCATAAGGTCTCCCCTCAGCCTCCTTTTCTCCAGGCTAAACAACCCCAGCTCCCTCAGCCGCTCCTCATCAGACTTGTGCTCCAGACCCTTCCCCAGCTTCGTTGCCCTTCTCTGGACTCGCTCCAGCACCTCAATGTCTCTCTTGTAGCGAGGGGCCCAAAACTGAACACAGTATTCAAGGTGCGGCCTCACCAGTGCCCAGTACAGGGGCACGATCACTTCCCTACTCCTGCTGGCCACGCTATTTTGATACAAAATCAGATCAGTTTTGTCAAAATTCCTCCCCAAATAATTTAGAGCAACAGGTTCAAACATTCTTGTCTGAACGGAATTAAAATTTTCTCATCTGTTCTGTAATTACATAGTAAGGACAGATTACTGCTGTTTTGTTTTGTATTATGACCATTCACTCATTTGTGATACATGCCTATTATTCACGTCTAAAATATAAGCCATTTTGATACGGAGAACACAAAAGAAATTTTTGCCATAGAAAAATAGCTATTCATGTACACTTCAGAACGACACTGATGTCCTCTTGATCACATTATCTTTATAAGTCTTGTCTTCTCCTTCCCCTGTCTTTGTACAAGGTCTGTGGGAAGCAGACTCCGGAAACGGGAGCCACTGCATAAAAAGTCAAAATTCATCTCCAGATTTCTTCTATGCAAGACTTGGGCGTAAAGGCAATCAGCTTTGTCTTCTATCTAATGTCTCTTTCTGTTTTCAATATTTTGTGGGTTTATAGCCTCCAGGTAAGGTCTTCTAACTCTTGGGAGAATTAGGAGAGCTATATATTATAACAAAAAATTAAGTAGAAAAGTAGATATATCTTGGTTAAAAGTATTCTTAGTGCTCTAGGTAGCAACTTATATTGATGAATATCGCCAAACTTTCACAGCCCATTCATATTTAGCTTCCCATATTTTTTCTCTCAAGGAAACCAGAGTGCACTGTTTTTAAACTTGATTATGGGTTAGAAAATACCAAGTAATTATCTGCCCAGATATACTACACTCACGAGTCAGGGTGTGCGTCAGACTTGCTCCTCCTGCCCAGTGGCCATTCTAATCTGCTCTAGTGTCTTACTACTGTTTAATGAATGTTTCTCTCCTCCTGGAAGATCATCCACAGAAACCAAGGTGGCTGCTTGTCCATAGGAAGTATGTGAATAGTGTGAGGGCATGTTTCATGGCTTTGTGTAGAGCTAAGGAGAAGCACTTTAGCCTAGGAAACATTTCCTTTTGAATAAGGCTCTATAGAAACTTCTCTGGCTTCTTCCAGGGCTTTATTGACATTGCTGCCATTGTGATTAAGTTTCTTGGTATTGCTGATTATAGAGATGGGGCAGAGCCAAAATCACTGTTGCTTTTGGCTGAGTAGAAAAAAAGACAGCGTGAAAATGTTGTTGGCAAAAAAAGAAAGGAGTACTTGTTAAGACTGAGAAGTTGATGTTGTATCTTTTGTATCATATTAGAAATGAAGCTAATTTTTTAACACCGTAATTTTTAGTATATTTCATGGCAGGGGTGCTGGGCAAGGCAGCATTTAAAGAATAACATTTCCTTGCTGAATACATAGAGTGGGTAAAAAGTAAACTGACTGAGTGCACTTGCGTGCTGTGGTGCGTTGTTTCTTGGGAGTTTCATTTTGGAGAGCAGGTGCCCCCATTCTTTCCTACTGGCTCAGCTGCATCTTGCTTGATGCAACGCAGTTTTCTTTCTGTGGCAGGGTGCACGGTGACAGTTCTTTCATTTCTTCACATTCCATGATACCCATGACTGCAATCGACCTCTTTTTATGAAAAGCTGATCTTTTTCTCCTCCAACCTGAAAAGTTAAGCAAGTCCACATCTGAGCCTCGATTCATAGCTAGAACTTTACTTACAGCTTTAAAAGCCACCTCTGGAATGTGAATCTGCAGGCTTACTTCCAATGAGACTTTACCTTCTCGTGTTAAAAGTATGTTTCTAAGCTAGTGTTTGAACATAAAGATATATCTGTGGTGGGTTAACTTAGGCTAAGGGCCAAACTCCCACCCAGCCGCTCACTCACTCCCCCTCCTCAAGACAACAGGGGGAGAAAATAGGATGAGAAGGCTCATGTGTCATGATAAAGACAGGGAGATTGCTTACTGGCTACTGTCACGGGCAAAACAAACTCGACTTAGGGAAAATTAATTGTTGCCAATTAAAATATATTTGGGTAGTGAGAAACAAAGACAAACAATAAAACAACACCTTTTCTCCCCCATTTCCTATGCTCAACTTTACTCCATCGCTCCAGACTCCTGCTATCCACCTCTCTGAGTGGTGCAGGGAGGGATGGGATGGGTATGGTCAGTGTATAGTTTCTCTCTGCTGCTCCTTCCCTCTCACACTTTCCCCCTTCTTCAGTGTGGGCTCTCATCATGGGGCTGCAATCCTTCAGGAAAAAAACTGCTCCAGCGTGGGCTCTGCGAGGACCGCAGTGGATATCTGCTCCAGCATGGGCTGTCCACAGGCTGCAGCAGACCTGTCCTTTGGCACCTGGAGCACCCCTTCCCCCTCCTCCTTCTCTGACCTGGGTGTTCCCACTGCTGTTTCTCACTCTCTCCCCCCACCCCCCCCCCCACCCCCTTCCTCTGCCTGTGTGGCGGGTTTTGCCCTTTCTAAAATATGTTTTGCCAGAGGTGCCACCAGTTTGGCTGAGGGGCTCAGCTGTGCCCTGCAGTGGGTCCACTGAAGTGGTCAGGCACCGGCTGTGTCCAGCACAGGGCAGCCCCCGTCTCTTCTCACAGAGGCTCCTGCAATCCCCTGGCTGCCAACACCTCGCCATGGACACCCAATAGAGTGTCAAATGATTTTTGAAATTTTATTTATAGGGGAAGTTATGACAGTATAACAATGCTTACTAAAGGAGTACTGTGCTGCTTGCTGGGTGAAAAAGAATGTTTTCTTCCTGGGAGGAAGGAATTTATTTATCATGTTGGGCTTTAACTCTCGCACGGATGTAGACAAGGCTGCTTGTACAGGAGAACAGGGCTACCATGGGGAGGCTGTACTCCTCTGCTAAGTGGAGGACTGAGGTGAGGGTGAGCATTGTCTGTTTTCAGCTCAGATGATCTTTCTTGTGGGTTGACGCTGCATTTCATTGCAATAGAATTGGGCTTTACTCAGTGAAACTAGAGATCCGTTTAAAACACGTAAAAACACTTCTTTATGCAGCAGGTAGTGAGGCTTTGTGGCCACAGAGCACTGTAGAGACAGTGTCAGCAGGATCAAACGTGGCTTAGACAGATTCATGGACAATAGGTCCGTAAGTGGGTATTAGAATGAGATTAGACAGGGATGTGCTCTGTAATATCCTTAATACTATAATTCTCCATGTTGGCAGAATATGAGATGAATAGACCAATAGGCTACGTTATAGATTATATTGGAACTGAAAAAGTGCAACCAAGAGAAAAGCATGACGGTGAGGTCTGAAAGGCTGCAATTACAAAAAGTATTCTGGAGAGCACTGGGGGATTTTAAAAGATTGTGTAAAAAAAAAAATCATCACATATGTTTCTCTTTTTGGTACCTAGATTAACTAATGCCAATATAAAGAATGCCAAAAAGATCTAAAGAGGAATATAGCAAATGGGAAGAGAACCAGAGATACAGGCAATGAGGGGAAGATTAGTGTGTGGAGCAGGAACTGAATATTAGTCAGAACAGTAGTTTAGATTGTGAACGAAAAGTTCGTGTTACCTAATGTGAAGTTAACAAATAGGAAGAGATCAAATTCATGGCAGAGCTGGAGTAGATCCCTGTAGGTACGGAAATTAAGGAGACAACATTGAGTCCAAATGAATTTGGAATTAGTGGCATGGTTCAAGGAAGATGCTGAGGAAATCATGGGTTTTTGCCTGAGAAGACAAGCGGTAGAATTGTGTTTCTCCCGTAGGTGGGTGTGGTATAACACTAAAAATCTGCAGACCTATTTGTCACATGGCTTTAATCCTGTTTCTCTTAAGAATGCCTCTTTCTACAATGCTTCTGTATATTATCAAGTGTCGAAGTGGGTCAGATCTAAGTGGTTAGTTGGAGTTGAGATTGCTTCAATGACCCTGATCGTTAGTAAAAACAGCAAGACTTGATTGGAGGAAGCAGATTTGGAGTTTCTTCAGAAATGCCTACAAATAGTTTTTAAGCAGTTTGATCACACAGTGATTCTTTTTGACCTAAAAATGATGTTTGCTTTAAGTTTCCCTATAATGGAAATATCTATCTGATTTGCTTTTGCTACAATTGCAATCACTGTTTTCATTCCTCCTTATTGTAACTTTATCTTGCTTTACCTCAGATTTTTCCATTAATTTCAGGAAACAAGAGCCTGACATGGTAATGCTTGTGAGTGAAGCCTGGTCCTTGGCATCCTGATGTTTGAACTTTATGGATTAGAATTGTTGACTCATAGCAATCAGGTTCACTCTTGTTGTGTCTGACAGGGAACAGAGGGGACTAAGCCAAAACCAGAGCCCCCAGAGTAAGGGCATTAGTCCTGTCTTTTCCAAAGTGAATGGTTTCCCTTCTGAACAGACTCTGGAAAGAAGCTTAGTAATTCCTTAGGGAGGCAAGTTATAAAACTTGAGATGCAGATATTTAAATCCTATGAGCCAGCCAGCAGTAGTGGAATTGGCCGTCAGAACTTGTAAAAATCTCAACCAATCTCTTTTATTGTCTTGTGGCTGCAGCAGTGAGGTATCTCAGCTTTGCAGCGTGAACTTTCCCCACCATATCCCATTTGCTACTGTTCATGTGTACACAAAAAGCGATGCGAGTTGTATCTAAAAGAAGCATCTAGGATGGGAAAGGTTATCACAGAGGTCGCTTCATCTGCCGAAGTGTGAGAATGAGAATTTATATGAGAATTTATATCCATTATACCAGAGGGGCTACAGAATTGACTGGAGCCCAATCCTGGACTTATTTCATTTTAGTACTTAAAATTAGTGGTGCCTCAGGCAGTATTTCAGATTCTTGTATACAATATTTTGAGCTGTGTAATTTGCACTGGAAGTTGTCGAACATATGGAGGAATTGCCATTTGCACACCAGTGAAGAGTTCTGGAGTGTTTTGGAAGTATTTCCTCTCTGCTGGCATATGAATCTAGATTATTCAGGGGACTTCATAAGAAAAATTCTCCTACCTGCTGTTCCCCTTGTTATGTATGATGCCACCACAACTTGCAGCGTAGTCTGACTCTGGCCAGAAATATCCTTCCTAATCATAAACTGAAACTCGGAGAGAGTAGTTCTGAATGGTAAACCTCTCCATCTTGTGCATCAAGCCTCAGAAAATCCTTTCCCATTCAAGCTATGGGCCCCAGTCTGGTTCTAGTTAGAATTCTGTTGTCTTAGACAGCAGACCAATGTCATTTCTGGACGTCTTCTGATAGCTGTAGTGGGTTGAAGAGGAAATTGTACTGCACTTAAAAGTGATTATATGGTATGGTTGTCTGTGATGGCAGGGGATTGAACTTGGTGAACTTACTAAAATAGGAATTAACAGAAAAATCGATGTGGGTGGCAGCCATTTAGATGATAAGACATTAATTCAATAATTCATGTGGTCCTCCTTTTTATGCACTAATCTGTGATTTAGACAAAGGATATCCATAGAGAGCCACGTGACATTTCTGTTATTTGTTTCTTTTGAGATACACAAAAATCATGAATACTGTAGCTTCTTAGCATGTAATACAAGGTCTTGATCGATTAACATTTTGTCTGCATTATATAAATGTATTTGATGCTGGAACATTGCTATGTTAAAGCTGTAGTCCTCAGGTCCTGTGCCAGTTCAGGAATCAGTTGTAGACTTCCAATTTCAGACATATTGGTATTATCATCGATTATGCAACTGCAAATTATGCTGCCCTGGTAACTTTGGTTGATTTTGGAACTTTATATAAAAGGAGGCAGAATAGTAAATTTTCATTGGTGTGGTTGCCCCTTGATTCAAAGAGAGAAATGTTTGCATGCAAGTTAACTGGAAGAAAAACAAATTCTAGAATGGAAATCAGCATGTTAGACTATTGCTCTTCAAAACTTGCTAGAATCTATCTAATACAATTCTGTATTTATAACTGGATCCATTTTTTCTATTGAGTTGCATTTGCAGTACAGAATCTCCTATCCTGTTGCAAAAATATTCCTTGGCATTTATAAAGTCCGCTACACTGGCTGAGAACTTGGCTACTCTTCAGGTCTTCCATCTTTTTTAGTGGCATTGGCTTGAACTTTTGTCAGTGCTTGGTTTGCTACATCACAGCAGTCCAGACTCACCTATGTGGTATTTCAGAGGCCATTCATGATCCTTCTGGAGCTGGGTGGAACAGCTTTTGTTATTCAATTGTGGTCATTATGGTTTGAAGCAAAGTGGGGAAGTTGAAGGCTTAATCCTTAAGAATTAGTCAATAAAACAATGTTTAATCTAGAAAATAACCCTAGGAACAGAATATTTCCAGTGGCAATTCCTTATATCTGATGTATTTGTTTTCAGAGTGCAGAGGACTAACTCTCAAACTTCACCTTTGGTTGGATGTGCAAAGGAGAGTTTGCAGAGTCCACCTGTGCTTTTACCATTCTTAAATGCAAAACTGTCTTCTACACTTTCTTAAAGAGGACGTTCTGTTTACCTCATATGAGCTTGTTCAACAACATAAACTTCATAAGTGCACCATCAAAAGAATAAAAATAAAATACCATTTAAAATAGCTTAATATGAAGTGAGGAACCTTGTTGAGTATTGCCCGTAAAGGTCGCCAGTTTTGTGTTTCCTTCTGCATAGGAAATGAAAAATCATCCTAGAATACATTATATAGCCTGGTTACTCCAGTAGCTGTCCTACAGTGTGGGTTTGAACTTTCTGAGACTGAAAATTTCACAGTTCTTGGGCAGTGTCATAAAAAACAGATTGCTGTAGATAAGGTGGTCACTACCGCGTCCTTCCTCTCTCATCATTCAGTTCTCATTTATATGCTGTAAAAGAAGTTGATGCAGTCAGTTGTATGCAAATGCCTGTTTTAGGCATGTATCCTCAGGAGCACTTGTGGGCTGTGGATCCCCCTTTTACAGATAGATCCTCCCATGGCAATAGTTTTAATTCCTAAAACTAGGAATGACACAAGTTCTATCTCTCTCTCCTGTTGATTAAAGCGTTCCTCTGTTCTTTTGCCCGACATTAATTCCACTATGAGGTGGGTGCGTGACTTTCCTCATTAGCTGCAAAGGAAACCTGTGCATGTAATTCTGGGTGGTGAATTCTACTTGTGGAGCAAGTGCCTGGTTTGAGGCAATGCGGAGAGTGATAACATAAATAAATGCCTTAATAAAGTGGTCCAGAGAGCTTGCCGAAGGCCTTCGGCATGATGTCTGCTTCACAGGTGCATTCCCAGAGTGCTGTATAATGACCATTAGGTGGAAAAAAATCTAGTAATAATATTAACTTAGTATTTCTCAGGGTGTTGTTAAAAATCATTAAATTAGTTAATCAGTATTAAATCTCAGAAATTGTTAAATCAGTCCATTGCATTATTAGAATTTTTATTACAATTACTGCAATGCCTAAGCATTGTTACCTATTCAATATTTTTTCTAAATAATCATAAAATGTTATTACTTATTGCCTGTACTATTTGAGCGACCCTTGTAATTACCCATTGTCATGCCCTCTGTAGTCTTTAGATGTGTCAACTATTGCCAAAATAAGGAGGTGCACTCTAGTAGGAACATATGCTGCACTGGATTTAACAAGGTGTTTGTTTTTAATTAAAACTTTTAATGTACATTTTGAGACTTCACCATTAACCTTTGTCAAATATAATAACAGTAATAAGTGAAGACATTTCTAATTTGAGAAAAACAAAAAGATCTTAAATGCTTGTAGAGGGCTTTTTGGAAAAATCCTTATATGAAACTGCCTGGGAAATGAGGAGGGGCAGAGCCCCGCTTTGCCACGTTTCAGCCTGGAGTGAATTTTGATGGCAAAATTCCAAACCCTGAAAACCCTGGGACTTCAAGTAAGCGTTGACATTGATGTAACCTGAGCAGTACAAATGAAGTTGCTCTAATACTGTGGATGTTCAGGAGCAATGATTACTGACGGAAAATACAGAAGTGCAGATAGTGTACAGGAAGAGCCATTATGAATTTGCTTCGCCAAGTCCTTACTAAAGGGGCTTGTAAGGGGCTGCTGTGGTTGTGGATGACTTATATCTGCGTTGCCTTTCTTAACCATGCTGTAGAGGTAGGAAGTTGTAAGTCACAGCCTAAACACACAACTAATGCCTTCTGCCACTTTAAGGGTCTGTGAAGAGTTTCTTTAATTGCAAAAGATGCCTGAAGCCTCGCTCTGTTACATGCTCCTAATTTCCTTCCTTTTTCCCTCATGCCAACTCCGCCTGCTATCCCCCTCTCCCAGCCCTGACATTTCTGTGCACGGCTTCGTGCAAGAAGTGTTTTTTATAGCGTTCACATACTCAGGTGTCTGGGACCTGCACAGGCTCAGCCTGTGTACAAATCCGGTAGATGATCTCATGGTGTGGTTTGAATAGGCTCTGTGTGGTCAGCGCTGCTGCCAGCACCTGAGGGAACCCGGTCTGTCTTTCCACATTACCAACACAGAGCAGGCTGGATTCAAAATAGCCTTGCTGTGAAGATGGAGGTTCTCAAAGCTCTTGTGCACAGGAGAAGCCTCGGAAACTCGCCGAGAGAGAGACCTCTCGGCGCTGGGTGCAGGGTGTGCTGAAAGGGCATCACCTCTGCGACACGGGAGTCATTCCGCTGTATGAACAACTATGCTCAAGGGGCAGCTGAGCCAGTTTCTGTGCTGATAACACCTCTCTGTTTGGTTCTTGACCTGATCCACGTTTCTCACACTGGGAACGGGACGTTATTGGTAATAACTCCTTCCTACTCCCCATTTCCCTTCCCTTCCAAGGACAGGAATTCTCTTCTAACTGAGAAATTAAATGCTCTCCGGAGTATTTTAATGAAATCAAAGTTTTGTCGCCGAGTCATCATTTTTACTCTGTCTCTCAGCCATCATCCTTATACTCCTCCCCAGAAAACCCCAAACTAATCAACTTAGCATTGGGCATTCTGAAATGTTTGCTGAGAAAACAGCTCTGTTTTGACAGACAGCAATTATAGCACCTGGGCTATAGGCAGACTTTACAGCTCTTCTGGGGATCTCTTATGAATAGTCACCATGAGGCCAGCACAGCCCTGTGCAAACAAGCTTTGTAACCAAATTGCACTGAAAAAACCCCTTCTTCTCTACCCACACCCTCCCCTCCCAAAATTACTGAGTAGCATGGACGGTCCTCCTTTACCTATTCTGAATCTGAAAAAGTTCTCAGACTTTGTAAGAAAATGCTGTTTAGACTTAGGGAGAGTTATTGTCTTATTCAGATATGCTTGTTTGAAGTCCCATATATGTGTGGGTGGGTGTCATACACACTCATTTTACGTTGCTGGATTTGAATTTGGTTTTGCACGATTGTGAGAACTCCGCAGAATGTATGAGGGCTTGGAGTGATTCAGCTGCATGGAAAATTAAGGAGAGGATGTCAGTTAGTATAAACACAGCTTTTGTCTGTGTCCTTTGGGGAGGCAAATTGTCTGATCTTGTTTCTCATGGTTAAATTGCTCATTGGTCATAAATTGCATTTTTTTTGAGAGGAAGCAACGCACTGTCGGAGGTCACGCAGTCCTCTGCTACCCATTCGAGTCTATCCTGGAGAACCTGAGATCTCTTCTCAGCTGCCATTTTTTTCTTCCACTGCTTTGGTTTATGCCTACATCACTCCTTGCTCTGAAAGGGTTTAATAGAAACTAAAAATTCTCCTGTAGGTAGCATTCTTTCACTCTTTTCAGTAGTCTCTACTAGAGGAAAAGGAAGAGAAAATGTTGGCAATTAGGTAGCTAACTCGAGACATCAAAAAATGGTAAAATGCTAGTTTAAACAAAATAATATTGACTAGCCATATTAATGAAAAACTGCCATTAACTTTAATGTTGTAAGGCTGTTACAGTGTGATAGCCCTCTTGTTCTACAACATTCTTTTTCCCAGAGAGTCTTTTGGGCCATTACTCTCAGCAGTTTTTTCTGTAGGCTGGAACAGGTTATATTTAGAGTGTGTACTTTATTTCTGCTTCGAGAGCAGACTCCCTGCTCTATTTTTAAATGAACTACTTCAAAATCTTTTGCAGTGAGGTGGACAAGACCGAAAACGTAAATGCCTGACTTTTCTGTGAAGAAGGTGTCTGTTCCAGTCAGGTTGTTATTGCTTTCCTCCCCTCAGAGTGACCTCTGCTGTGAACATGCGCTGGCCTCTGTCAAGCGTCTTGATGGGGAAGAGGGGCTTTCATACATCTCTGAACACACTGTTCCCTTTGCAGCCAGACGAAAAGGCGCTGAGCTCTCTGAGGAGCGCAGCGACGGCTCTGGAGCCACATGAAAGTTAGCCGTGTTAATCCCCGCGCTATGGCTTGTGGTAGGCTTTGGTTACCACGCTACGCCACGGGTAACGCTTTCATAGGACACGCTCGTCTGGAGGGAAGGGGAAAAAAAGTTCCCTTGGTATTTGCTATAACCTAAAAAAATCACCCGGAAAAGCTAGAGAGTTTGGCACGTTACTGAGCTTCTCATGGCGTCCCTGACGTGTTTGCTGTTGTTGCACAAATGAGCTCTCAGGTCTGAACACCACGAACGGATGTCTTGATTGACACAGATGTGATACCGTTACATTTGAATAGAAGATTATATAAAGTACCACCATCAAGTGGAGAGGGCAGAGGAGATCATTCTCACTTCCACCATTTTAGTTACCAATATCTTCCCTTTGTCCCTGTCACACCAGTAAGTAAAAAAGCAAGACGTGTGAAAGAAAAAAAAATAGAGCTTATATTTCCTTTTGCTTCTCTACTTTGTTTTGCATTGAAATCATGTTAATAATAAAAACATTACCTGTCAGAGTTTTTGAAAATAGGATTGGGGATTACACATTCTAGATAAAACCTAAAAACCAAAACTTGCTTTTTCACTCCACCCTTGAAGCCATTCTGTATGTCACAGTTAAGCACTTTGCTGCAAATGATTAGCTGGAAAATTCTTATCCATCTGCCGGTGCTAATTTCTATTTTATCTGAAGATGATTTTGCTAAGCAACTTAAGGTGCTCGCCTGCCATAGTCCCTGAATATATTACTATCATGGGTAAATAAGCTTGTCAAGATAAAATGATGGGTAGGTTCTTTGGTCAAACATGTATATGTTCATTTAATAAAAGACTAAAACAGCATAAAGCATCCCCACAAGTAGATAGTGTTATGATTACATTTCTCAGTCTCTGCAAATCCCACTTTGCAACCTTAAAATGTTTTTTTATTCAGTATGACTTTATGTGTATTTTTAAATATATAGATGGAATGCTGAAAGTTTTTCAGGAATATTTAACGAATATTTAAAGCCATTTAGAAGGCAGAAGGAATCCAGTCTGTTAATACAGCTCTTACTATATGAAGTCAATGGGAATTTTGTCTTTGGTTTCAAAGAGAACACCATTCATATTTGCTGTGGTGATGAAATGACCACTGTTTTTCCTGAATGCCAGCATTCAAATTATTAAAAACCTGCTCAATTATAAAGATGTGCTGTTTTCTGTTGGTAGTAAAATAGCCGGCATAATTAGAATTACTGGAAAAACAAAGTCAAGAAAGATCTATTCCATGTTTTTCTTCAGTTCATTAAGCCATTTGAGTATTTGCAGTATGCCTAAAATATTATTTTACTGGTTTGTGACATCCTTTATTATTAATTTGGATCACACAGGAACTTAACAGAAATGGGTTTTGCCTCTCTTCTTAGAAGGCACTGTGGCATTCCATCTCTCTTTCTTTTCAATATAAGAAAATGCTCAAGATGTTATACATGTGTTGGGGGTGGCACGCCAAGATTTCTGTTATCTAAGAACACTAAGAGAAGTTGGCTGAATGGAATTTTGGCTCCTCGAAAGTTTAATAAATACTGGAATTCTGGTGAAATTCTAGAAGTTATGGAAATGCTAAAGTTCTGGAAGTGTTGCAGAATAGCAGGCAGGATGACTAACTTGCTATGAATTGATTAACTGTTACAATTTGTGAGCAAAGTAATGAATAAGCTGATAAAAGATTCTGATAATGTAAAGAATTAAAGAACAGGCTTTTAATTAATACCAGTCTACTTGATTTGTGTAAGATGTGTAATGTCAAAAAAATGTGATACGATTCCTTTATTATCTCCAAAGTTTGGTTTTAAAAAAAAATTAGCTTGTTTAATAGAAATAACTTTTTTGCATTAAATATAATTAGACTTCTGTAAATTACCAATTCCCAACATTATGCATTAACGCTGTATAGACAATATGCTTAAAGTGAGCATTGTCTGTCAGCATTTACCAGCAATTAAAACTGAAGAGTGATATTTATATTTGAGCTTCATAGATTTTGGTACTAGGCTTGATGCTAATAATCATTTTATCAGTGAGCTGGAAGTAAGTATAAAATGACAGTCAATGGAACCTGCAGGTGATAAAGAAAATGGCATAGCATTACCTAATGGTGAGAACAGACATGTAGGGCAATTTAAATTGCTTCTTAATGTGAACTCGTTTACCCAAAGTGCGTCTGAACATTAGCCATATAAATTAGAACAATATGGAGATGATTGTACACTACTTTGAAAGGAATGACTTGGAAAAGATGTAGCAATGTTATGGAAAAGAGCAGTGTGACGTTGGCGGCAGAAGGACTTTGGCTACGTAAAAGTGGGATTAATGAGTACAAATAGAATGCGGATTTTACTTCTATTTTATAGGGTAGTTGATACAGTTGTCACAATACTCTGTATAGTTCAAATATCGAGAAAATTAAATAATAGTGATATTAAAACACTGTTTATTCCAGTAGAGGCAGTCAAAACAAGGATCATTATCTAATGTCCTCAGAAACTGAGGACAGAAAAATTAGGATTAGAAAGACATATGACTTTCTGCCAGTGAAAATTATGAACCACTGGGACAAACTCACAAAAGGAGAGCAGCCAGTCCCTCATGGCTTTCAGTCACAAGTGGATGTTCTTTTCCTACCCCCCCAGAATAAGTGATTGGCTTCAATGGGAGCAACTGGATACGATGTAAGTATTTGTTCTGTACAGAAAATCAGACTGGATAAAGTCAATGAATAAGCCTTGATTCTGCCTATTGTAAGCTCTGAAACAATCCACAAAAGTGAAGGAGATCCTTTAAGTAGGATAAAACAACATAAAATAAGCAGGTGGAAGAAGCAGTTTTCCACACAACTGTTTTCGCTTGTAGGAAACATAATCATGAAACAAATGGCTTCACGAGGGTTCAGTCTTGGACAAATCTGATGGGTTTAGTGTTACTTAGATCTGTTTTATCAATCCTTCTCTTTTCCTCTTTCCTTATCTAGGTTTTTTTTTTATTTTCACCAGTTCAATAGCATTCTTAACTTTCAGTGTTTGATGAATTCTTCTCTAAATTTCCCCAAAGCTTCCCCTCCTCTATC
Organism: Mycteria americana; assembly: GCF_035582795.1. Taxonomy (NCBI): domain Eukaryota; kingdom Metazoa; phylum Chordata; class Aves; order Ciconiiformes; family Ciconiidae; genus Mycteria; species Mycteria americana. The sequence continues at coordinate 69,155,133 of NC_134365.1, forward strand.
ACTTTCTCTTATGTTCTTGTCCTCTGAAGGTCTTTCAGGTGTGTCTCAGTATATGTATGCTTCTTATTCCTAGCTATGTTTTCCATGAAGCAGCTTCCCAGGGACACGTTATCTTGTTATGACTACAGTTTTAAGATTTGAAAGAACTTTGAAGAGTGAAAATAATCAGGAGTGATTGTAGAGAAGGACTTCCTGTCAGCAAAGCCATAGCAAAGTCTTGCCTTTTGCCAATAAATGCTCGAAGGGAAGCTTCCATCCCTTTTCTTATTCATGCTCTTCATTGTTGAATGATGCGTACTGAAAAAATATACCTGAGTGAAACTCTCATTCCGGCGATCCATTACGGATCTGAAGGAGGCAAAGCAAGTTTTTCTTCTGTCCCACTTTGTGTGAACATGGGAAGTTTCCATTTGAAGAGTGTCCTGTTGCTTCAAAGGAGAACAGCTGAAGTACAGTCAGCACATGCCTCACCTTTATCCAAGGGACAAGTAGAATACGAGGCAATCCCAGCAGGTTGCTTCTCTACAGCCCAGAAGGCCTATGTGATTTAAGTGTTTAGAGATAAGGCTCCCCAGAATATTTAGAGCAGAAAATACCCACTGCTTTGTTTCATGGCTTAAAATGAGTTCTCTGTTGTTCTTTCTCCTGAAAACGTAACCTGTGGCCTAAGAGCAAGATTACTCCTAGCTGAGAGAGAGAGTTTTCAGGAGTCCAACAATACCATCATCTCTGTCACCACCTCAATTTCTTTCCAGGTGCCAAACCCAAAATTCAGATCACAGTCCTTGATCACAGTGAGAACATCCATATTACAACCTAAATTGCATGGCAGGCTTGAAAAAAAAAAACCCCTTTCGGTGAAGGATCTGCTTGCTAACAGAGAAACCAATGAGTTACCTTTCAATTCCTTTGTTGCCTTAACATTTTGGGTCAAATTCTTACAGCGCAGAAGAGACCTAAAAGCTAAAATGGAAAGAAAAACAACAGATGGAGAATATTTATTTCTTGGGTGGGGAGCTATGGCTGAAGAATAGGATTATATCAGTACGTTGACTCCACGGTCTTGTCACCACAGTAATCTGTTGCAGAAGGTAAAGGTGGTATTTAGCGTTAAACGCAGCAAGCCTCGGGCAAGCGCGGGCCAGCGAGGAGAGGCGGCGGTGGGGCTGAGACCTATTGTTTCTGTAAGTGGTTGCAGGGCTGTCCAGGTGTCCTGATTTAAAGGCTGCTCCTTGAGACAGGAAATTGTATCTTGTTCTGAGGTTTACTGTAATAAAGTACATAGTCCTGGGGGAATGTGCTGCTGGGCCCATGAATCACTTTATGGGCTGGCTGTTCTGACCTCAGCCCTGTGATTTATTCACGCCATACCGCAGCAGGAATGGCAAAAATGTAACCGGCTCATGGTCTTCCCAGCCTCCCCCCCCTCCAACCCAGATGGGCCTGTAACTGGGAGGCTGCCATAAATCCATAAAGGCAGGTTTGCTTCAAGCTGGCAGTTTCACTTGTCTTGCCCAAGAGCTCTCTGCTGTGTGTCTGCTAGGGATTGGGTGGGAGGGGAATCCTCTTGCTTCTCAGGTGTTTCCTTCCTAGTTTTGTGGCCTTGTAGCTCCTCAAGTTTCGTCTGTGAAGAAGTGGAAACCTTGGTGCAGTCGTGGTACTTCTAGCAAAAAATAAGGCAGCTTGAAGTCTGCAAGCTTTTGGTAATCCCCTTTTTCCTTTAAGCTAACAATAAATTAAAAAAAAAGAGACCTGACTCTTTTCAGCTCAGGATGTCACTGTTTTACAGACGTTACCAGATGTACTCGTACAATTCTTCTCTTAAGTAAATAAGTATTTGCATTTACAGAGGCAGTTAAATGATGTGCTCTTGGTCAAACCACAAGTGACAAGCATGAAGAATAGATCCTGTCTCAGGGCCGCTAAGCCATGTTTCTATTTCAATTGACTATGTTTGTTTACATGTTTTGCAGTTAGCAGTTGTTAGTTTTAAAAATCTAACACTTTTCTTTGTTGGTGGTCTTTCCATCTCAGTTTTTAAAAGATTTATTCTTCATGAAACATCCTTATATTTTCCTGTAAATTCATTGGTCCATACACTTCAGAAAATGCTCAGGATTTTTCCTCATATTGTGCAAAATACCCATTTCTTAAGGATAGTTTCAGGATTAAAAGGTGCCCAATTCACTCATGTTCACCCTGCTTCTGTTATTTTCTGCCCCTGTCCCCTGTGAATCTCTGTACAACTAAGTGTAAATCTCCACTGTATATTCCTGCCATGAATTTGTCTGTTTTAATCTAATAATTTTAAATAGTTTAAACATTATAGGGAACTGACAGAAAGAGCTATTTTTCCTCTAATAGTTTGTAAATAATACTGTTAGAATGAAGAAGAGGCTGTAACCTGTAAAGCGATCCTCTTCCTTGCAACACGCGCAAATTTCTGCCTTTAACTTTCTCATCCTCAAATCAGCCTTCGAAAATATGCACAATTTTTCCATAAAGTAGATAAATTTTAAACATCCTGAAATTTAGCAAGAAATTTTGTTTCAAGAAATTAACTTAGTCGCAAGTCTCAGTACCTAAGCAGATGCCAAATTACACTTCTTAGCAATGGTGCAACCAGTTAAAGGGCAACTATATCAAAACGAGCAAGAGGTTACTTACAAGAAGGTATGGGAACTTCCATTTAGCTGTAGTGTAGACAGGTTTTCATGAGAGCCAGTCTCTCTGTGTGATACAAGCTGGTTTAAGTTTGTCTCCTCTATTTCATATCCTTGAAATTAGAGTTTTTTACTTTTTCTAAGATACTAGAGTTATATCTGTATATTTCCATGTGGTAATGTTTCCTCAATAAGGCAATTTTCATGGGAGTCTCGTTTAAACTACAGGATAAACATAGCTTCAAATTTGTTCAATTGAAAAGGTGTTGGAGGCCGAAATGTGCGAAAATGAGGTTTTTCTAATTCCCTCACATATGAATGACTTGCTCTCTCACTTTCAACATGTTGCTTAAGTTTCATGTACTTGTGTCTCATTACAAAACATAGACAATAACAGCTTACTTTGAGATTGTTGAGCTTCATTAGTTTGTTTATAAAAACTCTTTAAATGTGTACATGAAAAAAGGCTTTGTATAACAGAGTGTATCATTATGTCTAGCAGGGATCTGATAATAAAGGGTTGTCAAGAGTCTCTTTCCATGGTTTAGATCAGGCTTAACAGTGCTTGTTCTGGAGCAGAGTACGCATGCTCAGTCTCCTAAACTGTTTTTACAGCATGCAGCTCCAGTTTCTTCTCATTCTTCCCATGAAGAACAGGGCCTGGATAGAGATAAAAACAAAAAAAAACATAGGATGCTCCCTACTTACTGTAGAATGCCAGTTGCTTTAAGCATCTGGAAAGTTGTTTATCTTCAGAGCTCATCAGAATATACTGCAGTGCCAATTCAAACAAATCTTCTGCACTAAGAGACTGCGAGTAGCTCCACCTAATTTCAGATCCAGATCTGCAAAAGGAAATGAAATGAAACCTTTCAGGCCCCTTCTGCAATTATGGAACTAAATATATCCAAATTTTATCTATAGCCCGACACCTGCTCCATTCCTGTCCTCAACCCTTTCAAGAACTTCTGTTTGCTCAGAAACACTTTTTTGGCACTACTTAAGCAGCGGTCATTGAACCTACCAGGAGCAGGAGGCAAAGTGATGCCTCCGTGCTGAATGAAACTGCTTCTGTCCACTTTTTCCCCTGATGCTGCTATTCCTGGCCTTATCCAGACACTTAGCGTTTCTTGTGCTCCCTTTTCAATGCATCTCCTGGGCAGCAGCAGCAACCAGAAAAGACTGAAATCCAGGTAGTAAACATTAAGATTAGGATGGAACAGATGTCAGCATTAGTGCTGCTGTTCTTACTACCGCCAAACCCTAAGACATCCTTTGCAGAGTTAATGTAAGCAGTCCCATATACTGTGTCTGACCTTACAGGAAATATATCTTTCTAGAAATCAGACAAGGTGGTTCTGGAAGAGAGGCTTGGACTACTGTAGAAAAGAACCCTCAGAGAAGAGGCAGGAGGAAGTTAGGTGAGACACATCCAGGTTGGTAGCCAGATAGACAGTAAATAATGAAAGCAATCTGTAACTCTAGCAAGAAAATTTGTTGAAACGCAGAGGAAAATTGGGATGTTTGTAGAAGAACAGCAAAATGAAGTAGCTCTACACATCTGGTATGTAACACGAAACCAAATGTCACAGGGATAATGGCAATTAATGGGAAATAGGATAATATTCACAGCTGGAATGTGGGTACAAGTTGTTCAGGAAAGCTCGAAATGAAAGTACAGGTGGCGTATATTAATGATACTGGAGATTCTAAGGAAATAAAAAAGTGATAGCATGAAAGAAATAGCATTACTTTGAGTCAAAGTAGTGTAAGGACCATAAAAGGAGTTATACAAAGAGAGTGGATGGTAGCCTGCTATGGATTTTAGGTGTAGAATTGTGGTAGATGTAAATAACAATGGAGAAATGTGGTTTTATGGGAGACATCTATTTATTGGATACGAATTAGAGAAACTGCTGGACTTCTTAACTCAATATTTAGTAGCTCACCAAGAAGTAATGTTCGTTTAATACTTCAGGATTGTAATACGTGTTGATGATACTAGAGAAGAAATCATCACCAAAACCAACTTCAGCTGTAGTGACCATGAATTGAGTACACTTATATTTAAATAAAAAAAATGATGCTAAACAAGTAAAGTTTTCAATTTCAAAGTAGTAAACTGAAAAATTAAGAATATTAGGTAGCAAGTAAATTGGACAGAAGGACTCAGAGATTCGCGTGTAGAGGAAGCAGGGAATTTATTTAAATCAAAAGTCCAAGACTATGAGGTCTTTGCATCCCAAACAAAGGGGGAAAAGTGTAAGGAAGAGTTACAAACCTAACTGGCTGTGTATCTGCATCCAGAAGGAAATTAACAACAGCCTTAAAAATTGGTCAAGAGAGAAAGATGTTTCTGGGAGGCAGAAATTGCAGGAATAAAGTGAGAGTCATGAAAACTCATGCTGAATTAGACCTTCCGAAGGAAATCAAAACAAATAGTAAAACATTCTATAGCCACAGATATAAAAAGATCAGGAAAAGAAGTGGAACCACAATGCACTGAGGACAGGGCTAGGAGTAGTGATAGTATACATATGGTCCCAAAATTAAATGAATGCCTTTGCTTTGGTTTCCAATGAGCATACAGATAAAATATAAAGAAAGGAAGGTATGATGACCTACCAGAATGGGTATGTCAAGCATGGAAACAAGACAGATGCAGAAAAAAAGTGAGGTGAATTATACTAACCAGAAATAACAGTCATGATAGTCATTTAGCAAGGAGGTGGATTCTCTATCAGTTTGTATCTTTGATTCAAGTGTAAAGGTTGGATAGTTTTCTTAAAACAACTATGTTACAAATCATGACTTGGGTTTTTTACATGACCAGAAACCACACTAAGACTGCAGTATTGCTGTCATCGTTTGACTGATATAGCTGAAATTTCTTGCTACTATCTTGCACCTGGAGTCTGATTCATGAAGACATAATTGAAGAACAATTGTTTTCACTCTAGTAATTCTGGTGGTTTGATATGTTATAATCAATGTGAATTCCATTATTCGCTTTCCATTCTTATGTTTTGGCAGTGCTGGCTTTGGCAACTAAGGGTTTGACACTGTCACAGCATCTTGAAGAACTGCAGTTCCTCCAGGGAAAAGGAACCTGTGGTCAGATTTGGGTTCCTCCTGTTTATTCAGGGCTGGGTTTTAACTGGATCGCCAGGCTGCAGGGATACACAGTCAGTGGTGCTGACACCAGGGAGGGGGCAGGAACCTGAAAATGGGAGGGCAGAACCATCTCTTTCAGCAAGAGCCCTGTCTTCTGTCAGCTTAAGCCGATTGTGAAACCACACGCTAAGCTAAAGCTCAACCTGTACTTGACCATGTCACAGGAAAAGAAACAAGGCCTGCTTTTCTTAAATGGTCATTTTTCAAAATCTGGTGGATGTATTCTGGTGGCCTGTATTGCCTGGATGAAAATTATACCTTAAGTTTGTGCTCTATTTGCACTGCTGTTAAACTGCAGATGAATAAAGATGGCGCAAGTTTCAGGACTTCCTTCTCAGAAAAGCCAGCTCTGTGGAACTCAAGAGCCTTGTGAGTACTTCTGTCTCTCATCCAGCTTCTGCACTGAAGGCTGGTAAAACAAGGAAAGTTGTCTTAAAAAAAAAAACCTACCCTTTGTAGGGACAAATCTCCTATAACATCAGGTGCTAGGATTGAAGGTTCCTTCTAAAATGTGCCATCTTCAAGAACTCCCACTCTTCACAGGCAAGTAGGTAAGGCTCATGTACTATCGGTTTAGCAGCTGTGATATGCAGCAGCCTCTTTTTCACTGGAGGAATTAATCAATAAAAATAGTTCAGGAAATTAGTAGTGGGTTGGAAAGTCACTCTGTGAAAGCTTTAGATTTTTTCCTGGACGTGCTGGCAGACACAGTCTAGAGCTGTATTGCAATTCTGAGCGCTCAGAGCTCAGACACAAGCAGGACTAGGAATTGCAAATCTTTGCCTCAGGTGCCAAAGTGGTAAAATTAAAATGGAAAAGAAGTAAGTAAAAGAAGGGCTAAACATTGATGACTGATGGGAAAGGTAATATAAAATATTTATAGGATTACTTGTGATTATATCAAATATGTTGAGGGAAAGGACTTTGAAAAGCATTGCTTATCAATCCTAGTAAGGAATTATGCTTCTGTGGTTCTAGACACTTAAGATGTTAGAGAAAATGTATAGGAAAGTCTAAATATGTTATCAGTATCTTTTTTTTTTAAAAAAAAAACAAGGACAGCACAAGTGGTAATGCTTCCTGTGTCTAAAATTAACATGGATTATTATCACAGCATTCATACAATGGAAAATTAAAGGGGCATCTCTTTTATGACCACACAACTCTATTCACAAAGAATTTATATTTTTATCTCTTGTTTTCCAGTTGTGGTCACTTGTATGTAATGACATTTAAAAGAACAGGAAAAGGTGTAAAATGAAGAGGCTTCAATTTGCTGATGACAAACAGCTTTTTATTTTCTTCTCACTTGGTTTGCTTAAATTTGCAATTCCTTTTTTGGTAGCTGTGAGAGTGTAGATCAGGGGTGAGAAAGACTGCTGACGTGCCATCTAGACAAGGCAAAGGTAACTTGCTGATTCAAGAAACAAGTACAGGAGTGTAAGGAGTGGTATTATCCGGTGTAAGGCTGTGTTTGGGAAATTAATTTGCAGCCTGAGGTTTGATTATTCCCAGCTGTAATTAAAAGAGCAGGTAGTACATATTGCCAAGTTACATTTTTTCCCCACCTTCTTGCAGCAAGAGGTTGCTACCATTTCTTTTGGGGAAATGTTTTGCTCACTTCGGGATACTTGGTGCTTTTCATATAGCTGCGCCCTAAATACTGCAGAAATTGTGGTATTCTGCTGGTGCAGAATTTGGCAACTTGTGTATTAGGTAAGGTACTGGTCTATTAGCATCTTGAAATGGTGTTCTGTGGTACAACTGCCAGTATTTTTCAAGATTACTTTTAAGAACCAGATTCTGATAGCCAGAGCTCTGACAGGACTGCCTCCTCCCTGCAAGGTACTGCAGGTTCAGTAACCACGCTGACAGGATGGTGGCTGTTAATTGCCGGGGTCCCAGGGTGTTAGAAACTGGAATTTACTCTCCACGTGGTTCAGAGCAGTTGGAGTTTCTTAATTTTCTGAAGATGTTCTATAACCAGCAAAAAAAGTAGAAAAAAAAATGTTGAGTTTGGAACTACCACTGTAGACGTGTTGACTCAGTTTATGATGCAAAGGGTGATGCTAGCGCCAGGAGAACTGTCCCATTGCATCAGCTGTTTGGTGTGTCGTATTACTAGTTACTCTTTAAGAGTTTATCAGGTGTGACGGACCCAAACAGTGTCATTCTACCAAACTCATGAAATTACTACGTACTGTGCCCTAACACCTTTATGTTCTAAGCTGTCACCTAAATGTCTGTCTAGCTCTCATAATACTGCAGTACTTTATCCGAATCTCTTTGCCTGCTAGTTCTTTATGTTGTTGTCACTTCATGGGAGGGTTTTTTTAATTCATATGCAAATTTCATTATTGTAATGATGATTCGCCATGGTAAGTCTTACAAATGCCTGTGATAGAAAAGCATTAAAAGCTTGATCAGCATTTTCTGTAGTCTTTGAGTAAATGCAGTGGACAAAAATCAGACAACTGAAGCAAGTACTGTGCAAGTAGCAGCTCTTTCCTTCGGTGGCGACTGATGCCCTTACTGCCAGAGTGAGTAAACAGTTTAGGAAACAGCAGAACCTTTCCAGTTTGAAGCTTTGTGTATTAAAGGGATAACAGCCATTATTACAGCTTATCTTAATATGCTAGGTTGAAAACTCTGGCAGGTCAGTCATCCCTCACGGAAGAGCAAACAGTCTCTGTTGAAGGATCTGACTGGATTGCTATGAGCTTGTAGCTACCTGAGCTCTCCAAATTTGTGTTAGACCCTTAAATGTTGTAGTTTAATGCCAGTCGGAAGGAAAACAGATTTGATCCCTATAATGAAACTAGGCCTGATGGAATTATCCCAGTTCCTCGGTGACATTAAAATCAAAGCTGCTGCTGATCTCAATATTGCTTTTATATTATCTCATCCGCACTTTCAGAAATACTTCACATGGGAAGAAATCTCATAATTTGAAATAAAATCATATAGAACAATGTATTTATAACATTTCTATATGGAATTTGTGTTCTCTCTGATATATGTAAACATATTCTTTTAATGAATATGTATAGGTTTTGTGTTTTGAAGCATCATTAATTCAGCACTGTTTGCAGCCTGTTATTCTTTCTAAATTATACAGCTGATAAATATTCCATCGCTATGACCCTGAGAACTGTGCTGCAAAGTACAAAACTGCTTTTTAAAATTCACTTTCTGTTATGTTTTACCAGAAGGATTCCTCTCCTTTACTAGGAAGGAGCTGTGAAGGAATTACATAGTCTCCTGAAACCAAGTGCTGTAGAGAACCATTTAAAGACATCTTGATTCTATTAGTAATTGTAAGCCAGAGGACAAACTTGGCTACCCTGGTTAGTTAAAACATTTTTAGTGTTGTGGATGAACCTTTTTTATTACTACTTATTGGACTTATCCTGCTACAGCTTATTATCCAGGAATACAGCATATTAGTCCTGCAGTGCTGAGGGTTACTGAGTAGTTAGAGAGTCTCATGTCCCCATTTGCAAAAATATGCTGTGGTTCACCAAAGAGGAAAAAAAGGAATGAAACAAGACTGGTGTCTGCAGTACTCCGGGGAGATGTGTTACAGTTTTGACTACACTGCACACTGGGGTGTTTTGGTGCTAATGGGACTTGGTAACTAAATCTGTATGAGCTGTAGTTCCTTATTTTCTAGGTTCATTCAAATACTTGGTTGCTCAAACTACCAAATCACTTATTTATCCTCACCCAAGCCTATACAAGAAATCTCATCTGTGCTGTGCCGCCTGAATATGAGCCAGCAGTGTGCCCAGGTGGCCAAGAAAGCCAGTAGCATCCTGGCTTGTATCAAAATAGCGTGGCCAGCAGGACTAGGGAAGTGATCGTGCTCCTGTACTCAGCACTGGTGAGGCCGCACCTTGAATACTGTGTTCAGTTTTGGGCCCCTCACTACAAGAGAGACATTGAGGTGCTGGAGCGAGTCCAGAGAAGGGCAACGAAGCTGGTGAAGGGTCTAGAGCAGAAGCCTTATGAGGACCAGCTGAGGGAACTGGGGTTGTTTAGTCTGGAGAAGAGGAGGCTCAGGGGAGACCTTCTTGGTCTCCACAACTACCTGAAAGGAGGTTGTAGAGAGGTGGGGGTCGGTCTCTTCTCCCAGGTAACAAGTGATAGGACAAGAGGAAATGGCCTCAAGTTGCGCCAGGGGAGGTTTAGACCGGATATTAGGAAATTTTACTTCACTGAAGGGGTTATCAAGCATTGGAACAGGCTGCCCAGGGAAGTGGTTGAGTCACCATCCCTGGAAGTATTTAAAAGACGTTTGGATGAGGTGCTTAGGGACATGGTTTAGTGGTGGCCTTGGTAGTGTTAGGTTTACGGTTGGACTCGATGATCTTAAAGGTCTTTTCCAACCTATACGATTCTGTGATTCTGTGTATGTCTTTTTCTAGGGCCCCTGTAAGCATGTGTATGAGATGCTAGCACCTGCCGTTTTTACTAAAGTCACTGCAGCTGAAGCATTCTCTAAGAAAAATATTGTTCAGCATCTGAAGTTAAATGCTGTACAATTCTTTAAGCCCTTTCTTCTCTGCTACAGAAAGATTTGGAAAATACTGCTTTGCTGGATGCCTTCTATTCCTACAGTTTGTAGTGTTAGTCATATGTAGTAGTATAATAGTACATTGTTCTGATTTTTAAACTTTCATTCAAAAGAAGACTCTTTCTGTGGTTCAGGGACATTCTTAAAGCTTTGCCTTGGTTCAAGGCCTGTTCTGAAAACCAAGCTGCAATTTAAACTGTTGCCATCTTGCCCAGTTATCTTCCCAAAATCAGACATTTCCATTCACAATCTGAAGGAGATGCACTATTTGCACACTATTGTTTGTTGTGTGTTGACAAAAGTATTAGGATGGCCAGTAAATGCAACAGGACAACCTCATCAGGAATGCTTCAAAGGCTCACGATATTTGGCATCAGAAGACTTCAGTCATGGCAATTTTCAGTGGCTTCACAACTCTGCAGTCATCACTGCCTTCCATAAGACAATTCAGTCCTCTGGATCTGTCAGTATCTCGGAGTTGGAGTCATTCATTATCACTATGTCCTTCGCATCAGCTATAAGAACTCTCCGTCCCAGCTGAACTGCAAACAGAATGGAGACTGTGGATTAATCAGAAGCACTCCAGAGGCAGCTCTGCTGCCATATAGCTATTCTGTAGCCATCTATTTAAAAAAAGGCACACCCACCTTTCTTTGCATTATTTTTTTTAAGACTGGGAACAGAGCAAATAATGTCGATACTGATCTTCAGATTATACCCACCATTATCTCTTAAGAATTGAACCTACCGGTCTTGGTACCACTCCAGTCTGTGATGATCATGATCCACATTCAGTGAAAGGCTTCAGCATAAATAGAAGAAAAAAAAAAATCCTCCTCTTTTTGTCCAATTCAGACTTAATCCTAAACCTAAACTTTTCACTAGATTTTCTACACTATTGCCATTTCAGGTTTCTCTTGGTAATATTCAGTCTCTTTTAAAGTCCGCTTACCTCTTGTGAGCTGCTGTACAGCTCAGTTCAGGCTACAGAACCTGCCCAAATGGGGAGAGAAACAGGCGGTTTCCCCCCTGCTGAGCTGCTGTTGCCACAGCTGCACTACTACCACTGTCTGAAATACCTGAACTAACTTAAGTGATCTGTGTTTAGGCAGTGACTCTGGCATCAGCTAGCATTTTAAAAGGTCAACCATCTTGGGTTGTGCAGCAAGTACATGCTTTGCCTGCCTGTTAGAACATTTCAGGACCTCTGAAGTTGTGAACTGAAGACACGCAGTTTGCTGTAGAAGCTAAGCCTGTGCCACTGACTGTTACCTGAACTGAAGCTGAGCCTCTACAGCTGACTGCCGCGCTCCTGACAGACACGTTTGTTCATGTGCTACTAGCACCATTCACACGGCAGCCCATTTTCTCCTTCTTGCCATCTCACCTGCCTTACAGCATGTTCTTCTGGTCTTCCTGGGGATAGCAGCTCTCAAGAAGGGAAACAAGTCAGTTTTGTAGTGCTCTTCAGTCACAAACCTTGTCTTTTGCTTGGTGATACTTGCTTTTTGTGGTCTTTCAGAATCATCTTAGCAATTCCAAGCTCTGTTGGGAATAGTAGTGCGCCATTACAGGCGTGTCTCCTTTCAGCAGAGCTGACAGTGGCACCTGCACTTCTCCCATATGAAACAGTATACGTTTAGCTTGCAGAATTCAAAAATGCAGCTACAATGCATGTATCACGTCACCGGATATTTTTCTTACTTTGGTTCAAACTTCAGCTTGTTTCAGTTCCAGAAAACAGTCAGAAAGCCACAATGCCTTTCACCCCACTTCTTGACCAGCACCCCTGTCTTACACATGATATAGCACTGAAGTTTTGGCCAGTAGGATGTTTTCTTCTAAGGCATGGTGGCAAAGATTGTTCGGCAAAAAATAAGTAACGGACTGCTATTCATATCTCGTTGTCCTGGTCCTGGAGTTTTCACTTAAGAAGCAGGGATGGGCAACAAAGGATTTGATTGCAGAAGGTATGCTTTACGTGCTATTTGAGGCACCTCCAATTTGCATACCAGAGTAATGGCTATATAGATACTGTTACAGAGATATTCTTGGCTCTGGTCCTGAATCATCAGCAAGGATTGTGGGTTTACTATTAAAAGAATAAGTGTTTCTTTAGAATCAAACCAGATTACTCTAAAGAAAGTGAAAATGACCAGAGCTCCAAGCCAGCATGTCTTTCCCAGGATACCGATAGCTAGAAAAAAGCAGAGGTCATGGATCATTTTCTGTCACTTCACTCTATTGATATTTTTCATGTTTCAGGCAGTCATCCAAAATTGGATACTTTTCCATAAAGCAAAAGCAACAGAAACAAAGTGGCAATAATAATACGCCTATGATTGGTCGTTCCCACACCTACATTTTTGGAGCTACAACTGGGAATCTGATGTGCACCTTTTCCTTTCTTCTACTCTTTGTCACCATTAAGTCATCAGAATATTTGTATTTCTTCATAGAATAAATGTATTCAGAGTATCTTTCTATTATCCTAAAGTGTCTAAAAAAAAATTGCCTAACCTTGTGGTATCATGTCTTGAAAGACAAGGAATAATTTAAGGTGCTAGTTTTTCTAGATATGATCTAGGCAGGATCCAAGTACTCTCTAAACTGGATCTGTCAGATTTTTGATATGCTGGTAGTCCGCTTAAAGCAAGCTTACTCTCTTAGCGTGTAAAAGAAACACCTGTATAAATCCAGAGATAAATTCCACCCACAGAAAGTCCATTGTGTAAGTCCATTCTGCTGTCAGATGTTGAACAATTTTGCCTGTTGAAACACACCTTTTCCTCTTGAAATACATGGTTCTTTCACATTTTTTGTTACAGGTTATATGGCTTTAGTTGAGATCCTGATAATAGCAAACTTCTGTGTATGGGTAGCTTCAGCAAAACTCTAGCAATCCTTGGAGTGACCGAGGGGATGAACAGAGATCACATCTTAGCAGTGTCTTTTTTATGCTCTAGTTTCTTCTGCTGTGCAGTGATAGAGGTCTTAAGCTTTCACTGGCATAAATATTTCTAAGAGCTCGGTCACTGACTGGGATCAGAAAGAAGCCAGGTCATACATCAGTCACCCTCTTCTCACCTAAATCTGTAATGTGCAAGAAAAAGTTGTTCTTCCATCCCAACTATCACTCATCTGAAAGCAGTCATGGACCTTCTCATCACTGAGTCAGTTTTCACCCATTGTCTTAGCAAAACTTCACGCCTTTCAAGTGAGAGCAGTGTATTTTTTTTCCGCCTGTCAAAAAGAACAAGAGCGTTTTAAATGTGGTGCCTCACCCATGCAACTCTCAAAGAGAAACAACTTCAGAACCTGGCGGTGTCTGCTCCAGGGCTGTGGAGACGGCGTGCCTTTCACGTAACTCTGTGGGCAAAAGTGCTGCACTGGCTTCTGCCAAGCTGGGTTAAAAGGCTGTAGCCCCGAGCTGCTTCTCAGAGGCTACCGCCGTCTCAGATCTGTCAGCAGGACTGCACGTGTAGTCGCTTCCCGGTCCCCTTCTATTAAAATAAGGTTTTGAGGGTTTTTTTTAAGAGGCAAAACAGTATTGTTCAGACTTTTTAGAACAAGGTCAAGAAGCAAATATATATGCAGTTATTCTTACAGATTGGAGAAGGGATTATTACGTTTGTATCCAGGACAGTAAGTTCTTTGTCCAGCTGAGCTGCAGCCAATGCAAGCTATCTGACTGCATCCTACATATTTAGGTATGCATCTCCCTGCACCCTTGATCTAAGCACTGAAGTACCTGATGAAGCTATTTCACTCTCCATCCTCAGAAACATTACAATATTAAATACATCTTTTCCTGCTCGCCAAGGTCATAAGATTTGTAAAGTTTTCAGTATTTTAACAGGTAAAAATGTCTGTACTCCAGTAGTACCAGTCCTTTCCCTTTTCAAGCCTTCAGTTTAAAAGTCCAGTATGTTAGATGCATATGTTCAAAACATTAATATGAAATAAAAGCACTGTCCTTTTGTCCTGTTCTTCTCAAATTTTCTCAGTCATGTATTCTTTCACATGGAGCTCAATGAGTACTTTTTGGAGCAAGTGTTTTTGTTTCAGCCACAATTACAAATTCCTAACTAAGATTAAGTTAAGTTGTTTAGAAAGAAGGTACAGGAAGAAAACGAGAAAGCTATTTTACTACAAATAAAGTCTGCTCAAGGAGTGGTAACAGGTTCATTAGAAAAAGTAGATTTAGTGTCACTGCTACCCTTAACAGTTTGCCAGTGGCACCAGGTTGTGATGGGTCTTTATTAAAAACGATCTGGACAACAAACAGAAAGATATATTGGTATAATTAAAAGCTATCTTAATAGTTTACATTAAGCTTCTATAACTTTTATTGCATCTTTAATAAAAGACTAAGAGTTACGGCAATGTTATTAGCATAATAATTGCTATTGACATGATTAGCAGAATAGTTTTAACACATTTGATTACTTTTAAAAATCATTCTCTGAAATAAACAATATTCATATGCTTTTGCTTATAAACTAGAGCAGGTAGAAATTTGGATTATTTGGGCATTTGGAATTTTTACTACTTTAACTGCATTTGCATCTGAATTTTTAGATGAAAGGTAGGTAGGAAATCTGTACTATTCAGAGTTTCTTTTTCATCATCACTCCTGCATGATGACATCTTTCACACCACCACAAATGGTTACGACCTCATTTTATTCCTTCTTTGCAAGGTGATGAGAGGTGGGACAAGCCACCCCTATTGGGCAATAAGGCCAAAGTTTTCTTTTATGACCTGTTGCACATCCTGATTTGGCCGCACCTGCTAAAGGTGACAATTAAGGTCACAGGACAGAAATAGTTTTTTTCCCTAACATAGAGCAATCCTTTGAGTTCATTTGAGAGCTGCTGTTTTATGGTCAGGGCTATTGTCTTTGGTTCTGAACTCTATTTGTAAGAGTTTTTTGCTGTTGGGAAAGAGTATGGCAAGGTTGTGTTTCTATATCTCGTTATTACAGAGCTTGAGCCTCAAGATCTTGCTACAGAACGTTCTTGCTTACAGTATTGCTGCGAGGCTACAAAAGGTTTGTGATGAGGGCAGGCCTACCTTTGTCCTGATTACTCAGGACATGCATCCAGCAAGCTCATTATATTGGTTACTCACAAGAAAAGTCAAAGAATAGCTCAAGCTTCCTTGAAGGCATCTATTTCAACATCTGTCATGTAGCACAAAAGTGTCTGTGTCATCATTTCCTTCTGGGAATACACTGTATTGTTCAAGTGATTTCAATAAACTTGTCACATGCCACCTTCTTTCTAAAATAGCTGCATGAATAGGCAGTATAACCTAATATAATTTAACACAAGTCTTATGATTAGTCCAGTATTTGTGCACATATTCTCAAAATCTGTTCTGGAAATGTTTAGAACATTATAAAGAATGAAAATGTTCAGCCAAAGTAGTAATAAATGGTAGTTATTAAACACTGAGAAGCTGAGTGCAGAATAATAACATATTATTATATGTTTTTCTTATCCTATAAGCAATAATTTGGTATCAGCACAGTCATTTAGGGGGAGGTGGGTGGGTCTTGACTTCCTGCTCCACCAATGGACATATAACCATGACAAACATATTTATTACTGCTCTGCAGAGTTGCACGCTGCTACAGCATTTATGGTATGTTCAACTCTTTGTAGAGCCTTCTTCTAAGTTTTGCAGGATAATAATGTATTTATATTTTTTTTTCAGACAAGAAGCCCTTCTTGCTGCCATTAGTGAAAAAGATGCCAATATTGCTCTGCTAGAACTTTCATCCTCTAAGAAGAAGACCCAAGATGAAGTGGCTGCACTGAAACGAGAGAAAGACCGTCTCGTGCAACAGCTCAAGCAGCAGGTGGGTAGAGGAGGGCTAGGAAAGAAACCAGTTAATAATGTGGTGTGAGATTATTATCTTGATTTATGGAACTAATAATGTATAATCCTGTCGTATGTTAGGATAGAAAGTACATAAATAATGATTTCAAACTAGCTACCAGTCGTGAAGCCTGTAAAACATGGTGGGGAAAGAAGAAGTCTCAATGTTGAGGGAAGTTTCTTTGTGTCACTGCCTGAGTAGTAAATGTGTGATAGAATGTATAGGAAATTGTGAATGAAAAGGACATTGGTTATTATCTTCTACAGGCATAGAACCCCACAGATTCAGGGAAATGTAGTGATACTTCTTTTACTGGTGTGTATTTGCCTTGTTGGGGAAGAAGCATACATGGAAGAAAATCCTCCTTGCTGTAAAGCTCAAATATGAATGTGTTACACCACACAGTCTCTACTGTGATTTCTAATCTGTGACAGGAGCACCATATGGGAATGCCAGCTACTAGAGTGGAATTTGGGAGGTCTCATGCTTGTGAGGAGATTGGTCCTTTCCTATTTCTGGCCTCTGCCATTTCTAACATCTTTTTGTGTTGGCATAACAATCAGAAAAAGTGTGTTTCTAGTCAAGCATTTAATATTGTGTTTCAGTATTGAATGCAATGTGAAAAATGCATTGCCAATAAAACACAGAGGAAGCAAAAGGCGTCCCTGGCAATAAGAGATTTAGGATCTGAAAAATCTGTGTAGATTTTTCACTTCAGCACTTCTGGTGGTTTTTTCTGAGTTATTCCCTTGCCACATTCCCTGTAGTAGCACATATGCTGCTGCCAATCCAGTATCTACTTTTTCAGTGCCACCAATTCCATTTTCATAAAGTTTTATGTGCAATATTTCATCTGTCAACCAGATGATTTCTGTTGCTGTCAAAGACAGTAAGACAAAACCAGCTCTGCTTTCTGATAAGGGATTTCTCTGCTTCTTCCTTAGGAAACACAAGTAGGTTACTGGCCATGTATTTTTAAGATAACAATTATTTAAGGTTTAATTTAAGAATGGTAATTTTGATTGTTATACCAGCTTCAAAATGAGCAAGAAGTATAGTTTACAGTCTTGTATTATTTACTTTTGAGCAACAGTTGTAATTACTTTACTTGTCAACCAAATGACCTCCTACTAGAACAGGATTCAGAAGTGGTCACAGCAATGTAAAGTACTTATTTTCTTCATGTAATTGCCTGTAGGTGTAGCAGCCTTAATATATGTTACCACTCATTCCAAGAGAAATTGGAACTTTTTCAGTTTTTGTTGTCCTAAGTTTAAATTCTAGCACTTTCATGCCCCTTGCCCTTCCCAGTTTCCTTCTGATTATCCTTTGTGGGTAGATGGGAACAATCTTTAGTGTTTTGTGGTGTGGTTTTTTCTACCGGAAATTTGTGTATATTTAATTTATGTATTAAGGTTGTGATTATCTGTAATGACTTAGGTTTCAGTTAGGTGATTTTTTTTAACATTGTTGTAGTTCATATCATTAGTTTTCAGTGCTGGTAAGTCTTACAATATCATATGCTGTTCCTAAAAAGACATGGCCATTTCCCTTAAGGTTGCCTATTCTAAGTGCTTTTCTGTATAGGTATGGGATACTTAATTTCCCAAATAAACTAAAACTGCAAAGGAGATTAATTTGAAATTGTTCTTGCTATGAAGTGAGACCAATTCTGAGTTGATGTTGGAGCAATAGTCCTTTTTCAAAAAATTCATTGGAATATCCAAATGCCTTTGAAGTTTCTGGTTCCAAAACTGCCATCAGCTATAAAGACTCGTCATTGTTTAAGATTGTCATCTTAAAAAAAAAGTGAAGAAAGCAGAAAGTAATGTCCTCAACACATCCGTGCTACGAGTAGTATATAAATACAAGCTATATTATAAGTAGTATATATATATAAGCTATATATATAAATACAAGCTATATATAAGTAGTATAAGTATGAATATAAAATCACAGATAATGGGGCTGCAAGGTATTCTCCAGTGGATCCTCAATCCCCAAGGCAGAATATATATTTATATATAAACAATCTAAACTATATTTAAACCATACTGGAGAAATATTTATTTAACCTAATAGACATTTGACACATTGTCCCTAAAATCTATCCTAAATCTTAAAGATGTATCATCTTTTATCCTTTTTTGTGTGCAGCTTTCAACACGTTGAAAGAAAAGCTCCTCCAAGTTACTTATCATGGGACAGTAGTACTCACCACCTCTCTAAGTTGCAGGGGATCTGACATCGCATTTCTTTTTTTCAGTACCAGTAGTTTTGGTATGTACTTTTTCTGCATCAATTCAAATCATACCAACTTTGACAGCTCCAGAAATAGGAGATGGGTCAGAAGAGAAGGCTGTGAGATTTTACAGGATCCTCATTACTGATATAGTCAAAGGGAATCTCATTTTTCCACATGCTTTGCAAATAATCTGTGTACTTGGCCCTTGTGGTCCTCTTCCGTTATTACAGGTC
Source organism: Mycteria americana (assembly GCF_035582795.1). Taxonomy (NCBI): domain Eukaryota; kingdom Metazoa; phylum Chordata; class Aves; order Ciconiiformes; family Ciconiidae; genus Mycteria; species Mycteria americana. The sequence continues at coordinate 69,173,911 of NC_134365.1, forward strand.
ATCAGCCTCATATTTTCCAACAAAACAACTGTGCTGCTTCATCAATTTAAGCTTTCTCTACATGGACCCGTTTCTACATCATAAGAACAAAGGTCCGTCTGTGTTTGCCAGCTCCACAGGACTATATAACATTTCAGGAACCTCCTAAAAGTTTAGCTGTACTTCCTAAATTTACAGTAGAAATTGTGAATGAAAAATCTTTCAGATTTGCAGATGTATTGAACACAGCTGTTCAAGAAAGGCAAGTGATGCTGGTTAATCAAGATCTTCTGGAAGACTTTGAAAAGCAGTTCTGGAGCCTAGAAAGTTTATTCAACCCTTCAGATTCAGAGCTGGGATCCTAACCTCAGTAATTCCTTGCTTCTGCCTTTAACATTGTTTCAGAGCTGTTGAGCTCCCTGATAAGTATTTGGTATTTCAGTCCATCCCATTCCTAGGAAATGCTTAGACTTTGTGGTGGGAAAGCAGCTCTTTCAGTTGGCTGGCAGGCACAGTTGACTAGAAGATTCCCATTTCCATGTACACAGGATGCAAATAGAAATGCTGAGCAATATCGGAAGGGGGTGGTTTGTGTGAAGAGTTATGCGTGCTGCGGTAGGTACCATAGGCCTGATTTCTGAATCTCACTGCAAACTGGAAAAGAGCCTCTGACAGAGGTAATGCTTTAGGAAAGCAGTTTTCTGCTACACTGCAACAGTGAGCGTGAATGGATCCAAGTGTGTACGCTAGGATTCAGATTATGCCTTTTCATTGCTTGTGCTGGTTATCATTGAGTTGCTACAATGGCTACCACTGTTAGCAGACTGACTTACTGTTAATTGACCTTTCTTAGAGTGTAGGAAAATACAACTCTCTCCCAAAACAAAAGCTCGTTCTACTGACGAACCTCAGTTTACTTCTTGAAAAAAAAAATTCCAACTTCTTCAGCCCCACAATTTCAGGTGATTTTTATTTATTTAAAAATATTGGGGAAGACACATAGATTCATCAAGGAAAGGTGGTACAGATTCTGGAGGACTCTGCGGTTATTTCTTGCTTGAAGTCTGCTTTGTCCCGTCCCAGCACTGTGTCACGTTCCTGGTCGCTCACACGAGAAGGGTATTACTGCAAAAGAGAGGGAAGGAGCCCTGCCAAAGACATTTTGGTTCTTTAATTTCTTTAAGTATGTGTATTAAAGTTTGGATGAAGAGAGGCATTTCGGAAAGAGGATATGGCATCAATGTTGTTTTAATTTAGAGTTTCTAGGCTCTGAATTGCAGGAATGTGCCTCAATATAGAGACCATTTCCTAATGAGGCACTCGGCATTGACCAGGCTTTCCAGTAAATGGAGCTGCCTGTTTCATATTGGTTGTCAGTTTGTATGAGGGATTTCCTCTATCATCAGAAAGGCAGGCCAATTGCAGGGCGAGGGTCACCAGCTTAATGTGGTCCCAATTTACTTCCTCCCAGAGTACTTTGTCTCCATGAGTCGTTCCTGGAGAAGCAGTGGTTGGGAGGCTGCTTCGCCAGAGGGGACCGGGGCTGATGCAAGAAAACAGAGCTGAAGGTTGTCTAACAAAGTCCAGATGTAGCGTGGCGAGCGCCAGCCAGCGTGCTCAGATTATACGCCATACAGAAGCCCCCACGACGTGTGTCATGCTGGAATTGACGGAGGCCCAAGGAGCTTTGGCCTGCTTTGTGGCAGCACATCCACCGCTCATCTGTTAGAAAGTAGCCTGTTTGCCAGTTATTCCTTTCTTTGTCAAGCAAAGTTTTAATGATCAGGATATATTTATTGTAAGAGGGTGAAGCGCTACTGTGCAGCTTTAAGTTGTAAAGGGAAGGCATATCTGAATGGGCTGAGGTTTTCCTGTCTGTGGGCTTTGAGTCTTAAACGCTCTGGGTTTTCTACTAGGAGCTGTTTGGAGCAAAGATTGTCATTTTCTGTGTTTGTACAGTGTCTAGCACAGTGGGAGTCCAACTTGACCAACATCTCTAGGCACTACTATGCCATAAATGTTAAGTAATAGTGGTGAAATTTTTAGGAGGCTCTGAATTGTATCAGTGTCTGTTTTCTGAGAGCTTGGAGTATTATTCCATTGAATTGCTTGTAAATCACTGTATTCACTTGTATTATTACATAACGTTTCACAATTATTCCCAATTCTTTTCTAATACACTGTAGCAGAAGTTACCAGGAACTAGCTCGATTCAGTGTTATTGATGATGGGATCTCAAAATTTTCATTTTAAGTGGTGTGACTCCAGGTTAGGTTAATACTGGGTGCATTTTTATTATGCTGCCTTTTCCTAAATAAAAGTAATTTTCAGATCAGTTCCTCAGTCTTTTAAGAACATGTTGAGTTTCGATCCTACAGTTTAGCATGCTCGCAGAACCACCCAGCTAAGCTTTCTCCACATATTTCATAACCATATATTTTCTTCTGTCACACAGATTTTTAATGAAAAATACTGAATAGTACTGGGCTCAGGACAGAGCTCGGTGTAACCCACTTGATTTATTCAGTTATACCTGTAATCTGTTCTTAAAGACTATTAGTGAAGGAGACCTTCAGTCTTGGGAAGTCTTTTCTATGGCTCATCTGTCTTTATCATTATAATGGCATTGCGCATCTGTAATGTCCCTTACTGCAATTCAAGCTCATTGCTACTTTTTCTATCTGTTATGGGCATAGAAAAAAAAGAATTCTTTCTTTGCACTTTTTAGCAGCCCTTTTGTTTTACACGGAAGTATCTCCCCTGTGTTATTCTCTAAACTGGGCAGTCTCAGTTCTTGCAGTTTTCATGTGTCTTGTTTTCTAGATATTTGATCATTCCAGTTGTTCTTTCTTAGATTTTATTTGATTTGTCCTTTTCTTTCTCCAAGCGTGATATCCAAAACTGGACAAAGCTCAAAAGGAGGCCTTTCCTTAGCTGAACTTGTTCATGAGCATGTCATGTGAGACAGTGTCAGAAACCTTAATGGAGTCTTCCAAAACCTCACCAGTTCCCACAGGTTCCCAAAAATAACCATTAATAGCTTTCATTATAGTAGATAAACTCTTTTCTAGTATAGTGTAGTCAGAGCTAGAAAATTTGAAGACATCTGATTTTTTTTGAGTATCATCTCATTTGGTTTTTTCCTTTTTCTGACCTAAAATTGTATTCTCTGAGTACTGAAATAAATTTTGTTAGTCGCCTGAGTACAGTTTTTAGTGAAGACTGACACAGAAAAGGCATGAGCACTTTGATCTTCTTGGCTTTATTTTTTGATGGCTTTCACTTTTGACTGAGTAGAAGATCAGCCTTTGTCTTCAGCTTTATTTTCATTCTAATGTACGTCTCTAATGTCTACTTCTTCTCCCTTAGTACTTCCCCTCGCCTTTCCTGTTCTTGCCATATACACTCTTGCTGTTGGCTTATACTGAACTTAGTGAAAAGAGCTTCCTTTCTATTTTAGTGAAGGGAAATAAGAAACCTCATGTTATTAAAAGCATGGGCTATATAGTCAGCTTGCTTGCCATTCAGAGCAATCTTTAATACCTGTTGTTCCCTTCTACTTCTATCTCCTTATCATGATCATTCCTTCCTCTGTGGGCCAGCATGAATTGAGGGGCTGTTATTTACCATTCCCATAAATTGAGAAGAATTATTTGGCAATGACTAGTAGTATTAATAGTTAGCATTTATGCAATATTTAATGTATATTTCATCTAGCCATACAAGTCCCAAAGCTGTTTCCTCTGTGCTACTTTGTGCTTCTCCCCTGCAAAGATTTTGGCTGACTTTCCTTATGAGGCCAAGGTACTGCAAAGATTTGTTTCCCAAGTAAATGTGGTTCATGGGATCATGAGGAAAAGGAAAGAATTTTAGATTCCAGAATAGCTTCTCCCCCCGAAAACGCTAGTTTTCCACTGTTACTTGTTTCCTTGGAAACCCCGCACACCGACACCTGACACTCCTCTGCTGTGAACTTTTCCAAAGTGAAGTTCCACTGGTTGGAGTCATTTCTCTTTGTAACAGGAGAATGTAAAAGAGGTCAAAGGAGACTGACAGGCAGGCGTTTTCCTCTTACTGCCATGGAGCTCTATCAGCATGACCACACTTCTGGCAGTTTTTATTACCACCCTGCCTGGTTAAATAATACAGATTCTGTGAGGCATGCAGTTAGTCTTTGCTTTGCCTTAGCTGCCCTGATTTGAAACCATGTCTGATGAGAGTGATTACCCTATTAGCAAACAAATTTATTCTTCAGGTGACGTGGATACAATCACCGCAGGTAATTGCTAAATGTAGTGCTGTTTCTGGGACAGAACTACCATTGTTCTCCAAGAGCATCTGAGAGGTCCCGGCGGTGCGATGGTGCCCACTGAAGTCTAATGAGTGGAGTTACCTCTCAAACCATTGTCAGAAGGGGACTTAGGAAGTCTAGGAAGATGTATTTAAGTTGTCTGAGTGTGGTGGTGGTGGCTTCTTTATAGCTGAGAAAACAAAGTAAAAGTTAACGTTTGAAATGAGTGATGAGATTCAAGGCACTTGGATCCATCTTTGTTTATTGATCTCTTCACCACAGTACCCACATACTTGCACTAGCAAGAGTGGAAATAGATGCAAAAGTGGGGAAAGAAAACCTATGTGATAAGAAAGTTAAGAACAGACAGATGAGTTTGAAGAGGACTTGCATGTCAGAGGTTCCTGCATGTGTTGGGCAGAATAGAAGGTAGTCTGTGAATTCTGGTATTCTCTGAATGCCAGGTTAACCTATTTGAAACAGCAACAGACAGATTAATGTACTTTGCCAGGAAATTTTCCAGGAACAGTGAAGCATTTTGAGAACTGTTGTCACCTGTAGTGGACTTGGTACCTAAAGAGTGCAGTCGCAGCCTCGTTTCCACACTGCGTGGTATTGTAGAGTCAGTGTAAAGTCATCTTTTTTCAGGTTCTTGTACCACCACTATCTGTAGGGTCAACTGCAGCTTTACAAAATTTGAATCTACTGGCTTTAATATAAGAAGATGCCAAAATATGTAGTTTTTATAGTGTATTTTTAGCTGTACTAACAGTGTAGCTGGCATACGTGTGAGCAGGCAGAAGTGGGGGGAAGCACTCTGTACACTTCCTATTCAGGAAGCTATTGGACTAGAAACAGAAGAAACTTCTGGCTTGAAGTGAATATATATCCACTAATTGGCTCTCATCAAGCATTGCCAGCTGTCAAATTTAAGCATCGTGGCTTTTGTCGAAGGCCTGTAATCCACCCAGATTATCAATCACAGCGCTGCTTGCTTTGCCAGGCTTTGCTCCTCAGTAATTGTTTCTGTCAAGGGGGGGATGTCCGCCAGGAGCAGACCCCAGCACCCTGACAGCAGCTGAGCAGGCACAGAAAGCAAGGCTTTGTCATGCCCTTGAACACTGCTTCCTGAAGCACAACACAAGAAGCCCTCGCAGATTAAAAGAAAGCACCTTCTCTTTGCCATGTTCTCCAGACTTTTTTCCCATCATTTTTAATCATCGGTTACCACAGTAACAGCACTCAGAGCAGTGTCAGCAGTCTTTTCTGGGGCAGCATTTCATCTTCCCGTGGTATTACTTATACTCGCGTTCCCCTCTCCCTCCTTCTTTTACCTTTACCCTCTGCCTCTTGTATTACTACATAATAACGTACGTTCAAGTGAGCTCCTTGCTGTCACTGGGCTTACGATGCCGGAGAAGGGAACTGCCTGTTGGCCCTGCTGTGAACAGCCACGTCTGCTTTCTGTTTGTGCCTCCACTCATGTCTCAGTTGGTAGTTTTTAGGGCATTGCAGTGGCAGCTCTGTAGGTTTGCTTGAAGGGGAAGGTTCTTAGCCTCACTGAGAGATTGAGCTTTAAGATTCATAAAAGTACTTTGGAACTCAGATGACAATACAGTACTTGCTACCCTTTCTTTCTGGACATACTTAACATTTTAAAAAATATGCTATGGACTAATATTTCCCAAGTTTGATCTCAGTTTTCAAAAACCTGTTTCATTCTATTAGAAATATTCCTCCATTTATTGCTTATATTAAGATTTTCATATTATAGTTTTACAGATTTTTAATTCACTAAAACTTTGCACAAATAAATGTATATTAATTGGATAGTTGCTGACAGCATCTACTGCCACATTTACAGTCTCTCTCATTCAAGGATTATGAACTCCTATACTAACTCCCTGTATTGAAGTCCTTGTCCCTGACTAGAAAATCAGGATTGCTGGACAAGTCTAGGTAAGCAGTTGGGAGACCCTGTATCCCATTTCTGTAAGTGACAACCAATCTGCTGGTGTTTGATATCAGTTAAAATTGTTAAGCCTACACTGGGAGGACCAGGCTTGTTAGTGGTATTAAAGAGTTAAGAACACTGGGTGAGCTTGGGTTTCTTCAGAAGACTGCACTAGGAAATCTAATTTTGGGCCCAAAAAATAATAAATCCTTTGTCTGTGAATAGTATTTCTGGACATTAGTGCAATGTAAATGTAGTCACTGTCATTTCACGTCGCAGTTGTACCGTATGGTGGTTTTCTGTAGTTATCGTGGCACAAACCACTGATCTGATAGGCACTGTTTTTCAGTTTAAAAAAAAAGAATATATTAGAACAGATCTTTTTAATACACACATCCAACAGAGCATTTATGTATTTATTTCTATGAGACTTCTGTGCTCCAAATTTTATGTTGAGAATAGTTACCCTCCTTCAGTTTCTGACAGTCTTTGTGTTAGCTGATGAGTTCATGAGATAGATGAAGAAGCTCAGAAAGAGTGGTTTAGAAGAGCTCAAGATTGCCAATAGTTGTTCATTCAAGGAATAAAATTACGGGTGCATCTTCTTTTGCTTAACTTCTACGGTTTGTGGGGTAGTTGGGAAGGACCCGTACACGACTAGTCCCTGTTTGTTGTCCAGCGGGAGGATGTGCCTCAGGGGTAAAATATTTGAGACTTTCCGACAATCGGTTCTTGTGGCTGGGTTGGTTTGGCATCATTCTTCCGGTATCTGAACTGATGACATTTGAAGGCTGACCGGAAAATACAGTGAGTTTCTGATTACATTTAAATCTTGTCATTTAGACAAGAGTTTAGGGAACTCTGAAGTTTTGGTGACAGAGTTCCACTTAAACATGTAAATAATCTTGATGAGATATACCCATGAATATATTTTTTTGTGAAGAAACAGGAATTTCACACTGAAATTTCAGCTACAGGAAGATTTTGCATGACTTGTTTAAACTCAGTTAAAATACTGTGATTTTCCAAGATGAGTCTGTAACTATCCTTACTGATATTTCATTGATTGGATGCAGCTTTTTCTATACTAAATTATTCCTGTTCATTTGGGCTGTTTTACCTGGCACTGGCAATTGTCTAGAAGACACACGTGTCCCTTTACCTCATCTCCATTCAAAATGTGCTAACTTGGTACATCACGCTTATCTGTTCCTACATTTATTGGCATTATTCCCCAGGGAACACACAACACACTGAACGGTTTCACAGTAAATCTATAAAATAAGACTTTATTTGTGATTCCTTCTCTTTAGATGAAAAGCCTAACGAACCTGTGACTTTAACAACTATTTGATATAAAAAGCAATTCACATATTGATAGTCGGTAGAAAGGTAGTGGCAGAAAGCTGAAAAGCATTTTACCAGCTTTAGTATGGGTTTTAATTTGTGTAAGATCTGTAACTGGTGAGGTGATAGACGCTGCAAGGTGTGTTCCAAAAACGTGTAAGGAGAAGGTGAAGTCACAGATATGAGGTGACTGACTGGTTTCATAAACTAAATATATAGAAGGTTTCAAGTAGATTACAGATTAACAGTTGTATGACTTAGTATGAATGATGTGTTCTTTACTTGAAGGAGGAATGATGGAAAGCATTGTGCACTTAGAAATATGAATGAAAATTAATGATCTATAAGATAGACTATATTGCATGTTTGGGATTTTACTGTGTTATTTTGGGGGTAACATAATAAATCAGTGCTTTTTTTGCTTGAGAAGAGAAAAATACATAGTCTGCAATAGAGAATTTTAATCCCCACCATCTTAAAAAATTATAATGGAAAAATTAAGTCTTAACTGTACAGAATGAACTTCAGCTTCAGTAAATAGTGAGCTGTTGATGAACAGTGGTCTCAGGTATTTTTGAGCTTATGCACTGAAATACCTCTTAGTGTACGGATTTTTTGTCTCATCCACTGTATTAAGGTCCTTAGAATTCTGAAAATAATTTCCCTTTTTGAAACAGTCTGATTGAGCCTAGTCCAGTACATGGTATCTCAGGCTAATGAATAGGTAACGCAGGGGAAAATAGGAGTTTCATGTTGCAGCTGGAAATCTAAGATATATGCTGTCAGTTAGGACTAGTTCCTTGATACTAACCCTTCACTAATTTACATACCAAATTCTGGAAATTGATAGGATAGTATATCAGGTTTGTCAAAAGGAGACATAGATTTATGAAATTAGGCATCAGTTACTTATGATAGCTTCTGCAAATGGACAGGTGCTGATGGCTGCAGATTCCCCTCAGTTCTGTTAAATTCATGGTGCTATGTTCTAAAGAATCCAAGTCTTAAAAAAATTACTATTCATGTTTTGGTGCTGAATAAATTATGCATTTTATTCCTTAATAAGTACATGCTGCTTTCTACACCCCTTTTCTGAGATGAAAAAATATTCATGACCAAAGAAAAGGTGTGTAGTTTTTCCCTAGAGGTAATGTTTTTGCCACTTGACATTTGTGAATGTGTGTGGGGAGGGGAAGGAGATTTTGCTGCTGGCTGCTAACTTGGGAAGCTGTGAGCAGTCTGGTAACAGCTGCCAGCTCCGAAAGATAAAGATGAGAAAGTTGATACTGATGGAGATCCTGCTTCCAGTCCCTCCCTTGAACAGGGTCTGCAGGCGATGCTGTCAAGTATGAGGTAGTGATTTTGGCAGATCATCTTTAGGGCAGTTGTGTTCTGCTGTCTCTGAGGGGACCTGTATTGAACACAAAATAAAGGAGTGGTTTCTGTCTGCCCTTCTTTGCCTTAAATGTGGTACGAAAGGTTTGAGTCTTTTCAGTACCAAGAAATGCTTTTAGGGATTAGTCCAAGATAGTGCGTAAAGACAAAGTAAGTCTCAAACTCAGTTATCAAAAGATTGCTGTCTGATTTTACTTGGCATAATCAAACGCTTATCATGTGGACATAAGATCAATTTGCTGGTCAAGCACCCTCAGTTTCAAATATGAGTAAATTTACCTTTGCAATAACATGTTACACAATTTTAGGTTGTCATAGGTGAATATTAGCCTCTCAACTTCCATAAAGCTTAAGTCCCCAAATATATATTAAACTCTGATCACAGTACTGGTGCCTGGGGGAAGTAATGGTCTTTTATCCTGAATACAGCCCTGGTTAAGGGGTAGCCATTTTATGAGGGGTTTTGTTCTCTTTCTTTGAGCACAACTTTACAGTCACAGAACTTAGTCTTTTGTTCTCTTTCTTTCTGTTTACTACCAATTCCTGTCTTAGTGTGAATACAAATATTTCCTGTAGTTGAGTAAACAAAAAAATAAATGGAGCTCTCACAGCTGACTCCAGCCAAGTTCCTTAGGATGTGAAGAACCTAGGTATGTCTTGGTTTTACAGTGGATTTTTATTTGGGGGGCAGAACTTAACTTTTTTAAACATTCAGTTTCACCGTTGTAGCACACTTAATGCTTTTATTAGTTTAAGAAATTACTCTTCTCACTTTTTTCACTTTAACCTGAAACGTAACTATAATTTCTGATATCAAGCCAGTGTGCCCTCCATCTCCAAAACACTAGTAGATATAACCTTGGCTTCACTCCCTTTATTACAGCTAGCAACCCAAACTTCTGCCAACTGCTGACATTAATGGTGTTGAAAAAATAATAAAAGCAATACAGTGATCCTTAAGAACACACACATACATAAGTTGTTTAAAACTTGGAAGACTGCATGGGTTTATTTGCTCTGTGGAAGTAATAAGTACTGTACCTTCTCATTCTAGGGTTTTTTCTTCTTTTTTTTTTTAAGGAGAAATATATTCATTTATACACACAGATCTTCATTTTGTGCACCTTTCAAGTCTCTTCCATATCTCATAGAGAGACAGGCAAGATACCAGTATGTTCTTCTGGACTGGAAAAAGACGGATTCACAGATTTGGTGGGAAGCATCCACAAACTGGGAGGTGCAGACTAAGACTAGTTCCTTATTGTCCATCTCCTTCTCTTTCATCCTTTTCATCGCTATCAGATGATGAAAAGATTTCCTGATGTCTCTTCCTCCTCTCTTTCCTAATTACCAAAACTAGCTAGTCCTTCTCCATTGTCAGCCAGCAATCTGTTTTATGATACAAAGAGGGCTTAAAAAATATGAAGGCATCCTTGTTTCCTCCTTGGTCTTCTAGTTGCAAATAAATCAGTTGAGGTTGTCCCTGTCCTTCTATTCATTCATCTCTACTTCTTCCTCTGCTTTGTCGGGGCTCTTTAACATGTGGCGTCACCTTTCTTAAGTTTAGTGACTTTGCAGTAAAAGGATTGTTAAGGAAAAAACACCAGAGGTATGACTAGCTGTTTTTTCATCTTGTTCCCCAGGCCTTTTTCTTTTGGTGGTTCTATAGAAGAGACGGAATTTTCTAAGATTTTTTTCTAAGCTTTACAGTGTGCCATATGGTGCCCATCTACTCATATGTAATGACATAATATAATGTAAATCACAGAAAGACAACAGATTAGGAATAGAGCAGGCAATGATGGGAATACTGTCTGAAATGCAGACACCTTAGAGAAGTTCATCTGACCAAACTGGCACATCTCTATACATTGTGTGCCATGAATTTTGTAGAAAGGAAGAGAACTTCTTTCCTTGGTAAGAATAATTTTGGCACAAATACAGTAGAAAACCTGAATGTTTCTTCAGTCTTTCCAGCTAGTACTGCTATCTAAGCTTTGATGCAGACTTAATAGGAAAAATGAACCTCTGCAGGAAGAAAAAGAAAAGAAAAAGTGTTGGTTTATTGTGATTGTCCTTGCTTGTGTACTGTGTGCAAGAGCGGGGCAAATGGACAGGAATCATCTGTCCAACTCTGTACTGCACATGTGCTGCTGTGTGCGCAGGCAGGAATCCTGCCTCTGTGGACCAAACACAGGGACAGTGTGGATGGACAGGAATCCTGTGTCTGCAGACCACACGCACAGATGGTGTGGACAGACAGGAATGTAATGTCTGTGTGTTTGTATGGATCTTATGAGGCAGGGCTCTTCTGCGTGGATGTCAACCCTAATAATTGGCCATACAGAGAAAATTCTTAGCTTTAATTTAGTTTGGGGTAGCAAAGTTCTGTTGGTTGTCAAAGGAAATGCCCTTTCAACTCTTCCCTCCAGCAGTTACCGTGGAGGATTTTGCCTAGATTCAAAGATAAAAGTGAGGCAGAAAAAGAATAATACTGGTTTTCTTTTTCTTTTATATGCAACAGCTTTTAAAATTAATTTCAGAACAAGCATAAATAATCTTGAGGTTTCATTGTGATTTTTTTTATAAAGTTGCTATCAACACTGTTTATATCATGTAGACACAGACACATTCGTGTATACACCCAGAGCTGGGTTCTGGGCAGTTACAGACAGTCTGTGTTGAGATGATACTGAGCAGCTCACATCACTTTAGCATCTAGGAATTTGTTTCTGTACATAACTACTTTTTTTGCCAAGAACAGCATGTATAGAGGGGGGTTACTATTAACCACTCTTTGAAGCTCCAGGCGAATGCATTTGAAGTGGTGAGTCATATAACAATAAAAATATGTAAGGCTAAAAGAGCTGTGGTAAAAACCACAGTGGCATATACCTTCCAAAAATAAAAATACCTAGATAAAGGAATGCTTTTACTATATTTATTGTAAAGACATAGTCACAATAGACAAAGATTTGAAAACTTGCAAATCACATCGACTAGGAAAGGTGTACATAGATATACATGAGCAGGTGGCCTACAAATGATTTTATTGAAGCAGGGGATCATGACCAGGTTTTAAGATTTTACAGTAGGGTGCATCTTGTGTATAAATTCCTACATGGGATTTTGCCAGGTATCACTGGACGGAGAAACTTCCTGATTTCAGACTAGGAGAAAGACTAAGAGACAAAAGCAGAGTGACTAAGGCAGTTGTGTTATACAGGCAGCTTTGTGAAGTTGAGCATATGCAAGTGGATTTATTTTGGAAAGGAGAACCAAAGAGAATAACAAAGGCAAGAGGGACAGAGTAAGATAGACAAGAGTAAGATGAGCAGGGTGTGGAGTAAAGCTGAAGTGACAAGGGAAGGAGAAATTTCAAGTAAATAGTCATAACAAAACAGAAGGAGTCCCGTCAACTATGTCAAACAAAGCTTGTTCTGTTTTTGATAGAAATACTTGCTTGTTCTGTGGGATACAATGTAGGTAATTTAGGAGTTTTGCCTTCAGATATTTATAGATTTTGTAAGACTTCTCTCTGGTGCTTAATGTTGGTGCTTAAATTGCACAAGTTTCAAGTAATCACAGGATCGTTATAATGTTGGAATGCATTTCCAACCTTAGCATAACCTGAGATATGTTTTACATTTTGCTTTGTAAAGCATATGTATCACCAACCTATCAAAGTTTTTAGGGAGTGTTTATGCTCCAAAGTACATTTCAGCTTATTTTTCTCGCTGCTTTTTTGTCTTTGTTTTTCTCTCAACTGATAAAATATAAGATGAAATTTTTAGCTCGGAGCCACAAACACACCATGAGAGGGGAAAAATGAGTAAGGGGAGAAGAACAATCAGGAGTTTTCAACAGTTTGAGCAATAAGGACCATGACAAAGACTGGTATTTCCTTTCAATTTATTATAGAAGTAGCATTTCACTTTCTTGTTCAAGTGAGTTGTCCTTGGTGGTATGTATCAAAGTAGGTTAAAGAGACTGAATAAACTGTATATATTAAACGTTCAGCAGATACATGAACTAAACATGAAAGGCTTGCTGCTGTTCACTTGAGAATTTATAGCAGTTCGGCCTCCCAGAATCTTAAAGGCAGGCATGGAGCACGTTATCAGAAAACGCCACTTCTATGCAACATTGAATGCAAGGATATATTGAGAGACTACATCCAAACTCTTACAACTTGAACAAAACATGCCAGTTTGGACCAGCTTTTATCCTGACGTCCTCCAAAGAAGAGTTTAAATGACAGTGCTATCCATCTGCTTAGCTGAGCTATAGTTCCCACCAAGTAACTTTTCAAGTTATTGACCATTTTCAACTAAATTTGACAGAGGGAAAGAAGTCTCAAAGATTGTGTAACTTATAGGAGCTTAATTAACATCCACAGCTGGGTAGAGGTGAAAAAAGCCCGAAGCAGTGCTCCCACACAGGGAAAGGCAAGAAGAATTGAGCCGTGATATATTTTGTTTGGCTATAGCATACGCATATGGCTGGCCATTCAGAACATACATACTTTCACACTGGTCCCAGCTGACTCTTGCCTGGAGACACCATGGGGGAGGCACGATGGAGAAAGAGATTATTGTAGGGTTGAAGGCCATGCTTAGAAGATGTAGAATACAAATCCAAAGCACGCAGATTTCATTAGCCAGCATAAAATGGATAATAAAGTGGACTCCCATGCTCTTCAAGGGTAGCCATGCTGTCTGCAAAAGAAATCAGTTCTTAACTGATGAAAGAAGTAATGAAGAAGGCACAATAGATGGAGAGTGGATGTAGCAGCGTGATTTAGCAAAAAACAGTTGCTGTTAAGCTAATTTAAATAAATGAGTCTTTTCTGCTTTCAGGGCATGTGGCAGCAAAGGATACTGATCTTGTATTCTCTGGCAGGAAATTCTGCATTAAGGCCCTTCATCTCTGCCGTGGCGTGAAACTGAGATCAGACTTGCCCTAACAAACCGCACCATAGGGCAGGCTCATAACACAAAAACTACTTACCTGCTTACTTTAAACCTGGAGTGTAGAGGTTTTATATGCTCATTACTGGAAGGTGAATATAACCAGTTCTCTTATTTTGTCTTAAGAATTAAAACAGCAGTTCATTTTGCTTGCTGTTGCTGTCTTCAGATCAATTTCAGTAAATAATTTTTTTGGTTTTGTGTAGTGTGAGGGATCTGGGATTCTTTGAGGCTGTTGTCACAGGATACCATTTGTCCTTTTGATCTTGTCTGAAAGGTTTTTTTGATGCATAGGCCACCCAGTCAGTATAAATTAGGTTTACAATATGGTGGTAATCATTCTCGGAGTCCAGCCCTTGCTCAGACATCTTTGAGATACAGGAAAACACACCTTACTGAGCTTTCTGCCAAAGACCCTTACATGCCATGGGAAAGATGCCAAAGAACTAACATACTTGGTTACTTGGTTTGCTTCCAAGTAGTTAGCCATGAGAGAAGGAAGGATTTTTTACTTTTCTTTTCTTTTATTTTCCTTTTAAACCTGGGCCTGGGGAAATTGTAGCTCCTGTGAAAGAAGGAAGAGAAAGGCTGTTCTATTACCACTGACCAGTCAGTCTTAAACATAGCTTGACGTATCTCTAAAGAGAGTACAAGAGAGCTAAGGGAACACATACCACGTGGTAGAACACAATAAGGAATCCCAAACACAAGATCTGATTTGAGTTGTCTTTTGTGTCACTAGTTTTCTCTATACAGCATTCAGAGCAATAGATTTCAATAAACTTTGTCATCAGGCAAACCCGTAGTTAGTTATTTGTTCATCTCCTAAGGAACTAATAAAGCTCCAAGAGACGCATTCCTGTACAGGGAAAATTTCAGTTCAAAGTTAGTTTTTTAAATCTGTCCACGTATATCTACATATGTCAAGCCTCAGAGAGAACTCCGTATCTAAATGATCTGCCTCCTTTAGTTTAGTTCAAAGGTTTTTGAATATGAATTCTCCAGAATGAAGTTTCTCTGTAATTATCCCATGTGGGGAGATGAACAGAAAAACAAAATCATTAAACACAGAAATTGAGTGAGCTGATAAGGTCTTTCACTTTATAATGTAACATTGTTGTAACGTTGCCAACGGTCGATGCAGGAGCCAGTATCTCAGGTGGAATCTGTGTTAAATCCTGCAGGCTTTGACAAACCCCAGCAGCTGCACGCTGCCCGTGCTCTTTGTTGGGCTCACAAAAACACAGGCTGCAGGACGTACAGAACGGCAGTAACGGGAATGGTTTATCATATGTACGCAGCTGAACATTGTGTGTGTTTGCTGCTAATAGAGGAATCTCAGTTGCTAATCTTAAACATAGCCAAAAGGACAGCCAACCCTACCTAATGATGTGCCTTTTAAACCTTACAAACAAAAACGACAACTCAGCGTGTACCATCTCTACAATTTTGAAAAATGTCTCCCGCATCATTAAATATCATGAATGGGAAGGGGGCATAGAGTAAAATACTTGAAACAATCTTTCAGAGACCCTGTGCTCAAGGTAGGTATACACTCAAGGTAGGTGTATACTCAAGGTAGGTATAGATACACTCAAGGTAGTTACGCAGGGCATCACATTCTAATAACAGGCGAGGAAGGATTGTTCTCTCTGTGGTTTCTGACAGCCAGGTTCCAGCAGGGAGCTGGTTGGATATTTACAGGGAGTATGGCTCACTGCATGTTTTCAGCAAATAGAAAAGGACTATCTGAAAGTCTTTGCAAGAATATAATTTTCAGAGCTACTGAGTTTAGCTCACGACTTCGAAAAAAAAATCGCCTGAGTTTCTCCCTTATATTTCTGTGTTATTAGTGGTGAAAAGGTTTCTAAACTGTTCCATTTGCATGTGTGTGCTTCCAGTGAAACATTCAACTCAGACTGAAATGGGATGACTCCTTTAACTCGCTGACATACCGTCTCCACCACGTATCCATTTGTCACAAGCATAGTCATTATATTAATGTTGACTTACTGTGGGGCTTTTTAAACTCTACATTAAAGGATTAATAAAGCTTGTTTAGACTGGTTAGCAAAGCCAGAAAATACCCTACTCAAATATTTTACAAAAAATGAGAAAGTAGTCACTGATGTCATGGTTTCTGCTGTGTTGCATGGCGGAGAAACAGATTTGATTCAAACTCTTTGAGTAAGTTACTGCAATGTGAGTATGAAGCAGACTAGATTAATATAGTGAACACACACCTTATGAGCTAGTATCTGCTGTTTATTAGAGGTCTTGTCTAGAGATACAGAAATGTGCTATTCCTCCAAAGAAAATTTGGTTTCAAAAACTTGCCAGGGTAATGGTTACCAGAAGACTAGCTATCCTGCAGAAATGCTTAAGAAAGGTATGTATTCTCATGTTAACATACAACTTAGGGCAAGCTTTCAAATAAAAACATTCTCTAAAATATATTATAAACAATGTCTGTAGTTAAATCTGTGGATTTCAAATTTATATGTGAAATTCCACTATAAAGAGCTTGTCAGACCTGAGGAGGACTCCTTGAGCTTTTACCAGCTATGTTCCAGAATGTCTCTGACTTTCCCCTACACTGTGGATCAGCATCAGTTCTGGTTTTTCTCATGTAATAATTTAACTGTGATAAAATCTATTAATTTGGTCTTTAGGGTGGCGGTGCACAAACAAGCTACCAGTGTAGTCTGCAGTGAATGTAAAACAACTTACTCTTAGGGACCTCCAGGTGAGAGCGTGCTTTGAAGCAGTATATCCATGGAGGAACTTAGTGATTCTTAAACAAAATTCACCATGGCTAGTTTTGGTAGCTAAAATATTATACAAGTGCTGTTTGGAATGAAAGTTTTCAGGTGTTGGCTGCGTTAGAAATAGTCTCCTCTATGGTAATTTCCTTGTTTAGCCAAACATTTAGTGATTATAGAATACAGGCAGAAGTAAACTACATGATAACCAGAAAAAGCATGGTGAAAATATAGTGAAATCCCTGCAGGACCACGAAACAACAAAAGAAAAGAGAGCATGTTTAAAAGAAGTGCTGATGCTGACCATTCACATTTACAATTAAAACAAGTTTATCTCATATTTTCTCCTGGTGCTTTTTTCTTTTAATATAACTGCCTGCTGTAGCAAGGGATAGGGCAGAGGGCAGGGTTAAATAATTACGAGAAGCAAGAAGGGCATTAAGAATACGTGTGTCAGAGAGGCAAGAGGACAACTGCAGAAGTTCTGGGGGGAAAAAAGGGAGAGTGGGCAAGATCTGATAGTGCTAAAGTATAGCCTAATACATAACTGGAGGAAGTTGGGGTTTTTTTAGATACAATACCCTTTCAAATGTTATGCTTTAGACCTGCGGTTGACAGACTCTGGTCTGCAGACCTCTTGTGGCAAGTTCTCCACAGTCATTCCTCGCTTTCAGTTAGGAGCTTGAGAGCGTGCGATGGCTCTTTAGTAATTTTGAGGATTGACACTAGTCTAAAGGGTTGGGGACTGTTCTTTTGCATGGTGATTATTGGGAGACTAAAGAGCGTGGTTAAGGGCTTTGACAAGGTGTGGGGTTTTGGGGGGGCTGTGTGATTGGAGGGCAAGGAATAAGGTTACAAAATTTGTTCTGTCAGAAAAAAATAAGAAACCTCCTGGGAAAAAATCAAGAAACCTATTGAGTTGTGGAGTTTTGTCCTGTTTTTTTCATTCTAGCATTTTTTCTGCACTCACATAAAGAAGGTACCTGTAATGGCACATGGTATTTTTTAAGCAAAATTTGGATCTGACATCCGGTTCTTATCATCACTAGTTCTGCTTACAAGCTTGGGAGGTTTTGGACAAAAGCACTCCTGACACAACCGATTTGTCTGCACTGCTCATTTATTTTCTCACAGGACACAGTGGTTAAACCACTTTGTTGTTCATACTTTTTACAGTGATGTAGAAATGTTTACCCTAGGATCTGAGCCATAACCTCATAAGGTGGGAGCAGATTGTATAATAGCACCATGACAAAGCAGTTCAGGACTGCAGGATGTTGGAGTGGTTCCCCACAGTAACGTAAACGGTTTGTTTTTGAATCATTGCAACAGCCATATGCTCTAGAAATTTCCATCCTTTTGAACATTTTTTCCTGGAGAGGAGCAATAGGAGAGAAACTGAGTTCATGTATTTCCAGTTATTTTAAAAATTTGCAATTAGAAGTTCATCAGTTAGTATTCTAGTCCTAAGCAGAAGCTTTTTATTTCCATGTTTGACATAGAGAATTAGAAAAATATTATTATATTATATAATATATTTGCAACACTGCTTGGAATTTTAATGTTGGAAAATAATTTCTAGTGGTATCCTTCAGGAAATAAACTGTTTTTCTTCCTTCTCTTGATTTTTGCCTAATTCCAACAATATATGTGTAAATTAGTTCCTGTAGTGAAATCACCATAATGATTTTGGTGTTTTCTTGCCAAGACTTGTATATCACAAACATGCACTCTTAGATTAACAGCAGAAGCAGTGGAAGGTCAGGTTGGATTAAAGAGGGAACATAGAAAATGTCTGAATTTCTATTCAGACATAGAAAATGTCTGAATAATGTCTTTCTAGGTTAAGTGATCCTGTATGATCGTCATCATCGGGATGCTGCAGAGATTGTTCTGGGTTAAAATGTTCAAAGGGTCGTAATGGAGCTAAGCAGCTAAATCATATTTAGCAACTAGGAGGAATTTTGGAACTTAGCTCCCTCTTCTTTTGAAAACTCCAGCCTTGATAGCTATAAAATTATCTGAAGATGAAAAGCCCAAATAATAATTGCAGCATATTTTAGATTGGAGTGGACCTCTGTGTCCAACCACCTGCTGAGAGCATCTCTAACTAGAGCAGCTTGCTTAAGGCCTTGTCCAGTCGCATTTTCAGTATCTGCAAGGATGAAGATGCCGCAGCCTCTTGGCAGCCTGTTCTGGTGTTTGATCAGCCTCGTTATGAAATGAATTTTCCTGATCTCTAACGAGAATTTTCTGTGTTCCAATTTATATCCATCGTCTCTTGTCCTGTCCCCTCCAGGAAGAGTGTGGCTTCATCTTCTCTATTTCCTCCTATCAAGTAATTAAAGAAGCCTCCTTTTCTCCAGGCTAAACCAGCCCAATTCTCTCAGCCTCTTCTCATGCCTCCTGCCAAGTATTAATAGTAGGTTATTCTACTTGAAGTTAAGTGACAGAAGTACGCAACCTCTTCAATTCCACTTCAGAATTTTCTTTGAGGGATGCTGTGCTTTAAATGTTTAGATCTTTCTATTCTTCTCTTCCTGTATTAGCGCTAACATAGTTTTTTTCATGCAATATCATAAAACATGCTGCCTCTCTCTGGGAAGAGCTACTTTTTCTCTCAGAAAAGTTAATGTGCTATACTAACATTCTGCTGAACTTCTGCTTTTTGATAGATTTTTTCCCACATACACACTGAAAGTCATGTAAGAAGTTATTATTTATTATCAAAACCAAAAATTTCCAAAGAAATGTGAAATCATTTAAAATTGGTAGCTCTCATTGCAAAGAAGAAATTGTTAAAGAGCCAACCTTAAATATAACAAAATAATAAATATGGAGAAAGCGCCTTTACAATGAACTGGTTGTTTAAGTATTAACATAGCATGTTTCAATTAGTGATTTATGAATGATGCGTCAGACTTGGAATTCAAAACTTGTTTGACAAAACAGAGCAAACAATATAAAGATTTTGTGTGATTCAATTGCTTATTGCTTAAGCTAAATTTACTATTAGCTTTTGTTAAATTAATCCAAAGTAAAATCAAATCCAGATTCAAAGCCTGGACATTCTCTATAATGATCCGAGTACAGTCAAGTAGAATCTGCATTCTCTAGCCTCGAGATGCTCATTAAAATTAGAGTTTTCAGTGAGAAACCATGCAGTTATGAAGGGATTGAATCAACAGGCTGGCATTTTTACACTGAGCTTTGAGCTTTCATTTAAGACAGTTAATTTTAGTGCAACTCTGATGATTTAATATGTCTAGCAGTACATAATTTACTGTGTATCGTATCTAACACGGGTCTGGCTAGCCTTTTTATTTTTTTGGAATACAAGGATTTCACAAAGCTCAAAATGGGGCTTTCTCTACCTTATGAGCTGGGAGGAGAAACGCCGTCACTCCATTTTGGCTCTGCTCCAGGTGCGAGTGCCCGATGACAGCGGCACCCAGGTAACTTGGAATGAAGCGGCTGACGCAGGGACGGCAGTTCACTTTGCAAGACCCTGGACCCAGCTCTTTCGTAGGCCCCTCTAGGCTACTCCTAGAGGGTCTTTGCTGCCTGAATGGTCTTTGTAAGCCCTGCTGGGAGGTGGGACGTTTTGCCCAGCTGGATTTCTCTCCTTGTTTGTGTGTGTGTGTTTGTAGGTGCTTGGGGACCTCATTTCAGGATAGTATGTTAAAAGGGCTTTATCTCACTAACACTGCCCTTTGCAGACACAGTCATGTAGTATATTTTAATGTTCATTGCAATCACTTACCTAGAAAGCTTACACAATTCATTTTATATTTTGTGTTTTTAAAACTTATATATCCTCTGGAACTTGACATTTCCTGAGAAGTTGAAGAAAAGCTGAGAAACTTGTTTCATGTTTTGTTAATTCTTTGCCTGAGTGTATGCAGTTTTTAATTTTAGGAATCTTTATTATGCCACCTTTTCTTCCCAAAGACTTATGTATTAACTTTTTAATTTCCTCACAGGAAGGCTTTTCTATAATTCACATTTTTCTGACCAGTCTCAGAATTTTCCTACTCTTTGGTATATCAATTGAAGACTGATTTGCATATTGAAACTGGATGGACTTCTTAAGTAATAACCTATTTTCAGCTTGTTTACTCTTTTTTTTAAAACTGATTTATTTTTGTTGTTTTTTTTTTTTAACTGACTTAGGGACACCTAACCGATGTTTTCATTGAATTGTTCTCCAAATTGGTGTTTGAACCTTAATTCCAAGAAGAAATTAGTTTCTTTGTACACACATGTACAGCACGAGTTTTAGTAGGTACAAGTCAGATGAGCCACTTAATTGCAAAACTAATTTAGCCTCAGAGTGAAGTGGTTGGAATGTGTCTCCCAGTTTTTACCAATTCTCTACAGTAATACCTGCTAATGTTTTATGCATGTGTCTTATTTTTTTCCATGTATGGATTTTGGATATACAGGATAGCATAAATACCCTATTCCCTTTAGTCCCTATGATCACATTAGAAGGTAGACTGAGATTCTTCTTTTTTTTTTTTTAATAGACTCAGAACCGTATGAAGCTGATGGCTGACAACTATGAGGATGACCACCTCAAATCCTCATCCCATTCCAACCAAACCAACCACAAGCCCTCCCCTGACCAGGTAATGTGTGTCTCTTTTTTGCTTTTAAAGTAATTTTTACTATGGGGGCTGAGTATTTTGAGTTGTATGTAATTTTCCCTGACATGCTTGCAGTACCTTAGAACAAAAATAGCATTCCAGAGTGCAGTTATAAACCAGAAATGGATGTTGCTGTTGTGTCGGCTTCGTTGAAAACTCCTGAAATGTGAACAAACAGTTCCCGGTACCAAGCTGTTATTAAGTGGGTGGAGAAGAGGGAGCAGACAATGAAAGGGAAGAAAGAAACGTTACTCTCTTAAAATGCAAGACTGGAGTCCTGTCTGGCATATTCAGATTTTAGTAACTCAGGTTTACTGCTTGAGTGTGTGGAGTGTCCAGGACTGTTTCTTGTCTTCAGTAGCAGGAAATCATGCTCCAGGATCAGCTTTCTGATCTATGGATTGCATACAAGCAGTTCCCTTCATTCCCCATGAGGAAATCCCGGCCTCTGTGCCAAATGAGCACAGACTGCTCCCTCACAAACTCAATGGGCCGTGAACTGAAGGAAAATCAATTTACCATCTCCAAGGCAGTGAGGAGCCTCCTGTCTCATTTACAAAGCACAGCCGTGTGCTTGATAACTATCTGAGAGATTACCTATCCCTTGGGTAGCACAAAAAATGCCAACATAATTGCATATCCCATGTAGTAATCTCATCCATTCCAGTTTAATTAAAATATTAGCGATCATTAATCACTGCCTTGACAAAGTGAAGGAATGTTTGGCACTCCTCTTTGCCCTCTGGCTCATCTAGAAATTGTTGAGATTTGAAGGAAGGCCTCTCAATGTAGACCTTTAAGCACCAACCTAGTGATATGCAGAAATTGAGTAAGGTACAAGAGGAAAACGGCAAAAAAGAATTACATACTCACCTTGCAAAAATAGATCTTTAAAAATCTCTTTTAATGTCTGTATCAGAAGACAGTAAGGGGTATATACAAAGCAGAAAATTTCTTCTTTTCAGAGCAACTTCCTTTTGCATCTTGTTTTAATACCCTCCTCCAGGTGATAAATAAAGAACTGTAAATTGACTAGCTTGAATTTTCTGCAGTGTTTTTGGAAAATGTTGGTCTTACCTTCTTTAGGAGAGTGCAATTATTAATATTGCAAATTAAATGGCTTTCCTAATCTTAATTTGGAGGAAATGTTAGAATATCTGTTGTTTCCACACTGCGAGCCTATAGTAAAATGAAGCCATTTCCAGAATGTAGCTGTGGTACGTGCTTGCAAATGAATGCAGCATAGCATTTCACAGATGAAAAGATAAAATGTAAAGAAAAGATAGAATTTGAACATTTAAGGAAGTTCTTGCAAAGACCTTACAGGGGAGGGCAGTAGGGAGGAGAGGGCAGGAGAAGGGTCTGATTGCACTCTCCCTTTGCGTAGGGGCATTTTAAAAGCTGACAAAACCTACAAGAGAGCAAAGCAAGCTGTACCTGAAAGCGGCCCAGAATGTTACATGAGGAATTAAAAACACTTTTTACTACTCTTTGTACTTACGTATGTGTTTTAAATACTAACCAACTCTTTATTTCATTCTCATGCTGCTCTGGGGCTTTTCTCCCATGGCCACCTCTGCACCGCTAGGATGAGGAGGAGGGTATTTGGGCATAACCAGTCAGATGCTCTTAGTTCAGCCATTTTGTTCAGAACGGTGAGACTCAACTTTTCTTGCCAATAGAGAAGTTTCCGACAGTCACTCTCACATCTCGCTCCCGTGTGCTTTGTGAAACCTGGGTGTGCTCCTTCCCCCTCGCTTGCGTAGTCTCTGCATGAGGGTGTTTCTCGTGTGTTTATGTGTAGTTTGTGATTTTCTTCTTCTAATCATTGTCATTGTTTCATGGTGTTGTGGGGAGAACTTTCCAGGGCATGTAATTGAGTTTCTATGCAAAGCAAACTCTTAATGCATACGAGAGAACAGGAAATGTCTCTCATATCATTTATCATTGACTTCATGGAGGAAATGTTTTCAGTCGGATTCTTTTTCAAAGCAGTTTGCACTGTAGCCAAATCTATGTATGCTTTTTCACTTCTAGTTAGTAAAGAATTTGCTCAGAGATAATGTTCCTCCTGAAGATAATGTTCCTCCTGAAGGTTTTAAGTGTGTTGAGATCTGCTGCCGAGATTGCTGCCACGCATGCTGACCTAACTAGTCACAGATATTTATCAGCTCAGAATAGATGATTCCTGATATGGACTAGGAATATACATTTTCTGTCAATTTGAAGGCAAAGAGGAATATCCCCTTAACCTTCCCTTCTCCCTTCTATCTCCCTCGTTCTCTCAAAACAGTGGGGGAGAAATTTGTAGCTCTTTGTCATTTAAAGTACATTTTGTTTCTGTGTCTGCATCCACAATTTTCTCTTTTCTGCCATCAAATTGGCTCCACAACAACCCCCATTTCCAGAAGAGAAGGCAATACACAGGACAGAGCCCTTCTCCTCATGCCTGTTCTCTAGCAAAGAAGAAAACATCCTTTACTCACCAGGAGCCTTGATATAGAGCTACAAAGGTCAACTATCGATTATTTGGCTAGAGTACATAGGATTAATTTATGCCATGTAGTATCAGTCTTAAAGCAGAATAAATTTATTTTAAGTACTTAAAGTATTGAGATGCAATGACAATATTTTAAAAATTTACATGAATGAAAGAAAACTTCTGCAAATTTGTGTGAAAATTTTGGACCCTTGCATTTCTGGAAATTATTACTTTATATTAGATTTGTAAAACTTTCATGAAAGAATAAACTACTCTCTCATCTCTTCGCACTTGCTCAATTAACTGCAGACTTACATGTCTGTCCGACTGTATAGATCAGATCGCTCTTTTCAAGTCAACCATCTGAAAAATTTAATCCAATCGTGGCAGTATCAAACTTGAATTTCATGCCTTGGGGTTTGAACTGAGAAAATCTCTTTAGTGGAAAAATTGATAAAGACTTCATTAATTTACACTCACTGTTGATTTCACATTCTTTTTGAATCACTGCTCTTGCAATGGCTGTGTGTTAGTATATGAAGTTTTAGAGACAATTCTTGTAAAGATCTGCTGATGCATGGCAATTAAATAGGAGAGATCGGGTAAGTAAGTGATGAAAAGGAAGAAGACGCTTACCATGAAGGTAGGAATAATTCTGATTTTCATTCTAGAGCGAACATGGAGGTTGTGTAGAAAACACTGATGGAAAGATCTTTCTCTTTTCCTTTCCCATCTGCTGATACATTTACGAATGCAACTGTGCTAAGAATATGGTTTCTATTAGTTTATTGAATTAGTGGGTGGTTCACATTAAATACAGCATCTCTCTCCACTTTGTACTTGAGGCATTTTCCTCAGGAAAGCATGTTGCAGAATATCCTAGTCAAAATAATGAGGCAGCTGGCATCCTTGCCTTACATGCGTCTCAGCTGAGAAACATGTCAGCCTCAAGATTGTCTTGCATACATCAACAGGGAAAGTATAAAGGTGATTGATGTCTCCCAAGCCAGTTATTCTCAACAAAGTACATGTTTTTACCATGATATTCCATGTACATTCAAAAAAAGAGTCCTTATTCTCTTTGTAAAAGCAAAGATGATGTAAGTCACAGAGTCCCTAGCCTGAATGTGTTAAATTAAATGTATGTATTACAATGATAAAAAAGCAACCAATAGCATAGGACTTGGCGATAACTTTGTTTTTAAAAGTTCCTTTAGGTCTGAGGATGTAATCACTTCTGGTCAATACTGAAGATAAAATGGAGACCATCAAAAGATGTACAATAGCAGACTACATTATTTTATTTTTATGTTTTAGGGTTTAAGGCTTTTCCCCTAAAGCATTCTGGAATTGACTGAATTTAATATTTAATTATGCCAGTTCTGTACATGACAGCATTATCAGATACAGCTCCCCTGAAATGGAGCACTGTTTCTAAACATATGCGCCCTTCCTGTAGTTTCAGAGAATGGTAGTTTACATTTCAGTTTACAGTTCAATATAAATACCATCTTTTATCCTGAAATAGTCTTTCCTAGCCTTTTTCTCTAGGCTCGTTTCCTCGCTCTCCGAATTTCTTATGACTCCTTTTATTCCCCAGATGGAGCTCTATCCTCCTCTATATCCAAGAGTATTCCAGTATGCTTTCTCAGAGGATGCCCCTTTGTCTTTCTCAAATGCTAAAATGGTCTGGCCAATGGCTTAATTAGTTATTATTCACTTCTATGAAAAGTAATATGAATTTACACTTTATGATGTCTAATACATACAAAAGGATATGTGTGTATGTGTCCGTATATTCTTGTAAATATGTACCACGTGTATGCTGTATGGGGGAAAGAAGGAGCAAAGCTTCCATACATAAACTTCGCAAGCTGCTCAGTTCATCTAGTTTTCTTGTGAAGCACAGCCATGCTACCTACAATGTGAGAAAGTGTGGGTGTGGTCCAGAAATCTGTTTGTGTGACCTCTGCCCGTCAGAAATGAGGAGGACTGCTTTTGTTGAATGGCTGTAGTGGGCATAGGATCACAAAAAACTGTTGGAAGAGTGAAAGACAATCAAATCAAAGGATACAGGGAAAAGCAGGGACAGAATAAAAGTGCTAAGGGCAAGAACAGAGGAAGAGCAAAACTGAAACTCTGAGAACTGAGGGATTTATCCTGGTATGTCATTTATACATACTGTATGTGCATTTTTAAGTATGCATGCTGTTGTAGAGCATTTTTCTTCCCATCTTCCATGGCTCTGGCTTGCAGTAGGAGTTGGAGCCTAGTAGATGCTGTCACTAGACAAGCTTTTTGAACTCATTCTGTGGAAGGATTTTCTATTAACGATCGCCAACAAATCCTGAACTCATGGATATGCCTGCTAAGGAGCAAAATATTTGGTTTTGCTGTGCTTGAATTCCAGCAACAAAATCTGAAAATGAATTTTATGCTTATTAGTGTAACAGTGGAATAGTCAAAGAGCTAGCATTGAACTGGAATGCATAAAAACGGGGATTTTTCAAGATGATTAAAATATTGACAAATTCCTATTACCGTAAAAATATTGCAAGACAGAAAGCCTCTTATTGGTGACATTTTTCTTTAATACTTGAGTTTGACAAATTTTAACACAGAAGCAGTTAAGTATTGCGAGTTGACTGCTGAAGACACTAGCATAATTTAACACATCTCTTAAGATTTCAGAGGTGATGTCTGTGGGGGTAAGTCGTAACAAGAGAATATTTGAATCATTTTTAAGAACTGAAAAACAGTCAATTCAAGTAAATTTCATAGGCTCCTTGTCAAAAACAGTATAAATTATAATTTGCAGCGTCACCAGATTACACGTATGCATTGTGTACCAAAGGCTACATTTTTAATATTGTAATTTGACTTTGCCAAGAGTTTTCTGTAGACAAGAGACATCTAAACCTAAGAAATGGAATAGAGGGAAAGTCACCAATATGAAGAATGTTTAATGAATTCAGTTGAATTTTTTAACTATTTTAATCAAGAGCTCATAATATTCTAAAGGATATCTTTAATGAATATATTGTTTCTGAAAGCAGACTTATTCTAAACAGCCATTTGTGGTTATTAAAGGGGAATGGAGCTTGAATGACATTTCTGTATTCTGTTTATTAGGACAAAGGTATTAAAAGGATTAAAGTAAGAATGATAGAAACAGCTAAATCTCACAGAAGTTGATACTAGTAGACATATACAAAAACCAGCTCAGTGCTTAAGGTTGTAAACCATGTGTTTCTAACTTGTGTCTGCAGAGCAATTTTGTCTCGCCCCTAGGAATGCCCAGGATAAGGATTCACAATTTCCTTTTTGCTTGTTTTAGAGGGAGCTTTTATTTATTTCCATCTTACAGCTAAAAGGAAATGCACGAGTGGACACCAAGAGGAACGTGGCAGAAGTAGGTGGCAGGCAACAGGTCATAGTCTGAAGAACTGTGACTGCTATGATGGTAGAGTAAGAGGGATAGAAATAATGACATTGAGGGAGATAGGGCAGGACATCTTGGGACTTAATTTAACCTTTGCTACAGCTGTCAAACCCCATGAACTTTTCACTGAGATCACTGCAGAACTAAAAGTGGCTATACTTTGGGAAGGTTGAGAAGAATATTGATTTTTTTTCTACATTATTTGGTGCTTGGATTAATATACTGATTTATTTTAGCAAAGTAAATATCTTATTTATGATGAGTTCCATTTTCAAATGATTACACAAGCATTCATTCACTGCATAAATGTGATCTTTCTCTCTGCATGAGACACATTTTATGCTTGCAGCATGTAGAGAGCTGCTCGTCCTACTGTCACACTTATTTTAGGTTCTCAGTATTGTCACTTACTACACTGTGACCTCATAAGCCTTTTAAATAAATTTATTTTCAATATGGTCTTTTTAATTGTTAGATCATGCAGAATGGTCAAAAGCACCAAGCTTTCGTGCCTGACTCATATTACAATGTAATTTACTGGCCACAGCACTAGACCATGATTCAGAAGATAAATTCTTTCCTGGCATCGTCTGCTACTACTTACTTGTTCTCTTTCTCCCTGTCTCAAATTCTCTAATTGTAAAATGAGCTGAAGTTTTTGTAAAGTGGAAGTTCTGCTTGGGAAAACTGCTATATAAGTGCTAGGTAATATTATTACACAATATTCTAAAATAGTGTTGTTACAGTGATATGATGGTGATTCTAATACCTCATTTTGAATTTATTCCCAAAATTATGTTAGATTTGTATTTGACTCAATTTATTAATCCTTCTTATTTTTCTTTCCAAGATCCTATTCCTTCCCAAAAAAGGGAAAATAACCCATATGTTAAACATTTCAAGGAGCTGCTGTTCCAGCATGCTGAACAAAGCTCTTCAGACCACTGCCTCTTCTTCTTCATTGTCATCTTTTGTCCTCTGAAGGGTCATTTCTTCCCCTCTCTAAAAAGCTACAAACTAATTGTGTAGCATATAATAATCTTTTATAATATCTCTGTTACAGTTCTTCATTCATATGTGTAAACACACTGTGAAAGAATGTGTCTTAGGCTTGCCTCAGAGACATACCCTGTGCAAAATTTGAAGGCAACTACATGAAATAATCTTACTTTACTTAAACGTTATCACTCGCCCTGACTGAGAGACACGATGCCAGATTTGTTTTGTCATTCTGGTGGCAGCCAGGGCTCCTCACTCCCACTCTCCAGATGGGCAACCCTTCAGTAAGAACCCTAATGTGCTGCACTCAAATAAGGTGATGTAACTAATTAATCGTTACGAGGGCAGCACTTTGAATACAGTTGTCCCGGTTAATCACAGGACCTGCTTTCCATCCCTGCTTTTCTGGAGTCCTGCTTATGTGGGCGTCATCATTAATTATGAAACTGAAAGACTCCTGTGCCGTCAGGCTCAGGCAGGGAGACACAAAGAGTTCATGGATTGACAATTACTGCTCTGAGAAAGCACAATTCAAAATCCTGATTTAGCTATCATACAAATATCTGTTCTTTTCAAGCCTTTTCAAGCTCTGCCTTTCTTCAGAGAATAACCTTTTCTCCTTTGGCTGTAATGAGTCTGAATAATGGAAAGCCGTTTGTAGTGACCTTCTCACTTGAGTGTAACAGTCCTGTCATGGTGGAGTGAACAACTTCAGTAATGCTGATATCAAACTTAATGTTTTGTTTTATGATTAATCTTCTACCATTCCAATTTGGAAAGCGTGCCTTTCCACCTTCTCTCTTATTCTATACCCATATTGGCATGTAATCTTTTACCCAGTAAGTAAAGAGTACTGTTAGACTGCGATGGGCCAACCTAGAGAAAAATGCTGTCCTTAAAATGATGTTAACTTCTGTCCTTTCCCTGTTTCTGGGAACAGTTCTTCTGCGAGCTTGTTCTTTTTTAAAAACTCTACTGTTTTGCTATCTTAATAACTATTTTATGTTTGAAGCATCTATTCGCTGTCCAAGAATGTTATATCTACCAGCACAAAAGAACTGATCTTGATACACTGTTCATCTTCCTTCTGATCCCAGAATGATAAGACTGAGATTTCCAGATGGAATTTTGTAATCTGCAGCTCTGGGATGAATTAAGCACTCACAATGGAGGTGTAACTGGATTCTATCACTGTCTTCCTCTTATTCTTACAGATCAAAGAAGTACACAAGTAGATACTTACATTCTAAAACATTCAAAACAGATGGCTGGTTTCTTTTTGTAGAGATTTGTGCTTTTCAGCAAAACAATTGCAAAAAGGCCATCATTCATTTCTACCAAATGAGATTATTCCAGGCCTGTGTTCTTTTTTGATTTGCAGCTGAATATGGTCTTTACTAGTGGCTTGGTCTTTGTAGCAAGTAGGAATTCTGTATAAACATTTTTGTTTCTGGCCACTTCCAGGAGAGTTGTTGCTTACAGCTTGTGTGATAGTCCATGCTATCTCCCAGTTACTCTGCCATTTAGATTTCTTATAGCACTCATCCACCCCCCAGAATGCAACAATGCAAGGCCAGCAGCTTCTGCAAGCTGTGAATACACTGTTGGTGACCTAAAGAAGAGTGGAGCTGAGCTCTGGCAGTCACAGGCAGGATAGAGACAGAAGTGGAATAGCTGGAGCCAGGCTGGGAGCGTCGCTGCCAGCACCTTTTAGTTGTAAGTTAGGAGGAAAGAAACTGGGGGCCGGGGGAGGGGGGGATAAACAGTATTAGAGTAGAGAACGAATCAAGCCCAAACCTGCTTTCCAACATATTAACTATGAAAATAAGCTCGAGAGAAATATGACTAAAATAAAAACTGATAAGGGCATGTAGCCAATCTAGACGCTATATTTTCCTGGCTGGTAAAGCTCATAATTACTGATGGAGATGTCAGGATTTACAGTTCCAACTCATAGTAGGCTCACCACAGGCAATCCAACTACATCTGTTTGTTTAATGCAACATATAGATAAGAACTACTATATATGTCTGTGTAAATAAGTATATTTATTAATGGGATTTTGCATTTGAATGTAGAGCAGACAACTCAAAAGAATTCCTAAAGACGGATAAACCAGGTGTTTCATGGCTTCGTGTGGCTTTGCTTTGAAAGTGTCATGTCGCAGGTAGAGAGCTAGAAGAGCAGAATGAAGACCCAGTGTTAGAGAGGGATGAGACAAAGATTGCTATCACCTGCGGACAGGGAGGTTATAGTTCATCTGAACAGGAAAAGCACTGATTGTGTTCTCTGGTAGACTACTTAAGAAATACCTTCTGTTTTCCATTAGCAATGTAACAGACAGCAGGGAGGCCGAAGAATGCAGTCACTGATACATCAGCATTCCCACGGACACACTCTCCCAGTGTCTGTGCTGCAATGTTCTGCTTTCAAACAAAAGCATATTAGCCACTGTTTCCTTTTATCCCTTGTAAGAGGAAGAAGCAATAGACAAAATACAGTACAGCAAGGAAAGCGTGTGCTTTCTTGTTCACTGTTATATAGAGAACAAGTGCTAGAAAGCTTGAATGGATTAAAAATATAAGCAGGTTGTTTTTACTTATTCTCAAGCCGCTATGTGCTTGTAGAGAAGGAATCCGCCTAAAATATAATGGATTTCGTGAAATCAAAACTCGCTTAATTACACCTACAAAAATTTGATCAGGAGGATTCTATTTAAATTCATAGTGTCATGTACAAGCTGCAAATAGTTGTTAAACTATTTTCACTTGCTGTGGGAATACTTTTTTTTTCTTGATGATATTCCAGTTGTCAACATCGTAAGTCTGACTACTCAGTTTCACAGCTTTCTGTAATTTAATTTATTATGCAAAATTTTAACCTGAGTACTAACACAACTTACAGGAACGAAATTCTCAAATGAAGGAGATATATTAATATATTGAAGTGGAAGATTTTAGGTTCTCTGTAGATCTCACCCTACTGTTGCCCATCCTGTTTTGCTCCAGAACTAAGCTGCTGGGTTGTTGGACTCCCAAGAAATCTTGAAGACAAAAGAAAACTTAGACAAATTAAAACAGCATTTGAATTTATATGGTCTGATCTCATCTAGCAATTAAGCCAGAAATTTCTTTCCCCTGCCTCAGCTCGGAGAGAGGCATGCGGACTGTAACAGAGGAAAGAGATGCGATGGGTGCACAGTGCAATTAGTTATATTTAGGGGTGAGGGTTTGGGCAAACACTCTTGCTTTTGAAAGTAAGGGGTTGATGAAACAGGTAAAATTCAAGCTGTATGTAGACACCTCCTTCAGCTGTGTCGAGGTACCTTGTTCCTGAACATTCGCATTCCCCAGTGGTCGAGTTACAAGCTTCTCACAGTCCCACCATTGTATTTCAGTTCTGATCTACAGTAGTCCCCACTATTCCACACATGGTTCCCCACAAGCTTTTGCTCCACAGCCCATGTAAACAAAAGTTGCCAGTGTCATGAAAAAGTACTTTTGGATTTGTTATGTAGAAAAATATTTTTTAACTACTTGCTCATTTTCAGTGCTTTAGGAATCCTACCAACCCACTGCAATTCTTTGCTTTACCTACATTATGGGGAAAATATTTTATTTAAACAGAGGGAACTAATGACAAAACTACTTTCCCTGTTTTGTGTTTTCTCTGTTCTTTTCTTCTGGTCTGGATTTTTCCCAAGGTGAAGAGGGTGAACTCTGGAAATCATTAATCCATGGGATTTGTTCATGGTGTATAAAAATTTCAAAAATAATTTGCTATATAAAAACGATTTCGTAATTGATTCTGTCAGAAATGAACTGAGTAAGACAGCTCTGTCAAAATAGCCAGAATCTCTTTCAGCTCTTCACGCATCTTGTTTTCTTTTGGTTTATGAGGAGAAAATGATGAAGGTTAGATTTAAATCCATTTTTTTGTCTTCAAAACAAATCTAAAGAAAACCGAGCCTGCCCCTGAGCTTTTGTGTTGTGGCCTTCTGAAGAAATCAAGTATCTCTGTGCAGCAGTGAACTGAGCTGAACTGAACTGAGGTCAGGCTGTGTCTTTTTGAGAACTTTCTTCTGTTTCCATTTAAAATAATGAAGGGAAGACATCAGTGATAAATTGTTCTGAATTTGGGAAAGCTTTGCACTTTCTGAGCCAAATGCACGCCTCATAAAGCTCCATTGCATTCAATGGTTACAAGATGATTGTAGTTGAACCCTTGCGTTTGTTGCCAAACAAACACAAATGGTCTGAGCAAGAAGGCGTAATTCAATTTGCCATGCAAATACTTCCAGACTATATCATTTGGTATCTTAGTTTATTTCCATATCTCCCAATATAAGATATTTTGCTATATAGGCAAAATTTTCTTGTCTGGTAATATCTATAATAAAACCCAGATACAGGGAGGCATCTGAGGACCCACTATGATCCACTCCATCTTTTGTTAGATTTGTCAGGTCCTCCTTGGAATAATTTATTTTTAACAAACATATGTATTTACCCAGACTTTGAGCCCATCTTCTCCTGTGTGATGGTAGTTCGGGAAGTAGGTTTTGTTGGGTAGCATAGTTGCATCTGTACGTAACAAAGTTTGAAATAATTTCCCACACTCACATGAAAAATGCAATTGATAGGAGATAAAGGGTTACCTCCATTTAATTTGTTTTCCAAGTGTATTTTTTATGTCCAGTCTGAAGTTTTGAGGGGGTTTTTTGTGGTCTTTTGGGTTTTTGGTTGTTTTTTTTCCAGAATTCCTTAGTGGTTTTGCCTTTGCAGGATCTACAAAGAACACTCAAGGTCCATAGACCAGGCTAGCAAGCCAGAGCATTGCTCAAATTAGTTAATTCCTTGCAAACTTGCAGATTCATTCCGCCTACACTTCTTTGTAACACTTTTGATACAAAAACAGTGAAATTTTGACCTCATGTTATTTACTTTGACCCCGAGATTACTTGTCAATTCTATTTATTTTCTTCTTGATATAGCTGTTTTTCCAGGGATTTTTCTCAAATATTTAAAGATTTATGGGTCAGTTGAGAAAAATCTACTGAATTATTTGATTGCAAAATGAAGACCACTTGTCTGCATTACTCTGCCTTTTAGCGTTCTGTAGTGAACATATACATGCAGCATATGTGCAAGCAAGTAGTCAAGCTAATAGGGCAGTATGCCAGTAGTCATGCCAGTGCCAAGTGTACGTATGGTGCTTTGTATTGGCATTGCTGTGTCAAGAAGATGGTATTTTCTTCTTTTTTTGCTTGCTCAGAGAAATCACAGGCATGTATCTGGAAGAAAAATATTACTGCTGTTGATCCATGATCAGCATGCATGTTGATGGATGATTCTGATGAGTGAGACAAGTTGTGTAAGGAGATAACTTTTACAAGATCAGCTGATGTAGCTGGAAAAACAGACAAGGTTTTAGGGGTGCATATAAGACTCTCTTCAAAACGGGAGCTGCAGATTTATTGCTAAATAGAAATTTAGAAGGTATTCTCTGAAATTAACTAGGTTAATTACTTGGTTCTGCAGAAGGAAAGTGGTTGCTTCCTTCAGGGAAGAAGGAAATGTTAGCAGGGAGAAAGGTGACCAGGTCATTAGTCCTTCTGCCTGGAGAACCCATAATTTAAAGCTGGTCGTTGTGGTGAATGAGTCCTATTACACATTGATTAAAACCATACTTTATTCCGCAGACATCTATGGATAGTCAATATCGCATTTGTCTCGGATCGACACTGCTGCACTTATACCACCCATGCCCTGGTTTTCTTTTTCATATAACCACCTACGTGGTTTTGCATATTTACATTAGACACTGCTCAGACAAACTTTTAGACACCACAGTCTCCGTATGGGAGGTGTATTCTTCTTTCACAGTAAAAGTGACCAAACATTTAGATAGGTGTCTCCAACCACATTCAGTTACAAGTATCTTTTCTGATCTGTGCAGCGTATATATACGTATTCAAATGCAGACTCTTATCATAAAAAACTATTAAATACAGTTACTCATATTTCAGCTGACCATTGTACAGCAACAGCAGGGCTACCACTGAAGAAGCAGTATTAATTTCATTCCAAAGCATTTTTTTGCCTCAATGACTTGCAAAATTACAATTCGATTCACATGTCATGCTCAAAGATTAAAAAAAACCTGCGAAATCTCAAAAAACCTGAACACGTTGTTTCCGAGTTGAATTTGTTCTGGAATATGTTCCCAAATATCTTTATCAGTTGGTCGAGATGGTTTGGGTTTGTATCAGAGATTTGTCAGGCATTTCATGTTTCTACTTCAGCGTTGTAGTGATTGCCTTTTTTAGTGAAACACGTTGTCAAACTTAGCTGGCCATTAACAATATTCTGAACTTGAGGGTACATTAAGCAGACTTCATTCCACGGATTGATGAGGATGACCTAAACCTATCAGGGCAATTAATGAAGATTGGCTGCTTTAGAAGATATTCCAGGGTTTGGTCTGTTTACCCATTGTTTTCCTAGAAAGCTCTACAGCTCTGGGCTGATCATGAGAACACGATGTGTTTTATGAATCCAGCACTGCCCTGCCTTTCCACTTAGCAAATGCTCTTACACCCTCTTGAGATAAGGCAGTGGCAGCTCCACTGTGTGGGAAGCACAGTGCCTCTTGCTAAGTGGCTAGTTCAAATTAGATATGGCAGGAACGCAGATATAAGGGCATTTCCGAGTTGACTGGCAGGGTTTAATGGATCCCAAGTGAGAGGAATGATTGCTCTGCAAACAGCTTTGGGAGGGCTGCTGGTTAAGAACTTTCACACGCCTCATTTGGCCTGCTTCCAGCTCGAGGTAAGGGGGGAAGGGTACAGGAGGAATGTGCTTCAAAAGGGGACTTGTCCCCAAGCAGTCAAATTTGACTGTTTTATGAAAATCTTCCATCGTTACTTGCTAGATAGCTCTGCTTTCTCTTTATTGGAGAGGGTTTCCGTTCACAAAGAACAGCCGGAAAGGCTGGCAAGTCGGATTCTTTTCAGACTGAAATCTGCACATCTGATGGACATTCAATAGACTGCAGTATCTGAAAAGAATACAAGGCAGCTGCTACATTGATTGGACAGCTAGTTATTAGACATTGACTACTTAATTTTCACATTTTTATAAAACAGTATTTTTTTAGGATGTGATATTCCATCACTCCACCCTCTGTGGGCAAACCGAATAGTAAGAAAGATAGGAAAGACATCAGTTAAATTAGAAGCATCACTTTTTTTCACCTGCACAGGCAGTACACTTTCAGATCATAATCTAGGTAACCCAACTTACAAGAAATTGGGGTAATTAGTGCAAATTCAGCAAACACCCATGGATATAATTGGCTAAATACAGTTATGCTTGGTGATGGAAGCGAAATGTAACTGCGTTGATGCTACTAAAATATCCCTTCCTATTGCCCTGTATACAAGAGAGCAGAGTATTCCCCCCTGCTGCAGTTTGCAGTCTCGATATATCAAAGCATATTTTTATATGTGTACATATCTGTAAACAGATGTTGCCCCGAGGCTGCACATAGCAGTAGGGTTTTCAATAAAGCATGTGAGCTCACTCTCTCTGCAGGTCTCTTGTCTGTCTCCTCTACCACGGCTGCCGTGTCGCTGTGGCTTTTCGTAGCTGCTGCCACCCCGATGTGCTGGTGTAGGCTGCTGAGTGCAGCTACGCTCTGCAGGACAAGGAGCCTGACATTAGTTAGCTGCTTAGCCATGGCTCTCAGATCCTCTCACTCTACAGAAATTAATCCATGTAGAACAGTGTTAGAAGCAAAATAAGTGAGCCCTGACAGCCTTATTAAAAGGGGTCAAAGCCAGAGCCTTTGTTGAAAGTAGTGCCAGCACCCTGTTCCTGTTGACTCGGAGATTATCTCACTCCTTATTCATTAGCAGGGTCAGAGGTGTCCTACTGAAAAGATATCCCCGGCCCGCTAACAAACAGCAGGTGCAGCCCCTGCCTGGGAACACAAAGCCAAGTGGCCAGTATCGTGCCTGGGAACACAAGGACAAGTTGCCAGTATCGTGACAAGGCTTTCCAGCTCTCCTAGCTGGTGCACATCAGTGCCTGTAGCTTCAGCAGCTCATTTTATGGTGTGGAGGTACAGAGCCCGATTCTTCCTTGATTATTCATCAGCTGTAAACCTTAGAGTTTTGTATTACTGCAGTTTTGAATACATGCCCACAAACACCTAGGACAATATGAAACAGTATTCTTGTGGGAGGGCATAGTGAGGGATTCCCAGTATGTATTTATGCTCTTGAGCTCTATATTTTTGTAAAACAAATGCAAAACGGCTCTTCAAATACTTTTTATGAGAACTGGATGACTCCAGTTTGGATTGTAATGAGGAACAAGGATTAGATTCAGGTTGGGTAAAGTATAATGAAATAAAATAGTACTTATTAAAATCCTTTCATTTTAGTTTTTTAGTCTATTGTATAGAATCTGGCTTGCATAATAAATGAAAGTCATTGCCTTTTCAAAACTATAAAAAACTGTATCTTAATTTTCTGGTCTCTTTCCAGTTTCCACAGTAGAGATATGTTCGTCTTAGAAACAAACATCTTGGCATCATTTAAACTATTCTCTTTAGAACATGTTTATTGCATGCTTAAGTTACAATGTTTGTTGGCAAAACAAGTTAAAATCTACATTGCTATTGCCTTAGTTGTGGACAGACACCTTTTATCAGGAAAATTAATTTTCCTTAAAGCAGGGAGTTGAAATAGTTGACTGAAGCACTGCTGGATAATCAGCACATTTAATGCATTCAAGTTAATACTGTTTCATTTTTCACCCATCTCATCATTATTTCCTATATTCATCAGACAGCTATCATCACCACATCCCCTTCCCCTAGTGTACTTGGTTTCTTTCTGCTTCAGCTGGATGGTTGCTGGGTTATGGGATAGGAGTACTGTGGGGGGAAGGAGGGTGTTCAGGTTTCCTCCAGTATGAAGCTGAATAAGATTGTAACTTAGAGGTTGATCTTTGCCTTCACCGCTGCTTGGGTCTCAGGAACACTCACTATCTCTATTCTCTTATTTCAGATAATTCAGCCCCTCTTAGAACTTGATCAGAATCGCAGCAAGTTGAAGTTGTACATTGGACATCTGACAGCCCTCTGCCATGACCGTGACCCCCTGATTCTGCGTGGACTCACCCCACCTGCTTCCTACCACCTGGATGATGACCGGGCAGCTTGGGAGAAAGAGCTGCAGAAGATGACCCAGGAGCAGGTGAGTTTGGCGTCTGAAGCTCTGAACAAGGGCCTGAACTGTTGATGTAGTTCTTTCTGATGTGCCACACCGAAATGCTGGGAAGCCATTCTGTAAGTGGTGAAAACAGGTAGCAAAGGTCCACTCTTCAGCTGACAGGAGGAGTCAATAAATTTTTGAATCATTGCCGTTTAATACTTATTATGGAATTTCATCGGTTCTTTTATCTGTACTTGAGGCCATGCATCTACACACTCATGGGAAATCAAACAGCAAAGATACCACTTTTGCCATGTTTTACCTGTTAACAAATTTTAGCTGCTCTTTATAACTTAATGTAGTCATAGGGATCTTAAATCTTTTTTTAATTACATTAGCCATTTATATTTTAATTGGCACATTTTTATGAGTCACTATGTAAAGGAATACAATGTCCTTACCTTCTGTTACAGTATGTTCTGCCAATAATTTTTTCTGCTTACCACCTTACCTGGATACCTAAATCAAGATTTGGACCCAATGTGCTAGATGCAATACACCCATGCTTATGCACACACAAACACAGTGATTTCAGAAGTCCAACAGTGTATTTCCAGGAGTTTTGGAATACAGAACTGAAAGGGTTTAATAACAGCTTGTCTGATGAAGTCTCTACAGAGACTGTCAATCTGGCCATAATTCAGCTACTGAAATAATCTTCCTTTCTCCCAGCTCTGGTGATGTCTTGCCTTCCTTAATCCCTTCACTGGCAGTTTTTATCTCTTGTTTTCATACTATAATTCATCATTCCCCACAACCCTTTTTTCTCATTCCTTCCTTTTTCTCTTTTCAACTTTTTAATTTTACTCCGATATTACAGAATGCTTTTTTTTTCTTTTTTTTTTTAGTGAAACTAATATAAGGAACTTGTACCAGAAATAAATGTGACTAATTTTGGCTTTTTGACCCTGACTTTGGATTATAAGGCCAATTCTTTCACTAAATTATTAACTTTCATATGTCTATACCGAACTCTATGCAGTATGCACAGAAACTAGCATAAGGCCTACATAGTTACAAGTGGTTTTGCGGGTCCGTGAACACTCTCTTGAGCCTACCCTGGACACTTCAGCTCTGGTTTTCTTCTTTTGTGATGTTTAAGCTCATTTCCTTGCACTTTCAACTCAAGGCTGAATTTTGATCCAAAAAATTGGAGAGAGCAGCTTAGCAGCCAAATTACAGGAAGCCAACAGAAGCATGTCTAACAAAATTCAGAAAGAAGAGCAGACCTCTGGAGATAAATATGCCTGTAACGGGGCCTAGATGGTACAGGACAGTTAATCCCTGTCTTTGTACTTGTCTTCATACATTTATTTGATTCAGTGTGTGCTGTGTGCCTCACTCGATATCTACATTTGCCTCTGTAGGCCTGACACATTCCTTTTCCCTGCAGAGCCTGCTAGCCCCTACGCACCCAGAGGCAACGTTTTATTTCCTTCTTGGGTTCTGTAATCACTGATGCAGGATTAAAAGTTTTTCAGTATAATGCATGCCATCGTCATATATTAAAGAGGTACGGCTCCTACGTTATAGATCAAAACACAAGGCATGCCATTTTGAACCGCCTTGTCTGTCAGATTGGGATGAAGCATTGGGTGACAAAACCTGTAGCACGTATGGGAGGCACCTCTGAAGACAAAAGTAAAGGCTGGATGTGGGCAAAGTTTCGATATCCCTGAAATAAATTGACTAATCTGTTGTAGCTGTGATGGTCTTTGAATATAATCAGGATCTGTGGGGATAGGTGATAATCTCCTATTCGATCAAGAGAACGTAGGTAAAGAAAATAGAAGGGGCTTTCTTTGGCAAGTTCTTCTGAATAGACTGTCAGCCCAAAACAGCATCTGCTTTTTCCAGTTCTGTGTACTGGTCTAATAAAAGATAATATTTTCATTCAAACTTTGCTAGTCCAGTAGCAACATTTATGGGTTAGCATTAAGTAAATGCATTTACTTAAATGCATGGGAAAGCATTTAAGTAAAAATTGTGAGAAAAAGAATTATCTAAGTTGTCCTGGAGAAGAGAAAAAATGTATTTTTCTATCCTCTCCCATTATTGTCTTAATTCTGCATTGCTACCACCACAGTTGTTTAAAGTTACCACTCCATTTGTGATTCCCATGAGTAACTAACATCTGCTAAAATAAAATGTAGCAGTCTCTTCTGCTTTCCCAAACTCACTTAGATTGTATTTAACAAGCTTCAGTTGAAAAATACAAACTAGTGATATATTTCAATTTACAAAGCACATTTTTCATTTAAGTCATGGAGCTTTTCTGTTTCTAACTGCAGAATTTCCTTTGTGTTTAAAGTATTCCCATGGGGGGTGGGAATCAGTTCTCCAGATTCGCAGAAGCCCATCACAGAATACCCATTTTGCATCTTTGGAATTTTAATGAGTTTTGTAAATTACTTCAAATCCAGTGCATTAAATTCACTCCTGTCCCTTCTAATATGATCTTCTGTAGATAATGCTTCACAAGCCTCAGTGGGAAAAAATTAATCCTCTTGAATGTTAAGAAGTGCTAACATGATTAGGGAGGATCCATTTAACTGAACACCAGTAATATTTAAGAATGATACCAATGTATCCACTTCTCACCAATGAGATTATTTAGTTTGTTGGGGTCGGGGGTATAAATAGTTGAGAATTCATTTTC
Organism: Mycteria americana; assembly: GCF_035582795.1. Taxonomy (NCBI): domain Eukaryota; kingdom Metazoa; phylum Chordata; class Aves; order Ciconiiformes; family Ciconiidae; genus Mycteria; species Mycteria americana. The sequence continues at coordinate 69,214,123 of NC_134365.1, forward strand.
ATACTGCTGCTTTTGGAGCTGTGATTTCCCACTGCATCAACTATTATTGGCGAAGGTTGGTCCTGCTATGTTTCATCGTAGCCAATACACCCTGTAGGTCTTTCATACCTGCCGGGGAGGCTCAGATACAAATCGTAGGAGTTTTCTGTGGCTTCTTCTGGTAGGTAAAACTAGTATACGGAGTAGATGTAAGCTTTTCACTCTTCCAGCACATCCACAGTGACCCACAGAAACTAATGCACAAGTCATTGTCGGAAAAGCGTCTGCAAGCATCAGCACCATGGTTCTAAGGGGAATTTGTTGCCACATAAATAATTTTGTGGACTCTCAAAAGTTTGATTGATAATTGGTACCTCTCATGTATAATAGTTTCTTTATGCTACCAGTTCAGCTATATTCCTTAGTGACTTCAATTGATTTTAATCAAAATATGGAGCCAAGATGCTATATCATTCTTTGTTGGCATTTTATCAAAGACATTTTGTAAAGCTGACTTACTATAGTAAAATTTTGGTCTATTTGTAATGAAGGCCTGAAGCTAGTGCTTTATCAGTATATGGTATCTCAAAAAGTAATCTAAACTAGTATACTAGACTAAGTTGTGGACAATAAAGAATCTACGGTGCTTGGAACCATGTCATTAAGTTATTCATGTGGTGGAAAATATTCCTTTGAGTCAGTTCTGACCCAATGTCCCCAAAGAAGTTAACCAGCACTGTTTCTGGAACTGTCCTCCTTCAACCCGTTCATGTCCTGTTCAACTTTTCTTATTAAAAAATTGAAGTTACCAGAAGGAAGGAGGAATGTTCCAAGTCTCGACACTGAGAAATAAAAATTCCATTCATTCATTATAAATAATTGCATTATCCTAGCAATTTCTATTAAAAACAATATTTTCTTTCACGGTGTCCTAAACGTATCATTATGTTAATATTCTTGGGCTGTGTAGAACTACTGCTACGTTTCACATTTCAGATGGTTGCCTTTAAGTGAGGGATGTTATTCCTATATGAAAGGAAATGACATTAAGAACATAATGATACGGTCCACATTTTTATTTATAGTTCGGTTTCTGTTTTTCTCTTATCTTTACAAAAGGAAAGAATGGAGTAGAAGCAGGAACTTGCTGAAAATCATCATTTAAATATGTTGCTAGTGGCATGCTGTGCTGTGGTTGGAAGGCAGCAGTACGAAAAAGTAAAAAGAGACAACCAAAGAGAGCAACCAGATATGAGTAGTAGGCAACAGTGTTTGTTCTGTTAATAGCTTAAGCGGTATTATAAATGTTTCTTATTTCTTTAAATCCACTCTAAAATGTGCGGAACCTTATATTATGGAGAGCTTCTTATTTTCAATAGGTCCTACAGTCGTTCTGAAAAAATATTTCTTCCAACAGAAGAGGACCTATCCAATTAAAATAATTTTCTGAACCCTAGGAGTAGGGGGAGGAGGCATTTTGCTCCCTGCCATCGGTGGCTCTTTCCAGCCATGTCCCACACGTCCTGGCTTCGTCCAGGCTGCTGGGGGTCCTGCCTATTTCTGCTGGCCCCCAGGCACCATTTTTTTCCCCGCACAATCAACCTGTTCCTCTTTCCCCAGAGGTGTTTCCGGCAGCATTTGTGTTGTGACCTGGGCATCAACAGCAGTCTGTAGGACCTGGGCAGATGTATTTCCATGAGATACTCTCTCAGAGGACACCTGCTACGGGAGCTTGTCTCACCCCACTACTAACATGGTGTTGCACCTATGACTGCTTCGGCTGTGAGTTAGAGAGAGAGGTGCTTTTGAAAAATCTTTATGGTCATAAAAGAGCCTTTGTAGTGAAGAAAGGTCATCTTCTGTCTCCCTGTGTACCAGCTTCAGCCGAAGCACAGACCATCTAGGGATTGCTACTTACTAATCCTCTCCCAAGAAATCAGGAATGTCTTTTCTGCTCAGCTGCTTGAAGCAGAGGAAGGAAAAAGGTGATAATGTCGCTTCACTGTATCGGTCACAACCTGCTGTATCAGCTAAATAGTCATGGCTTGGTTCCAAGGAGCATAATTTACATTGCACATAATTCACGTTTTGCTCTCAGCAAAGTTAATGTTAAGCTTTTCATACGAAAGGACACCAGACTGCATGTACGTAGCTTTCAAGTTCCATTTTAAAACTGCATATATGCTTGCTGAATTTTGAAAGTATTAAACACACATTTTGATTTGTTATACAGACAATATTATAAGTGTTGTAAAGTAATTTTACTTCAGTAAAGTTAGTTTAGTAAACTAAAGTTTAGTTTAGTAAACTAAAGTTTAAAGTGAACTTTACTCTAAATTACAAATAGCGATTTTATAAACATCCTGTGTACTTCTTTGTTCAGATTCACTTGCGTTCTTACTTCTGTATCATCTATGAGAAATTACTCAGCTTATTTAGTTTCTGTAAAGAAATTAGTCTGCCATGTTTCGCATTTAGTCATTCTAAATTACTCTATTACTTCACAGTTTACCCTGTCTTTCTTCTCTGACTGCTCTTCCATTAGCTTGTTATCTTCTCCACCTGATTTATGTCATTTATTTTTAATTTGTAATCTTATGGGAATGCATAATGTATTTTAAAGATAAACAGCCCACTTCTGGTCTCTGTTAGAAATTAGAAGTAATAATTGCAACAATTTATATCCTTCTTCGTGTGCAAATATATTTCCTGAGTTTAGTTGAGAAAGTAATGGATATAGGAACTCTCCAAAATTATTACATTTTGTAGCATTTAAAACTTTTGTATTAAATTAATGTTTTGGGTGAGGATGAGAACCTAGCATCAGTGTCATAGTTCTTAAATACTGGTTGAAGTCACAAGCATTATCCCTAAGTTGACTATATCCATAATACCAAAACATTATCCATTTTTATTTGTGCATGGAATTGCTAATGTTAGTTAAAATACATACTGTCAATCAGTAACATTAACTATTCTTAACTTGAAAAGAGATATAAAGGGAAAAACATTGCATTCAGGACCTGGTCAAGTGTTTCGTGCTTGCGTAGTCTGTCTATAATTTACTGTGCTCTCATTTCAAGCAGTTCCTACAAGCAGATGGTGTACCAACCTGAGCTATTACCTTATTTTTTCGAGGGCAGCCCACCTCTCCGTATGTTTTGCTATTAGTAACAAGTTCTGTTACTCTGTGCCTTGCTCAGGCACTGTGGTCCTTGTGGAAGCTTTTTGCAGCATCTCCTGGTATGAGCTACTGCTATGGATTCGACTTGGCCGTGCCGGGATCGCTGGGGTGGTCTCTGTGGGCATCCTTCCTGGGTAAAAAGAACCACATGCAGGAGCAGCTGGCTCCTCTGCTGGCGTGTCGGGCTCACTGGATTGTATGAACCAAAATATTCCACGGACATTTCTTTCTTGGAATATGTGTCAGAAATTTCAGAGCTAACAGGATTCTCCATCACTTCGTAATAAAACAACATTTTCGTAATAAACAAAAGAAAAATTCCTCTTAAAGAGAAGTAAGTAACGTGGAAAGAGTCGAAAGGGCTCCAGCTCTCCTGAAATAACTGGATGCATATAACTTCATCATTTCATTCAAGTACTTCTGGCTTTGTCCTTTCTCCTCTGTTTTGCGCTGTGCAGGTACAAAACCGTAACTGCCCGCCAACCCTCTGTCCCAACAGTTAAAAATTTTTTCCAGAACTCATCAGCTAGGACACCTAAGAGAGGTATTTAAGATTTCCCTTGTAGACAGGTGAATTTTCCCTGTGTTTATGACTATCAGGTACTGCCTCGACTAAAGGGGCAGAGTCCCTGTGGGGACACGGAGGCCTGATTCATCAGCAGAGAAAGAAAGGGGCAAGGTACAAGCCCAGCAGGAAGGGTGCATCACAGAGTAATTCTGGCAGTGTCTAGCAATCCCGCTTCGAGAGAGCAGACTGACACCTAAGGTAATGCATTGCAACTGAAACTAGGAGAAGTAGCCGCCTAATTCTTTTTCACACTCCCTTTAACGTGCAGAATTGCGAGCTGTTAGGGATTAGGGTTGTGGGCTTTGCCTGCATTATGCTTGCTTAGGTCAGCGGGGCTTGGCCCTAGCAGATAGCCCTGCGGTACAGGCAATAATTATTATTTGTTCTGCTTAGCCACAGAACAACAACTTTCTGTACACTATAGCAGCATTAATTTTCAGGGTATAACGTACACTAGAATTTACATGAACAGCAAATTGTCCTCTGACTGTGAAATGATTGCTGCTGTTGCTGGAAGATGGACATATTACCTGCAAGTGCAGGACTTGCAGGAAAACTTCTCCAGTCAAATGCAAAATATAACTTACAGGCATTTATTTTATTCCTTCTTCCCATTTATATAATTCTGAAATTCATTCATTACCAAGGAAATAATAATATTTCTGCTATTCACAAAGCTTAGAGATGCTTAGGAATGCAGGATAAATCCCATGTGCAAAGTTATTTCAAATATATGGTGCAAGAGCCCTCAAAAAATTTTTTCAGGGTTTTTTGTCAAAATTGGTTGTAAAATCTATTCAAATGTATTTAAATATATTTAAAGCATATTTTTAAAGTTTACATGATTTTAAAAGACAAGACAGAATGTTTAATTTGAAATCTTACTTTAATTTTTAAATGCATGTGTTTTAAATATTTTGAAAAAGCTAACATAAAAACAAAATTTCCAGATAGAGCAAAAATATTTAAGGGTCTACATAAAAAGTTTCTTTTTTCTTTTTTAAAGTTTGGCAGACTGGGATTTCCATATTCCTAACCCTTTCTTTTGGCCCTTTTATAGGTCTATAGTTGAGAAATAAAGGTTCGTATGTAATTGGCTCTCACTACTTCAAACACACATATTCACACTGGTTGGTTTGGGAAGATGCAAAAGCTCTTGACCATTTGCCTGAGATACAGTGTAGTTTAACTTATTTTGAGACAAAACAAAGGTTAAGATTAAATTAGTTGACTTTAATGCTTATTTTGTTACTTTAAGCTCTAAACATATTTTTCAGACTAACCATAGCCTAATCCAGAAACAGCTAAATTTTGCAGAAACATAATTCCAGATCCTAGTATTGTAGCCTTATAGAAGTCTTGCAGTTAACTTTCTTTTTGTGCTGCTCTACAAGCACCTCATAGTCTGTATTCAGTTTTACTGTCCATAGCCTGAGATGAGATACTACTCTTTTTTTTTTTTTTTTTGCCTTTTTTCATCACTGTTTCTGTGGAATTGTTTACAAGAGGAAAATAACATTTTGGGGAGTAAGCCTCCTCCATATAAATAATTTTAAAGGATCCTAGCGTAATGTTGCCTTGTTTACGTTATGGGATAAGCAAAGGCCACAAAGGCTCTGCGGAGCAGCACCACAATTCACTTAGTGTGCATATAAAACCATAGCATCCTATTTCTTAACTATGAAGTTATCTTCCCTCTGAATGTCAATTAAACTTTAAATAACTTCTGGAATATCTTGGACCAGAGAAGCACAATGCAACCTAAATTCATGGTGAATTGTTTGGGATTTTTTTCACTGATGGAGTTTAACTATAAATGGAAAAGGATTCCTATCATGACTTGCTCTAAACCCAGGAAGGAAGGCAGCAGTGGTGAAAAGTGTCTGAATCTATTGCAGATTATCTGCAAGCTTCCATTCCCGTGAGACGCTGAAGGTCCTTTCTGTTCTTCTATCCAAAGATAAAGTATAAATACTATGAAGCACTTCTGGGGTCCTTGCTATCCTTTTCTTTCTGTCCTCTCTATTTTTACTTGTCATCAACTAGGCAAATATATCTGGCCGTGTCTTCTCTTTTGTGGTCATCTCTATGAGGCAAGTGTATGAATCTTCTTATATCCTCAGCTGCAAATGCCAACAAAAAAGGACTGTTAATAGTCCTTTATTTTCATAGAAAAATGGCAGGGGGAAGATAACACCAGTTCAGTTTGCATTCACAAGAAGAAAATGTAGGAAACCGGGAGCAGAATACATAGTAATACCTTTAGAGAAACTTCCCTAAAATTTGGACTGCCAAACATCTAGGTGAATCAAGTTACACCATGGCGAACTGGATGTTCCCCATTCAAGAGCTTGTCTGAATGAGGAGTGATGTATGCTGCTCACAGCTGTTTCTGAAAGGAATGACGTAAACGGAGATGACATACACGATATAGAAATGCTGCAGCCAGCCACATAGTCAATTAAGATGTCTTTGTTTAAGTAGAAATCACATTATTAAACCTAGATGTTCTGAAGCTTGCAAACTCAACGCACAGCTATCATTGCTACTCTTTTCAAAGACGTTTCATCACAGACATCTGCCAGCCAGCTGTGTAGACTTTCTGTCTGCGCTAATTTGCAAAGTATTATTGCTGGCCTTCAGCATTCAGAGCTGTCTCTTTTTGGGCTCTTGATGGTCAAAAACGTATCTCTTGGAAGTATTTTCTTCATCTGGTTAAGTTGGTTGCTTTTGTTTGATTGCATTTGATTTAGTTTTGGCACACGCTTATTTTGTTGGGCTTGCTTTGATTTTATAAGGAATCTTATAAATACATAAATGCTGACTAGTACAGCAAGAAACTGAGGTATCACGGACTTTGCAGTACTGCCCCACTGAAGACAACATCCTGCAGGATTCTCCCTTGTCCACCAGCCTCCTTTCATTTTTGAAGGTTAATCTCTCTGCGGTGCTTTTATATATGATTATTTAATGGCTTTGTCCTTTCCTGGAGCTTCACTGGCAGGATTTGGCTGAAAGGCCTGGACGAGGGATGCTGGCTGGGCAGGTGGTGGGACAGGACCCGCAGGGAGCCGATCCCTGCTTTCCCTGCTAGCACTGCCCTCTCCTGGCTCCCCTCCTGCGGACCGAGAGCCAAGGCCCCTTGCAGGAGCCAGATGAAGAAAAGGAGAATTACATCGTTGGCTTCTTCTCCCGTTACTTGCTGCCTCTCCCGACCTCCACGACCTCCCACCCTTCTGATGAATGGCACCGTGAAAGCTTTGCCCTGGCCCGAGAAGCCGAGGCAGCCCTGTCTCAGAGTTCGGCGTTGAAACCAGTCCCGCGAGCTGACCAGCGGTTAGGTGGTTTGCAGGCTGCTGTAACTGGGGCTGCCTGAGTCGCTGGGGTTTCACTAGGCTGGGCAACCTGAGACTCAGAGGCAGTCCCTGAAACCCACTCTCCGGGCTTGTCATATCCAGCACTGCTCCTAGCTGGCTGTGCTGACTTTTTCAATCCTGCTTGCTGGCTGGACCCCTCCGAGGCTTATCCATCCATTGCAAGTTTCCGACTAATAACTCTGCCAGGCTGTTGGAACCAGGCTAATCGCCTATCCGCAGCGTGCCGTTTCTGAGCCATTTTGGGTTACTGCTGAATTCCCCCCCTCTTCCCCTTCTCCCTTGAGAGCCCTTACAGAGCCTGGAGTGCTCCCCTCCCTCTCGTTTTCCCCACTTCCCCGGCTCATGTCACTCCGCGGAGCGGGATCAGGTTGCTTTTGCATTGTGATTCTTGGCATGAGCCCCTCTCGGAATCGTATAGCTGTTCTGTGAGTACAGCAGCCAGTAGGAACAAAGCACGTGAGAACACATTAAACTAACATTCAGCACGCAAAGCCCAAGTAATTTACTATATGCTACCCTGCCTAGTAAAGGGAATAGTGTAGCAGGCTTACCCTTTTAATTTCCTTTCTCTCACTTTTGTCTATAGAAGTCTATACCATAACTTCCTTAGAAAGCGTTTGTATTTATCCTGTGGCCGTTCTTAGGCCGTTTGTTTTTATGCAGTATTTCTGGCAGTAACAATCTCCTGTGCTTTGCTTGATACCATCACTAAACAGAGATGTACTGTTGTATCTGCTTAGAATTTTAATTGTAGAAATATAACCTTTCCCACTGCGTTGTGCTTTTACGGTGGTAAAATGATCCCTGTTGTCCTGCTGCCTGACGGTTCTCTCTTTTTAAAACCTACAATGAGCAGTGTTACAGAAGTACGAACTATAGATCAAGAAATGTGCGTGCTGATGACCAGTTATCCCTTCAGGGATGAAAAATTCCAATTTGACATCCTTTCCATGTCACATACGAACTCAGTAGAGTTCAAAAAAAAATATTAATAACTTAGGAATACAAAATGTTACAGGACTGCTAAATAATATTAGAAAAAAAGAAATTTAAAAGACGGTTCAAAAATAGATAAGCTAGCTGCTACAGCTGCTCAAAATGACAAAGAAATTTGGATGCAGAAGCTTGCAGTAAACTTAAGTATCCATCTAAGTGTATGTACCTGCTACAAATATGCTTGTCATATTAGTAGGGAATATACTTTATTGGAAGAAATCTTATCACTGAAAAAACAGAAGAGTTTTTTGGATATATAGTATGTGAAAGAGCTATATGCTTGAAAGCTTATCCAATCTATCTATATCATCCGGTCTAGTAAGAGAGGCTGCTTCTCCGTGTTCTGTTAGATCCTTAGACCATCGTGAGTACAGTAATCCCTAAAATGCTTGCACAAAATACAGCCTTACTTGGGATTCTGCACAGTTCACAGGCTAGCATGGACTTTATCAATTGCTGGTCAGATAAACAGATTACTGAGGGCAGATGTTTTCTGCTCTTCATTAAGACTCTGTGGGCCCCTAATTCTGGCAATGGCATTAGACTTGGAGCGAAAACTTATGTTCACATATACTCCAAGATGTTGTGTGGCATGGTTTGTAACACAGCTTGTTGGAAAAACAGATGTAGAGTGTAGACAGAGTGAATAAGGTAAAGTTTTGAAGTTCCGTGTCATTCTGAGCCAATTTCAATCTGAGCAAAGAATGATCCAACAGGAAATGCAGCGTTAGTAAACAAAAACCCATGAATGCTTCACCACAATTGTGTATAGTCATCTTATGACTAAGTTAGGAAGCGCAGTCTCTGAAAATGATTAATTCCACAGAAAAACTAGAATTCTGGTTAACTCGGAGTGTATTATGTATAATCACGTAACATTTTTATTGATTTCTTATAGGAAGTAATTCTGAAGTAATGTCCTATGACACATCCTGTTTTTCATGAATAAAAGTCAAACTATTTAAAATAATGTACTAGAAAAATGCTGTATTGGTTCTGGAACACAGTTGCTTTCAGAAAAACATCCTACAGAGGAAGCTTTTCTAATATTTATTGTAAAACAATTTATTCAGGAATAGTCAAGCCTTATTAATTATAACTAATAATTAATAAGTTACTAGTTTCCCATGTTGACATGGCCTTAACTGGGAAGGTCACAAGCCTGGTCCTGTAGTGAAAAAGTGAAATAAAGAGGGGGGAAAGCATCCAGTTTCTGGTGAGTGAGTCACCAAGGGAGGATGCCAAGCCTGGAAGTGCCCAGCATGTTACGCCTCTGCTAGCTCCCTTTCTAAAAGTGGTGTTTTAGCTTAGAGCTGAGACTGCTGGGCAGGTCTTGTTATACAGTGAATGCCTTTAATAGCAGAGAATGACCATGCCTCTGTGTGTTTCTTGCAGCTTCATGACGAGTTAGAAAAGGGCGAGAAGGAAAGCGCAGAGCTGCAGGAGTTTGCCAATGCCATCTTACAGCAGATAGCGGATCACTGCCCTGACATCCTGGAGCAAGTCGTCAATGCACTTGAGGAGTCGTCATGACCTCGGCCACTAGCCCCGCCGGAGCAGCACACCAGTGGCCAAGCCCAGTCAGTCCAAGGAGCCATGAGAGTGGATAGGAACGTGAAAGACAGAAAATGGAATAGAAACTTCTGGTGCACCTTTTACAAAGAAAACAAAAGCAAAAAAACCCTCTAAAAACTACATGCTGTCTAGGTTCTTCCAGTCTATGATAAATCAGTCATGTTTGCATTCATCTTCTCACTGCCTTTCTACTTTAGAATCCGATTCCCCATTGATTTTGTCAATGGTGACTTTTGGATACAGCTAACCAGAGCTCTTCCAAGTCTACTGAGCAAAGACGAGGGGATCCACTGAATACAAGCAGCTCTAGTTCTCCATGAGGTTGCAGAAGGGTAGCCCTGGTCTTTCATTCATTTATTGTTTCTTTTTTCTTTCCTTTTTTTTTTCTTCCATAAAAGCTGAAAGCCTGAATTTCATAGTGCTAAAACAAAACCTGAGTGTGCTCTGATTATGGCTCATGACTGGCCCTCATCAGCTAGCCAGCTCAGGCCTCTCTGCCTGTCTCAATGTCTCTTATGTTCTTAAATAACAGAGAGAGGAAAGGAAAGTTTCCCATTTTGTTCCTGTTAGTCACTTCATCTATCAGCTGGGAAACAAGGTAGGCATACTGGTACTTTCTGTTTACTTAACTTTGATTTTCACTGTTCGCTGATCTGACTCTGAAGTGCTGAGTAGGGCATTTTTTCAGGTAACTGTATTCATCTATAGATTTCTTGGTTTTTTTAGCTGAGGTTTCTCATCATAGGTCTGTGTCTCCTAAGTTCTTATTTTATAGAGAGCTCTCTCCCTTCAAGCAGGTGTGGTCAACAGGTCAGCTCCCAGCTTTCACTTGTATAGTTTGTCCATTGCCAATTTTTCAGGCCATAGCTTTGTGAACACTAGCTGCCATCAGAATAGTCCTAGGCGTTTTGTAAATGAGAAAATTGCATCATTTAGCTTAAAAGTATAATTTTAAAGCTAAGTTAGGTAAATCGGTAACATAGTTCTTACTGTAATTATAATTTAATTTATTTTGGTTCAGCTTAGGTTGACAAGGAATGAGTTTGAGTTCAGAGCAATAACCCGGTCTTATAAAGAGGAGCGTCTCTGCTGGAGTTGGCACCCAGCTGAGTAGATAGGTATAAAATCACAGCTTTCGTTAAACCAGTGCAATTCTTATATGTATATGAGAGGCCTTAGTCTTGTTCCCATCCATCTTTGACACTTGTTAAAGCCCCTGCTGATAGGTAATACGACCTGAAATAGCAGGTCCGTTTGTCATTGTGGTAGCAAGTCAGAATCCTATTTTATGAGTAGGACTTGGGTGTTCATTCTTGGACTATGCATTAATGGGGAGACACGTTTTTTCCTGGCTGCCAGTGGTTATGTGTGTCTGGGGGCATCTGCAGGACAGAACCCTTTAACACGTCCCCATGTGCTCCTTAAAGGAGTTGTTCCCCTTTAGCTTTCTCATATTACTTAAGAGGATGAGGGGAGGGGGAAAGGAGACCAAATATCAACACAGCAATGGAAGAAATCTTGGTTTTCTAGTCACTAGCTAATTACAAATCCTCTCAGTAAACCTCCCATTCAGAGCCTGCAGTTTAATTCCATATGACTTAACTATATTTTGAGCTTAATCTCTAAACTGTTATGCTAAGGAAAATGTTCCAAGCCCTTTCAGGAAAATTGCATTTCTTACGTCTTTCAGATCCACAGCACAGCTCCCCTGTGGGTCTTTCACCCCTTATTTTTATCTTTAGAAGTGACCAATTGCTTCCAATAGAAAGGAGAACAGCAAAAGTTTGAGTAAGGGAAGATGTACCCTGTCTTTTTTTCAAAGAAGCACTGCACATTGGGCAAAACCGAAATCTTATATACCTGTAGACTCTATTGAAAACTAACTGATTTAAAACAAATCACATCCCAATTCATTCTACTGTAGTGATTCAGCAGAAGGAACTGGATCCATAACCATGGTGTCCACTAGGAAGAAATATGTAAGTCTCCAAAGAAGAGGTGATTCACACCTTTTCCACATTTTGAACTGCCGGTGCTTTGCAAATCAGGAAATGTAGCTTTAGTTCTCAATGTAGTAGCAGCCTGTGTCTGAAGCTTTTTTCGTCAGGGATGAGGAGAGTAATGGGAACCTGAATGTGTGCAAGGGGGGAACACTGGAAGGCATATAGACAGTGACTGTACATACCACTGAGCCGTGCCTCATCCCAGAACCACCCCTTTGGTCCCATTATTTGAGTCAGCACGTTTCGATAGGAGCTGTTGTTTTGAAATCTTTCCGCTTGCTTTTTCTTCATCACCCCTAATTACTCACTCAAGGAATTTAATGCCGCCTGTAAAAGCATCAGAGCCATCAGCCTAACATCATCGCACCACCACCACCACTCCTGACTATCTCATTAACTTATATGGTCAAATCTCCAGCTGCCCTGGTTCCCTGCTGTAAAACAATCCCTCCTCTGTGAGAAGCTGTGGAATTTCCCTTATCGATGGTTCAAATGACTCCTGCTTGTAAACCTCTTACTGAGATGTTCCTTGATAGCATTTCTGCTGCAGGCAGGGGCAGGGGGAGGGGATGGGAACGAGGGGTGGTCATTCGGGCTGTTATTTCAATTCCCTTGGTTTACTGCGTTGCCCCTTCATTGCAGGAAAGCTGTGAGTTTCAGTGCTGGTTCTTCTGCATCTTTAACTCAGCTGCCAGCCTGTGGCTGCGGTTCTGTTCACGACAGTGTGTGCAGGATCCATGCGTTGGCAGCCAGGTGAATCTCGCTGTTTACACATCTCCCGGCCTCTTCCCTGAAAGGATTTGTCAAGCCTGGCTAGTTTTCATGCTGGCCATTTGGTCTTTTATCTCTCAGCCACACACCTGCTGTTCCTCCCATCTGGATTGTTGGGCCTTTGCATATTTTCTCGTTAACCACCGTTATCTTCTAGGTCTTCTAGGCTTCCCATCTTAAACATTGATCTTAGACCTCAGTAAAGTGCTTTCAGGGAGAGAGCAGATCTCATTTGGGAACAGACTTGATCCGACTTGATCTCCATTGAACTATTTCAGGTAATCTCTCTGATCCTGTGTCGACAGAGATCTTGTTATGGTGAATAGCTTGAGGAACTATGTGATTTGGGAGGTGCTGCTGGCCACGATTTAACGCTGAACGTGACCAGTGAAAGCTTTTTCTTTTCGCTCATATGGAGTGCCGCACCATTGGCCTTAGGGCAATGAAGGGATTTTGTTATCGTAATCCATCACAAAATTGCATATCAGGCACGTGGCAGAAGGGCCATATGTGTGCACATACTGCGATGCTCATCCAGTTGCCTAACCCACCACTGCTCTTTTAAAATCTTATACGCAGGGGTCAGCAGCCAGGCCGGTGCAGGCAGTTTCCTAGCACAGCAGTCCTGCAACGCAGCAGCTCTGGGAAATTCAGGGGCCCTTCCCAGGGAGCCTGGGGAAACTTGCTTTTTCTTCTCCTGGTGAATGAAGTTCCATTTGCCATGGGAGCTGTGAAAGTTTTAATTGCTCTAGTATTTTTTTTTTCCTTTCAAGCTGTCATTTGTAGAGAAACTGAGAGATGTAAGGACTTGAGGAGCTGTCTGTAGAAAATTAAATAGGCCATTTTAGCTGGGTTTGGGCTAAAAAATAACTCAAGCTTGAAGCCCACATACAGTGTAAAAGCTGACACCCCAACCACGCTTGTTCATGATATCCTCAAGTCCAAGTACATATTTTCCTCTGAATCCAGCCTCATGTAAAACACTAAAAGGACATTACAACACTAGAATTACAGGGTGAGGACATGAGCACTGTTTGCGATTGGAAGAAGAATTGCCTGGCGTGCTCCCAAACGAAGCTCTAAGCTTCTAGTATTCTCTCTCATTTTGACTGCCTTTAACCAGCTTTCCCTCTAGAAAATGCCAAACCTTCTTTGGAGTATCCGATTTTTGCCAAGTCCAGGGGACGGAAGGTGAAGGTCTGCACGAAACCGTGTGTGCCGTTTCTGGTTGCGCAGCTGGAATATCCCTTCTCTAGCAAATTTTCTGGTACTTCAGGGCACTCGGTATTTTGCACAAGGGAGCGTTAGTGTCATAAATCTCGTAGACATAACCCTGTTTTTTGAACCAAAGGGGCACCTCTTCTCATTTGCCCTGTAATTCCCACCCATTCTGCTGCTAACGCTCAATTTGTTGGGAAATTTCTACAACTGGTAGAAGGTTGACAGGGTTGAGTCCCCGCTCCTGTACTAATTGCCAATCATTGCCACTGAAAGGGTCTTCACAAAGGACAGAGAGAGTCACGCACTGATACCGTTTTAAAGCAAAAATTTCACTACATAAGTAATGCATATATTCCTCAAATGACTCCGATGAAATGCAAAAGGGAAATAGTACAATCAAGGCATCTGATAGTAAAGGAAGCCTCTACTCAGCTCAACGCCCGCACTGAAAGAGGGAACGGGAGAGGATGCAGAAGGCTGTGGATAACTAACACTGCCCCAGCGAAGCCGGCGGGGTGGGAGGGTCGGGCGCGGGGCGTCGCGGGCATCGCAGCTGGCAAGGCCAACTCTGCCAACACGTCTTGTCAGCGTGGCGAGGAAAAGGAGTGTCAGGGGGGTTTTTTAAACAAAATAATGTTTTTAATTGTTTTTTCCACATAAATGGAAGGAACCTTACGCAACAGCAAATCCTTCTGAACAAAATGGCTGTGTCCGCTGACTATTTTTAAAAAACAAAAAAACAAAAAAAAAAAAAAAACAAAAAAAAAAACTGTTTCAAAACTTTTTAGTGTCAAAAGCATAAACACAGAAATCCTGACTTTTTCCAGTGTGTGTGGTGAGTGCTGTAACCCTGTCATCAGTATCTCTCCTGACTTTTTCAGGAGTGTTTTTTCCTGTTTTGTTTTCTGCTTGTCGATATTGTCTGTGTGGTCCTAAGGCTGGGGCAGTTACCAACAATGTGTGTCTGTTGTCGGATTAAAAAAAGATAGTAGTAGAACTGAAAAAGATGTGTTTTAAAAAAATATATAAAAATAAATTTCATCAAAAGGAATTCAAGTAAAGAAGCAACAAAGCCGTGACTCCTCCTCTCGGGATTGTACGGAAAAGGATTTGTGGGCTTATAATTATAACCAGTTGCCTTTCACAGGCTTTTGAGGTCCAAGGCAGCTTGGCCTCTTAGGAAGTGTTACAGACCCTGTATAAATTCCTGCTTTCCCAGGTTTATACTGTACACGTGTAATACAGAAATGGGCAGAATGAAAGAGTATTTTGGAAATCAATCTCTTCTGGTAACGGTTATCAACACCAGGTGTCCCTTAAGATAGGAACCGCTGATGTAAACAGGCCTAATGCCTTGGCCAAATTTTCCCTGTCTTCTCAGTCGCACCCGTCGGTGCCAGGGACACGTGCAGGCGCAGATCTGCTGGTGCAGGTAGTCGTGCGTAGGTCCCTTCTCAACGTTGTGTTTCTTCTGTGCGTCCGGCGTCGGTCACGTAGCGCAGCGGGTTATGGTGCAGGAAGGGACGAGCAGCCACCTTCTGCTGCCGCTGCAGCAGAGACTTGCACTGCTTAGAAGGAACAACGTGAGGCTAAACCGGCACGTAACGTAAACAAAAAACCCCCACGCAAATCGCTTTACCTATGAGACCAGGTCAAGAATTTCATTAAATGAATGTATTTTTTTATACCAAACTTATCATATGCTGTTTGTCCCCGTTTTGCACTTCTAGTTTGGATCTTGAAAATCAAGTCAGTCAGTTTTGGTTTTAAATAGACGTGTCCGCTTTAGGTTCTCAGTGCTTTGGTGGGGCTTTTTGTTCAAAACATTGTTTTTCCATTTGGAAACTGGCAAAAAAATGTATCTATCAGTCACGTGTACTCTTACTTGTTTTAAAACGTGGTTATCTAAAGCCAAATTTGAAGCCAAATTTTATGAGTAGACGTAGTTCCTTTCATCTACCCCATCTTCCCAGCTCTCCGTGGACATGGCCAAGTCTCTGTCCTCCCTGCCTGCCCAGGGGCAGCTGCGTTTGGCCCTTACTGACGCGCTTGTTACAGTATATATGGGGAGGCTTTAGTGGCAAATGCTTTTATCTGTTCAGATGCTGAAGGAGGATGAATCAAACGGGACCATGAACAGGGGAATAATTTCTGTGCTAGCCTAACATGCGGCTCCAAGCCCGCTAAAACAGCATATTGCCGTTTCCCTCCAAGTCAGCAAATGCAGAGAGCCACGCACCAGGTTCACAAATCGTTGGTGGGGTTAAAAAAAAAAAATCTGTGGGATGCTCCATCCACTCCACAGACACAGATCCCTCATTTGCTTCGGAAGAGACGTGTTGCACTTTAGCGGAGGGGGAGACAGGCTTTGGGGATGGGATCTAGCGTACTTGAATTCCTTTTTGAAATAACAGCAGCGGGAGACATTGATGTCTGTGATGCAAGTGCGCACGCTGCCTTCAACTTGTATGTGTTTTATTGCTGGAGTCATGTTACTGACAGGATAATGAAACTGCAAAGAAAATGTGTTATATTCAACTTTGCCTTGATAATATAAACACTTTGTTCATTTTTTTTCTTCTTTTTTTATTCACAGACTAAGTTCATCAGGAAATTATAAAATTATTTAAAAATTCTGTGCCGTGTCTTCATTTCGGTGAATTTCGGTGTGTCTTGCTCGGTGCCCTCTCCTGCGTGCCCAGGATCGGAGGGCAGGCAGGAGGGCTGAGCGGCTCTGTGGCTGTTCCCCGAGACCAGGCTTGAGGTCCCGTTTGTTGCCCACCCGCACCACTGGAACAACCCTTCTAGGGGTCTCGGCTGCACCACGTGCCTGGAAACACTCGTGGGCATAGCTGGGGCTGCCTGCAAGGTGAAGGCGAGGGGCTGTCAATCACAGGAGCGTCCTGGTTACCCCAGGACCTCACAGGTCGGGTAAGTGGAGCTAGAACAACTGCCTTTACAGTCAGCTCTTTCCTTTGTCTCTCTCGTGCCTGTTTTCCAAGTAAATGTGACTTAAACATTGCTAACAAGTGACTGAATCCCAGATGTGCATCCAGCGTTGAGTCAATGTTGGGATCGTGTCTTAGGGAGTAATGCGCCTGGAAAGCCTTGCTGTGCAAAGGCTGGCGAGACTGTCCTCCAGAGCGTGTTCCTGGTGAGACCCGGACGTGGGTCCTGTCCCCACGGAAGCAGAGGAGAGTCACCACTTCGTGGCATAAGATGAGCCGTGCCCCTTGCACGGCTGGAGGAAGCGGGCTCTACCCAGCATCCAGTCTCCAGCCGCATTTTGAGGACGTGGGAAATTGCCTGAGTAATGTCACAGTAAAATCTAGTTTTTCTGGCGTTTTTAACTGTTCTAAAGAGAATAGCATTGCAACACTGGGTCCCACTGGTAGAACAATGTCCATGTTAAACACGCTCCACCAGATTCTCCGCAGCTATCCTGAAGCCCTGGCAGAGCAGACCTCCCCAAGTCGGGACGCTTTCTAACCAGTTTCTCTCTCAAAGCCTCTCTGTTTCTTTCTCCTTTTGTCTCTCTGTGCAGCCGATTTTTCTTGGGGCTTTCTTGCTGGCCTTGTCCCTTCTCCTTTCTGTAGATTTATCATTTCGAGGGGCTCTTAAGATCCTGACTCACCATTTCTGTACGAGTGGCTTCATGTGTGACAGGAACAGGGGTCCTGATCTCGGTGCCTGGACCTTCCCCTCCCTCTGCTTAACTGGGTTTCAATCACTTGGGCTTCAATCAGGCATGTAAAACAGCGTGTGGAAAAAGGATATGTGGGGATTAAGGGTCTTGGGAGCTTTGAAAGGAAGAGTCCATCGGCCTTTTGGTTCCCAGTCTGGTTTATGTTCACTTGAGCGTCCTTGGCTGAGAAGGGGATTCATGATTCCCATCAGGCCAGGGTGTGCCTGGGTTTTGCAGCGCAGTTCAGATCAGCTGAATGAAACCACATGCCACATAAATTTAACCAATTACTGTACAACGCGGTATCCGTCGGTCTGAAAGCGGTACAAATGCCATTTCTGAATGGCTTGTCCTTTCAAAAGAGCACAAGTGAAAGGCAAGAGTCGCAGCCACCGCCAGCGGGAGAGCACATCTGCAGGGAGAGCACATCTGCAGGCAGAGCCGAGCCGAGCTGCCGCAGCCCACGCCAGCTCTGGCTGCTTGGTGTGTTGCACCGCCGTATCCCCGCAGGCTGACTCATGTTTTGGATGGCCCGTAACAATAACTCTGTTCGCGCTACAAAGCGAAGATGCCAAATCCCTTTTGTGCCTTATCAGGTTACATTTTATGCATTGTGCAGTAAAACACAACAAGGCATCTGAATAAAATTGTCGGTGTTGACTGCTGTTACTGTGACGCAGAACAGGCAAGGCAGCAGTGGAAACGGCGAATGGTCAGCCCTGGGATCAAGCACACACAAATTTAAAACGTTTTCCTTCGCACATATTGCAAAGATAGGTTCATAGGGGTGCGTGGAGCCCCTGTGTTACTCAGGCTCCTGATTAAACACGGGCCTTCTGCAGTCTTCTAGCCAGGATGACTTTGTGAAACCTGCTTTTCTAAATTGCACCGGTCAGGGAAACTGCTGAAACCACATCAGCGATCCACTGGGAAGAGCAACGTATTTAGGATCTCCTATTTCCGACAGGATCTGCTGCACTTGTGCTGCACAGATGCCTTCTGCTTACGTGGATTGACGCTATAGGGCTGCATCAGCTGTACCAGGCCGCATTACCCAAAACAGTGATTACAAACTAATTGCCTGCGCTAATGCAGTGATCTGCATATGACTAGTGGCCTTTAGACTGGGACTTTGAGATATCAAGTAGCCACTCTTCTCACTGGGCTTCAGGATGTTTAGAAATCTTGGGCAAATGGCCAAAGTCCTCTTTTTTTACTGTCTTTAAAAACCCTCTAACTCAAGAAAGGGCATATGCCCTGGAAAACTAAATGTATTGTAGCTGTATATAATAAAATCAATTGCAAACAATTTTTTTGCTTATCAAGCAAACAAAGCCAAACACCTTGTGTTGGTAGATTTTATTTCTGAATATACTGATGATGTATCAGTATACTGATGTGTATAAACATAAGCGGAACAGCTGGGACCAGCTTGGGTGTAGCCGTGGGGTTACAGCAAGTGATTCTCTGGGTGTGGGCTTTAAATCCGGCTGGTTTTAAGTACGTGATGAGTAGCTTTTCCCAATGGTTACAACTGCAAACATTAAAACCGTTCTAGATGAATGACTAAGAAGTTAAATATTGAGGCCTGGGTTCTGCCGCCTCTTTGTGTGAAGGTGTCACTTACTTCAACAGGAATTCAGCTCTAGGAAGGTCTACGGACGCAAACCTTGTGACAAGGCAAGTTGAAAAACATTTGGTTTCTTTATGTATTGGGAAAAAGGATGGGTTGCTGCTGTAGCTCAAAACCCCTCCTAGAAGGATTTTTGTTCAGCTGGAGTAAACCCTTCATTTTCTGTAAGGGCGCACCATTTTGGGGAACCACAAGTCTTGGAATGTATATGAACGCTCTTAAACTCTCTTATATAATGCATAGAAACTGTTTTTAGCTTTAAACACTGTATCATCTTGTAGCCCCATGTATTGAAGTGCACGTGTGCATATATCTCTATGTGTCTGTGCCCATCTGTGTGATAATATATAAATATATATAGCTGCACACTGAAAACCATGTTTCAAGAATACTAGGCTTGCAATGCCAAAGGTCTGGAAATTAGAAAATCTACATGACTTCATGCCTAATAGATCCATGATGCAATTTTCAGTGATGTATTTATGTAACTATTTTTTGCCGGACCTTTCCTTCATTAAGTGTACAGGATGAATTGACTTCTTCAAATCAGTAATTGCATAAACCCTAGCATTGCTGCCATCCATGCTTCTTCCAAGACCACCAGTTCTCTGTTGGAAGCCTCTCATTACTTTGATTCTGTAAATTGTCCCTCACATTAGTGGCCGCTTAGATATCAAGAGAGCTGCTCCTATAAAGAAGGAATTGCCTCAAAGTCCTTCCATATTTTTCAAGAGTCATGAGCTCATATCTGCTCTAACATGACTCTAAAACGAACCAAATCCTGACATTTGGGAAGACACAGGCTTCAAATTCCACAGCCCACAAGTGCCTGGAGCAAGGGATTTGGTCTAGCACAGCATACATACACATCATCCACGTCCAGAGCTAAATTTGGGTTCATTTCTTCTGTCTGTACATGTGTTCCTTCATTTAGGTCGACGAGAAAAATCTTGTTATTCTAGGAATATGTGCATCAAGTACCTATTTGGGTACTCGGCTCAGTTTAGTTTTGCAAGTGTAAAAGTGCAGTCTAGTTCCCTTTAACCATACATCTGCATTTGCCCAACGCAAATGCAGCGCTCGTCCCCCTCTCCTGACAGAGGTATCTGACCCTTCTCTACAAAACATCTGCCAAGGGTGCTTAAGGCCGCAAAGCACCTGCAATTCAACGCTGCTTGTGAGCAGACCTCCGCTTCTACCTTCAGACCTACACCAAACACAGACCGGCACCGCAATGCCAGCAGCTTGTGCTGTTGCTCCCTGGGCATGCCGGCACGTCCCCATGCGACGCATCTTTGAACTTTAATTGCCCCCACCTATTTCTAATGGGTTTGATAATTGAAATCTTCATCTAGCAAAGACGGCTCCTGTTTCTTCGGACACACAGCTGGACATTAGCTATGATCAGACACCATACACAGCAAAGATTGCCTGAGGCTTGTTAGGGCGTCAAAGACTTCGAGAGATATCTGGTTTCACGTTAAAATGGAGGCGGCGATGCGCTTCCTCTGTTCTTCCTTCTTGTCCACAAAATGCATTGCCTTTCTCAGCCAGGTCATTCCCGGTAGCAGCACAAGTCTCCCACAAAGTCCCCTATAAAATGTTTGAGACTCCACCTGACAGCTAGAGTGACTGACATACCACAGAAGGGGCACGTGATGCTTGTAGACTGCAGTTGCTGAGAACTGCAAGGTGGTATGTCAGATACTTAATGACTTGGAGGACATGTGAAATACATGCACGTGGGATTTAAAGACTGACTGCAAAGTGCAGAAGGAGGTAAGTTTGATTTCAGCACCTCGTTTTTTGGTCCCCATGTGACTTCAATCAGCAGTTCATGCCATTCTTCTATGAATTAATTAATTTAGCATTAATAGTTACTATGAGTATTTTGGTGGTGGTAGTCATTACAGTTTGAGAAAGCAAAGGGTGCGACTATTACGGATATGTTGAACTATTGCCACTTTTGCTGATATCCTTCATTGCTGTAAAGCAGCATATTTTGGCTTCAGGTATGTTTTCCCAATCCAAGCGGTAACTGTAAGGTTGTTTTCAGAGGAAGCCAGGGCTCAGCAACAGCCAGGGCTGGGGCACTGGCGAGCTCCGTAGGCCTGCGGCACCCACCAAAGCCAAGGAAGCTCAGCTGTTTGTCGGGAAGGCGCTTTATGCATCGCTCACCGCAGAGAAGATCAAGCATCAAGTACAATAAAACTGTCACTTTACCTGGCCCAGGCAGCTTACAACCTGCGTGTTATCAGCTGTTGCTTGGTATTAAAAGTTAAACCCTCTCGGAGACCCTTTCAGCTGAAGCAGAAAACACCACGATTTTTACCAGAGACTGTACGAACTGCCCTTATTTCACCTCCTACGAAACGTGGCTTCGTGTTAGGTTACTGTGGGTGGGGACCAATGTAAAGTTCTGGCCAAAGAGAGCAGCTGGTGGCTGCCTTTGCCTGTGCTGTACAGAGCATACCAGCACAGCCTGGGCTTGTTAAAGGCCCGTGGTCAGTAGAAGACAGGAGTTAGATCCCTTGGTTCTCCTTCCGCAGTACCAGAAACGGGTGTCTTCGTTGCTGCTTTCTCACCTGATCGGATGCAGAGGGAAAAAACCAGCAGTACTGAGTGGCTTTCTCTGTATAATTTGGACTCTACTGAGGAGTTTATTTGAGGGACTAATCTCTTACGCATAAACCCAGCAGAATTATGCTTGTACAGGATATCCTCTTTTCTCCTTTTTTTTTTCCCCCCTAACACTTTTTAGCAGAATGCAGCTGAAGCGGTAACAAAGATATTAACTGGTTCATGCAGAGCTTGGCTCTGTTCCCAAGATGTCCTCTTTACTGCGCCTGGCGCGAATGGTGAATACTCGCGTTTTTACAGACTCTCGGGGCTCCAAAGATGTAAAATGAACCAGGATAAGTGGGAATTCATGCTGTTATCTTGATTCTCTGCATAAGAGGAGGCCCTCCAACAGGGGATTGTATGGAAAACCAAGAATCTCCACTGAGGATGATATATGACCGTGGCAAGGTCTTTCTGCTACTCAGCAAGGAAGGAGAGGACAATGGTAGCTGGCAGCTACTGTTTCAGCTGACATACTTGACTTAGATTTGCGTTGGGCTAAGAGCATGCGTATTGCCAATTGCTGAAGCCCAGCTAACTTGCAGCCATCTGTTAAGCGGTAGTAACTCGATGGCTTGCGTTGTCTCTTCCGATGACAAACTAGCAAAATGCTTTAAGGCAGCAGCGCCCACTTTTTCAGTACTGTCAGCTCTCTGCGTGTCTCAGAAAGCAGCACCCATTTTTGTATCCTTATTTTTTTAATTCAAAACTGTTAAACATGGGGGGTTTGCTGGTTACTTTGAATGGCCTGCAAAGTTACCCTGCAAAGATGAGCGCGACAAACACAGGAACCGCTGCCCCAGAGCCCACGGTGCTGCTGGTCCTTCAAGAGGAGATGGTGGGAACTAAGTTTCTCAATCCACTCTGGCTTCTGCAAAGTCCTCTGGGACCGTTTCACATCACACAGTGCTGTAAGGTCTCTATTCTTCCTGCCCCCATGACGTGAGAAATGTGAAACACTGTTCTGAGCACAGATAACAGAAACTCTTCTCCCTTAGTACATTTAGGCCAGGATTCAAAATCCTCCTCACCGCGATGACGTTGTGCACCACAAATTGTGCTTCCTACCAGTGCCCTCTGAAGGGTCCTCTCATGGCAGCAACACGACACCTCGAATCCAGAACAGATCCCTCGCTAGACCCAGGGCAGGAGAGGCACAACAGCCTGGAGGAACCCCGAGGAAATGACAGGACCAGGACTTGTCAGCAAAATGCAACGCAAGTTCGCAGCTTCCATTGGGAAGCCACGTCCACCCCGGGGTGGCAGGGAGGGATTAATGTCTTCAAACACCCACTCTCTGTTTGTAACCCATGGTTCTTCACGGACCTGAGGAGGGGTTTGGCCGTGAGCCCGGTGTGCCAGGGAGAGGCAGCGGCTGCTGGCTTCGCACCGCGCTGCAGGAACGAGCACTTTGCCAAACAGTAGATGCGGGAGACGTAGCGCGCCTAACGCAACATCAGTCCTTGCAATCTCCCCCCGTAGCCCAAGTTAGGCACAATGACTTCAAGGTGACAGTGAAAGGCTGCTCCTCGCCCTTACGGTTGGAGGCTTTAATTTGTTCCCTTTGTTAATGAAGTGATGACTCTTGCAAACAAGAGCGGTAACACGATTATTTATGCTCGTCTGTCAGAAGAGTAGATCAAAGCTATCTATAGAGCTGCAAACAAGTATCACCATGGATGACCCAGAGGTTTCCTTTGTGTGAAGTGACAGGCTGGAGCATGACTTCATTGGGAAACCAGTCCTAGCTCCGTACAGCAAAGTCACCCAGCCTAACGCTGACCCAGAGCTTTTCTCTGCATTTGCTTACAGCTGAATAGTGACAGGGGTTAGAGACGATGACGCCAACTTTCCCTGGTTTTGTTTTTCTGGTAGGAGACCTTATTCAGCACAACAGTATCGCTTATGCTCATCGTTACGTGTGCAATCTTAAGATGATATCTCGGCGAGTTCAGACACGATGGAGGCCTTCGGGTTGTGTCGCTGTGGGGTGTGTTGCAGCCTGGCGCTGTGCAGCGAGGGTGTCACGGATGATTTGGGAACCTCTGCGGACGTGTGAGGAGTCAGTGGCGTAGCAATCACTTCGTGCCCAACTTGGAGCCAGGCCTGACCCTGCCATCCGGGTGTCTTGAAGCAAATGCTCACCATAGCGCTGACACCATCAACTACTACTATCTTCTCAACAAGAAAGAGCCAAGGAAGGTTCCCGTAACTCACTGACAATGACTGATGTGGTCACCCCTAAAGCCCAGGTTTATATACTCATTAAGTATCCAGAGAGGCAGATCTGGGCCCCTGCACCACACAGAAGCTCATTTGCTCTCCATAGCTCTCCATGCACAATGTTATTCATGCTACTGTAAAAGGGATTATATACAAGCCATATCTTGAAGGGTGTTGAACACAACATTACAATCTTCCATGACGTCTGGTTCTTCCAAACACAACCCCTGAAGCCCTGCGATGGAAAGAGGGTCCCCATCTGCATTTACAAAAAAAAAAAGAATTCCAGCTCCCATTGCTGGAGGGAAATGAAGAAAAATGTAGCTTCAGGGAATGCTAAAGGCTCAGAAACAATAATCAAATCCACCCAAAAAAAGCCTCCCTGAGTAAAAACCAAGATTTTATGCATGTGAGCAAATATGTTTTGGGGCATGAATCATGGTGTCTTTGGTTTTTGTGGGTTTTTTATTTTGATTTGGGTTTTGGGGGGGTTGTTGTGTTTTTTACAGGTGTGTATGGTTACAGTCCCAGGCTGTGTTGAAGCATTTAGTGATTTGGCTTAACTTCAGATGCCACGAGCGGTGTTAGCAGGTAGGTGCTCTGCACATCCTGGAAAATCAGTGTCTCAAGCTGAAAATTCAGAGTCATGACTTAAGGATGTCAACCACAGAAAATATGGAACACACACACAATTACATTTAAATTATACGGGGGAACTCTATGTCTTTAATTTTACCTTTGTAAGAGTACATGACAGCAATCTGAACTAGAACTGACTGGTTTACATGTCTTTAGTTTCTTGCATGTGTAAATACATACACACACACACTTTTTTCGTGAACAAGCCCTCAAAATGTGCCATGGGCTGCTTGTGCCACGGGAGCACCGGTATAAGTGTGCATCCCTTTGCCTGGTGGCCAAGCACTGAGACCATATTCAACACAGCATCCGAGTGCCTTAGAAGAAAACCGTCTATTGCCACGTGGTTTCTTCCCTCTTCGTATCTTGTGGCTGCACTGGTGCTTCAGTTATTATAGTTTCCTTCCCTGCCTACTTGCGTGCTTTAACGCTGATGTTTGTGTAAGCCTGTATTTTACCCATGCTATATATATTTGTTTAGAAGCCACAGTGCCTAAGAATTGTATTTATGTTCCCTTCAGTTGCACTGTGAAGGTGAGACCATTAAGCAAAGGCATTTGTCATCAAAGGACACTTGGGAGCCTACGAAACGCGGTGGTTTTCATATACAAAGGCTTTATTGTCATCGGGTTGGTTTGCAGAATGGTTTGTGAGTGGCAAAGCCAGGAGCTACAGAGCCCGTCCTAAGCCTCGCTTATGCTCTTCGGTTCATCCCTGGGCTTTGTGGGACCCAGAAATAAGAGCAGGAAACACACTGTGGTTTCACTAGCTGTAAATAGCGACCGTCCCCGGGCCGGGTGAGATCCGTCCCAGGGCAGCATCTGCCTTCGGGCAGCGGCACTAGCAATCACACGCCTGGCAGACGTACGTTACATCCCGCCCCGAGCGCTGCCCTAAGCCTCCCTCTGCAGCCCTGCAGCCCCAGCAGCTCTGTCCCACCCTCCCGTTCCGCGCGGCGTCCTTCCCAACCCCATCCAGACTCTGCCCGCTCTCCCGGCTCCCCGGTGGCACGGTGGCAGGGTGGCACTGGTCGCACCCTCCTGGCTTGGCATCTCAGCACGTTTCAGTCCCTTCCCTTGCCGCCTGCCAGGCCGCGGAGCGTGTGCCACCCGCCCCAGAAGCCAGCTTGCATCACCTGCGTGGCCCCGCGGCCGCCCGAGCAGGGCGTCGGGCTTGGCCCCGCAGCCGGGAGCGCCCAAGCCAGCAGTGACGCAGAGAAGCACCGAGCAAGCCCAGGGAGCGGCTCTCACATCGGGTCTGGGGGATTCTGCCCCCCGCGGCCGCCCGCAGCTGTGCCCGTGGGGCTGGGCAGGGGAGAGGGGGCTCGACCCTGTTAGCCCATCCTCTGCCTCTCCCCATCGGAGTAAGCCCACCTGTCTGCACGGTCCATGGGAAAGGTGGATGTTACATGTGAATTGCGTTTGTTTCCTCCTTTAGCTGAAGTTGCTCTGTGGTATTAGTCCCAGGCATTATCAGGAGAACAATCCCCTTTCACCTCCTCGGTGCCAGATCCAGCCAGAGGCCTGTCTGGCTTTTGAAGAAAGAAAGTACAGAAGAACATCTAAGCAAGTGAAGAAAGAAATTACAAAGGGAGAAGACCAGAAAGAAGGCGAGAGAGAGGGAAAAAGAAAAAGAAAAAAAGAAAAAGAAAAAGAAAAAGAAAAAGAAAAAGAAAAAGAAAAAGAAAAAGAAAAAGAAAAAGAAAAAGAAAAAGAAAAAGAAAAAGAAAAAGAAAAAGAAAAAGAAAATAAAGGAGCAGGAAAGAGCAGAAAAGAGAGAAGGGAAGGGAAGGGAAGGGAAGGGAAGGGAAGGGAAGGGAAGGGAAGGGAAGGGAAGGGAAGGGAAGGGAAGGGAAGGGAAGGGAAGGGAAGGGAAGGGAAGGGAAGGGAAGGGAAGGGAAGGGAAGGGAAGGGAAGGGAAGGGAAGGGAAGGGAAGGGAAGGGAGAAAAGATAAAAGGAGGAAAAAAGAAAAAGAGAAAGAAAGAAAGATATTAAATGGAGAAATTAGGGAGCATGCAGTGGAGCGAGGTAAACCCTTAGTGTCGGCCGGGATTCCCCCGGTGCCGTCCTGGGGAAGGGGCTCTGCGGCTGCAGCAAGCAGCAGCACAGCGCGCAGGGGCACGCATCCCCTCCCACCCCGCTGCACCCCGAGCTGCGGCAGAGCGGGGTGCCGGGGCTCGTCTGTCTCCGACAGGTCCCAGCTAGAGCCTCGCGTGCACTTTCCCCAACACCACCCGCAGATGCTCAGCTCTTCGGGGACATCTTCTTGCCAGATTTGCGGGACTTCAACATCACTCCGCTAAGCCGGAGGGAGGGGGCTGGTGGGGCGGCCGCTCCCTTCTGACTGCGCAGGGCAGGAATTTGGGCTTCGTCCTTCCCTGACGGACAGGCATTGGGGGGACCGCTCCGTCACAGCGCCCGGGGTGAACAGCCCCAGCGCCGCGGCCTCGGTGCCCCCCTGCCCCAGCCCGGCTGCGCCCTGGGGTTGCTCCTGTCCTCGCAGGGGATGCTTGCCCTGCCTGCAAGTGGGCCCAGCCTGCACACATAAATGCACACCCATGCGCTGCTGCCGCTGGTGAAGCCCATGGCATGGTTGCTATCACAGACCACGTTTAATTATGCTGTGGAGCTCATTACCACAGGAAGCAGCTGAGGCCAAGAATTAAGTAAGACTTTAGAACGAGATCGGCCATTCGAACAGACAATAAGAATATCCAGAGTTGTCATAATTCATGCCGATAAAAAGTCTGGAAAGGATGTATAACTCTTCGCCTCGGGGTTTAAGCCAAGTAGAATAGACCAAGAGACGTGGTCTGAGAGGAGGGGAGTCGGGGGGCAGATTACCTCACCGTCTGGCTATGGCCGTGGCCCTGTGCCTCCCCGAACCACGTAGCCCTGGGCCTTATCAGTGGCAGGGCACGGGGCTCACTGCCCTGGGCTGGCCCCGGGGGCATCTCCTGTCCCCCTCACCTGGCAGTGCCATGGGGCCAGGCGATGCCTATCTGCCCGTGGGAGGGAGGGATGGGGAAGCTCTCCCAGCCCCATGGGACACAACCTAACAGGGTCCTGGTCCATCCCCATGGCCACCATGGGGACCTGGGCCAGCTCCCCCCACGCCAGCCCGCGGTCGGGGCCAACCCCATGTCCCTGCCCGAGCCGGCAGGGAGAGCTGGTGGGACTTGGGTGGGAGGCTGGTGCCGTCCTGGTCACGCAAGCCGGGGCTCCTCGCTGGGGGCCGCTGAGGAGGGCAGTTACAGTTTAACTCGCTCAGCCCACAGAGCCCGCTGTCGGGAGCGCCTGTCTAATGATTAAAGCGCTAAACGAGGAGGCATGAACTCTGCGTGCTCTCCCCAGCCTTGCTACTGAGTTACGTGGAGCCAGGCAAGTCAGGACTTCACCCCACTGCAGCCGCCAGGTCCGTCTGGTTACTGCCACGTCCTTTAAATCCTTGTGTCTTCACAAGGGTTTCTCGTTATTTGATTTCTTGATATTCAAAACCTAGTAAATGGCTTGGTTCACCCCTTTGTTCAAGGACGAGGGAGGAAGAGAAAGGAACCGCAAGGAGGAGGGCTGCAGCCGTAGGAGATCCACCGTAGGAGAACCGTGCCCCGATCCACCCTCCACCCTGTGGAGCTCGATGTTCAGAAATGCAGCTCCAGACACTGAATCCCTGACGGCCTTCCCAGAGCTGCACTTCAGAGGACCAGGAGGGCAGGGGCAAACCGGACAGAGGATAACATTTGCAGCCCCTGAACATGAAGAGGTAGCCTGCAGGTATCTCGCAGGGCGGCACACATCAGCCAGCACAGCTGGCTGTCTCCATCTGACCTCTGGAGCAGCCCCCCAGCCAGCAGCACCGTCCAGATGGGGGGATCACTCCCAGAGACCCTACTAGTGCATCACCGAGGCGAGGAAAGGCAAACGCACATCATACAGGTGCTGCGTTGCCCTTCGTGCCCTGTGCCAGCGGAGGGGAAGAACACGCTTGGAGATGTCCACCTCCAAAGGCAGCAGCTTCTGCCCATCCCGTAGAGCCCCTGTCTGGCTCCTGTCTCTTCTCAGCGGGGTGTCCCCGAGTCCGGGATGGATTTTACTTGGTGATGTCAGGCCAGATGAATCCTGGTTTAATTGACCGTGGGTGAAATCGTGCTTCGATGGTTAATGTTATACTTGGGGCTGGGAAAACTACTGCAAGATCATAGCAATTAGAGCTGGAAATGATTCAAGTCATCTAATTTATTTCCTCTCTCCCCCTCATTGTCTCTCCCGGGGATGGGAGCAGTAAGGTTCCCAACAATGCGTCTCCCTGTGCGTTGTCCAGTCCTGTCTCCCTGACTCAAGGAGCGGAGCATCCACGTGTCCCTGGGGAGACGATTCCACCGCTTGAAAGACGTCAACATTAGGAAATGTTTCAGAAGTTTAGCCTATATTTCCTTTTGTGGAGTGCCACAAATTCTCAGGTCATGAGCTTTATGCCTCAAGGAAACTGGCTGCTTCCCATGAGGGCAGCGGCTGGGAATAAGGTGGTGGTTTTCCTTGGTGTTTGCAGGGGCAGATAGAGAACATGGGGGCGGGTCAATGAAGGTTTTCACACCTGCAAGGCAGGTCAGATCAGGTAACTTGTCTAGAACAAGCCCTCCTTTGGCAGGAGCTCAAGACTTTTTTTTTTCCCCCCATTTCCAGTTTTTATTCCATAAATTCCGCCTTGTCTCATAAAAATCTCACTGCTGGAAACTTGTCCAGTTCCTCATGACAAATTCACTCCCTTTGACTTGCTCCTACTGCTGCTACTAATCCCACCACAGGAATGTGGGGTGAGTGGTAATAAAAGGACAAAAAAAGGTCCATCCCGATGAAAGAAGCGTAGTGAGGAGCAGCAGGTACTCCTTGAAAGCTGTCACAGAATAGGCATCATCTCGGCCTCAGCTCTGCACTGCGTGCAGAGAGGACACAGGACCATCTGACTGGGGGAAGCTTATCGTGCAGATGCAACAGGGATGGAAGAAACTTCCCAAGAGATCAGAGCTTATGAGCACCACGGAAACGCTACACTGGGCCTACATCTACGTTAAGAAAAGTTGGAGCCACATGGCTCACTTTCTAGCGATAAGGTCTCCTGCTGCTGAATACATTCTGCAGGATCATGCCATTAACTGAGAGGGACTTATGTTCCTTATACATTTTAAGTCGCTCTTCTTCTCTGCCAAGTAAGCTGAGTATTTCCGCATCCCAAACAGTTTGAACACTTCCCCACCCTCTTCCTGCTCACCAGCAGCAGAGGCCAGCCAGGTGAGACACACAACATCCATTACTGTAGCAGATGAGAAAGAGGAGCGTGAGGATGACTGGAGCCATAGGAATGTTTCAGCAAGATGAAGAGAAGTAAAACAGCTTGTGGTGTCCAGGGGGCTGCATGGGTTAAGCTACTTTTCACAACTGATCAGATGTAACATCTTCCCTGGGTGCGCTGTGACAGTGTCTCCCACCAGTATTAGTCACATCTGAGACTCTGGTCGCAGAGTAAAGTCCAGTTCCAGTTGTGGATGCTGCTCGCTATTAGATCAGTGAGGCTTAATCATGTCGGGACATCTTCTAAAGAACATCTGGACAACATCTTCGGCAGCTGAGACTAGACAGGAGCCCCTCCTACTGGCAGCTGGTGCCCCCTGTACCTAGGGAGGCTCACCCCTGGCCAGGTACAAGTGCCCTTTCCTCATGTGTCCTCCTCTGTAGATGCAGGAATAGCTTCAGTGGACAAAAAACTATGGTATGATATTCATGAGTCACTGTTTTGGTGGAGGATAAAGCAAACTTGCAGGGGAAGCTAGAAGAAAAGAAGGCAACCAACTTTTCTCCTTCCCGGAGAAAAACATCAAAGACATTTAAGCAGAGAGGACAAAGTGAGGTAAAGCAATAGGTGGTCTCCCGTCCTTACCCACCCACGCAAGAACCATGACCAACTCATTCTGTGGTTTTTGTCCTCAGCACTGGCAGGAGTGCCAAGTCTTCCCCCTTGTGAGACACACCCCCCCGAGATGGGCCACGCACCTCATTACTGCTGGCTGAGGACCTCTTGCCTCTTCTGTAGCCCTTCAAGCGGCTAGCCAGATGCCCACTCCCACCCAACATTTGAGGTGCGCACCCCCAGCTGTCCCTCCTGCCCTTCCTGGCACCCAGCACCACCATGGGACTGACACACACCTATGTGCCTCCCAACGGCTTTTCTTGTCCCACCAAAGCAGGAGTGGAGACAGCAAGGAAGGATTAAAGCTGCAGGAAGTCCCATCTTCCTCATGGACTGCACTGAAGCCAGCGTGGTCTTTCAATAAGCTGAGATCTTTTTTGAATAATCCACACAGCTCATAGCTGGAGGTTTTAAGGAGCACATGTATCCAGTCCTGCCCATCCATCTCTGCTGTTGGTCCTACAGTGGTTCTGCCTTCCCTTCTGCCACCTCTAACCCTGATGTAAGACACCATCTTGGGGTGCGAAGCCGTGCCAGCCCCAGGAGGATTCCTGTGAGGCCCGATGAGGATCTCGCCCGTTGTGGCCAGCTGTCCCTTGTAACGCCAAAAGTGGAAAAGCGTGTTACGCGACAGGCCAAGCAATTTGTTTCCAAGCCTCAGGTCTGTGACGCTCCCCTTCACACCTCCAGGCCCCGGGAGGGGACCCTGGCGTTTGCTAGGTCCCCAATGGAACACCCTGCCCTCCGCAGCCTGAACGTGCAAGTTAGAAGTTCAGCAGACAAGCAGGGAACAACAGCCCAGACGGTAACGCAGCTTTACCTCGGAGCAAAAAAGCTGGCACCTAAAATTTCCTGCAGCCAGCTGCAATTTCAAGACTGCCGTTGCCCTCTAATTAGTTGGTATTTGCTGTGCCAACTATTATCTTTCTAGTTACATAGTGCTGAGGACAATGGCTCCTTATTTCCTACCACAAACACTGGGTTACTATTTACCTCCAGCTGTACCTCCTCTCTCTCCTATTCCCATTAAAAGAAAGCATCATTAATGACTACAGTGATGGGAAACACTGGAATAGTGGGTCATAAATTAAGACACTCGGAGCCCTCGATTATTTGTACCGTGTAGCCTGCATTCAAACATTTACCTGCTCCTCTAAAATTGCTCATGTGAGTATTTCCGTTCCGAACCTGAACGGACGCTCAGAGCTGTTTGAAACCAGGCGCTGGTGTAGGGTGCGTGCCTCAAGCTGCACTAGGTCCCAACCTGGTACAAATTTGAGTAATTCCAGGGGGCCAAATGCCTCCCTGATGTAACTCGCTTCGAATCCTCATTTGTGTGCAGCCGTGCATGTGCAGGAGCAGCAAGGCGCTCCCCGCACCGCGCGCGAGGCTCTGCGGCTCCTGCCCCGCGGAGACTTTGGATGCCTGACGCTGTGGGGCCCGGAGATGGGGATCCCGACACACCAAGTGTAAATCCTGGCTTCGTTGGCTGCTGCAGAGCTGCCACCAAGCTCGGAGGCCGGGCATGTAAACCCTGCCTCCAAGCACTGAGATGCCCAACAATCCCGAGGGCTAGGCACCGCTCTCAGTTGCACCAACATAAATTTGCGGTGATCCTGCTAATGCCTCTGCAGCTACTCCCTACTTCTGCCAGGAAAAGTGAGAACAGGATCTGGCCGTGAATCTGTGAAGTTTTATGGGAGGAGAGGCGGGGGAGAGCCCCCGGTGTGATTCCTGGTGTTGCAGGCAAGGGATGGATGTGCCTGTTGAGAGCCAGCCCCATCAAGAGCTCCACGCAAGCTGTGCGCTGCTTCCTCTGCCAAACTTTGCCAGCCTTTTTCAACGGCGTCCCGGAACCAGGCTTAGCTTCATTCGCACCTTCCCTGCGACCCGCCCCTGCCCGCACTTGGATACAGATGCCAAAAATCCCCGCTCAGATGAAGCAGCAGGTCACCAGGTCAAAACTCCTCCTCTGGCCAGAGCCAGAAACCCCGCTGCCCACGCCGGAGGGGCTTTGGCTTCCGGCGCGTTGGCCCCCGGCCCAGGGGCCACAAGGGCGGGGTGCCCGTGAGCACCCACGGCGAGACACGCGTGGCACGGCGTGGCTGCTGCACAGGGCGGTGGCGAGCTGGGCACTGCGGGGCGCCGGGGCCCGGCGGCCGGGGAGGGAGCGGCCACTGCGGAGTGCGCGGGGAGCGATCCACGAGTGACTGAGAGCCCCTGCGGGGGCCGCGCTGCCGGGCACGGCGGGGGCGGCAGGGGCCGGAGGGCTGCAGGGGCCGGAGGGAAGGAGCCCGCCCGGTCCCCGCGGCCACCCCGCAGCGGCACGGGGCTGCCCGCGGCTCCCCCCCGTCGCCCTCCCCACCCGCCGGCACGGGGCCCCCCCGACGGCACCTCGCCCCCCCGCCAGCCCCCCCGCCCGCCCCACCCCGGGGCCGCCCCGGCGGGGGAGGCCGCCGCGCCCCTCGAGCGAGCCCCATCCCGGCGGCGGCGGCGGCGGCGGTGCCCGCGGCGGGGCGGGCGCAGGGCGCGGGGGGCGGGCGCGGGGCGGGGGGAGGCGGGGCGGAGGCGGCCGGAGCCCCCGGGATCCGCCGGCACCTCCCGGGCCCGGCACTCGCCGCCGCCGCCAACTTCGGCCGGGAGTCGCCCTCGGTGCCGCCGTTCCCGGAGCCCAGCGCCGCCGCGGCGACGGGGAGGGCAGCGCCGGCAGCCTCCCCCCGCTCCCCTCTCGCTGCCGGCGGGGGGCTCGGCCCGGCGCGGCGACGGGGCCGCGGCCCCCGGGGCAGGTGCGTCCCCTCGCGGTCTCCGGCCGCCGCGACGCCGCGGAGGGGGGCGCGGAGCCCCGTGCCCGCCGCGGGCGCCCGCTCACCTGCCGCTGCCGCCGCCGCCGCCGCCCGGGGACGCGGCGCCCGGGAGATGCAGGTAGGAGGCGGCCCCGGCCCGCGGCGGCGGGGAGGGCGGTGGCGGCGGGGGGAGGAGGCCGGGGGGCGGGAGGCGTTTCGCCGTGCCGGGCGGCGCGGCTCTCCGGGCCCGTCCCGTCCCGGGGCCGGACGCCTCCCCGGCGGCCCGCGGAGGGGCGGCAGGCGGCGCGGGCAGCGCCGGGGGGTCGCAGCTTTCTCCCCGCCCGGCAGACGCGGCCGCCTGTCGCCGCCGACCCCCGGCAGCGCGGCCCGGCGGCGCCCCCGGCCCGTTACGGCCGCCGGCCGGGGCAGGGCAGCGGCTGCGGGGGCCGCGGGGATGGGGCGGTCCGGGCTGCGCGGAGCCCCCGCGGCGGGAGGCCCCGGCCGGCGGAAGGAGCCGTCGGGGGCCGCGGCCGTCGGGGGGCCGAGCCGCGGCCGCTGCCGGGCAGCAGCCCCAGGGAGCATCCCCGCGACACGGGGCAGCGGAGCGGCGACCGGGCACGGGGCTAGGGCCGGTGGCGGGGTGGCCTTGGCGGCGTTCCTGCGGTGGGAGAGACCCGCTCTGGCAGGAGAGATGCTGCCCGGTCGGGAGGGGCCGTAGTCGGGCATGAGGGACGTCGCTGGGGCACGAGGGATGCTCCTCTGGGGTGGCGGACGTTGAGCCGCTAAAACAGATTTTCCTCGGACGTGATAGACGTGAGTTTGGCAAAACAGATGTTACTCCGGTAAGATGGAGGTTACTCTGAGCGGGGAGACGTTACTCTCGGATGAGGGCCCTTTCCCTGAGCGCGAACGCAGCGGCTTTCCCGAGAGCACGCGAGCCCCCTGCCCACGCTGTCCTTCTCACCCGCGTGCCTGCGGCGTGGCAGCATGCGCCATCATGGGCCATGGCACGTGGCACGGGAGAAGGTGCTCGTGCATGTGGAATCACAGACGGTACTGATGGTGTGCCCGGTCTCACGGTGCCAGGGCATGAGCATCCCAGTTATGTCCGTAACAAACACGTTGTTTTATGAAACTTGGTTTTTTTCTGGGAATTATGGTGCAATGCTTCCCCGGTATGGGTAAAGTAACTTCCCTAAACATATTTGGGTGTGCTGTGACGCACTTTGTTGCCCCATGTGTTTTGTACTTTTCCTCTGTCACCAGATGAGCATCCCTGTCGGACTCTCTATCCGACTTTTACTTGCCTCTTAATGCTCTCCTGCCTGTGCTCTGGTGTCCGATCATCGTCACCGCCCTTGCTCTGCTGCCTGCACCCGCGTACTCACCTGTTCATCTTTGGGGTCGGTTTGTTTTTGTGACTGAGCTGTTTCTCATACACATACTAGCGTTTATGTTCTCACTTCATTGTCTTCATAGCCAAAAACTCGGGTGCATGCGCATCACGTTCCTCATGTGCACCTGCACGTTTCCAATATAATCTGCTCTACCACACTTCACCCGCACACGTGGATTGTCTTTTCCACTGATGCCTCCTTGTCTGCCTACACGTTGAGGGGTCTTTCCTGTTGCCCTTTATTTGGGCTTTTGTGTCTGCACAGCCTCGGGCACACACGTATTAATAGGCACACAAGGCACCTCCTTCCTTTACACTCATCTTCGTCTGTCTGTCCCTTCAGAGCCCTTTACCCTGCCCGGTACACGCGTATCTCTAAGGCCTTCTCCACCCTCCCCTGCAGGTGGGAGGTCTGCAGGGGGGCCCTGGCACGTTGCCCTTCCTTCCCACATTTGCTGCTGGGCATCGACACACAGGAGCTGAAGCGACCGCTTTTTCTGGTGGTGGCAGGTTTAACCTACAGGTGCCCGTCTTCTGTCATGTGCACGGATGCTGTTTTAAAAGCAGAACCAAGTTTTGGTACATGCTCTTCTTCCCAAAAGAGAAAAAAGTGGGCTTTCTCAAAGTTGGCAGGAGAGTCAGACTCCTCTTAAACCCGTGTCCTATGCCTGGACACCTGGGTTTATCCAAGGTGAAGGTTGGGCACTGCAGGAATTCAGGTGGCATTTTTTTACCCCAAGCGTCCAACCTATGGGATAAGTTACCACGTGTGGCGGCGAGGCTAGGCCAAGTACTCTTTTTTTCTTTTTTTTTTTTTTTTTCCCCTTCTTCTTTAAAGAAATTAGCCAAGTATATGAAAGGAAAAGCAGGAGGCTGAACTGCCAGTGCAGGGTAGGAGGCAGAGCTGGAGAGGCGAGCTGGCCCCGTTCCAGCCGTGGGTTTCCTCTGCTCCCAGGCTCCGTCACTCGCTCGCGT
This sequence comes from Mycteria americana, assembly GCF_035582795.1. Classification (NCBI taxonomy): domain Eukaryota; kingdom Metazoa; phylum Chordata; class Aves; order Ciconiiformes; family Ciconiidae; genus Mycteria; species Mycteria americana. Next base: position 69,249,718 of record NC_134365.1, read on the forward strand.
TTCTGTGCCCAGAGGTGTCGGTGAGAGATGCCTCCCTTTTGGAAAGGAGTCCCTCCCTAGCTCCTTCTGTGCCTTCAATATTAGCACACCTCTCCTCTCGGTAGCTGTAAGCAGCCCCTGTGTCTTTTCCCCCGTCTCTAGTGTACGTACAACGAAAATGTCCTTCCATGTGTGACTAACCTCTGTTTAGGGAAAGCTGAAGCTGAAATCGTGGCTGCAGGCTTCCGGGCCTGAGAAGTCTTGTCTCTTGGCCCCTTCCCTCCCAATCTGCCAGAAATCATGACATCAGTAGAAAAAAATTGAAGTTTTGAAAGAGCTGGGTCTAAAAAGTTGGGGGTTCCTGGTTTTTTCAGGTAGTAAGGTATGTCCCAATTGTATTTTCCAGACTTATTCTGCGAAGACCAGAAACACACCTTTTTAAAGAAAAATTCACATTCTTGTATAGTGAAATCTCCAGGGTCTTGGGCTTTTAGGAAGAGATCAAATATTGTGAAATTTAAAAAAATTAATACATCGGTGCAGTCACCTTTAATGCTATTTGTTCCTTTCTCTAGCCCAGTAGGCCTCGCTGTTTCTGGACTGCTTCAGACCTTGAGTCTTTTGTCCTGCAGTTGTTGGCTTTGGGTTTCAAGGCGCGCAGGGAAACCAGTTCTTTTCTGAAAACTGCATGATTGCTCATTTAAATGAATATAAATTGTTTCTATTCATAAGACCTTTTTTCCTAATGGCTGATCAAAGTTCGAGTGAAAACCATTTCATCATTTCCAAATTAATTGGACACACACACACAATAAGCATTTCAGAGAGACTTTTAAACACAGTGCTTTTAAAATCAGGATGCGGATAGCCAAGGCATGTTGTCATGTAAGACAGGGCAGGCCGTGATTTGCTTCTCTTTTTTTCAGAGAAAGGGACCTTCGCTTGCTGGAAAAAGGCATACAGACTTCATTAAAACTGAAGGCAGCGCAGAGAAGAGTCCCGGGAATTTTTCCTGGACTGGAAACAATCCTTTTCTAATGGGAGATTTAAGGAATGTGGACCTAGGTAGCGTTTCAGAAAGAAAATTAAGAGGTAGCGTGGTGTGATACCTGAGCGCTTTCAGCAGCACTGAGAGTAGCTGGTGCTTGCAGAGCTTTCTAATTCAAGAGGAGAACTTAAAGCGTGTGGCTGGGCGTTTAAGCTCTATGCATTCCTGTTAGAAACAGGCAACGTTTTTAACAGCAGGGTGATTAACCATCAGAACAAACGACCAAAGGCAACGTTAGCTTCTCCAGCTCTTAAAATCTTCACATAAAGACTGAATGTCTTCTGGGGAAAGGCTCTTTACTGGAGCGCGAGTTCTTGGGCTCACTGCAGAGATAACTGGCTGAGGCCGTATGGACAGAATTACGGACGAGACCAGCCCCTTTCCAAGCTTTGGCTTAGGCCTTGGTAAAGCTTACGCAAGCCTCCCCCTGCTCTGCGTGAGGTAGAGCAACACGGCCACTGAAAGCAGATTGTCGCTTTTCAGCACAGCCGTTGCCACAAAGTAGGGATGCTCTCGTGTACCTTCTAATCGCACGGCCGCTCTCCGCAGAAGTGCTTTGCAAGGGGAGCCCGTTGTAGATGGCAGGCTGTCCGTATGCGGGGATCCTTCGCTTGTCCTTGGGAGCTGTGAAACGGGCAGTGAGGTCTGAAGGCTTGCAGCGGGGCTGCAGGCAGCGCGGGGACGGGAGTGCTGCCTGTCCCCTCCAGTCCTTGGGGCCTGGATGACTCAAGCTAGAGTTTGGCTGAGTTTGTGAAACTTTAACTCCTTGTTCTTTCATTAAGTGTCACCAGCAATTGCCAAGCCTCCTCTTTTACCCTTTTTTGCCCTCAGAAAGGGAGCTCCGCAGGGCTCTGGCACCCAAATGGCTATGCTGACACTGTGGTCCCCGTGTTTCTGGTTGGGTTTTCCCTGGTACCTTTCCTTTGCACGGTCCCCGTGCACCGTGCGTACCCAGCTCGTGGGACTGCGGCTCTCCTCGGGCTGCAGTGTCCTGCACGCTTCTCTCAAGAGCTTTCCCGCTTCCCAAGGATGCTGCCTGGCAAGGATGTTCTTGGAGTAAATGATGGGGAAAAAATGTCCGTGCAGTCGGGCACTCCCCCACCTGCTCACCCCCAAGGGCCCTAACCTGGGGGTGCCCCAGCCCGTGGCTGCAGCCCCCTAGCAGTTTTTTTGGGAGGTCCTCCCCAGGGCCTGGCAGCGGTGGACGGTGAGGGCTGTGTGAACCCCGTCTCTTCCCCTTGGTATGTTTACCTGTCTAAATTTAACTCCCCAGTCGGCTTCATCCATCCTAAGCCGACCTGTTCTCTTGTGGCTGAGCTGTGGGTCTGGCTCCTGCTGCAGCGTTTCCTGGCTGCCTCGGGCTGGTGGTTTGCTGCTTGCTCCCGCTCTCCAGCAGACGCTGGCTCTTTCGAGGTCCCGGGCAAGCCGCTTCTCCCCGCTTGTAGGTTTTATTTTTAAATCTGGTTTCGCAGAAAGGGACCGGACAGCCCTCGGGACTAGAGGGTCCCTTGTTCTCTCATCCCTGGTTGCTCTGAGTATTTACTCTGCAGTGGGCTTCAGGAAATCTCCCCTTGTCCCGCTGCAGCCCACAGCCGTTTTCCTTCTGGCTGTGGTTGCTCCCAAATGGAGACCAGGCATGCGGAGGGGCTCCCTGGCCACCTCTAAAGGGATGGTGCCTCTTTCAGCCCCCATCAGGACCCCAGCAGTGGGGTCGGTAGGTGCTTCCCCATGGAGGCATCTTCCTTATTTTGCTTTGTTCAGAGCGGGGCTTCCCCGAGCTGGCTTTCATCCCAGTTTGTTTGGGAACCGAGTGATGTGCCCCTCGGCTTCAGAGGAGCCGGAGGGAGGGAGAGGCAGGGAGGGAGCGCTCCTGTTTCTGTTGGGCTGGACAGAATTTGCTTTCTTTAGAGTTTCAGAGTTTGGGACAGTAAATACGGCCCAACCTGGAAGCCTTCTTCATCTAAATAAAACTGTCGGGATCAAACCATTCGTGTCCTGCATAACCCTGCAAGAGACCCCTAATTGATCTCTGCTTTTCCGGGCATGCCTGCTTGCCGTGTAGCTGATGCTGTGGTCTACCACATGAGAGAGATGGTTTGAATCCTGGCCTCCTCTGTCACTCTTTGAGCTAACCCGGTGGCCTTGTGTTTAATACTCTCATATTCAGAGGAAAGGTAACGAAGGCCAAGGTTTTCAGCAATGACTAGTGATTTGGGGTATCCGACTTGAAACGCTGTCAAAGGTCCCGATTTTTTTCCGAGGTTCAGCTATTTCTGACGCTTGGGCAGGCTTAAGTAGTCTGGGCTTGATGACTCAAAATGACTAGCCCGTTTTGCAAATCTTCGTCTTGGGATCTGGAGCAGAATTGGGCAAAACAAAATGAGATCAAATAATGCACGACATAGGTCTCTAGCAGGGATACTCAAATGGAATGAGTCTTCCTAGAGTGGGAATCGGTTCGTGGCTGGAGAGCTCATGGCACTGTTGCATGCAAGGGTTTGAAAAGGAGGGCTTGGTTTACTTCAACTTGTGGTTTTCGATAGCTCATGAGAAAGGCTTGAAGGGTTTGATAGTTTTATGGTAGGGAAAGAAAAGGAGAGCAACGTTGTATCTTATATATAGCTCTGTGTGTGTGTGCGTGTGTATACACATGAAGTTTAAGTCTTATTTTATTTGAAGGATTTGGGTAAAATATAAGATGTTTTCTGTAAATTCTGTAAATTTCTGTAAGTTGGAGATGAAGGAGACTGAAGTGGTTGGGTGGAGCACGTGTTTCGGGTTGGTTTTTCATCACTAGGGGCAGAGGGTTTAGAAAAGTCATACCAATACTAGTATTTCGGTGGTCTCCCTACATTTATCTTCCTTTTCCAGTTGTTCTCTGTTCAGCTTCTTGGCTGGTTTGGTATCCTTGTTTCACTGAGTCCAGAAGCATTGTAGCACCTCTATTATGGACAAGTTGGAGTTCTAAAGCGAATTAAATGAGGATCTCCCTTGCTTAGCTGTGAAAACATTTATGAGTTTTGTTATGCATCAAAGAGTGGCGAGAGAAACATATGAGCCCACATATGTCTTCATTAATGGACCATTTTTCAGAAAAAATAATTTTGTGACTGTCAGGTTCATTACTCTCTGAGGTGTTCCTAAGTACTCTGAAGTTGTTTCTAATCATAAAAAATTGATACTGTGCAAAGGAAAATGAAGTTCCTTGTTTTCCTCCTCTTTTTACAGATAGAGCAATTCTAGAGGTTTCCTTGTTATATTCTGCGGCCCAGATTTGTTAATAATTACTGTAAATATTGGTCCTGGCAGAATGTCAGGGTTTTGTTTAGTAAATATTTTGCCGTTATCGTTTCTGTGTCACAGCTGGGAAGGTTTGGAGTATCCTGTGGTTGTCATCACTGGCGATTCTGCCCGGCTTCGCATCTTCAAAAACTAACTGGAGCTTTACAATCCTGTGTCGAGATGCTGCAGATATTCATGGGGTAGCCCCATTACTCTACATGCTGTAGTGGGGGCTTCTGGTTTTGGACCAAAATGTCGGCTCTTGCTCCAGTGCGTGGTGTATACAAACCAGATTTCTCACCGACATCTGCAGCCTTGTGGGTGACTGCAGCTGTTATTCCACCTGCAGAGATTTCGCAGCCTGCCATACAGGTAGGGTGGGCTCAGTGCTCCTGTGAATTATGACCAATTACCTGTCCCAATTTCTTTTCTGTTTTTATAACTATTCCCCATTTCCACCTATTCTTAACAAGCTATTCGGGAGTTTTGCCAAAGTACAAAATGAACTTCTATTAATTTTTATTAATGGCAAGAAAGTTTTCAGCTGGGTAAGCTTGGTAAGTGCAGCACTGTTTATGTTCAGCTTTTACTGTAGCTGCACGGGCTCTTTCAGCATCTCTGCTGTTTTCCAAGGAGCCGGCGCAATCCTGAAAGGCTCGAGAAAGGCTGGTTGTCTTCTCCATAGCCTCCTGAGATGATCTAAGAGTGGGTCTGTATTTCTTCACAACGACAGTTGCACTCCAGGGGCATAGAACCCCACTGCACGTAACAACTAAACTTTTTGACCAGAAGGCGTGTAAAACTTCTGTATCTTCTAAGGAAACGGTGCCATTTAGGTCAGACTCGCGCACCAGGAACAATCTGCTCCGATCAATCTCTGAATTTGGCTGCTTGTATTGGGTTGTGTCTATGCCAGAGCAGTGCTGGCATAGCTGGGCAGTGCTGGGCTTTTCTGCCCGTGTAGCTGTGACACCTTTCCAAAGACCATGAATGAAGGCAACAACAGCTCCTTCTGCGGACACAGCTGCGGCCACGTGGGCATCTTTGTCAGCAACAGTGTTCACTGTGGTGTTGGGAGGCGTGTGTTTTTATTATATTTTTTTTTCACTCCATGAACTAACAAAGTTTTATGGGGTAAACTTGATAGGCTGGACCAGGCCCTACTTATAGACGCCAGGTAATGATTCTAAGTCAAGCGTAAAACCAAGCTACAAGCAATAGGGAAAGTGGTGACTTTTAGACAAGAGTTAGTTTGTGGTAGCTAAGCCTAACTTTAGCTTATGGACAAGGCTGAACTAGGAAATGTATTTTAAATACATTAGAGATAAGGCTCTGTCAGTTCATTGCCACTTCTGGTAAATCTGTGTGAGATCTGAGTTGGTGAACCTCGTGCTTCATGCAGTCGATCCCGAGCTGAGCAGAGGGAAGGTGACCGTCACAGTATGCCTCTGGGCCGGCAGGGACAGCTTTGCCTGTCACCTGTACCAATTCCTGCACCTCCCTGAGGCAACAGGGAAGATGATCCTCTTATTTCCCAGACGGTCCAGTAACTCATTCTTCCTCCTGGTAAAGAGGTGGTGATCTTCACAGAGCCCAAAATCTTTGTCCATAGCCAGGGAAGGATTATCCAGCAGACCTGTGTGCAAGAGGACGTGTATGCTGGCCCGTGGAGTATGCCGGAGCTGGACCAGGGATGGGGGAGGATACGGCCCTGTGGAAATTTTGGCTCATTCGCATCTTGGGACAGGCGTCAGAGGCTGCTGTGGGGTGGACATAGCTTTCTAAACTCAGCCTGGGATTGAAAGAGCTCAAAAGCAACACCCGTTCCCAAGTTATGGATTGCCATCCAGAAGGTCCATCAATCTAGCAGGTGCTGGTGTGATGTTGAAAGCCGTGGAGTCTCTTGAACACGATCCATTCCCCGTTTGGGTCTCAAGGCAGATGTTGCAGCGCTGCTCAGTCACGGCTGTGACTCCACCTAAATACATTTTACTTTTCCCTTCAGCTCCTCTGCCCAAATGTGCGGGAGCCTTTGGCTTTTAATACCAACATCATCACAGCAAATTCATCACTTGATCCTGTCACTCTTTCCTCGGTAGGGCTTTCTCGCAGCGTCGTGCTGAGTGGATCTTCCAGACCGTCTTGGTGACTTGTAATCTGAGGTCCTGCATCTGCGACTAGTCGCCATAAATTGACTTGCTGTGCGGTTTTTGTGCCGTGCAGACTTGCATGTTCGTAGCCATTGTCCCATATGTCTGAAGCAGCAGACGTTAGTGGCATAATTGCCTTTTTGGTTAAAGTTTACAGCCCTGTGTTTGGGATATGCTGCTTTCTCTCGTTGTCCCCTCTTCCGCAGAAAACTCTGGCTGGTTATTTCTGTGCAGGGCAGAGGTTGCTGGTAGTCGTACATCTGCCTAAAGATGTCTTCAGAAATTTTGTGGATTCCTGGAGTTGGAGTTAGGCTTTTGTTTGTGTTTTTCTGCAAAGAATTAGTATTAAATAAGTAACAAGTGATTAGAGGTAATTTTATGTTTCCAGAGGCCCATTTGCCTTTTCCTTTCCAAGGTTTTGCAAAGCAGACATTTGGAAAGAGGTCTGTAATCTTGTATGCTGATGGACATTTGGAAAGAGGTCTGTAATCTTGTATGCTGATGAAGAGATGCTGCTTTGGAGGGCATCTAGGAGTATCCTCAGACCCCACTCCTCATCTGTGTGCAAAGTGGGTTTCTGTTTGTCCAGTACTCATCTGACACCGTGGACCCTTTCCCCTAAATTAAAATCTCTAATTGCTCTGTAATATTTCAGGTTCCTGAACAAGTCTGGGTGCAGGTATGCCAAATTCCTGGACTTCGAGAAGGAATCTCCGGTGTGTCCCCAGTGTGGATATGCCCATTGTGGACATCCATACGCTTGGAGCAAATGCCCAATCCTCAAGCAGCAAAATAAACAAACATGGAGCTGGTAAAATAAAAAGGCTTTCGTAAGAAAACATGGTTTGGTCTAAATTGAAATTTTCAGAAGAAAACCATATTTTTCCATAGTGATGTTTCAAAACCTAATGATTTCTGTTTCCAATTGACGTTCAGACTTAAATGTCATTTTAAGTTGAAACCTGAAACAAGAGTTTAAATTTCAGGTCCACATCCCAAAATCTCTAGTTTTGGATCAACATTTCATTTTGAATGTTTTGCTTCTATCAATAATATCTTGGGTTTTTTTCCCCTGCATTTTCAAATCAAAAGCGTTTGGAATTGTTCATGGCATGAAATAGTATGATATTTTGACCTTTCGTCCTTATTTGGGACGCAGGCAAATGTTGAAATCCCAGCCCTTCTTGGGGAACAGAGATTCCATTCTCCGACCAGATCCACAAAAGTATATTTCCACTGGTTTTGCTGGCCGGCTACTTCAATACTTTGTGTGTGATGACTTGTAATTCACTGCAGATTGAATCTGTGGCGCGTCCACATGGCTGGGCCGGAGAGGCTGAGGGCAGTTAATCTTTCGTGCTCTGTGTTGTGCTTTCAAATTAATATCCAGATTTCTTTCCCAAGATACATTTTCCTTTCTAACCAGCGCTTGGTAGTGCACTGCGCAGCTGCCTGATACATATTCCATGCACAGAGGAGGACTCTGGTGCTCTCTCAGTCTAGCTACGAGCTCTTACATGAACTGGGGGTGTTTTAAAAGTTGAGACAGCTTCTTGGTCGTCTATTGTTTGCAGTCTCGCAGACTGCCATATATCTTTCTGCTCAGAAGTTACTTTTTCCCCTTCCCACTATTGTGGGGAACTTTTCCCTGCCGGGCTCTGTGCAATGTGTCTCTGGAGCAGTTTTATGGTGTTCCCCAGAAGCATGCTTTTGTATAGCTGCCTCAAAGCATAATCCAGAGAAAAGTCTCTGAAGCAAGAAATGTCTTTTTCTGTTTGGCTTTGAGGTGTTATCTCCCCTCTTCCAAAATGCAATTGGCTCCATCTACATCCCTAAGCTGTTTTGTTTGGAGCGAAGAGAGCTCAGAAAATCAAGGGAGGCCACACACATAAACAACTGTGTGTGAAATCAATTAATCTAAATGAGCAGGAGACATATTCTTGAAGGAGAAAAGACTGGTTCTCACAGAAACCTCCCTTGTGTACGGCATTAGCGGGACTGTTACAAACATTATGTCACTGGAACAATGATGACCTAGGTGAGTATTTTAAACTTTTCGGCTTGTATTGGCCAGTATCTAGAGGAAGAGTGGTGTTTGTGTTTGAACAGCCTTCCACGCTCTTCGTGAGCATTTTAACAAATGATTTTCATAAGGGAAATGCTCACGGATACAGTGCTAGCATGCTAAAGCAAACGCTATTGAAGGGACCTAAATTTTGACATCGTAACTTCAAATATTTGCATCATAAATTTGATTCCAGGAATTGCACTTATCCGGTCAGGGATAAGAAGCCATGCCTGCCATTCTTGTGTGTTCAGGTAGCAGATACTGTCAGCAATACGTACACCAGCAACCTACAGGACAGGAATTATTTGCAGGAGGTTTTGTAAACAATTTTTAATCTCAAATTAGAGAAAAACCTGCTTTTTTTAAAAAGTGCTTTTTAAAAAAGTCTGGTAAGAAAAAGAGGTTTCCTCAAGCTGTATGTTATAAAGTATTATTTGTCTCTGCGGTTGCAGGACTGTGAAACAGGATGCCGATGCGTAGGGATTTCTAAACCTGGTTAGCTCTTGGATCGTGGTCACGCGTAGCGGCAGAGCCCAGCTTTCCCCGCCGGAGGAGGGTCACACGCGTCTCGGCACATCGTGGTCCCGTGCTTTAGGGTGCCCGAGGGTCAGTGACTACGATCATATCCCAGTTCCTCTCCGCACCGCTTTAAATAACAGTCTCCTCTCTTAGCCGACTGGCCCGGGGCAGCGATAACACGTGCTGGGAGCAAAAACCTGAACTTGGCCTTTCTTGGCTGAGGGAAGGCCATGGAAAGGAGGTCTCGAGAGAGCACTCTTGAGGGGAAAGGAGCGAAAGATCGGGAAATCGAGGAGACAGCTACTCCACTCAAGTTCCTAAATTGTCACAGGAGAGGATGAAGCAGTGCAACTCTGAGAAATCAAAAGTCTTTGGGCTTGCAGTGTTACTCAGACATTAAAATCTTTTCACGGCCACGAACCTTCCCTGGCCCTACCCTACCTCCCGTTTGGGAATGAGGAAAATAGTAAGAGAAGTTGCTCTGTGTTGTGCACGGAGGTCTCCCTAATGAATCGCACTCTGCTTAGTCCAGCCCTGAACTGAGAGTTCGTCCTATGGAGTGAAGGGTTCCCAAAGGCTTGAACTAAGACCAGCCACGTTGGGGAAAGCTGCAGGATAAGGGGTCCTGATAGGATACTCCTGTTCATGCAACCTCGTCGTTAGGTTTTGCCCTGATTTCTTGTTTCATTCTAGTATGTAATGGATTATTTTCCTGCTTTGAGAAGAAAAGTCCTTTACAACTAAGACTTTGGTGTGTAATTTTTTTTAGTTGAGGCCAGGAGGTTGTCCAGCATGGAAGCCAAGAAGGTGCCCTGTGTTCCTGCGCTGCTGGGAGCTGGGAGCCCTTCTGGAGAAGGCAGAGAGCCCTCCCTGTAGCTTTCTGGGTGGAAGGGAATCGCCACGTACAACCTGCCGGTGCCAAAACCCAACGGGTTGGCGGATGCTTCTGAGCAGCTTTTATCGTTCTGATCACCATCATTTGTTTTATTGGCTATCTGATTTGATGGAGGCTGAGAAGGACATCATTTCCCAGGGCCTTCAGGGCAAAACCTGGGCTTCGTAGAGCTAAGCTCTCTTTCCGACCCTCCCGCAGCCCCGGGGTGACCCCCGGCGGCATCTCTCCGGGGAGGTGTCTGCTGAAACGCACCAAGTCATTGGCGAGCTAGCTGGCTGTACGCCGCTGAAATTCATCCCCCTCAGGCACTTTTCTAGATGCCAAAAGCAAGCAGTGTGCTTCTTCGGGCACCTAAATATCGTCGTTAAAGTGGCTTATTGTCCCCTACTTTCACATCTGTGAAAGAGGAGCCCCAGCATGTTCCTATTTCCGTGATACTCATGTGGTGCTTACACCATTTTCTCTTCCAGCAAGCCTGAGGAGGAAGGGTAGATGCCCTTCTCGTCCCCTGCATTCCCGTCTGGTGCTTGGGTGGAAATGCAAAGAACATTCGACAACACAAATAAATTAAGCTGTTCATTTCCAGGACCTCATTACAACTCTTGGGTTTGCTGCCTGACCTGAAAACAAAACTCCTCTTGCGAAGTTTCCTTGTTTTGTTTGTTTGTTTGTTTGTTTTGTTTTAAACAAAGCAAGTAAACAAGAGCCACGCTACTGAATAGGAGAGGAGGGTTTGCCAGGTTCATTTTCCTGTATTCCTGCCTGGGTTCTGCTCAACCGGTTGTGCCCCACGCTGCGCTTCGGGAGGGGCATACCAGGCTAAATATATCTGCACCGCCTGTGAAATGCAGTATGGGGTGCTGTGTCATTTGGTGGAGTTTACTTAGAAACTAAGGTGGGAAGCCAGCTTTTATTTTCAGCCTTCGGTCAGATGCATTGGTCAGTCATCTCACCCAGAATTTTAGTCGCGATCAGGAGCTTGTCCTTGAAAGACAGACGTAAAACCTACCCTCTAAATAAAAAGCCAAGCTAATAGCAGCAACAAAATAACGTTGGGGCAACCGTATTTTTCTTGTTCAGACACCCGATTTACGATGTGAGAGCTTCTTCGGATAGGTCACCTTAAAAAAAGCAAAAAAAAAAAAAATCATAGCTCAAATATCATGGCTTAACGAGTAGAGGAGTTGGTGTGATGCTGCGTGCTCTAAATATACCAGAAAGAACTCCAGCGCTGGCAGCACGCTGACAACTGGAGTCCTCGGGCTTTTGCTTATGTTGGGACAGAAATGTATACCTCCAAGAAATGTGTGAGGAACAGATGCCACTTGGTGACTAAAGAGGATTTAGCTTTTGCAATTTCTAGTCCTCCTTTTTGGCTTGTCTCTTCCTCTGCTGTTTCTGCTGGTGCAATGGGAGTGATTTCACGGGAAGGGAAGGTATTCCCACAGTGTGGAAATGCCGAGGGGCAGATGCAGCGCAAGGAAGCACACCTGAGCTTGCTTTAGTTGCCGCACGCAAGTAACAGCAGCAGGGCAAATATAGCAGCATAGGTGACAAAAATCTGGTGGGGACTCTTGGGGACTTACCCAGGCAAATGGGTGAGTGGGAACCCTTTCTCTTTCTTCATGAGCTCGCCAGGATCGCCTGCCTGCACATCTAACGTACTGCAGTCACATCTCTGGCTGCTGAATACGTTTTTCTCTCTTCTTTCTTATGCCGTTATAGGTGAGAGGAATGCCAGTGTCGCTATATGGCTGTCTTACGAAAAAAGGAGATGAGAAAACTCTTCAGTATAAGGTTTTATATTTATCTAGGGGGATAATGATGATGCAAAGTAACTTCTGCCTTGTGCTTTTTAGTGCCTAGCACATTGGGGCCTCTGAATATTACTGCAGCACAAGCCACACGTTGCAGACCAAAGCCATGCAGCTTTGCCAGCGTAGAGCTCGGGGCAGGCTGGGGTCCTGGTCTACACCGAGGGATCCTAGAGCTCCAGGATGTGCGCTTCATGCTAATGACAATAAAATCTTCCCGATTTCTACTCGGAGGGTTCACTTGTGAGGCTGAGGGCTGGGCAGTGGGATTTCTGGGGTTAACCCAGGCTCTGTGACTTCTGCTAAGCCTGAGTGCCTCCTTTCCTTCATGGGCTTCACCTGGGCACTGATGGCTGTGAGCAACAGAGAGTGCAGAGGATTACTATTGCCATTTGAACCTACCCAGGTGTAGCTTATCCTCTCTGTAACAGAGGAGCATTGAGAGAGCAGATGGGAATTACTTTTCTTTAGCTTCTGTCGTGGATTCTATGTCTGGTTCCTGCTTTTTTGACTGTTCAGTGGTTCCTGGGAAGGTGGTAGGTAAGTGAACACTCCTAGCAGATATTGTTGTAGAAGTTTGACAGCTTTGCATCTCCTTGGCTTTCCTCTACTTTGTTCTTTGGTGCTTTACATCGGTGAAGTGATCCGTTCCCTCCCTCTTCCCATCTATCAGTACCCCTGCCTCAGCCCCGAGGAGTCAGTACAGCTTCTGTAGCTGGGATTACCTGGTTTCAGCGATGGGATGGCAGGGCTTGGGGAAGGGTTTTTTTCTGGCAGGGGTAGGCAGAATTCACAAATAGCTGCCCCACAGCCGTGTGCTCTTAAGTGCTGTACCACATGCTGTGACGTAAATATTCATGGCTTTTATTCAAAGGTTATGTGAAAAGTAAAGGCCGTTTGCACAATGTGCCAGAAAGATACCTCTGTTAGGCAAGGAGGTGCTGGATGGAAGTGTGTGTCTCTCTGTAGTCCACCTAAGCCATAATAACATGTAATTACCCATTCAAAAATGTGTTGCTCCTATGTGAAGCTTGCTCCCTTTCTTCTTTCCCCCTTAAGCCCTTCTCCTGACCCCTGTTATCACTATGGATCACCTCCTGGCTGGGCACATCGGCCATCTAGTATCGGTGGGCAGGTTGCAGCCTGAGTGTCTGCTTCTGGAAGAGCATCTGTGGCTTTGCCTTGAATCCAGCTGGGGAAGGCGAAACTGGCTGAATGGGGGTCACTGTGCCTGCACAGAGGGCAGGCTGTGTGACACCGCCGAGTGATAATGCCGCGCTCCCAGGACAGCACGTCGTTTTGCCCATCAGTAATGCTGCTGATGCTCAAGCGGGAGCTCCTGAGAGGGACTCCGGGAATGCTGAAGGGATTTGGTCGGTGCTTTGGTGTGTTAACGTCCCCGGTCCCTGTGTTCTGGGACTCCAGGGCAGGAAACTGCCTTGCAAAGGGCGGCTGATCTTGAGATGCTGAGTTCCCGAACTGCAGGTTCCCAGTCCCCTCTGCAGAGAGATGCGAGATGGCACCGGAGGATGTGGTGGGCAGGAGAAACGTGCACACCTCTGCCAGTTCTGCTCCCTGTTGCAAGTGTGAATGTAAAGCAGCGGCTAGATCCTGGCAGCCCCTGCTCTCCCCTTGGCTTCTGCATGGGCCTCTCATTTCGGTGCCTTTGAGAGAACAGCTGACGAGATCAGGGTTGCAGTTTTGGGGAGCAGCCTGGCCTTACAGCAGCAAGTCATTCAGCTGTGCCAGCCGGAGTAACCGTGAGCTTCCCCGCTGTTGGTGGGCATTTAGTGCAAGGGGATGGGGAGGGGGGATTTACGGCCGCCTGAATACGAGCCAGCAGTGTGCCCAGGTGGCCAAGAAAGCCAATGGCATCCTGGCTTGTATCAAAAATAGTGTGGCCAGCAGGACTAGGGAAGTGATCGTGCCCCTGTACTGGGCACTGGTGAGGCCGCACCTCAAATACTGTGTTCAGGTTTGGGCCCCTCACTACAAGAGGGACATTGAGGTGCTGGAGCGTGTCCAGAGAAGGGCAACGAAGCTGGGGAAGGGTCTGGAGCACAAGTCTGATGAGGAGCAGCTGAGGGAACTGGGGTGGTTTAGCCTGGAGAAAAGGAGGCTGAGAGGAGACCTTCTTGCTCTCTACAACTACCTGAAAGGAGGTTGTAGCGAGGTGGGTGTGGGTCTCTTCTCCCAGGTAACAAGCGATAGGGCGAGAGGAAATGGCCTCAAGTTGCGCCAGGGGAGGTTTAGATTGGATATTGGGAAATTTTTCTTCACTGAAAGGGTTATCAAGCACTGGAACAGGCTGCCCAGGAAAGTGGTTGAGTCGCCATCCCTGGAGGTATTTAAAGGACGTTTGGATGAGGTGCTTAGGGACATGGTTTAGTGGTGGTCTTGGTAGTGTTAGGTTTACGGTTGGACTCTATGATCTTAAAGGTCTTTTCCAACCTATACGATTCTGTGATTCTGGGGGCAAGAAGGGAAAAGCAGCCTCAGGACTGGAAGGAGCGGGGACAGAAAAGGAAACGAACAGGGAGAAGGGATGCGGTAACCCAGCTGGGATGTGGTGCACGAGAAGAAGGGTGCGGGTTCGATCATCCACCTCCCAGTGTTGACGCTGGACTGGTGTGCTAGGCTGGTGACCCTGGCGTAACTGATGAGCAGCGCGTGTGTGTGGAAGGAGGGAATGTGGAAACACAGAAGAGTAACCCTGCTGCTGCAAGCTTTTCTCTGTTGGCACCTATCTCGCGTTCTGTATTTTCTCACCCTTGCTTACCTGAGGGCTGTCAGCTCCTAAATAAAACCTGTGCGTTGGTCATATTCTGTGTAGGAAAGCTGCAAAGAAACCCCATAGCTGCAGAAGACAGAGTAGGAGATACTTTCCCCCCCGCCAGTCACTACTGAGCCAATGTTCCAGGAAAAAGAAAAAATTGGGTGTTGTATCATGGGAGAAACGGAGTTTCTTGTGGGATATACAACTTGGTGTCCGACCAGTGAAGGTCTGCTGGTACTGATGCTAATCCTGCCCAGGTTTTACCGTGCAGTACGTAATGTAAAACACGTGCTAATTCCTTCTGTAGTTTCAGTAGAAATTTTTCATTTCCTAAACAAGTGTGCTGTGTTCCTAAGTCCTGTTAAGCCGCTGCTGTGTGCCGCTCCAGCAGCCCTACCTTCACAGCTCGGCTGGTTTGCTGGGTGGTTTGGAGCCTTTTGATGGAAGGCGCTATTTAATTATCAGCGGTGTTATGTTCCCGGAGCTCGCTACATGAAAGCAAAATACCGGCAGTCTGTAATTAATCTCAGCTAATGTGCCACTGTTTACACTCCATCTCCCAAACCAGACAGATGTAAGAAGACACCCAGCCTTCATCTGGGATCCTCCCAGGTTATTTCTGAGCTATCTTTGGAGAACTGCAGTGAGTGTATCTACCCACCCCGCAAGTCCCTCAGAAATGAGTACCTTTAACTTTTCTAAGGAATGAGTGGGAGACTGTTTCCTAGCAGGGAGCAGGGTTAATCCCTTTTCGTTTGCATTACCACAGCCAACAGTGGCTGGCATGGTACAGGAGCACATAACTCCTCCAGCAGTCATGAATTTTGCAGTGTGAAAGGGTCCGATGTAATACGCTTTGCTTCCTCCGTTGCTCCCCTTGCTTTGGATGAGTAGGAGGCGGCTGGCAGCGGGGATGTGCAGGATCTCTTTGGTGGAAAGATGAGTGATTCTCTGGGACTTCAGCCTTAGAAGTAAAATATCATATGTTCATTTCCGATCACTCTGCTACAAATATTTAGCAGGAGAAGGTGATGCTTAGAGCTGTGGAGAGACTGAAAAGAGTACACATCCTTAGTTAGAGTGAAGAGTAATAAAAAGCAACATGACAGAAGTATATAAACTTTGAAGTACAGAGAAGTAAACCAGGCATTCCTGTGTATACTTTTACATAATACAAGGTTTTCAATGAAATCGAAACAAAACATCTGACATAGGTGAAACTTATTTTTTTCCTTACAGCATGTAAATAATTGAGGCCAAGAACATAGTAGAATGTAGAAAGGATTACACATTTATATGGATAAAAATCTTACACACAGTTTATGAATTTTATTCTAGCTGTTTTAGAGGATATCAGGCCTCCTACTCCTGGACAGTCTCCTAGCTGCAGCTGCTTAATTGCTCTTCCTGGCCCTGTAAACCTCTCATACCTTCCTCTGAAACACCTGACAGTGGACACTAGCTCAGAGGAGTCATTGCCTGAGCCTTGTGTTCCCCGACATCTCTGCATTGAATGATTACTATAAACTTGGCTGGGATCAGAGGTGACCACAACTTTCTGATCACGTGAAGGCTGAGCTGTAGAACATGAGGATGTTGTTGTCGTCCTCCCCGACTATAGATTCAAGATGCCAGTTATCCATCTTGTCAAACCACCAACTCGGTTGCCTCTTTGCCAGCATCCACCCCAGTGCTGCGGTGGATAGGTGACCTCTGCAGGTCTGAGCCGCGGTAGGAAACGTTGCAGCATCAGAGCCTATACGGTTCCCATCCTCTTGTGGAACGATGCATTTTGGGTGTTGCGTCAGCATCCTTTTTTCAGCAAAATGTTTTGTTCAGACTGAAGTGAGTTGTAAGCAGCTTAGTCACGTGTCCAAGGCTTTTGGTGGGTTTGACTTTTCCCTGTTATGAGTATGCCTTTGGGTTCTGATTGTTTTCAATGAGCACTGATTTATCCCGCTGCGGATATACTGGTGCAGAGTAGTCCCCGCTGCAGTGCACTGGGCACGTTGTATGCTGGAGCGTCTCAGGGGTACCTGGGGCAGGCTCCCTGCTTCCACACCCCAGAGTTTTGCTGGTTTAGCAGACGTAGCCTGCTAGCACTGCTGGCCTGGAGGGAAGAAAAATTGGTAATATCCAGCAGAGGGTGCTCATAAACAGATATCCCAAGTAACCGGGTACCACTGGTACCCTGCAGTCCAGTTCTCTGGAAGCTGAGCCCCGGTTTTTGGTGGCCGTGGCCATGTTAGCAGGCAGAGCGGGCCAGGAGGAGAGGGTCTGGAGGGTGAACCAGTTGGTGCTGAAGACCTGGTGTCCATACAATGGCACTGTTGGGGTGAGGGGTTGTTATTTTGGACTAGCTCTTGTCTGGTCCCATGGATGGAGGAGGCGTGTGAGGTATCCTCCTCGCTCACGGTCTCCTGTGCAGTTTCATCTGGAGGGAATCCAGTTTGCAAGCTCTAAGGCTGCTCCAGGTTGCAAACCACCACACAGGTAGTGGGATTGATGGGGAATTTGCTTCAGAAGTGAAGCCCTATTTGAACTACAATAGTAGCATGCTCATGGCTGTCTCAGTGTTGGTAGTGGTCAGGTCTGCTGTTGAGTCCCCGTCACCCATGTCAACCTGATTCTTTTTGCAATGCAGGTGAGTGCAGATACTCCAGCCGCTCTCCATTCAAGGCAGTTTCCATCCTCTGAGTTTTGAACCGAGTTTATGCCTGAACTGAACTCAAACTCTCCAAGCGCATCTCAATCAAAGCTTCCAAGTTCGATCAGGTTATTTTTTGTCGAAGCCACAAGGTGCAATGCAAAACTGTAACTTGGTCCCAGCTTTGCTCAGAAGGGTCACAAACCTTTTGGTGAACCTGGGCTGAATTTGTGCCAAATCCTAGAACCAGGTGTATTTTTCATGTGTTTTTAGGACTGTGTGTTGTAAATGTCACATGGCTCTGAAATGGAGTCAAACGTAGCATGTGATCAGAGCACTGGGATTAGGGAAGAAGAGGAGGAATTTTTCTTGAGATAATTATAGGCAGCTGAGTTGCCTGTGGAAAAATAAAATCCTGCTAATGCTCAGCACCTTTAGAGTACTTGCTTGTAGAGTAGGCATCACCAAACTCCTCTGCATCAAAGGGCGAAATACCTGTCTGGTCTGTAATCCAAGGCTCTCTTGGATTAAAGAAAGATCGTAGGGCACAATTATGTCAAATGCAGAAGACTTCACTGCTGTCTTTACAAACCTCTCTTCTTTTCCCTAACGCCTTTCTACTGAAAAAAATCCCAGAATGTTTAATCAGCATACCTAATTAATAGTGCCATCTCGCATAATTCATCTTTGTAAAGCTCTCTTGCGTGGGGTTTTCCACCAATAGCTCTCAGCACGTTTTACAGAAGAGATTCTTCTCATGAGCTCCCTCTTGCACAGGGGGAAACCAAGGGAGAGGGGAAGGTAGAAGAGATGTGCTTTGGTTATGTGGCCAACCAAAGGTGGGGTCAGCAATAAAATTCCAGGTTCTTAGTTTTGGGCTCTGCTAGAACTGCTTCTCCAACCACCGAAGTGCATTTAGGGCTGGATGAAACACAGCAGCTATTGAAACAATTCGGGACAGAAAGCGGAGGAAGGCAGAAATGTAATTACGCACATAGGGAGCGGTCACGTAGCCAAATGCCAATGTTTGCGTAAAGTGACATGTTGTCTTTAATAACCACAAGTGTGGTCAGGCACCCATTTCTTTCCTCTGAAAGACAACACGCCGAGCAGGTCAGCACCCTCCGGCACGATGCTGAAACACTGGGTCAGTGTTGACTCAGAGAAAGGAGCTCCGCTGCCTGAGTCACCCGCATCGCTTCCTGAGGGACCCTGGTTTCCCCGGGAGTATCGGCAAGACCCAGCGCTGCCATCCTGCTGAGATCAGATGAGATCATGACCTGAAGTGGTCTGGCTGCAGTTAAATATAAAGAGATAGCAAAGAACCCCGCATCTCACTCTAAGGGCTAGAAGGGTGAGTGGGGGGGGGTTTTGTTGGTGTTTTGGGTTTTTTTTGTATTTTTTATGATTTTTGTCTTGAATTACAGATCTTCCCCCCCAAAAAAAAAAGGGGGGATGAAAAAAGCTTTCTTTAACTAACTTGGTAATAATAGCATGGTTTTAAAAGTACTTGTTTAGCCAATGCTGACTATATGCTTACACAGCTACCTCTGGCCTGGGAAAGATCGAAACCACAATGGCTAAGTATAGAGGCCTCTAAAATATCTTCATATATACAGTGCCTGAATACACAAACAGAACTGGTCTCTCTTCTGTCTACAGGAGCAATATTTTCCATAGGATTTGTATTGACAGAGGTTTTCCCCCTGGAGTTAGCATATTTATTAAAATAAAAATCCTCCAGAACTTCATCCATGTGCTGAACCCCGTTCCACGGCCACCTTCAACCTGATATAAGAAATATAATCTCTTCCTGAAGAAAAGTAAGCACTTCTTCAGTCTGTGGTGTAGCAGGGTCCTGACTAGGGATTGGTTTTTTTGGTTTTTCTTTGTTGTTTTGGTTTTTTTCTTTGTTTTTAAAGAGAGGGGGGAACTATTGCCAGGATTTCAGCCTTAGCTCATGAGAATAGCTAGTGCACGAAGGAGAGATGCTCCCATCCTTGAAGCGTGGTAGGGTCCATGGACTAAGCGACCAGAGCTGCGCTAGATGCTGGGCGTACCGAGATGCATTTGCCTCTATACAGAAAGCACGTCTGTACGCAGCGTGCTGCTAGGATAAACTCCTGTTTGCGTTTAGTGCTTTGTAGCCTGTTTTCTGGAGTGCAAATATCTGTCTCTTTTGGAGCCTGACCCCTGACTTCTCTGTGTGCCTCCCTTTAAGTCTTTAACTTAAGCTGCCGCAGTCGCTTTTGGGCAGTTGCGGGCAAAGCAGTTTTCTGTTCCTCCTCTGTGAGTGTGATACCTCAAATATGTTCCTGCCGATTCCCAGCTGTGGGCTAGTTTTGTACTGACACAACATATTCTTGGGTGAATGACAGATTTCTCTGAGCTGGGGTTGGCGCTACTCGCTTTGCACGTAGCTGTAGGCAGCGTGTGCCATTGTTCTGGCGGGAGCCAGGAGGCGGTAGGAGTGGCACACTGAACGCGTGCCCAAATTATGTGCTCCAGGGAGCAACACCTGGCTTATGAGACATGTGCAGATGTTGCGTAGGTGGTCCTCGGGCGCTGGTAGATTTTCCTATCGTTTCTACCGTGATTATCTGTCCTGGCTCTGGATCGTTCGCTTGCACACCAGCAACCCTGGAAACCCCCTGGCTTTCATAATAATACTAACTTGTCCTTCCTTTTTGGATAAAGCAGCTTCTTTAAATGTTTGTAACAATACGCAGCTGAATATATAGACAGTTCTTTCAACACCGAGCCCCTGTCTGACACAATATGTCTGCAGTCACTGCGCTAAGGCTGCGTTTTGAAACCCTTCTTTCTACAAGGCCCGTTCTTCAGGGAAATGGTATGGAAAGAGGCAGAAATGAACACGAGCTAGGGCCTCCTCTGGTGTTGTTGGGAGGCTCTGACAACTTTCCTGTACTCGGCACAGGAATAGCAATGATTATGTTCGAGGCTTCTCTGATGACTTCCATGCAGAGGTCTCGAGTATTTTTTTTGAACTCCAAAAATAAGCTTTTCTATTCTCATAGGTACGTACTACTCTCAGTTTAAGCACGAAGCGGCTGAGATGCAGAGGGGTGGCAGGACTTGCCTGCAGCTGTGCGGTGAGCCTGGAACAGAATCCACTCCGTTGTTTTTCCTGCGAGGTACAAGTCACCAGAAGCTCCCGTGGGGCTCTGGGATGTCTCAGTGCCTAGACTTTTACAAATCCAAGCCGTAAGCCTCTTCACTTGCCTCGCTCTGCTGCCGCCGATGCCCATTGCATAGCTACACACAAGGGCAATACACCGTGTAAGACACGGAGTTGTAATTTCCTGGATGAACGACGTGATTTCTGTACTGCTTTGTAGCTCGGCACTTCTGTTCAATGATGAGCTTGAAATTTTGTCTCAAAAATAGTAGTGATAGTGCAAGCAGGAAACAAGTACCTACCTGTGCACCGTACCTTCTCCGAGTGCCGTGACAGTCAGCACGACTACTCTGCTGAGAGCTGGAAAGGGATTTTTTTTTTTTTTCACTCTGTTTATGATTCTGGGACATCCTATACGGGTGACAGAATTGACAAGAGCCCACGAAGTTCAGAGGTCTGTAATACTCACGCTAGGACAGTTCTGGTGCAGCGTACGTCTCGAACAGGAGTGGTTCCAGTTGTCGTGGCCTGTCAGTCCCCTCTTTTCACTTGCATCATAAAGCTACGCTAGAAAAATAAGATCCTTCTACGTTGTGTATCCGCATGTGAAACGCTGGTTATCTTTAGCCTGACTGAACTGAGCACATCGCTTGTGTCTCCATCAGTGGCCCCTGGGCAGGGGACAGAAATGCAGTCCCTGGGGACTCCTGTGGGGAACGCTGCTGTTAGATCAAGGGGTATGAGAGAACACCCAGAAGGAGGATAAAGGAGCGGGGCTGGCAGGTATCTGTAAAATAAAGTCGTGGGAGTGCTGGGATGGGACAGAGGGTAGGTACTGAGTTATCTACATGTCTTAGGAAGCTTTGACAATTTACAAGCGGCAAGGTGTATCTTTATAATATCTTTATGGTATATATTATAATAATATTGTAAAATATAAAATCTTTATAACATCCCGGTGAGCAAATCACTTCACATTGGGATTCTGGATTCAATTCTTGCAGGCCACAAACATTTGGGAGGATGGTAATAGTTTCCAGACGTGTTTATCATACATCTAGAAACCCACCTGTATAATGCAGCATGATAACTGGGCTCTTCACAAGGCAAACCCTGCACGAGGCGGAGTTGAAGCGTGTTGCATTTGAGGTGCATCTGCAGGGAGCTGAGCGTGAGGACGAAGGGAAAGGAGTTGTGGTCCAGGCCGTAAGAGGTTGCCCTAAGCAGAACGGTCATCAACTCTTTTCTGTTGCCAGTTGTGGAGAGCATTAAAAACACAGCTTAATCTGCAGGAAAAATAGAATATTTAAGGTGGATATGGAGAAAAATTATTGGAAGTAAACTGGAAGTGGTTGAGTAGGGGGGCTGCAGGCTATGCCTTTAGGGGGAGTTTTAGGAATGGGTAAGATAAACCCTTGTCAGGAATGATCCAAGTATACTTGATCCTGCCTCTGTGCAGAATTTGGATGGTGATCTCTGGAAGTCCCCGGTGTTTCAGCAATACTGTAAGTAGGGCTTTTCAAGGTTATCCGCGGACAGCAGGCTGTGTATAAATAGAAAGACTCAGGACTCAAAGAGCGAGGCTCTCCTTGGGCCTGGCACTCAATTTATTAGGGTGAGAAGATGGAGCTTGAGCTGACTTTTCACCTGACCTTGCATTTCTAGTGCCACTAATGAATCACACAGGTCACATCCTACGCTACTGGTTACTGGTGATTCTGGGTCCCTTATCATTGGATAGTGAAGCTCTCAAGCTATCTTGGAGAGCAGACTCATCCATCTTCCAGAAGTTAGACACATACAGAGTATCTGAAAGCACATCAGCCTTAATGAGCCATTATAAGCAGGCTAGGCCATTTGTCTTTTTATCTTATTGTCTTAAAACTCTGCAAAAACAGTGTCTGTGTGGATGGAGAGAATGAGGCAGAGAAGGGCAAAAGACCTGATCCAAGAAAAAAAAAACCAAGACAAATGGCATTGAGGCAGTATTCAAAATTGCAAAATCAAAATCCCCAGCTTAGGTACCACCTAGCTCCTGGAGGCATCTAAATTCCACAAATGCTTCATTTGCCTTTTTCTCTATGTTTGTCTGGGTGGTTTTGGTTTGGGTTTTTTTTTTTTTTTAATTTTTATTTTAACACCCCTTGGGTGCTAAGCGTTGTACTTGCGTGCCTGCCCAAAACTGCTTGAGTCTGATCACAATCCAGAAAGAGAGCATCCTGGCCCCTCAGCCTCCCTGGGCGTTTTCGGAGCACACCTAGCACACTCAGACAAGATAAGATCCAAAACCCAGTGGCAGCTGCCACTTTCTTTTGAAACCTCTTATATAGCAGCCGAACGCTTGGAAGGCTTGGGGATCAAAACCTCCTTCGGCATTTTATCTAACAGCTGCTTTATGCAACACGCCAAGAGGTTTCGGAAGGAGATGGGCCCCCACAGTAAATGCTTGTGGTCTATAGCCGTTGCTCGCTTCGTCTACTCTCTTTCTTGCACCAAATCTGGAATAAGCATCCACACCGTAGCGTGGCTTATATGGGCATAGTGAAGAGTCGCCTTTCCTCCTGGCCCTTGCCTGAGGGCCGAGGGTTGGTGCCTTCTCCGGGAGGGATAGGTTTGAAGTGCCACGAAGGGAGGAGGAATTAAAGCAGGTCTCCCGCTTCCTTAGGCTACAGTTTAAAGGAGGGCACACCGCTGCTTCCTCCGGGTATGGCTCACTTGCTTGCACGCAAGCGGGAGCGCGGCAATTTGACGGTAGAGAAGCACCTAATTTTGGGTCACGTGTGAGCATAGGCAGTTCCTGGTAGCTCTGAGCAAGGTACAGAGCTCCTCAGGCAGGAGAGCCAGAGGCATTTCTCTTCTGGCCGGCCCATGCTAAGCGTGCTGACAGTAAGTGGCTCCATGCCCAGCAAGAAGTTGTTTTGGAGCCTCAGAGGTGTCTGACTTCTCGGAGGCCGCGAAAGCACTGAGGACCCTAACCCCGGGGATGCACCCTTGGAGCAAGGCCCTTAAAAGCTGGGTGTTGCAGCGCACGCATCTTCGGTGCCAAGTCTTTTTTGGAGCTTGCTGCACGTAACTTGTGCAAGACCTCCTGCATAATGGCTTTGCAGAGCCAAAGCCCAGCCTGTCCGACGGACCACATCCCTGCCTGCTCGTTGGTTTGTCAGTTCGGCGAGGCTCACAGGACTGGAATCAGTTGCTTTTTCTCAAGCTGTTATTAAAAAAAAAAAAACCTTCTAGTGTTGCTTCTGTGGAAAAGCGTTTCTGCTCGTTGCACGGTGCTGGAGTGGGACTCATCTAACCTGGAGCCTGGAGACTGTCCCGTAGGACAGAAAGGAGGCATGCTGCCCAGCCAAGCCCTGGTTTCACTGGATCCAGCTGCGGTGGTTTAGGTTTCTGGCGGAGTCTATCTGAAAGCGGCACAGAGCAAAACACAAAGAGAAGGAGGGTCGTAAGTACTCCCATTCTGTCCTGATAATCCCTTAAAAAATAATTGCAGGCCTAAACCTCTGGCCTCCAGCAAATTTTCCACTCGATTAGAGGCTTTTGTGAAGCTGGGGAAAGGGACACGCAGACTTGCACATTGTGCCGCTGCCCGAAACTTCCAGCTGGGATTTTTTCCATCAAAAGGGGATTTTAGTAAAACCATTATAAGGGGCTTAGTCACAGAAAAGCAGTTGAGCTGAGACAGAGGTAGATTAGCTTTAACATGCTTGTTTTTGGCACTAGGGACAGGGTGGAAGTTACACCCAGCCGCTCACATGCAGCTTCCCCCTGTCTGGCTGAGTCCCCGGCAGGTGTGTGCGGGAGATGTCCCCCCTCATGTCCCCCCTCCAATGTCCCCAGGGCATGCTGTGTCTGAAGCTGGCAGAAGTGAGGGGAAGGGAGCGGGCAGCCCAGGCGCAAGTCGTCGCACCGTGTGGTCTGGGTCTGGAAACCAAAAGTCGCTACCGCTGGATCGGTCTTTGGTGTGGTCCGGGCGAGTTTTTGCTAATGGACAGGTGCTTCTCGGGAAGGAAAACCGTGAGGGGCCATAGCATTTGCAGCCTTAAGGACCGTGTCCTGCCTGTGCCTTTGATCTGCACGGGTGGTCCCCGAGCATCGCTGCAGGAACAGTCCTGGTGAAGATGTAGACAGAGCAGCTGGGAGAGCTGCAATCTGAGCCATACCTGATGTCGTGATGGGACGTCGGCCTTGAGGGCTGTCAAGGTGGCGCTTTTTGTCAGCTCTGCATTTGTTTGGTGAGACTCGCCTGAAATAAAAGCTGCGACGGCTGAAGAGTCTGAACAGATAGGGATGGCTTGTTGGAGTGGTTCCTGCTGCTGTGTACAGCTCACACTCGTACACCGGTGCTTCTGGGGCTCTGGGTGGCAGAGCCTGGTGTGGGAAGAGTAGGAAGATGTCCTCTGCAATGAGTGTTTCTCTGTCCTGATCCTCCCTCTCCAGGGCTACCTTAGGCTGGAAAACTCATTTCGGGTTTTGCTGCTCCAAGTGGCAGAAGCCAGCAGGACTGGAGAGGGGAGAGATGGACAGTGGGCGCTGTTTGGCCAAAAAACAACAATAAAACAAACAAGAAAATAATTTTCTTAGTGTCAAGCTATAGATATCAAGAGATGCAGACTTCAGGCAGAAGTACTAAATCTAGGATCGGTGTTTTCTAGAAGGCAGCCCGTGCAGGCCAGGGCATGCAGGTCTCGCGCAACGATGGGGTGCACGGACCAGCGGTCCAGCAGCCGCCCAGCTGCGCCAGCTGTGGCTTCCCATTTTGGTTCATGGTGCAAACCCTCAGGACCCTTCACCACCGACAAGTCCTGACGACGAGGAGTAGCGATGGGGTTCACCGCTGTAGCTTCCACCGCACCGTTCCCGCGCCCCCCATCCGATTCCTCACCCCTCTCACCTGGTGCCCCGGCTGTGACCCCCGAGCAACGCACTGGGGACATCGCAGGGGACAGCACCCCCGTGAGAATTAATTCCTTTTGATTAATTAATGTGTGGGGCTTGAATTAATTAATGTGTGAGGTGAGGAGCCCTGGCCTGGGATGAGGCAACCCGCCGCCCCCCTAACACCCCCCCCCCGGGGAGCCGGGGCTCCGCTGGGGCCCGAATGGGCCCCAGCGGAGCCCCGGCTCCCCGGGGGGGGGGGCCGGCCGGTTGATCCGGTACCGGGCGAGCGGCGGGACTCGGCGGGCAATGCTGCCGCCTGGCGGAACGGCGCCGCGCCTGCAGGCGGAGCCCGGCCCGGGAGCGGCGGCGGGAGGGCGGGGAGCCGGTGGGTCCCCGGAGGCTCTGCGAAGTGGGGAAAGAAACTTAGGGCTGCCCGGTGGCTGTACGGCTCCGGATAGGGGATGGGATTGCGGGTATATATATAGGGGATGCGGATGCATATAGGGGATGGCGGATGGGGATGCTTCACCCAGCCCACACCAAGGCAAAAACCCCGTCAGTATCATAGGCAGCATTCACGGTTTTTTGTTTTTTTTTTTGTTTTTTTTTTTTGGTATTACCACGTTGTCCCCGCCTGGTTTTACTGGGGGTTTGGCAGACGAGCGGGCCGAGGGATCTCATCGTCCCCATCACCTCTGGCCAACCCACGTAGGGATCGGTGGCGCGTCGGGTGCTTCGGTCAAGCGGCCGGAGATTTGCCGGAGCCGAGAGGCAGGCGTTGCATCCCGGGCGGCTGCACAAGCCTGGAGGAGCAGAGGAAACCAGCTCGCCTGTGGCGTGAGCAGCTTTAGGGGACTTCTCCCCAACATGCGGCAGGAGGAGTTTATAGCGCTGAAGGATGCAGGTGCTTCACGCTGAAGCTGGGGCGCTGGGCGTGCAACTGTGGCTGTCACGAAAGGAGATAGTGGCAGGGTTTTATTGCTGCTGGGTGCTTGGCGTTGTAGCTCACCGAACAAGGAGAGAGGCTGCTGGGTGCAGAGCTGCGATCGGTGTCCCTGTGTGGTGCCGTCTGTACACCTTTGGTGCCAACCTACCAAGACCCTTAAGTGGCCCGGGGGTTGTAAAGTTTGGATGCTTTGGGGGAGAAAGAGAGGAGGAGGATGAGGATGAACCTCAGATATAAATGTTTTTGAGTTGGTTTTGTTTTGTTTTTAAAGCTAGGAGGTGAAATTGCTTCATCTTCAAATCACTAAACTGTGCTTAGAGACACAAGACTCCAAGGGAGGAAAATAATGAGGAGGAGTTGCCCATTTCTAGATCCAAGTTAGTTTCTGTAGCAGAAGAGGAGTTTAGTTTATATCTCAGTAACCCTCTCATGTGGAAATACTTGCTCAGGGTATGTGTCCAGGCCCTGGTATTAAACTTTTGACACCCTTTCCAAAACATACCCCAGATTTTAGGAAATCTTTTAGGAAAATCCCATTTCCCTTCATCTTTCTGTTGCAAGAATAGATCAGATTCGGATCTTTCAAAATCTCCGTGGTGCTATTTCAGTTTGGGCTGCCACTGAGCTAATGCATTTGGTAGATTTAATTAAAGAAGGGGGATAAGCACTAGCATCCCTGCCAAACGTGGCTGGAGTCTAAGTTCTGGCACAGGAGCCCGACGAACCCTCTCCAGCTCTTTCTTCCGTGCAGCTTGGGGCTGGGGAATTGAGCAGGACGGCCTCGCTGGCTGGCCGTGGCGGGGAGCGTCACGCAGCCCAGCCAGCAGCTCTGGCCTGGGGCCTCGCCCATGTCCTGAGGGGTCCTCACATCCAGCCCGCACCACCCAGTTGAGTTTATCGATTATCTTTTTCCTCCATAAAAGGCACTATTAAAGAGCTGCTGGCTAAAAGAAAGGGATTTAAGGAAGAGGAGGGAGAGAGAGGAAACAAACAAGGGTCCGCTTTGCTGGAAGCATCCTGCATACGTACATAGTGAGGCTGCCGTGTCCAAGGGACACCTACCCTTGAGCTGTTAATGGCAGCCTGTGCTAACTTCTAGCTTTGGTTCCAAAAACTTTGGTGTCTTGGCCACCCAGCTCTTGTTTTAACTCTTCCCTGACCGCCAAAGGGCAGGTTCAGGAGTAAGCTCTGTACTTCTAGCACGGAGATCACCTCTCGTCCTAGCACAGGCCCCAGGCAGTTTGTGTGACAGCTGCCCCGTGACCCCGTTATTTATTAACGGAGAAACAAAGGACCCCAGAATCACCACGACAAACTGATTCAGCTGAACCCACAGCGTGGGGTGGGAAGGTATAAAATGTCTAAATCTGTCCTGCACGGACCTCCCATATGCTAGTCCAAGGGCAGTAGGACCCAGGTGGAGCCTCCTTTTCCTCCCCATCTCCTGGGGAGAGGAGCCAGCCATGGGCTCTGGCCAGGGGAGCAGCTGCTGCAGCAGACCAGGGACCCGCATGCACGCAGGGACTTCGCCGCAGCTTGCGAGCCGGCGTCCCCCACCACTGCCCCTTGGTCCCCGGCCACCTCCTCCTCTGCCTGGTCCCTTCATCCCCCTTTTGCATCGCTCCTGTTCTGCTCCGCTTCCTGCTGCCACCTGTCAAGTGTGGCCCCTCTGCTCCCCAGAGCCACCAGTCCGTAAAGCAGATCCCTGGTTCGTCCTCCGTGCCCCGGCTTGTGCGGCTGTAGGCAAGGGACCCTGCTGCCCCAGCTGGCACGGCTGGGTGGGCTGGGAGCGCTTCTGCTGGGCGCAGTGGTGAAGGCTGGCACCAAAGCCACGACTGGGGCACTGCGGGCTTGCTGGCACAGACGGGAGCTTCCAGCTCACTTCCAAATAGTGGGTTGTTTTTTTTTTTTTATCGTTTTCTACCCCAGTTGCCAACTGAGTCATCTTCAAAAATTCAAGAGCGGCTGGAGAGTGAAAATTAAGTTTCCTTGTTACCCTGAGGAGTCATATGGTAATTGGTCTATGGTTGCTGGCAATGGATTGATTATTTTAAGAAACCCTTCTCTCTTGCTAGTAAACACGCGTTCCCCAGCCCCGGCCTCGCTGGACGGGGAGGACTGCCTCTGTGCCGGGGAAGGTGCTGTCACACTGGGGCGTGAGGAGCACTTGCTCCATCTACGGGAACAGCCCAGGGTGTCTAAACGCTGGGCTTTGGGGAGGCTTTGGTTTCGGCAGCTTCCTTAGGCTCGGGTTCCCCTTAAATAGCATTGTGGGCCACGTGGGCAATGTTCTGACTTGTTTTTTTTAAGTGGGGAGAGGAAGTTTGGGGGGTTTTTTTAGGGGAAAAAAAAATGCTGTCCTAGTTCTGATTACAGAACTTGTGAGCCCACACGTTATACTTAGACATAGGTGCCCTGCTATTATCCATGTGAACATGGGGCTTAACAAGAAGAGATGCCATTTTCACTCAAATCCAGCAGAAACAAACCTACCTTATGAGAGATGTATCGTTCCCCATCCCTGGCTGGAACTGCTGCCTACCCCAGGAACATTTACATTTACAGCAGTAATGGGAACCTGATCTGGAATTCCCATTGTTTATAACGTTCATACATACATCCTCTTTTTCGGTCAAGAAGTTACTGTAAACTTTTTTTCTTAACGCAGAAAAGACAGACCCCACACCTCCCTCCAAGGAAAGGAAGATGGATATAGTGTCAGGCTCAATTAGATCCAATTGTGGTGGCTTTCCCTAAAGCGAACAATGCAGCTTTTGTGATGGACTCCCAGCAGAAAGCCTGGAAGTCTTGGAAAGAGAGCAGGAAAAACCAACACACGCCCCGAAGTCCAAACCTTGAGACAGCCCAGGTCCTTAGGATGCGGAGGAGATAGCGTTTCAAGAGGTCCAGAGTTGGGGACAGTTTTCCCCTTTGAAACGCGGCACTGACATAAAAGGGTTGAGGTGGTTAGAGCTGGCAACAAAGAAGTATGCCCAGTCCAGCCTCGACCAGAAATACCTGTGGAGGCAGAGGCTGAGCAGCCGGGCAGGCCGGCCCCGGACGCGGAGGGGACCTCCTTTGGTAGGGCATCCGACCCACCTGGAGCAGCACCCCAGCGAGGGGTGCCGGAGCGGGGTAGCGCGGGGGGAACAAAGTGGCCTGCTCAGCGCTGGAAGTGCTTAAAATGCAAATGTACAGGAACTTCAGACCATCCCCCTCCCTCCTCCTCGGCGTGGAGGAAAGCAGCTTAAATACAGCCAGGCCTGGAGAGGAATGTTAAAAAGAGGGGAAGAATCGCCCTCCTCCTTTCCATAGGGACCCGGGCCCGGCCAGATTGAGTATGCATGACTGAGCAAGCAAGCAAGGACAGCTCCTCTTTTAACTTTCCTGAACAATGGCTCCGGCTTCTTCCACCATTTCGCATTCCCCCTCCTTCGAGGCAGGAAGGGGCAGCGGGGCGAGCGAGCCCCGCCGCCGGGCTGGGGGGAGACAGCTTTGTCGCTGCCCGATAAACACTGCTTAAGCTCCATCTCCAACAACAATAAAAAACCCACATCGTGGAAGGCTAAAAAGGGACCCCGTCGGGTTAAAAGTCATACATTGAGGAGAAAGATTATGGTATGGGACAAAGGACACCTTAGATTAGTCAAACTTTTCTTTTTTTTTTTTACATTCCCGCTTTACTTCCTCTTTAATCTTAGCCTGGGCAGTGGAAATCAACCAAGACGTTTTGGATTTCCCAAGTCCTCGTGCACCAGCGAGGACGCGGTTTTTGGTGGTTGTCACTGCTGGGAAATGTTTTTACTTGATGGGTCTTCCACCCAGGGTAGGCGTCAATATAAGTAAATCACATATAGTAATCAAATATAAGTAAACCTCTACCATCTACCTGGCACTTCAAAAAATTAAGAAACACAGCCCTTCTGTCCCCCCTCCCAAATGTCTTCCTCTGCCACTGAATACTCTGTTCACTTGCTAGCAAGCTTCAGCGCTTCCCGTTTGTCCGACCTCAACCTGAGCTGACACCTCGCGCCGACGGGCAGCTGAACTCGGCTTCTCCCCACGGAATCCACAAGCACCCTCGTAGACAAGGCTGGTCCTACCAAACCCCTTCCTTACAAACTCTTCATGATGATGTTACTCAACATCCTGCACAGGAGGCACCAGGCTCTCTTCCTTCCTTCTCCTCCTCCGTCACTCACTGGAACAAGAGTGAGCAGCCCCAAACCCCCGGCGTGAGCCGCACGGCATACTTACCAAACCCAACGCATAGATAGATACCTATCTTTAAAAAGCACAGACAACACAGATACAGCTTTTTTTTTTTTTTTTTTTTTCAAAAACATACTTCATATTTCCTCTTTTATTATATAAATATGTTTAACCTTTTACTGTAAGAATATAAAATGTTTTAAGAGGATCTTTGTTATTTTTTTTATACAAATTCACAAACAGTACAATTAATCCATAGGGGTCTCTGGGTTTGCGTTAACTCCGTGGTCTGGCCTGTTACTGTGGAGGATTTGAGATTTTGAACAGATGAGCAAAAAGAAGCCAAGATCTTTTTCTTTAAAAAAACAAAACAAAACCCCAAAACCAAACTTATTCTTCCTCTTTCAAATAATAATTAAAAAAAAAAAATCTAAAGACCCAGCTCCATTTTATTGACAGAACAGAGATAAGACAGATGAACTTCAGTCTCCTCCCCTTCACATTGCAGCCTCAGGGCCTGCAGGCCAGCTCTGCTCCTCTCCACCTACAAACAGGAAGCCTCGCATAGTGACCTTTTGTAGGTGATTTGGGAGGGGAGGGGAAAGCATTTGCATATATCTATATATATAATTTTTTTTTTTAAAAAACGAACTTGCATTTTACACATTTCTGTTAACAGTAGCCCAATCCTCAGCATGGATTCTCACGTGTTACATGTTTGTGCTAGAAGAGTAAAAACGCAGAAGCACAGTTTGGGTCCCCAGTCCCCAGTGAACAGGGAGGGAGAGGCACAACCAGAATGTGAAGGTAGGACACAACAGGGTAAGCTTAAAAAAAAAAAACAAAACAAAACCAAAACAAAAATCTTTAAAAAGGGGGGGGGGGGGAGCGGAGGGCAGGGAGAAAAAGAAGAACAAACCCAAGGGGCATTATTCCAGTCTAGGCACAAAAATGTTTCAGTCTCAAAATCTCTTTCCTGTAAGAATTCCAGGGCTTTTGAGGAGGGGGGGGGGGGGGGGGGGGGGAAGTAACAAATTAAAACGAGGTAGCCAGACATCATATATATATTTATATATATAGAATATATTCAGCAGAAAAAAAATGTACTTAAAAATCCACAAGAACAGCAACTTCAAATGTCTTTAAAAATAAAACCATGTAAGAAAATGAATACTGTAAAGAGGAGAATGAGTGAGGGAAACTGGGATCAGTTACAGGACGTAAGCAAGGGATAGATGGGAGAGTAAGAGGCTGTTTTTGTAGCAGTAATTTTTTTTATGCATTTCAAAATAAAAACAGGTCACAGTATCTCAAATGAAGCAGAAATTAAGCTGGAGATTCTTCCTCAAGTCCCCTGGGTAGAGGGGAGCTAGCCACCCCTTCTACCCGCTCACCCCCAACCCAAAGAGGAATGGATATGTAGCTGGATATGTCTATCCCTGTTGCCAAGAAGAAGGAGGGGAGAAAAAGAGAGAATGATGAAAGGGAAGACGAGTCTCGGTAACTCTCGGTGTCCCCCAGTGCACGGGAAGGCTTAAGAGACTGGGGTCCGTGTCCAGTCCCCACAGAGACAGGAGAAGGAGGAAATGGTATCTTCATCTCCACTAGAGAGAGGGGGAGAGAGAATGGAGTGCCTAGGCTCTTCCGTTAACCACAGTGCAGGATGACACGGAAACGTACTGACAAAAGGAGAGGCTGAAGCTATCCCTAGTCTCAGTGCAGTGGAGAACTGGAATAGTGGGAGGTTGTATCCACCGACAGCAGAGAATAACATGGAACTGGAGATTGAAAACAGATTTAAAAAAAAATAATAATCAATGTACCTAGGGAGCAGTATTTCTGTCACAATTCCCAGTTGAGAGGGGAGGGGCAAGCGCAGAGGTGGAATAGTTATTTTACTAAAAGCTGCGTCTGTGCCCAGCGCAGGGTGACTGGGTGGCTGGGTACATAAGTGTAGCTAGGAAGCCTCTTCTGCTGTTGTTATTTTTTGTTCCCATCTCCATTCCCACTCTCCTTTATATAAACCAAAAATAATCTATTCTGAATACATGGCAGAACAAGGGTCTGTCTTTATCCATCCTTAGTGCATGAGGGGATGGAATCAGGGAGTGGGGATAAAGAGGGGTGTCTCTAGCCCCAGTGCATAAGAGTGTGGGCTTCTACCTCTTCCGCAGGGAAGGATGCTGTGGGAGACAGGGGAGCTCTGTCTCCCCAGCACGGAGCTGGAGGCATGACCTGGAAAAAGGATAGGTGCTTTCTCTCTCTCCTCCTGCTCCCCCTTCCTCTGCCTCCTCCTCCAGAGCAAGGGTAGGTAGGCAGCACAGAAGGGTTGAGGATATACTCTCTTTCTCTATGTTCCTCCCTCCGGTGCCAGGGTGCGTGGGTAGCATGGCTCTGTGCGTGCCCCTCTCTCTCTTTCTCTCCTCCATTGCAGCAGTCAGTCAGTCAGTCAGTGAGTCCCTCCGGAGGAGATGGAGGTCTCGGGGCGCCCCCTCCTCTCACCTGACCTTCTCGCTCTCAGTCATTTCCCAAAGTCCCAGGTTGAGCACCTTGAGGCAGGGCAGCTGGGTGATGCGCTCCAAGCCCCGCTTGGTAATGCGGGTGCAGCCGTAGAGATCGATGCCCGTGAGCTGGCTGAGGTGTTCGGCAATGAGCTCCAGGCCCTTGTCGGTGATGCGGACGCACTGGCCGATGTTGAGGGTGCGGAGCCCGTGCATCTGCCGCACCATGCGGTTGATGCCCTCGTCGCTAATGTGGCAGGAGCAGAGGGAGAGGGAGCGCAGCCCGTCCAGGCCCTGCGCGATATAGGCCAGGCTCTGGTCCCCCACCTTGTCGCAGAAGGAGACGTCGAGGCCGGACAGCCGCAGGCTGCCCATGGCCAGATGCATGATGCCCGTGTCGCTGATGTTGTCGCAGGAGCGCAGGTTGAGGCTGCGCAGGCTGCTCATGTGCGACAGGTGCAGCAGCCCCGCGTCCGAGATGCCCCCGCAGAAGCTGAGGTTGAGCTGGCGGAGGCGGCCCAGCCCGCGGGCCAGGTGCTTGAGCGAGAGGTCGCTGAGCTTCTGGCAGTCCTGCAGCGTGAGCTGCTCCAGGCCCAGGCAGCCCTCGGCCGCGCTGCGCGTCATGCCCGCCAGGTGCCCGATGCCCACGTCGGAGAGGTGCCGGCAGGAGCGCAGGTTGAGGCTCTTGAGGCGCTGCAGGCCCCAGGCGATGAGGAGGAGGCCGGTGTTGGTGATGTTGCTGCAGCCCCCCAGCTCGAGCACCTCCAGGCCCTTGAGGTACTGGGCGATGCGGCCCAGGCTGCTGTCCGTGATCTGCTTGCAGAGGCTCAGGTTGAGCGAGCGCAGGGAGCTGATCTCCGCCACGAAGGCGTGGCCCAGCCCGTTGTCGGTGAGGTTGTAGCAGCCGCTGAGGTTGAGGCTCTCGATGTCCGCCATGCCCTGGATCACGTAGCTCAGGCTGCGCCGCAGCGACAGGATCTGCACCCGCCGGATGCCCCGCGCCGCCAGGCTGGGGAAGAGCGAGGGGTTGGCGCGGCGCAGGTGCAGCTTGGCCTCCACGCCCCGCCAGACCGAGCGGTGGTAGGCGGCGTCCCGCCAGGCCGTGCACACCTGCGCCGCGCGGCCCTTGTCCCGCACCTCCAGGTACCCGAAGATCATGGCCAGCAGCTCGGGGAACAGGCACGAGATGTGCGTTTCCATCGCACGCCCGCGCCCGGCCGCCCCCGCCGGCGCCGCGCTCCTCCTCGCCGCCGGGCCCGGCCCGCTTCCGCTCGGGGCCCGCCCGCCTTCCGCTCCGCGCCGTGCCGCGCCGCGCTCCTCGCCGCCGCCGCCGCCCTCACATCGCCGGCCCGGGCGGCGCGGCCCGGCCCGCGGGAGACGCTGCTGCGCGACCGCCGGCCCGGCTCGGCCCCGCGCCCTGCGGCCGCCGCCGCCGCCTCTACCGCCGCGCCGGGCGGGCCGCGCCGCTGCTGCCGCCGCGCTGCTGCGGCCGCGCCGCCCCGTGCCGCATCGTGCCGCCTCCCGGCGGGCGGGCGGGTGCGCCCCGGCGGCGGCGGCGGCCCCCGCGCTCCGTCCCTGGTGCCGGCCGCCGAGCCCCGCCGCCTCCCTTTGTCTCCGCGCTGCCGCCGCTCACAGCCCGCGGCCCCGGGCCGCCCGCATCCCGCGGCGGCGGCGGCGAGAAGGCAGCGAGGGCAGGGGGTCGCGCCGGCCCGGCCCGGCCCGCCCCGCCGCCGGTACCGACTCCGCCGCTCCGGGCCCGGCCGCCGCCGGCCGCCTGCTCCGCTCCGCCGCGCGCCGCTCGCTGCTGGGCCCCGGCGCCGCGCTCCGGCCGGGCGGGAGGGGGAGGAGGCGCGGCGAGGCGAGGCGGGGGGGGAGGAGGGAGGAGGCGGCGCTGGGCCGGGCCTGGCGGCGGCGGCGCCGCTCGCGTTCCCCCCGCCCTCTTCCCCCCCCCGCGCCGCTTGCGCAATGGTACGATCCGGAACACTCCGAGCCGTCGCCCTGGAAACAGCGCGGCCCATTCGCTGCGCCCCGCCGTTAACCGTTGCCGCGCCGCGGCGGCGCCCCGCTGCCCGCCGCCCCCGGCCGCCGCCGCCGCCGCCGCTCCGCCGCCGGGGGCGCCACCGGGGGGGCCGGGGCCGCCTGGGGCGCGCAGGCCTCCGCGCCCTGCCCGTCGGGCGCGCCCGAGGCACGCCCCGAGCGCCCCCGGCGGCCGGCGCCCCCCTTGCCGCCCTGCCAGTGAGGAGAAGTCGTGGCTGGGCGCTGCGTTGTCACCCTCGGATGACTTGTGCCCGCCGGGGCGGGGGTGGCGGGGCCCCGCCGTGAGGAGGGTTGAGCCGCGGATGGCACCCCCGCTTCAGCCTAGCCCCGCACCGCGGGCCGGCCAGCCCCCTCGCTCCAGGCCTCCCTGCTCCCCCGTGAGCCCCTGGCGCCTGCCACCGGCCCACCTCCGCCTCGGGGTTTGCCAAGGGCCGCACCGAGCCGGCTGGTAAACTACCCCTTGAGCTCCTGGGGAGCCCGCGGCCGCCGGACCCCTGTCAGGAGGGACAGGGGCTCATGCTGCTGCACACGGGGCGGCAAGGGGAAAGCGGGCCACCGCCTGGCCCGTGCCTGCTGGAGCGTAGGCCGCCTTGGTCTGCGGTTTGGCCTCGAGACTGTGTGATGACCTTGAGGACCAAAATTTGGGAACCCCCTGTCTCGGCGTCCCTGCAGGAGCGATAGGAGCATGGCTGTAAATAGCTTGGAGATCTGGGTAGCTGTCAAGGTTGCTAGACCTCTGGGTGGACCGTTCTAGGGCCTCCGTGATGGGAGATGGAAAGATTTCTGAAAATGGCTTTCAGCTAATGGTCTCCTTGAACTAGCTCCGAAGGTAGTTGAAGTACTCACATAAACCGAGCAATTTCCAGTGATTTCCAGCAATTTCAAGAAAGATTGTTTGAAATCCACATTTCCTACATGTCTGTAGCCTCGTGTAAACTGTGCATGTTCCAACACTGGGCACTATTGCGGCAGTGTTAAAAATGGGTTAAGTTCTACCAGAGATCAGGTAAGGCTTTTCAAAACAGTTTCAAAAGACCAGGACTGCCCTTCTGTGCCAAAGGGCTGTAAAGAAAAAAATAAAGTTCACATTTGTTCAACACGACAGGGCGCATTTTTAATACTGTTTAGATTACTAAAACACTGCTAAAATCAGCCTAGTTACTGACATGTTTGCTGTACCAAGACTTTTGCTAACCTGAAGGAATAAGCTCTATTTTAATCATCATCTAAATTTCTCTGCTGCAGAAATGCCCGTGGCTCCATCTTCACCTACAGATTCCATATTAGTAGACGCTGTTGCCTACTTAGGAACATTTAGATTTCATTCTGCTTTTTTCTTTCCTTTTTGCTTCGAGTTGGAGGCAGCGCGAGTTGAAGGACTCTTAGGCTCTGATCCTGCAATGAGATCCCCGTGCATATAAGCATCACTATCGACATTAAGGCTGTGGTTTGGCAACGCAGAAAATGCAGCAGTACAACTCCTATTATTGGCTCAAAAATGGGGTGGCCGCATGATGTGAAGCGCTGACCTGGTATTCATTCACTCTGCCTGCTCAAGTTAATTCAAGAAGTTTTTGACAGGTTAACTTTTTACTAGCAGACTTTATGCCGGATCAGGTATCGCTGTACACAACTCCAGCCAGATCAGGTATCGTCCGCACCCCGGCGGCTGGCATACGGCCAGCGTAAAATTGGCGTTGGCTCTGTATCGTGCGCTCTGGCTCATTCAGCAGAAGTGTGATCATGTGCCTTGGCCTGATCCCGATCAAATTTGTACTCCTGGGTGATCCAGCAACATGTAGACCTGGTTTTAATGATCGTGGAGCTGCAGTCCCACACGGACGCTGTGCCGGGGTGTCACCCAGTACTAATTATCTTTGTAGCATTATTTTGCGCTGTCGGGGGGATGGTTAACCATCGGGTTAATAGGAAAAAGATTAGGGGCAATAGATTTTGCTGAGCAGCCGCACAGCAAATCTACTGTGCTCAGACCAGCATCGCAACCAAAAAGGAGCATTTCCGTGAAGTGAGGAGCAGGTGAAAGGTGCGGCGTCTCGCGGGCTGCCTGGGCCTGCCTCGGTGAGGATTGTTCGGCTGAAGACGGATCACTTACGAGGAGGCTGAGTCCGGTAGACATCAGGCAACGTGTGAAAGAAATGTGGTACAAAGGTGGTGTTGGTATATCTTAGTGATTGTTGCATTACTCATAACTGGCAAAGCTACAAGCAAGTTATACAAGTATTCTGAAAGAGCGCTAATGAAGTCTTCTACCGTATTATCCCAAATTCGACTGCAGAATCTTACCATGGAAGTAATGCGGTATTTCCTCTCTCTAAGCCTTTCACCTTCAAACCACATTTAAGGGGGAGCAGGGAACAGTGTGCTCTTTAAGGCATAAAAGCTTATCTGAAATACTTTTTTCTTTATATCTTAGCACGTTGTGTCCTTAACGCCTGTTGTGTGTAACCAGCCAAGGTTAGAAATAGATAACGCATTTTCTGGAGACCCTGAAGTTCCCTTTCTCACACGTTACATACTTCGAGTGTCTGTGCTTCCTTGTGAACAATTTAAGATTTACATGTTAAATGGAACAGCCCTGGAATTTGGACTCATGATCCTAATCTACTGTGGGGTTGTTTTTTTTGTGGGGAGCACAGAAAGTATTTTTCTAGTAGATTTTTATTGCTTGCTTTATCTAAGTGACAGATGTTTAGAAATAGAGGTTTAGAAAGACAAAATAAAAGTGCATGAAAAGGGCCAATTTATCACATGGTTGTTCAGTTGATTTTGTGTTTTCAGGAGTAACAAAATATGTGCCGTGTTTTTCATGATCTCATACGGTATAAATAGGAGGTGGTAATCTCCGTGTGATAAACTGCATTTTATTAAAAATCCCTGCCTGCCTCGTGTGCACTCTGACGGCTGATCCGTCCCCCTGGAACCGTCTCCAGCATTCCAGCCCCT
This sequence comes from Mycteria americana, assembly GCF_035582795.1. Taxonomy (NCBI): domain Eukaryota; kingdom Metazoa; phylum Chordata; class Aves; order Ciconiiformes; family Ciconiidae; genus Mycteria; species Mycteria americana. The sequence goes on from NC_134365.1 coordinate 69,287,579, forward strand.
TGGGCAGCTCCCAACAGCCGCTTTCTCTTTTTGAAAGCACTTGCCAGATAAATGTTTCATTCTTTTTTTTTCCCCAGTTACACCAGTGTTCAGCAGAGGCCGGACAGTTTTGCTTGGCAGGGGTTCAGGAGGATCCGCATAACTCACTTGTGGCTTCTGCGATTGGAAGTACTTCGTGCTGATAAAGCTGCACCATCGTCTTATCCTGTATCTTTTATTGCATGATTGGGCATAACGTCTACCAGGTCTTTCTGCAGCTCCCATCTCAGTCTGCCCCTATTTGTTCTTTTTGCTTCTCAATTTGCAGGGTAACTTTTAGCTCAGATCAATCATTTAAGAGATAACAAATACAGAGTCCTTCCCTACCCTTCCTTTTCTTCTGCCACCTTACTCCATGTGCTTTCTGCATTTTCACAGCTTCAAACGTGGAATGGAAAACTCATGAACCTACCCGCAGGAATTTTCTTGGCCTTTGGCTTTTTCTTACCTATGGGCTGTGGCCACTGGGACTGCAGGAGAGAAGTGACACAAACCCGCTTGAACAATAAAGCCTGTGGTGGGCTAACCCTTCTCTCTCTTTTGATCCATTTAACCTTAAATTAATTCCTAAAGTAATATATTTCCCCACCTTGCCTAGCTAACCGTACTCCTTTCCATGAACTGGCTCCTTGAGGGACTCTGTTGCTCCTTGCCTTCTCTTGTGCCCCGCAGTCACTAATCCCTCCCATTGCCCCAGCTGACCGCGCTGTCCCACATCCCAGCACCTGAGAGACGAGAGGCAGCTTCATCCGAGGGAGCAGAGAAGACTGCAGGGAAAGGCTGTACAGGCAGCTCGGATTCATGTGCTCCACTCAGTACAGCTATGATGGTCCGAGGGGTGTTAGGCAGGTAGGAGCCCAGTGGTGTCCTCATTCACGCAGACAGTTCTGGAGACCTAGGCTTTCATTTAAAACAGTGGTGCTTTACTTCCTGCCCTTGAAAAAAACAAGGCATGGATGGCCTCAGCCTCCCTCATCTGTTGCAGGGGCTGCAGGCTGGTGCCTGGTACAATCCGTTAGCTAATTTCCTGTGCCTGGCTGATGTTGGGTTTTCAGTCCTTTTGCCCAGCCCACCCCTACATTACTTCTCAGTTTAAAGCGTTTCGCCGCAGTCTAAGCTACAGTGGGGAAATTTCTCCTCTCCAAAAAATGTGACTGGCTTAATGAGTAGTTCAGCTAAGGGTAGTTTAGGACTGGTTCAAGTTCTAATGTCAGCCATGCTCCAGGGGGTTACAGTTGTCCTTCACACGTTGGCTTCCAGACCTTCTTCATCAGATCTGAAGCATGTCCACAAAAATCAACTAAGCCTGATATAGCCCATGGCCTTAAGCTGGGTTTAAAGTTCGTTTAGTGGAACTTCGTAAAAGTCAATTTGGGGAATGGTTTTTGTGTATGGATGAGACCAAAACGGTCCTTTTGCACTCTTGACACCTAAGCCACCATCTTCTGACATGGCTCAGCAAAACGAGGGTGCCAGCTTGTCGTGGAGAGAATTTGGTGCTCATCAGTGTGTCATGCCGAGTGGACTCCTGGCTACTACCGTAGAGTTTTTCTGCTCTTAGCAAGGTGTCAGAGAAGCTGCGGTGGAGTGTTTTAGAGGTGCCTTTCCTTCCTTGAACGTAAAGTAAAAATGATCCCCTAGAACTCTTCTGTGAATGCAACCAGTAATTACATGACAAAGATCTCTATTAAGACCTGTGCATTTAAGTGGAGGCAGAACAGATGTGTAATGTGCATATTTTAGATACATAAGCATATATACATACCTATGTACATGCATACACACATATAGAAATCAGGATAGGGCTGTTAAGTGAATGGATTCCCTTTGGAATTCATGCTGGTCATGATCTTTTTTTTGACCAGAGATTATAAAGAAAATGTAACTAATCGGTGGGTTATTTGGAAATTGGAACATTAGGATCCTCTTGCATTGCGGAGCTTTGTAGTGAAGCTTAGGTCACTATGAAGCTTTCCTTAAAAATAAAAAACTGGTCTTTTTTCTGTACTTTGCAGGTATCATGTCTCTAATAGGTGCTACATGAGGCTGTATTTTAGGATTACATGGTTCCTCCTGCACAAACTAATTCTGATCAGCCGTGTATTTCCTGGTGTCAGGGGTAGCTTATTCAAAATACAGCGCACTGTGAATATGTGGTTAGGTGCTGGGGCAAAATTCAGAGCTGATGTCTCAGTACAGACTCCAGCTCTAAATTTGAGCCTTAGGGATTTGGGTATTTTCTTCAGGTTTTGATTTTACTTGTCAGTCAATAGCTGACAAGAATATAACTACGCTGATACGAGGAGGAACGGTCAGAGGATGTAAAGCGCAGGAGGTCAGGATTGTATTCCCAGTTTTGCCATTAAATTGGCCAACGACTGTTGCTGCTGTAACAGATTGAACCAAGCATAAATGAAAGGATCACTTGAAGAACCAAAATAATGTATGTATGGTCCAGGCAACTGCACTTGAATGTCGTGTACCTATCATCTATGTCTCGTCTGCCCTTGTGGGACAGGACTGTCTGGTGGTTAGAGCAAGCGACCTGGGCCCCTGGCCGCAGGCGATTCTCTGACTCTGCCGTGCATGTCACACCCTTCGTGGCTTATACGAAGCTCAGTACTCAATGGTTAAAATCATCAAAGGGAAAGTGCTCTGGGAGGGCAGGATGTAAAATCTCAAACCTCAGCGCTTGCAGTTCATTGCATTGGGTGCTATTTTAAATGTTGGGCTTTGTCATTTCTTTATTAGCAGTACCAAAGAAGATTGAGATGGCAGAAAATATCTGATGTAATCATTATTATTAAGAGCAGTGGCACAAAAACAAAGAGACCTTTCAGGTAGTAATTGCTTTCATAAGCCATTCCTGGGGATTGAACTCTGAGACCTCTACAACTCGATCTGAAAGGAGCAGCCCCTGCAGTCACAGCAGAAACATGTGTGTCCGACATGCTGTGTGGTACCTGTTACAGCAGCAGGTTTGTGAAATCTTCCTCTGTAACAGCTGTTTACTCCAAAACCCAGCAGAGATGGCCAGGCAGTGTGTGTGTGTAACTGCACAGCCAGCGTGTTCAGCCTGGGATGGAGCAGATGTTGTGGCCTTCGGCTGAGGTTGGAGAAGAGCGGCTGCAGCCTCCCCTCTGCCGAAGGTTTCCATGCAGTCAGGGCAGATGTAGCAATACTGGCCAGCTTGCGAGTAAGGGTTATTTGGCTTCTTGCTTCAGGGAAGCTTCTTCCTGTCCTCTCTGTCAGAAGCTCCAAGGAAGAAAAGGCATCAGTACCTGGGCTTGTCCCTCTCCAGTCAAGCCTTGCATGGGGCCCCAGGAGCGAGGTCCAGGGACGGGTAATTCATACATTCTTGCAACAGCGAGAGTTAGAGGTAACCTCGCAAGAAGGTAAGCTCGGCCCAGGGAGGGTACGGATATAGCTATGTGGTTCTTAAAACACAGGATTTTTGTACCCATGGATTACTGCAGCGTTATGTTTAACTATTAACTCCTCCCTCTCTGGACCGTGGCCACCAGCACATTTTCAGGTAGTAAATAGCATTCTAAAATTGGCAGTTCACTAGAATTGGACAAAGTTATGTCACCTGCCCTACAAGCATCGGCTCCAAAGTAAGTTCTTAGAGGAAAACTGAAAAATAGGGCAGTACTGTTTTGGAAACGTGCTGTGAAAATCAGAGTCACAGTTAGAGCCCGGCACAAACTGCAGGTGAGAGCTACAAAATACAGTTTTATACAGAAGGCAGGATGAAGATACAAAATACGATTTCATACTTAATGGAGGATTTGCATTAGTTCTGGCCAAAGGAAGGTTACTTTAACATCTTGTTCCTAAAAGTAACAGCGCAGAAACTGTTGGTGCTAAATTCCCCTGATTTTCTGAAAGTTATCTGCTGCAACTCCAACAGATGCACAGAGAAGTGGTGGCAAAAGGAGGTGCCTTTCAGAAACTGCTTTCATTCTTGCTTCGGTTCTTGGGTACATGTGGACTCTCTAAAACCCCATTCAAACTGCTGAATTCACCAGCGTGTGTTATCTACCTGTGCATGACAAAAATCTTGAAAATCCTCTCTGAAAATGCAGGGGTAAAATTAAGGGCAGATGTAAACAGGGTGGGAAGAAAGTATAGAGTTCACCGTGTTGGAGGTGGAAATATAAATGGGTAAAACAGGATCTGTGTTTTAAACTAGTTCTTTCAACTTGTTTCTACACCATTCAGAAAAAACACAATAATCCTTTCCTTATGGTATAATGTAAATTAATCTTCTATGTGACCAGACCTTGTCAGGTACAAGAAGAACACAACTTTCTTTAACCCAGATGGTTCCCAATTTTTAAAAAAAATATGTGTGCACAGGAAAACGTAAGCTAGAAATACTGCTTTTACTCCTTTTTTCCCCCCAGCATACATGCTGACTAAATCATGTGGAAAAGCCGCTTTCTTTCCACTATTTCACCCCTGAGATCTACTATTTTCCTAGTCTTGTCGGTGTTGTTGTTCCACACTTTTCGCCAGCAGTCCCGCTCTGTATTCTTTATGTTCCTTTTGGAACAGTGAATCCTTTCGTGGGAGGATTATTCCTTGATGCCCTGAAGCAGGAAACATAAATAAAAATCTTCAGATGTCTTGCAACCTGTGAAAATATTTATAGAATGGCAATGGTTGCCAGGACGTGGGAAACAACAGGAAACAAAATAATACTCCTTTGCATATCCGTAGCACCTCTCCTTTGGCAAAGTGAGAGGTCTATGTAATCATGTAATACCTGCAGCTTCGTAGCATTTCAGGTTGCTTTGCAGATTTTAGCACCGTTGCATCCGTGATGAAACTGGGCCCCAAAACACATCTTCTGCACGGATGGGAAGTTAGTACCTGCGCCTTAACTCTGTTTGAAATCCTGGATGTTAGGGCTCACTCTGTCTCACGCTAGGTGCCCAGAAGTACAGGCATGAAATCAGTTTTTGGAAACTTTGGGCTGAATGGCTTTCCAGCGTCACATGCTGGGTTTGTTGCAGGGCCAGGAATACAGCCCAGATCTCCTGGCTCCCTACCCACTGCCTGAACGGCAAGGCCAGTCCTCAGCTCCCTTTCAAGGGATCCTAGAGAGCACTGGCATTTTAGCAAGTCAGCTGGCAACTTCGCTGTGTTTTGTTTAGAATGGTTCACATTCTTCCATCTAATTCCCACACTGAAAATTTCCAGCTTCCTATTTTCCCCGAGCTGTCCCAGCAAGACGTATTGAATATGCAGATGTGATGGCACACACTCACACACGTGCTTTTCCTGAAGCAACCCCTCAAAGTTTGTTCTGGATGTTTGTTTTACTCCAGTTCTTCTAATCCCCAAAGTGACATTAAACAGATTTTTTTGTTTAACCTTTGTATGAAACACTCTCTCTCCCTTTATTTGTAAGGATATGCGGTTTTAGTTACATTTCGTTATATTCCCTTGTGCGTGGAGGAGACACTGTGTAAATGAAAACATATTATAATTATTACACACCACGCACAAATGTCTTTTCAGACATGTCCCATACATGCCTTCTCTAGAACATATTTTTGAACGTGCATGTCACTGTATTTTCAAACCCATTCATGTAATAAATAACTGCTTTCACTCTATGAGTGTTTAGCAATATAAGGGGCTGTCCACCCGAAATACATTGGAAATACATGTCAAAGGCAACTGAAATTGTGACCAAGAGCAGGAGGTAGGAGGCTCAGTACCCTGTTTCTTAGTGATGAATCTCTCGGTACAAAACCGGCACTGGGCTTGACCGAAGAACTGCACGCTGTCAGCACGAGTGAAGTAAAGACAATGAAAAAGCTGGCTTCTGCTTCAAGTGAGGAAGTTATTTTGCTGGAACAGCATAAATCCTTAATAGGATTTCTTGCTTTCCCTGCATTATAGAGACTCAGGCAATTCCTTCTCTCCTCCTACACCCTGCCCACTGCAGGGATGGGCGCATATATCCTCATACACCGGCTTTCTGTGGTCCACGCCTGCGAACACACATACAGGCAGAACCTTTCTATGCAACGCAGCATGCTTCCCTCACCTGCGAGACAAGCAATCCTTGCCTTCTCTACAAATACACTATTTTTTGCAGGACAAACACATTTTTCACTGCAAGAACTTTGTATTTTTCCAAAAAAAGCCAAGATTGCATTCCAGATGTGCAGCCGTTCCACCTACAGAAATTCCCTAGCCCTGTCTAGTCAACATATTCAATAACATATTGCCCAGAGAGAATAAATATGTTCAAGATAATTGGGAAAAAATCCTCTGGTACTGTAAATGTCCTTTTGAATGATAGCATAAAATAGATCATTTTAATTTTCTCTATTTGAGTGGCAATTGGAAGAACTTAACCCACTGGATTTCTTCCACTGGGTACATGTTTTCCCTTCAGCTTCAAGGGAAGAATAAACACGTTTCTTTTTTTGAAAAAAAAGCTGTCTCCTATAGACTGTTCTCTTGTGTTTGGTAAGTTCTGCCTGAGGTATTACTATGAATATGGAGTTAATAATAACTGTATTTACATGGTTTCACTGAAGGATCTTTAAATGCATTAGAGCCTGTAACATATCACAGCATCCACAGGCAAGATCACAATACCGGTCCTGAAATAAATTTACCTCCCCTTGGCTGATGAAGAAACTGAATTTCAGAGTCACAGTTAGTTATAGCCAAAACGAGATGGCTAAGCAAATCAGCAGCAGTGCTGGGAAGACAAGGTCCCGACCTGAGCCCTCGCTGTAGTCACCAGACACAGGGTCAGGTCCCCACCTTGCCTTGATCAGCAGAGCTCCAGACGAAGTCACCGCAGCGAGGACTGTTCGTGCCAAATTGTCGGCTTTGTACGTGCTCCTCGCTGGAAATGCCAGTGCAGTGCAATTTAAGTGCCACGCGTTATACGGCCAGAGAGTACCATTAGCATCGAGGTCTGATGCAGCCTCAGTGTGACTGGGAGGGCAGGCAGGCTGTCTCTGCAGGGGACCTGACCTGATGTCCACCCTGTGCCCAGGGGAAAGTTTGGCCACAGGAGAGGATTTTTGCCTCCGTTTTCCAAGCTCTGGTTGCTTCTGAGGAAAACACCCTTCCCTCTGATAAATTAGCGCATGATGGTATACATACCTGAATTTTCACCAGGAATGAGAATCACTCAGTAGTTACTTGTTTCCTTCTTCAAGTGTGATTCTGAGGCCTGGTGACAATCTCACGCCATCTGACGCTGTAGGTGTATGATCATTCGAAGATGACATCAGCCCACATTGCGTCAAAAGAAGCAGTCCTGCCCTCCCTCAGCTCTTGATTGCAAACTGGATTGAAAAACTGGTTGGCATTAGAAGTCAAAATATCCAAGTGCCTTTCTGAAGTTTGCAGGATCATAACCATCTGAATCGGGTGCCCTTATGCAGCCTAGCTGCACCTGCTGCGGGAAAGGTGATTTTTAAATCCGTATTTGAAGAGCTGCAAACTGTGAGTACTACTGACTGGACTCTCAGAACAGCTGAGGGCCAAACACTCTGGTGTCCATCATCCACGAGCTTGAACAGCACTTTCTGAGTAGATGAGGTGTTAGTTAAGCACCTACGTTTTCCACATAATTTAACCCCTTGGAGTTTTGCTTCTGGTGGTTACAACATTTTTCATGTCAAAAGCAGGAAAGGGAAAGCTCAGTTTTCTACAGGCACCTCTGAAATCTGATTCCTTGTTTTGAAGCCTAGGTGTGGGCTGAGCTCTTTAGAGGATAAAAGTCCCCACCGGTGAAGTGCAGGATGTGCTCAGAAACCCTCACGATGGGTGGAAAGCCGGTCTGGTGACAGCTTGCGCTGGCTGGTTGATGTAAAGCAAATTTTGGCTTTCATTAGCCCTGCTGGGCCAGCAGAGCTGTAGGAGGAGAAGATGGGTGCTGTTCTAGTGTCTGTACCACCAGCAAAAATGTCACATTACAGTTCATGTTGAGGAGAGAAGCAGGAAAAAAGTGTAGCTTTTTTTGGAAAGCTTTTGCATAGCTTTGGCAGTTAAAATACCTATATAATATGCTTTGAAAACTGAGTCAAATTCAAAGTCATTGAAAAGGAATAAATGTGAGTAAAGTGCACTAGCAATTTTAGTTACTTTTCCAGTTCTTTTTGTCTTTCTGCTCAGGGAGGGATTTACAAAGCAGCAAATATTAGTTGCTACACTGGAAACCTCATCTGTTCCAAAGCAGGTAATTTTACACAGAGGCATCTTTCCAGTTAATGCTTTGTTACAAATTTTTTAAGACTTAGATTTAATTTTTTTTTTTTTTTTACTACCATGTTCTTGCATTTCAGGCCTTGCCCTGGTAACACAGGAGCTTTGGCAGCAATATGGGTTTAAGTAGTTCCTGTCCAAGAAGCTGATGTTCACCCTCTGTGCAGTTGTGCCCTCAGCCTGTGGCAGTGAGCTGTGAAATCGGTCAGGGAATGGATCCACAACCAAAAAACCTCCCAGGAATATCACTTTTCTTGAAGTGCCGGTGCGGCTCCATGCGAATTTAACTCAGGCAAAGGTGGTACTGCCGTGGCTCGGCCCCCTCCAGCCACGCATTCCTGCCCCGCTCCGCCACGCTTCTGATTCCCACATGAACCAGTCCAGGCTGTTAAATAAGTAAAACCTGGTCTTTTCTTTTTGTAAGTTTAATTTTGAATCTTTTTAACTCCTTATAGCGTCTTTTTAACTGCTTATATCATCAAGGGGCTGCACCTTGAAAGAGCAGTGTCCTGCGGCACAGGGCTGGGATGAGCCCCCAGGGTGGGAGAGAGGTCTTTATTACCCTGGTAATAAAGTAATATTGGTAATATGGTAGTGCTGCCAGCAGAACCACATTGTCAGGCTCCGGCCTCAGTTTTGGCATCTTAAGCTTTAAGGGATAAGCTGGCACATGAACAAATGGGCTTGAGCTGACCATGAGTAAATTTAGACTGGAAATTAGAGAAAGAGTCACAGCTTTTTGCGTGGTGAGATGCCGGTCAGAGTAGGGACCCTAAATAAACCACAGCTTTCAAGATGCTCACTGAGTTTATATACGGGATCATATGATGTATCACTGAAAAGAGGCACAACCCCTTGTTCCTAATGTTAGACCTTATCTACTTAAAAAGAAGAAAAATGCAGCGATTTAACTGAACAGTCTAGTTAAATCAGTACAGATCTTAATTTTGAAGGCTTTGCTTTTGGTTTAAAGGGTAACTAACTACACAACACTGATATAACTCTTTCAGATTAGGTTTGCATGAATGCACGTTTTGCTGAAAATCTGTATCTGGAAACTTTATTTAAGCAGGTAATAATGTTATAATATCATTTTACAAACAAGATCTTAAATAGGATACTTTATTTTCTGCAGTTAGAATTGCACATATGTGATTGATGCTAGAATAAAGGTGAGATAAAAAATTATCTCTGTACCAAAAAATTATTTTGGTACAAATGTATATGCAGTCTATTCCCAAGATGGTTTGAACAGGTTTAGCTCAAATCTGTTGCATCCAGAATTAACAGGAAATTCCTACACTTAAGTGGGACAGTATATAAGATAAGTTCTGAAATTGGTTAAATCATTGTAATCTTGTGATGTAGCTAGGGCTTTATTTATAGTGTTTTAGCCTTTTCCAGATATATTTTTAATACTAAAACATAATAAGCATGCTTGGAAATTTTTTTTCTTTGGTTTGGAAACTGTTTGTGATAACTATGTAGATGACACACACAGTTAATACACTGGGGCATTATTCCCAAAATGTTTTGTTTATTACTTGTGCTTTGAATGCACTGTATTTGAGCAGGAACAACACTGAATTCATGGCAGAAGTATTCGGTGGTCGAAAGAATGGAAAAAGCAAGCAGATTTTAATTTTGATCCTGATCCAGCAAAAATGAGTAGGCGTATGCTTACTTTCAAGCACCTGGTTTAATGCTTTGCTGAATGGAAGTAAATCTGCACCACAGATTTACTGTTTTGAACCTGTTACTCAGCCCTTCCTGCACCTCTCTTTCCCTTTCTGTAAGGTAAGGGAAAAATCGTGGCTGTTAGAGTTGTGGGGTCTAATGTATGGTGTGTATGTGCTTCCTTTGCAATTCTAGAGCGGAGGAAGAGCTGATCATTAATATTATTTTCATTAGACTGGACTTTATAAGAACATCTTTGAAGACTCTAACAGGAAGGAGAGAAGTTAAATTCCATTTGAATTTATTCTATGGCTTACTATTTCCTTCGGAAATGTCTATATCAAGCTTTGCTGGCAATGATTTAACTGACGGGGCTATTGATCCGAGTCAGTCTGACACCGGTCCCTGTGACCTACACCGAGGTGTTGAATGTCCAAGACAGAGTAGTAACGGTGCATCTCTGTGTTTCCCTTGGTCATTCACTCCTGGAGAGCTAAGATCCACTGCAGCAGCAGCTTAACTGTATTTTAAATATTTCACTGTCTTTGCCAGTTAAGGTAATTATTACAGAGTATGGAACAAACTAAAAGGAATATATATATATATATACTCAGAGCAAAAATGAGATCCAGGCCTGTGAGATGCAGAGACATAAATCTCGGTTTGGGATGACTCCAGTGGGACATGGGGAGCTAGACACCCCTTTTTGGGAGGATGAAGGATGCTCTGTGCTTTGCAAGATCAGAGTAAGGAAGAAAACACGTAAAGTCATCCAGCTGTTTCCATCTCCTGGCTTGTTCTGAAATCTCTGCAGAGAAGTTGCTTTGACTTGGATTGCCTTTCGGTGCCTCCTTGCTCACACTGTCAGAGAACTTTGTCCTGTTACCCTTCCTAATCTTCAAGAAGGGCTGACGTACATGCTCGTAACCACCATAATCCAAGTCCAGAGTTCTCACGCAAATTCTGCGGCCAGCATCAGCTCTCGAGCAGGACAAGGGCTGTCCTCGTATCGCTGCTTGAGGGGTCCGTGCTGCAGTCAGCTACGGCAGGTAACAAACCAGCTCCCAGGGTTGGCCCCTGGAAGACAAATAAAGGAGGGATATGCTTTCTTCTTTTCACTTTCTTCATGTCTTATTACCCTCTAGGATAGTTAATCCTCCATGTAAACTTAACGCTCGGGGAAGGTGTGGGCTAGATGGCCTTAAGGCCATCATTCCTAGGCTTTCATTCCTAGAAACCTACGATGCTGGGGAGCAGCAGCGTGGGCTTTCTAACCCTGCCTGGGCTTGTGTTTCAACCTGACCTCCCGTGGTTCCTTTGAGGGGGTCTGAGGAACAATTTCTGAAGAAGAAATTGTTCCCCAGACCCCCTCAAAGGAGCCACGGAATGTGGCTAACAATTTCTTCTGAAGAAAGAAGAAATCTGCTGTAACAGTACAACTGCGATTGAATCACCTTGAGAGGGAGGAGGATCACGTCCAGGTTTATCCTTGGAGTTTGCTCCTTTTTTTTGTAGCGGGTGCGATGGTCTTGCTCCAGGTGAGCTCGTTGCCTGTCACGTGAAATATTGTGGCATAAATGACAATGTTCATAAGGATTGAACATATATTCTATATCTTTCGCTAATGAGAAGCTGTTTTATTCATAGAATCACTATCCTTTTTACCTATTCTGGTTTTAAATGGTGAAAATATTTAGTATCTGGCCTCTTCTGTTGTCTAATACTTCTGCTTTACTTGCAACCTTCCTCCATTCTTGCTCTCCTTGGTGAGGCACTTCAGGGACAGCTGTCACTGGGTCTGCTGAGACTGGCAGGTATATCTTGGCATTTGCTGCACTACATGCGCTGGTGACAGTGAGACTGGATGTCATTGGCCAGGGGAGTCATGGAAAAATGAAAGAGCAAGGTAGTGGTGAAAGGAAATCTGGATCTGTCAGCAGGGGTGACAGGTGATGAGATGCAGAAAAAGGTAGCGCATGAGCACATCAGGAGATAAAACTGAGTGCATAAAACTGAGTACCAAAAGAAACAAGCAGGACATAGGCAGGAACAATCTGCCCTTCCAGCGGAGACAGACAGCGCGTAACATTTCCACGAGGCAAGGCAATGTCAAGGCAAAAGAGGCGGACACGAAGGGCTGATGTGCTGGGATACTTTGAGAAGGTTTTATTACACCTTCTGTAACACCCCAGCTGGATCTGGACTTACAGAGGTCACTCCAGTTGCTGTTTAAGTAATAATCACAATACAAATAAAATAACACATTTAGATCCGGGAAGGTTGACACCAGTACAGCAGCATGGTGGTACGGTGCTGAGAGAGGGACAGGTCGGCAGCAGGGGAGCAGCACAGCACCAAATGAATGGGGGGTGGTGGGTTAAAAGATGATTTAAGTTTCTGCGTGAGGGCTGCAGTTTAGCTTCAAGGGACTTTTTTTTTTTTTTTTTTTTTTTAATCTACACTTGCTCTAAAACTGGTTCAGCTGAATGGGCAGGTATGCGACTTTAATGAGATTCCTAAAGTCTTAGTAAGAACTGTGGTTAAAACCAAGCCTGGCTGCCAGAAGCGGATGTACAGCAGGATGTTGCAGTACATCTCTTGGTGCTGACAACCAGCAGGTCCATGGCACAGAACCGGAGGGTAGGGATTCCCTTTTGAGCAGCACATGTAAACCCTCCTTCCTGGGTAATGCATCTCTACGGGCTCCTTAAGTAGAGGAGACTCTACTGCAGTGAATATTTTTCCCATCTTGAGTAAGCGTCTTATGTCAGAGAGAGCAATGAACATTTCTGGATGCACCGGACATTGCGAGGCATTAAAAACAAGCATTGAACCACAGTCAAGTTGCAAGAATAAACAGGAACTTGAAAGAGGCTCTTGATCAAGAATGTTTCCACTTCTCCCCAGTCCAGGAGAAACTGGACAAGATGCAGAAAAGAGGATCACTGAAGTTATGTGGAAAGAGACTCACACTTTCTTTCAGCACTTCTTATAGCACTTGATAAAGATCTGTGTCACACTTGGGGACATCCCAAATTTTTGGAGAACAATAAGGGTAGGACAAGGAGTTTGCATGAGTAACTCCTTTTCTAATTTATCAGGGCTGTCTTCCAGTCAGGGTTCAACTTTTTTCACAGTCTGCCAAATCTTTGCAAATGATCTCATGGACATGACCTCCCCTTCTTTCTCGGAGTCTTGCAGCTTCCCTCCAGCAAACACGGCAGGGACGGTATTGGGAAAGCGGTGACAGCTCTCCAGCTGCTCCGCCGTGACTTTGGAAACTCGATGTGAAAATTTGTGCTTCATGCACAGTTGTCACCTCTGAAAATCGAACAAAGGCAAACACAGGTACTAATTTTAGGCAGCCAGGCAACACAGTAGACAGTTGCCTGGGGCAGCAGACTGTTGAATGCAGCAGAATGCCAAGGCTTTATGAAGACGCAGGCTTGCTGCTGCTGCTTTTCCCTCTAAGAAGGGAGCGGCTAGACCTAAGAAGGGAGCATTAGACCTTTAATCTGAAGATTGAGATTCGCGTCCCATTTTCAGGCGACAGCTCCCTACTTGGCCCAGGTGATCCTCAGTGGTCTGGGTGAAGACATCAGCACTCGGGGCGCAGCATGGGTTCACTACTGCCGCTTGAGTGAGCCAGGCCCACTCGAAGGGGTGGGATGGGGCCTTTGCCAGCAGAAGCAAGAACAACCCTTAATTTCGGAGTTGTTTCTACTGCCCCTTCCTGTAGCAGGAGTGGTGTGAGTTGGTGTGAGTGGGCTGCTGCAGGGGAGGGATGGTTTGGGATGAAAGTGGGAGTCACTTGGGTGGCGGGGAGTGGGCAGGGGTGATGGCCAGGAGGGGTGGTCTGCCTAGGCTGAGGTTTGGATCTCCTGGATTTGAGACAGGAGTTAGGCAGGGAACGGAAGAGTGGGTGAGACCAGCTTTCTCCAGGGCCTCCTTATACCTGTTAGTGTAGTGACCCCTTCATGTCACTCGTATGGAGCCATTCCGAAGTCCTGCTCATTCCTAGCCTCCTTCCCCTGAGCCACCCAAATCCTGATGACTCTCCCAGCATCCCAGTCAGTCATTCGGGATTACTGCTGGCAGCTCCTTACCCCCCTCTCTTACCTGATGCCTCGCTGGCTCCATTCATCCCAGCCCTCCAGCAGCCTTGCTTCACCCCACCTCTCATCCTCACAAAATTTCACCAACTTCTCCCACCCAGCCCTGCTTTGGCAAACAACCTTGCCAAAGCTGTTTGGGCTTAAAAAAATAACCCAAGCTTTTTATTTACAAAATCGAATGCTTGCTTTCAAGATTTTGGTAGCAAGTAGAAACAGGCGCAAGGAAGAGGGATAGACAGTATTCTTTGGACCACTGGCCAAGTGCTTTGCAGCTTTCGGTCTGGAGGTTGCGGGCTGAGGCTAAATCCCTCCAACAACGCCTCACCTGCTATTACCACTTTATCTGAAGTCATAAACACAGCCAGTGAAGAAATTATTTCCAGCACCTTTAAAAGGACTCACTTCCATAATTCACGTCTTAACTCAATGGCAGTCACTCTTGCCAGCAGCAGAATTTGGGTAGAATTCAGAGTTTCAGACCTTTCCCACTGAAGCATCTCCTTTGACAGGTTGGCTGGATAAGCGATCTTATCCCGTACGGCAATTTTTGTGTCTCGTGTTTCAAAATAAGATCATTGCCTTGCTGGTGCTTTTTGGAGGTCGAGTTGCTACTAGCAGTATTCACAACACTTTGCTGTTGTTAATCGTCGGCTGCCTTCAAATATTAATACTTAAAATGAGATATTTAATTAATGCCCTGTGTTTCTGGACCAAGTTTCGCATGAGCATCTCCCAGACTTTACCAGCTGGAAAGCTTTTTGGTTGCACCACGCCACAGTGCCGGAGGTGGACCACCGGTCCAGTGCTGCGTGGTGGTACATCCTTGTTGCCCCGTGGAGTGGCTGTGGCTGCGCACATGCGCTCGGAGAAGCTCACACGAACGCGGACATTGACATCACCCGTATTTGTGGAAGTGCCTCATCGGCTGGTGCCGTCTCACATTCCTGGCTGGGAGAGGCTCCAGGGCGGCTCGCCACGGTTTACTCCTTTCTCAGAATCCGTGAGGAGACTTGGTGAGGGCGAAGCTTGGAGATACACCTCTCCCATCGTGTCATCTATTTACATGGCGCGTGCCTTGTGTGCGTGTGTGAGACAGCGTGGGCTTTTTTTTTTCCACTGTCCTAGTTCTTCTTTCTGGCTGTGGTGAGATGGAAAGGTGGGACGCTCTCATCTCTGCCAGCAAGAAGGTTTTCTGTATCTGAGGCTGGCTTGGAAATTCTTTAGGTGACATCACACCATGTCTGTGCAGACTCATTGTTTGTCATGGAAAAGCCATTCATCCATACACAACTTCCTTCCTCCCCAGACTCCCGGAGATAAACTTTCCATTCTGTCTATTCCCTATAGAAACAGACCCAAAACATGTATGCGTGGCTACACACACATACACCTCGCCATCCCTCCGTCACGCTCAGGGCTGTGGGAGGAGGAAAAGGGAGGATATAGAAGATGTGAATAAAGTCACCCTGTTTTCTTCAGACGTGGATCCTGCTGTGCCCGAGCAGTAAAACTCCCCTCCCGCCGAGGTTCTGGGTCACACAAGGCTTTTTTGTCCTGAGGCTAATTCTGGCACTCGCAGCCCCACATCTGCCTGCCAGGTGAGATGGGCCACCAGCTGCAGGTACAGCACATCTGGATGGGGGAGGAAGCGAAGCGTGCTGCAAACAAACACAGCAAGTCCACCGTGGAGGGCGCGAGGAATTCGATAAAAAATATACTTCAGCGGTCCGAGCTGCCGAGTCTGGTGATTCATGTCTCGGGCGCTGCTCATGAGGCGAAGTGAAAGGCCGGGCACTTGCAGGTCTTGGACCACGTACGCCGCGGCCGCAACCTGGGACTTGCTGGAGGGGACCCGCACGTTCAGCCTGCGTTCGGGGAGCCGCCGTCGCAGGGTCAGGGTCGGGGGGACGCCAGGCCCGGCGAGGAGTCTGTGTGGGAGAGGAGGGGGGAGCATTTGTCGGTGGCAGAGAGGTGGGGACCGTGTGGCGCAGGGTAGGACAGGACGGTGGGAGGCCACGTAGAGACGGAGGCAGCAGCAGCGGCATCGATGGTGTGATAAGGTGGCTGTTTCCCTGCGGCTTGAGGGAGGCAGGGTGCGAGGAGCATTTGTTACACGTACCCCACCCGGGTCTGGGATGCCTGCGTTTGCTTTCTGCCGGTGTCTGGGGGGGAAAGGGCTGAGGAGCTGCCAGATTGCCCCCGCCTTTGAGGTTCCCGGTGGGTCGAGCGGGGAAGGAGAGGGATGTTTGGACAAGAGGAGCCTTTGAAGCCTTTCTCCCGTCCACCTCGCCTGCCCATAAAGCCATTAGGCTCTGGTGCCAGCCCTATCTGCGCTCGTCGCGGCAGCCCAGCCGAGCCTCGCAGGCCCCCCGCCCGGGGCGCGGGGCTGGGCCATGGCGTGGGGCCCTTCTGGAGGCCGTTTTGGGGAGGGGGCAGCTCATTTCCGCGCCGGCCCTGCATTACAAAGGCAGCGGGGCCAGCGCGGCGCTTTGATGTGCCCCGCCGGCTCCCCGCACACCTGCGGCCGCGGGGCTCCCCGCCACGCCGCGGCCCGTCACGCCACGGCCCGCGGGGGCACGGGCGGACCAGGGGCCGGGAAGGGGGGGGCGCCTCAAAGGCGGCCAAGCCGGGGGCGGCCCGGAGGCCCCTCCCGACGCCCCTAAGGGCGAGGCCAGCCCCGCACGGCCCCTCACTCCCCCCGGGCGGGACGGGGAGGCTCCGGCGGCGGCGGCGGCGGAGCCCCGGCAGCGCGGCCCCTGCCCCGGGGCCGAGGGCGGGCGGGCGGGAGGCAGGGCTGCCGCCGGAGCCCCCGGGAGGCGGCGGCCGGGGGAGGGTCCTGCGGGGGGCGGCGGGGGCGGGGTGGGAGGGGGCGGCAGCCGCAGCCGCAGCCGGGCTGTGCTCGCCGCGCCCCCGCCGCACGCAGGCCCCGCTCCAGGGCTTCTCCTCGGCGCTTCTCCGCAGGGCGCCCCGTCCCGGCGGCCGGCTCTGCGGGGGCTGCCCCAGCGCCGCCGCCGCCCGCAGCCCACCATGACCGGGCCGAGGCTGGCCCTCGCCGCCGCGCTCCTCTGCAGCTGCACCTCGCCGGTGGCCGACGCCAACTCCTGGTGGTGAGTGCGGGCGCGGGGGAGCCAGCGGCGCCTTTGTCCGCCGCCGCGGGCCGGGGAGCGGGCACCGGGGAGCGGGCACCGTCCGGGGGCGGGCGGCGGAGCGGGAGCGGGAGCGGGAGCGGGGCGGCTGCCCTGCGCTCCCCGCGGGAACTTTCCTCCCTCCCGGGCTTCTTTGGCAGCAGCTCGCTTCTTTCCACGTTGCCCCCTCCCACTGTCCCTGCCCGGTTTCTGGGGACGCGGGATGCAGCCCCTCTTCTCCAGGCATTTCTGGGCTCCTTTTGTAGGGGCTCGCTCGAATCCCGTCCGGGCTTTAGGACGTGGGGAAGGCGTAAGGAGGGGATGGGTAGGGTTTCCTACCCGCTGCCGAAAGCCCTGGGGGAGCCCCCTTCCCCTAAAGAGCGGAAAATAGCCTGGCTTGAAGGCAGGCATCGCTGGCTGGCGGTCTGTAAAAAAGTAGCTCGCTTTCTTCTTTCGCAGAGAAAGTGCTGAGCTTTCTCTCTGCCCCCTCCCCATCCCGGGTGTCCTCAGTGTTTAAACTCAGGTTACAAACGAGCTGTGTTTCTCCCGCTAGAGCCCTGGAAAAGCCTCGCATCTGGCAGAGCCGGGGAGGGAGGCAGCTGACATGAGAAATGCGCCCGGGCTTTGGGAGCGGAGCGGAGCGGGGCTGGGCTGGGCTGGCGGGGAGAGGTGCCGGGCGTTTCTCGGAGGGGGCCTCTCCCTCCAGACTCCCTTGGATGTTTTTCTCATCGTAGGTCTTTGGCCATGAACCCCATCCAGAGACCTGAGATGTACATCATCGGCGCTCAGCCGGTGTGCAGCCAGCTGCCGGGGCTCTCCCCGGGGCAGCGCAAGCTCTGCCAGCTCTACCAGGAGCACATGGTGTTCATCGGGGAAGGGGCCCGCAGTGCCATCAAGGAGTGCCAGTACCAGTTTCGGCAGCGGCGGTGGAACTGCAGCACGGTGGACAACACCTCTGTCTTTGGGCGGGTCATGAAAATAGGTAGGAGCACCCAGTACGGGGCAGGGGCTGGGCGCAGGCCGGCTGTCCCTTTGCAGCTTTCTCTTGGTCTTCAAATACACGTGCAGGAGTGATGAGCCCCATTAGCACCGCTCCTAAAGCTGCCTTTAACGAGCTTTTCCATTCCCTGGTGTGCCGGTGCTGCCCGAGCGCTGCCTGTGCGCTGCCTGTGCGCTGCCTGCGCCTGAGCAGATGGCAGCAGGGCACCTGAGCCACAGCAGGAGCTAGCTGGGGCAGCAGGGGGGACGGGGACACACACACTTTCTTTGGGGGGCATGGGAAGGTCAGGAAGAGGGGGACTGCTTTTGTTCTGTGTGCTTGTTTAAAGGTAGGGAGGGAAGAAGCTGGAGCCAGGAACAATGGACCCATGTTATCATTCCCAGCATCTGGAGTGCTCTCGGACAGGGAATGCAGCCGTGAGATGTGGGAAATATGGACTCCCCTGGCATGGGATCTCCCCCCCCCCCCCCCCCCCCCCCCCCCCCCCCCCGCCCCGTTCTGCCACTTTCTGTGTAAACCTAAGAGATTTTTATAATTCCTGCCCTGCTGGCCGTAAGAGGCACATTGACAGGCCATTGCTGCACTTGAATTGAGGTGTGACCCAGCTACATTGTCCCAGCTCCTTTTGAAATGCAATCATCTGATGGCAAGAAACTGAGAAATCCGGGCTTGGTTTGATGTGTCCGACAGCCAGGACAATAAAGAAAAGGTGTTAAAACAGCCGCTTACACACATACACACACGCACACACACACACACACGCACTCTCACCAACCCCAGGTTTTGTTTCCCACCCACAAAGCCGATCATTTACACTGAAGAATCCAGAACCAGCACTATTTCTCGGTTGTAAGGTCAGGGAAAACACTTAGCGCAGGACACCAAGAGATGCATCTTTAATACCTCTGGGGCGTCAAGGTGATAGGGCACCAGGGTAGCCAAGTCCCATGATCCTTTCCATTTGATCCTGAAATTCTCATGTGTCATCCTGGAGAATTTTAGGGACTTTTTTGCATGTGTTACTCAACTTTTCAGAATCCCTAATTCAGCCCACCAGAGCCATTCTAATTCCTCCCTTTCTGCCTAGCTTATACTCCAACAAATCCCTGCTGCTCTGGGGTACTCCCCTGGGAAATACCGTTTCCTGAAGCATACTTTCAGCTCCTGACACACATCCAAGGCATCTGCGCATCCTTGATCTCTTGCTTTCTGATAGCAAGGGTGGTGGCCAGATGAGGCTGCATGCAATCCCAGATTGTTAAAACTTCTGCTTCAGGGTATGAAAACTGAAATTTCAGCCACCAAAGGGAAAGAACAGAAAATACACCTCCATCTCTCCCTTCTGGTGTCCCTCCCTCACATGTAACTTATGCCAAAGAACGGGGTAAATTTCAGATCCCCGAAGAGATCCTAGTGACTCCACAAGGACACAAGAAAATAGGAATTTCCCCTTCTGGAGCAAACCTCCTCCTCTTCTTCAGTACCTTCCTGCAGCCCCAAGTTGGTCTAGTGGGTGAGTCCACAGCTGGAGAAAAGAAGTGAGGGTAAACTAGGAGAAAGCAAAGATCAGAGGTGAAAGGATGAAAAGCAGTCAGGAAGGATCAGAGGGTGTATGGCAACAAGAGGATAGTGGGAGAGGGAAGGTTCCTCTTCTCTAAAATGAATTTGATCCTGTTTAGATTGGGAGTAGATTTGGGTTTTGATGAGGAAAGAGGTGGTGTGGGTATGTGATGGGTATGTCCAGTAGTCCTGCTGCTGTTGTTTGGTTTGTGCATGCATGCATTTGCTAGGACTACTGTTGTATCTCTGGTAGGAATCTGCTGATGGTAGTGTCTGTGAGGTGACTGCCTGCAGTTGCCTGCTGTTTAAAAAACTATCCTAACAAAGAGTTTTGAATCCGGCTCCTTTAGATACTCTGGTCAGTTAGAGCATCTTTAGATGTTTATACTCCAGCACAAGACAGCACAGAAGGGAAGTAAGAAAAATGTCACCAAAGGTGGCCTGGGGTGTTACAGGGTCTGTGCTGATTCATCGCTGGTGCCTATGTCGGTGATAAGCTGCTGTGGAGGGGGATGCTGCCTCTTCTCTTTTCTCTTAGTTCCACCTTCTGCTTTTACTTTTTCTTACTTTGTAATGAGGCATTGCTCATCATTTCAGCAAATCTGTTTTCCACGCTGGGGAAGGCAACAAAGCCTTTCAATCTCTCAGGTCGTGTCAACTATGAAGTCGTTCTTCCCTGGGTTCAAACTGTGTGCCTGTCTCCTGTTTTCAACCTCTGAGCCCCAATTCTGGACCACAGCCCTTTTTCTGTACTCTGTGCCAATGGCACAAGAAAGGTCTGGAGACCAGAATATCTGCAAGAGTGCAGAGGCATGCCAGAGTGTTGTGGAGAGGGGGGGAAAGAGATAAGAAGGACCCAGAAGGTGTACAGTGTGCCAACAACCCTCGGCTGCCCACCCACCGATGCAGGCATGGCATATATTATATCATTTCTTGAGCTGCTCTGAGAACCTGCCCTGGCCAAGTCCAAAGCCTGGGAGATCCCGGGGAGAGTGTTCACTCAGAAACCTGGAAGATTCGTTTCCTTTCCCCCTCGCAGAACGTGGCTCAGCTCAGAAATGGGAGACCCGGTCGGTCTGTGTTTAATCATTACACCTTCATTTTGTGCATTTCATAGAGGTGAGGCAGACCAATGATACAAAGCTTTTGTAGAAACATCCATAGCACTGAAGTAGGCTGCTTTTTAGCATTGGGTTTTCCTAGTGTTTGCGTTGTCATGAGAATTGCTCTTACCTTTTAAATATGGTTTATTCAATAATGATATCTGGCAATGTACAGAAATTATCCTGAAGTTGCTTCTTGTTCTGTCAATACAGATTTTAGGCTGCACATGTGTGTGTGTATATATATCTCCGTACATTATACACAGACACATTCCTTACTTCTACATTTATGAGGACAGAGCACCCAAAAAGGTCGTGTTAGAATTTCCTCAGGAGAGGAGAGACTGTATCTCCTTCAGCGCAATCCTAAACGCAAGGCTGGGGTTTCCAGGATAGTCCAGTCATTTCTGGAGCCAAAGATCTTATCTCTTCTGCCTTTTCAAATGCAAAAAGGGGAAAAAAAAAAGGAGTCATAAAAGAAGAGAACAAAGAGAAATATTTTTCCTCGGTTTTCTTCGAGATTGGCAAACTTTAGGGAAATGCTTTTAAAAAAAGTAAGTTGAAACGAAAACCTTTTCATCAAAAAAGTTAGAGCAACACATTTTTATCATCTTTGCGTCAGTGTCCCCACCGGGGTCCGTTCTTCTCCCGTCTCCTTCCCATGCAGCTCCAGAAAAGCAAGCCGTGGGGACCGACACCTTGCCTGGCCGCAGCCCACGCTGGCATCCTGGCCGGTGCCCCCCGAAAGCCGCCGCGGTCCCGGGCTCCCCGTCCCGGTGGCGGGTGGCCGGCGGGCACAGGAGGGCAGCAGAGCTCCGCGGAGCTCCGCGCCGGCGGGCACAGCCTCCCGGGGACCCCGGCCCCCGGCCTGGCCAGGGCACGGCAGCCCGGGGTGACTGCGGCCCACCGCTCGGAGAGCTCGGCAGAGGTGCGCGAAGGGGGGTTACTGCCTCACCGTCTCTGTAACCTCTGTTCACGTTTGCACAAATTTGGGGAATAACACCCCGGTCTGTTTAGATGACGGCACAGTGGCGTGGAACTGGAGTGAAGTTGGAGACGATGAGCGAAAACCCAAATACTTTTCCAAGGCTGGAAGGCCTGGTAGGAGAGCAGAGAAAACTAGGAGGTATAAGCCTGCAACTGCCAGCTATAAATTTGCTTTGTATTAGCGCAGGGTTTCACGCACACATCCGATCCCGCCTCCCAAACCAAGCCGTGGTCTTCCCAACCTACATCTAGCGAGCACCGTGGCTTGTTCTGCTTTGTGGGCAGCAAGGGGAAAAAAAAAACCCCACCGTGACTTGCTTCAGCCTCTCCCACCACCATCCTCAGCAGCCTAAACTCCTCATGCAGCTCCAAGCGCTGCACGCCGAGTTGTCGTGCTGCTACATTTGAAACTTGGAGGTGGTTAAAACATGGACAGTAAAAGTGCAAAATCGGGTCCGTGCTTTCAGTACAGGGATCTCAATCAGGCTGTAAGGATGCTAAGCACCTGGAGCCATGCAGG
Organism: Mycteria americana; assembly: GCF_035582795.1. Lineage (NCBI taxonomy): Eukaryota > Metazoa > Chordata > Aves > Ciconiiformes > Ciconiidae > Mycteria > Mycteria americana. Next base: position 69,309,955 of record NC_134365.1, read on the forward strand.
CTCTGTTGCACAAGCTGTAACACTGGGAGGCCCTTTCCTTGTATGTTTTTTAATCTCTGTAGATGCAGGGAGTGCTCTACTTGACAGGACGATTGGTGTGTCTGCAGGGCTCTCGCCATGCAGGCACAGACTTGTAGGGGCAAAACTGCGCATTGGACCGTTACCTTAAAATACCCATAACATGCAAAACAAACTAGATGAGTAAAAGCTTGATTTTGGTTGCTGAAAAATTACTGTAAGTCCCTTATGGGCCAGTCTCAGCTGAACTACCTTAACTAGGAGTCGCTCCTCTTTACCTCTTGGATCAGGGAAGTTTGGGGGGCACAGTCCTCTCCTTATGACCTGCTAGTAAGGCCCTCCCTTCTATGTTATGTGTCCCATGGTATTTTATCAGCCTTGTGCTGTACTCCAGAGCAGAGGCCCTTAGTGTACAACTCTCATTTAGGGAGGGGGGGGAAAAAAAATCACAGGTTGTTCTGCAAGGTGGATGCCATTCGCAGCCTTGCCTTTGTCTTGGGTCATTACCACTAAGCTGGTGATAAGCTGCTATTAATTACAGATTGTCAGCACATGCAAATTAGAACAAGAGCATACCAAAAGCATCGGCTCAGGCCCGCTGGGGGAGCTGGCACTGAGAGCCTCGTGGGCTGGTGACAAACCATTCTTGGAGGATCTGCCCTCTGAAGTCATTCAAATTTGCTTGAGAGCATTAGAGGGTCACCTCTTGCTGGAGTTTGGTGTAAGTAGCTCTTCACAATCAGATTGCTTATTCCAATGAAGCTTTGGCAGTTGTTCTCTTTATCACCTGAAAGTTTGATGATGCACACAATGACTCTGAAGGTGTCGGTTTAGCTATTTATTACACCGTGTGGTGAGAGTGCAGGTGTGGATTGCCTCCTTCTCCTCCGCATCCCCCTCTACTCCCCCCTTTAGACCCACAGCACTCGCTGGTGCAGCATGCTTGGCCTCATGCAGTCTTCTGGCTGCCTTGGTGCCCTGGTCAAATTGGGGCTGAATCACTGCCAGGAATACATAGCTGGAGACCTGAACCAGCTGCTTGGCTCAGACTCTAAGCTGTATAGAGCATACACTCCAAGCAGGGCAGTCTCTAGTAAACCTGCTAATGGAAAGTCTTTTCATTTATTATTGTCTACATGGGAAAGTTTTACTTGTTCCAGCACTGCACTTCTGTGGGCGTTGGGAGAGCCTCTGCCTTGATGCTTTAGTGTAAAAATGGGTTTCCTTCAGTTTGCCTCAAAACAATTCTCAGCTGACTTTATGTAAACCAAAGTAAGGTTGACGAACTGAGGAGCCCGTAAAGAGTGCTTGTCCCAATTAAATGAAGACCGTTCCAGAGTGATATCTGGCTTAACCAGAATGCTCCTTTTGCACAGACCCAACCTCATTAGTTGTTCTCAATGATTAGTGGCAAATTCAGTGGCTAAGGCAGCAGCTGTATTTTCAGCAAGTGAATAATCCTCTTGCTGCTTGAGAGTTTCCTCTGGGTTAAAATGAGAGGACACTGAAGGGCTGATCTGAGAGGAAGGAGGCTGAGCACTCCCTGCCTATGGTATTGCTGTTTCTTTTGGGCAAGGCCTGGAGTTTCCAGGGCTCTTATATGGTCAGACATAAGTATAGTAAAAATAATAACCCTTGAGGAGCAGTACATACAAATTCATGAAGAACGTGCTCTTCCCAAGAATATTCCTCCAGGCGACAGCAGGAATCTCAGCCCCTTCCCTGGTGTGTGTGAGAAAATCAGATTTGGGTTTGATCCTGGTTACGCAAAAACTGCCAGCTCTGGGCAGTCAATGACTGGAGCTGTTACTGTGAAATGAAAACAAAAATGGGATGCAAGCATGTGTTATGACAGTTCCCCCTCTACCAGAATGGCGTCATGCCCTTGCGCTTGACCACCCCATTCCTTTGTTCCAGTTAATCCTGTGCGCCTTCTCAGAGCACACCATGTCCTACTGCCCGGGCCCCGTTTTTGCTTGCTCCTTGCTGCGCGTTGCGTTTGTTAAATGAGATCTGTCTCTTGTTAATTTGCTTCTCACAGGGAGCAGAGAGACTGCTTTCACCTACGCTGTCAGTGCTGCCGGGGTGGTGAACGCGATCAGCCGGGCTTGCCGTGAAGGAGAGCTCTCCAGCTGTGGCTGCAGCCGGACCGCCCGGCCCAAGGACTTGCCCCGAGACTGGCTGTGGGGTGGCTGCGGGGATAACGTGGAGTATGGATATCGTTTTGCCAAGGAGTTTGTGGATGCCAAGGAGAGGGAGAAGAACTACGTGAGAGGTTCAGAGGAGCAGGCTCGCATGCTGATGAACTTGCAGAACAACGAGGCTGGTCGCAGGGTAAGACAAATGCTGACCCTTTCCTTTCTCGGAGGCAGATTCAGAAGGCTTGAGATAGCTGGATACCAAATTACTTGGAGGTTTGATGAGGGATAGTCCAATGATGCCCCAGTAACGGTGTATGGTCTGCATTTTTGTGAATATTGCAGACAATATTGACAATATTGTAGTCCTGTTTTAATGGCAGGCTTCTGTTGCCAGCTAAAGCCAGTGAGGTTTTGGGTCTGTTGAGATACTGTATGGCACACGTGCAGACATGTAAGCCCTTTCCAAATAAACTAGGCCCACTTTCAAGGTTTATGTCTCAGAAACTGGCTTCCCAGAGCTGCTGAAGTGACAGGCTGGAGGTGAAAAGAAGAATCTGTTGGCATGTGGAGTTCTCTTCCACTGCCAACATTCAGATTTTGGGGAACATAAGGCCAGAAGCAAACACCGAATCAGGCTACCTGGCTATCTCTGAAACGTATGCCTTGCTCAGTTACTTGGTATTAAGCAAAATAAATAATTTGCATCTAGGTGACAGACATTTTCTGAGAAGATACACAGTTTTCATCTGGAGACCCCTAGGGATGGAGCATCCATCACTTCCCTTTGTAGTATGCTACCATCATTAATCACCCTGTTTCAACACTGTGCCTCATTATCATTTGAATTTATCTGGCATCAGCTTCCGATCAGTTCTTTTTCTGACTGTTACAGCTACATCCAAAAGCCTCTTAGTAATCAGAATTTCCTCTGCACAGAAGTGTTTATCTACTGTAATTTATTCACCACTCTTTCTTAACAAACTAGATTGAGCACTGAAGGCTCTCTCTGATGTTCTCATCAGCTGTAAAATAATTTTCACGTCACTTCAGTCTACCCTTTCCAGTTTCCCCATATCCTTTAAGAAACTGGATACCAAAACGACATGCTGGGTTCTGGTATTGGTCTCACTGATGCTGTAAACATAGGTGAAGTTGCCCCCTTCGTATGCGTCCAGTGTATGCACATTTGCTTTTTACACAATTCCTCTGTCTGTGATTAATAGCCTGGAAGGTGTAGCACCTTTCATATGCAGTACAACTGTGTAATCCTGCCTCTTTCCAAATGTAGGACAGGAATACTTACTTGAACATTTGTGCCTTTTCCACAAGGTGTTTAACATTTTTATCATTCTTCCCTAGTAGTAAGCTTTTCTAAGGTTAATTTTATTTCTAATGCATATTAAAAAATCCTATTAAGTGTACTTAGCCTTGCTCTTTTGCACATTCTTAACTAATATCCTTAGTTGCCTTATCAATTTTCTGCCCTTTCTTACTTCTAATTGTTACTGAATTATCTTTCCCATTCCCATGTATGTCTTGTCTTTTCTGCATGTAATTTCAGCTTCATTTTGCCACCAAAGAAGATTGGCTCTGTTTTTTTGATTGTGAAATCAATGTGTCAGGTTGAAGCATTGCAAATACTCCATGCTTCTTTTGCAAAATCAGATTGGGGTAAATTTGCAGTAGGTGGAAAACTGTGGACTTCAAAGCTGTAGAATTCAGTGGGTTTTGGGTTGGGGTTGGTTGTTTTTTTTTTGGCTTGGAAGGGCAGAGGGTCTGCATTTGCTTAGAAATGGGGGGGGGCATTCCTCCACAGAGTAGAAGCTTGAAAGTGACATTCTTCTCTGCATTACTTACTTTGAACACCTTACGTGTCTGGAGTCATGAACTTGGATTACTACAAATAAATACCCTGCTTAAAATAGGGAGTGAATATGTTATGAGACTTTTTAACAGCCAGTCTTATTGCCTTGAGGGATCCAGGGACAGAATATGGCCAATAGTTTGAGGCGCCAGTTGAACTGTAGTAACATCTGTATTAGAAGATCAAGTCAGAAGATACTTGCTCCACAGGATGGGTAAAACACTACCCTGTCCTGTTATTCTTGTTACGTGGGCAAGAATCTCACTGAGCTGTGATTTCAGATGATGATACGGTTTTAGATGGAAGAAAGCTTTGTCCTGCTTTAAGGACAGAGCTAAAAACAGTTATGTCCTGCCTTTACTACAGTGCAGAAAATTGTTTAAATTGTGCTTGGAATGCTACAGTGCCCGTGCTTCTTTGGACTCCATAGACAAGCTCTCAGGGTGATTTCTGTGTCTCCAGTTAACACAGGACCTGGACAAAAGCTTTCCAAAGGGGCCAGCAAAAGACAATGTTATTTCAGGCTTGGTTTTTGTAGACTCTGTAGAACAGATGGCCATAGAAAATAACCTTAGTTTAAATGAACGCAAGTCCTTTTAGATTAAATTAAATGGAAGTATAAACCAGTGTGTAATTAAGCTTGTGGATTTCAAAGAACAAACTCTGATAAACTAAGGGAGCTGGTTAGTAAACTCAGCCGAGGAACTCGATGTGGAGGAGGCCTGGAACTTTTTCAAGGCAAAGATGCTAAAGCCATTACAATTCTGCATGCCAAGCAAGAGGAAAAAGCTTGTAGGAAGAATATCCAGACCTCACTGAATGAATAACTACCACAGAGAAGCTGTTAGGAATAGACCGAGAGCCTACTAAGAATGGAAAAAAAGAACTGATAGCAAATAAATAACGAAAAGCTCTGTCTTAGAGGTCAAGAAGTGTAAAGATGAAGTGAGAACAGTAGAAAATCACGCTGAGTCAGACCTTGCAAAGGGTACTAAAATAAACAGCGAAGGTTTTTTAAACTTTGCGAAGTGGAGGAGATTGGAAGAAAGGAGACTGCTAGTCAGTGAGGATGGGGCTAAGTCTAAAGACAGAGTAGTTTTGGTCCTCAAAGTAAGCGAGTGCTTTACCTGGGGCTTCAAGTTGGAATGGGGGGTGTTGGTCGTGGGGAGGGGTACCGTATGTGTGCTGAACAATGCAGATGTCTTTTTCTGTCCTCAACACTTCTGCCTAGGGGAGTAAGTGCTCGTAGTGTAGATTTCTAAATCCCCCTGGGACTGTGTGTTTCGGGGGAAGCCAGGCAGGGTGCCCTAGGGGCAGGCAAGGTCTATCGCAGTAGGCAATGGCCGATGGTGCTGGCACCCTGTGGGAGCAGGGAAGGCATGAGGAGGCAGCTGTCGTGTTCAGACAGGTAGAGGAAGAGGAGCTGAGCAGCAAGTACTGAAGTTCGGGGCCAGCAGACCTGAGAAGGGTGGGATGGTGCAGGGGGCTGCTGATGGAGGGGAGTTTGGGATTGGGTCGAATGATTCGGATGGGAGTCAAGTGGCAGCAAAGGGTTAGAAGAATGGAGGGCTCTGGAGTAAATGAGAGTGGGGCTTTGGGGTGGATTGAGTGGATGAGGGTTTGGGAGTAGTGAGGAATGGAGATGCTGGGATCAGGAAGGGAGATGAGTATGAAAGGATCTGGATGGAGATGAGACCTGGGGTGGCTCTGAGATGGTATTGCTACGGGTTCCAGGGTTGTCTGGTCAGGGTGGTATTTGGCCAGTACAGGGCAGCCTTTCCTCTTGGCTCTTAGAAATATATTAGCACGGGAGCAAAGGAGAAAGGCTGGAAATGGAAATTATCACAACCAAGGTGGAAGCAAAACTCAGGTAGCATAAAGCTCTCAAGTCACAGGGAGTGCCCACTTTCTTTCCTGGCACTCTGAAAGAGCTGGCACCTGGCAGCACAGGCAGTGTGACCTCAGCAGCCTTTACAGGAGGACCTGGGGGAAAGGATATCTCGGAGGAAGAGGCAAAATGGGAAGTAATTTGAGAAGAATTTCTCAAAGATTGATCACACAATCATTTAGAACATCACTGATTTCCTAAAAAGTAAAATAGATCTGATAGGTCTCGTTTATCTGAACTTCTATGAGACATTTAATGTATTTCCCACATGGGAAACACTTGGTTAAATTGGGAAAGATAAGGAAAAATGCAGCCGCTACGAGGTGGACAAGAAACTGGTTCAAGGAAAGATGTCAGTAAGTTGTGTGAAAAGACATGTCTGGATCTTGACAGAGCTTAATTAGCAGAGTTGTTCAAGGACTTGCCTCAAGACTGACACTTAGTATTTTTGTTTCTCAGCCTCAACACAAGAATTAGGAATAGGCTGATGAAATTCGCTGAGGATGCAAAGGTGGCAGGTATTATGAATACAGAGGAGAATCCGAATTTTGCACAGCAGCTAATGACATCCAATAAAACTACATTAAGACCATCATTTGAGGTCTTGTATGAAAAACATTTTAGTCATTAGGAAACGAGTAGAAAAGAATTGGGCGCAGCAGTCAGCTGCAGATGACTGCAGATGTAATGTGGCTCGGAAGGTGGTAAATATCCTATAACATACTAAGGAGAGTCTTTTCATAAAACATGAGGGAATACTAATGCCATTGTATTAAGGTCTCGTGAGGCCCCAAAATATTGTATGTTCTCATATTCCCAAGCAAAATGACCTCAGACTAGAAAAGGCTTGTTATGGTTGACCCAAGGGATAGGAATCTTTTCTTAAGAAAGGGGGCTAGAATAGCTTGCCATGTTTAGCCTAGCAAAGTGAAAGTTGAGAGAGGATATGACTGATGTCTGTGTTAGTGGGAGAAATAATAGGGGAGGAAAAGTACTTTTTAAGCAAAAGGCCAATTTGGCACAATAGCAAATGGGCATAAAGTGAACACATTTAGGCTGGAAATTAGAAAAAGATACTTTATCATTGGAATAGTGGTCAGAATAATGGTGGCTGAAAACCTAATTGCTTTTAAAAGGGCACTCTATACATTTAAGGAAAATATTATTTGAAGCGGTGCCTACAATAGCAAGAGATCATACTTAATAACCGAGGAGGTCCCGACTAGTCCTGCATTCCTAAATGTTAAGTTTTCACTTCTGAGATTTTGGTTTTGGAAGTAGGAAGGTGCATGTGTAACTCCATACTCCCGAAAGTTGGTGCTGAAAGAAAGGAGGCATGGCAGTGAGCATTGCTAAGTGGCCACCAGGTGCCATCCCACATACAGCCTTGCCCCGCTTTCCCAGCCAGTGATTCAATTGATGTCTTCTGATTTCTAGGCAGACTTTTGGCATGTCCCCTCACTCAGTTTCCTGTGGGTGAAAAGGAGAAAGAACCTTGAACCCTGAGGAGCTCTGGTGGCAGGAGAGAAGACCGTCTCCTTGTTCTCCGTGGTTCTCGGAAGGAGCTGAGAGGGACGGGAGGGGACCAGAGGTCTTTTATCTTTCAGGCAGTCCTGACCCCATCACCCCTTCGCTCCACGTTGGAGTCCTTGTGGTGGAGGCTTCTGGCTTTATTACCCTTGTTTGTTTGTCTTTGGCTGTTATCTCAATATGTCCTTTCCTTCCATCTGTCTTTTTCTTCCAATTGGTCTCCATTACCCTCTCTTATTTCCCCCCGTTCCTTATCTGTCGCCCTGTCTGGCGGACTGTGGCGGTCAGTCCTTCCGTGCTGTTTACCCAGTCGGCACATGGCAGGCCTCAGTCATCAGTCACTCGAGCCACTGCCAGAAGAGCCTGGAAGGGGGTCTGGCTAATTGACCACACAAGAATTCCCCATTAATTCTCTTCCCATCCCCATTCTTGCAAGAAAAGAATTGGAAGAGAACTTGGGCTTATGGGAAGGGGCTTTAAGCCTTTCCATTAGAGCCATTTTCAACCTGTTTAAGTGGCACAGCCATTGATCAGACCCTGCCCTCAGAACTGCATGTGGGGTCTGTTATTCCTTACCTTGACCTGAGCCCTATCAGAGAGGAATTCTCCAATTTCCTCTGCTTTCTCCCCATCCGGGCAGCAGAGGGGGAGAGCGGGAGAGCCATTTAGCAGCTGAAGCTATGGTTACCTGCGCGGGACGTTGACAGTGGGAGCGGCGGGGGGCTGAGCGGTGCCATGCTCACCTGTGATAACTGGTAGCATTCGCATTCCCCAGCACAGCTACTACCCACATGGGCCAGATGTTTTGAGCATCAGTTGCTTAAAGCCAAGTCGGAGTGAACTCAGTCCCATGACATTAACTGAGAGGGATCGAGTTGCAGTGTTTTTCTAAAGGAACAAAGCCCAGGATTAGGAAGAATCATAATACTTTATAAAAACACATGCAAGGGCAAGGGAGGCACGAGTGGCCTGGGATTTGACAGAACCGTAACCAAAAAGTGCTAACACAAGCTTATAACAAGCAGGCTGGCAACGCAGTGAGGATATAGTAAGTGTCTGGGGCTTGGGAAATTCAGCTGTAGCTCTGTCTGGTTATAGTACAGCAGGAATCCTTAAGTAACGGTGTGGTTGGTCCTCTGCAGTTGTAGTTTGATCCAAGACAAGTGCTTAACTCCCAGCCTGTAGCTGTTACATTGTGCCGTGAGGGATTGCCTCAGTAAATTGAGCTCTGAGGAGCAGAACTAAAGCTTCTCTGTTCTAAGGACTCACTCCATTGACTTTCTTGGGAGCTGGATTGGCCTCCATGTGATTTAGCCATTAAGCCAAATTTAATCTTCGCTAGCTGTCAAAAGCACTAGACGTTAGTTAGACCAGGAGCAACCAGTTGTTGTAGGAGAACTCTGAGCTCTCGCTGCTGGTCCAGAACGTAGTCGTAGGCAGAAGGTTTTGCTTGCACTACGCTCAATTGCCTTAATCACCTACTCCTTGGCAAGCGAATGCAGAGAGCTGGGAAGCTTTCTTCTGTGTCGGTGAGTGAGGCAGAAAAGAAACCTCAGTGTTTGGCTGCTTTCTTCGGCAGAAAACCTGGCTAGAAGACATATCGCCGCCTCCTTCAGAACATCCTAGTTTTTTCTCACGTTCCTTGATCTCCCCCACCAGATACGGCTGGTGGTCATTTTGCGGCTGGTGCCAAACAGCTCTGCGTGGCACGTGGGATCTGGCAGAGGCACTGCCCTGCGAACGTGCAGGGTGCAGGACGGTCGTGGGAGAGCAGATGTGAGCCTGACGGGGAGAGCGTGAAGGGCAAGGGCTGGGGGGGCAAGCTGCTGTAACACGGCGTAGCTCCGCTGGCGTGGGGATGCCAGCTCTTCGCTTTGCAAACTCTATCGGTGCCTGTGAGTGCTGACGGGATCTCGCATAATTTGCAGTTTTGTAGCCGTCTCTGAAATGAATGGAAAGAACAAACCCAACCTGCATTTCAGTTTATTTTCCTAGGTTTTGAGCTTTGTTATTCTAGAATATTTTTCAATAGTTCCCTCTCCTCCCAGCACTAGCAGAGCAAGTATGGGGTGTAAAGGAAAACGGTGGTTCCTCTCCTCCTCCCAGCACTAATGTGGTGGGAGGAGGAGGAGAGGAACCACCGTTTTCCTTTACACCCCATACTTGCTCTGCTGAGGGTTTAACACTCACTGGCCTGAATTTTCAAGACTATTTGCTAATTTTGATGCCGGGTTTTCAGGGCTCTGATGCATCTACAGCCCCCGCAGACTCCGGAAAACGTAGCTGAAAGTATCTCGGAAAAGAGCACACCGCAAGCTTGCGTTTGCTGTTTAAAATGTAGGCCCTTCTGCGTGGCGACAGTCCTGTTAGTGCAGGGAAATGTCTGGACACAAGATGGCGCAGGGCTGCAGTTAGGGCTTGCAACTCAGCCCTGCTCTTGAAGGAGGGCACCTGGGTACCAGAGGGCCCACCTTGAAGGTGGTGAGCCCACCAAGGAGGGCCCACCTCGAGCAGAGCTGAGCTGCTCTGCTCCAGGGTGGAGGTGTTGGTTCTTCTCGCCACCACGGCCACCCCTGCTTGCTGCTCTCTGGAAGGCGACATCTCCTCTGGGCGCTGCCCCTGAACGAGCTCCTCTCAGCAGGGACGGAGGGAAAGGGTGCGGGGCAGTGGATTTATTTCAGAAGGATGCAGATGTATCCCTACAATGATAGCGTCGGTTCCTGGTGCGGGTGGTAGGAAATGGGCAGGTTCCCAGGTGTTCCCTTTTGGCAGCTCTGAAGGGAAAAACATGCAATACCACGGTGGTCCATGAGACTGGGGGAATTTCCAGAGCCTACACAGACGGGACTCTTCCCCTTCTTCTTTCCCGCTCTTGACCCTGCTGTCAAGTCAGAAATGTGCCAGGGGAAAAGAAGGTGGGGTGGGGAAGTCATGTTTGGAGGCAATGTGACCAGAAATAGAAATATTTAGGGAACAAGAACACAGCAGTCGCAACAGGAGGAAGAGGAGACTTTTTGTCTCTTCTGAAGGGCGTAACAAGAGAAGTTGGGGGATAATCAAAGCAGTTAGTTAGGAAAACGTGATGAATTCATTGTAATTAAGCCAGCTGCCAGTGCAGCAGGAATAAATGCAGCTTTGCCTGATTGCGCTCCTTTTCCCGCAGGCCGTGTACAAGCTGGCGGACGTGGCCTGCAAGTGCCACGGTGTGTCGGGCTCCTGCAGCCTCAAGACCTGCTGGCTGCAGCTGGCTGACTTCCGCAAGGTGGGCGACCTGCTGAAGGAGAAGTACGACAGCGCCGCTGCCATGAGGATCAGCCGCAAGGGCAAGCTGGAGCTGGTGAACAACCGTTTCAACATGCCGACGCAAGAGGACCTGGTCTACGTCGACCCCAGCCCGGACTATTGCCTGCGCAACGAGACCACTGGCTCGCTGGGCACTCAGGGCCGACTGTGCAACAAGACCTCAGAGGGCATGGATGGGTGTGAGCTGATGTGCTGCGGACGGGGTTATGACCAGTTCAAGAGCGTCCAGGTGGAGCGTTGCCACTGCAAGTTCCATTGGTGCTGTTATGTCAAGTGTAAAAAGTGCACAGAGATCGTCGACCAGTACGTCTGTAAATGAAAAGAGCCACCAAAGCAACAAATCTATATTATATAAATCTATATAAATATATTTTATATTTGTATAAATAAACAGATGATGATAATAATTAAAGAAGCTTATTTAAGAGACACTTTGGTTTTGAAATTTCCCCCATCAGGCCGGCTGGTTTGCCATTCCTGCAGTTCTGCTGGGGAATTTGTCTTTGGCTGCATCTCCCCTTGGATGTTTCAGTCAGGGTGAAGAGGCTGAGGAGGTGAACTCCCTGCAAAGCGAACTCCCCCCTGCACACAAGCACGCGCTATTTCATTACAGAAACAGAGCCAGTGAGGAGAAGGGTGGCTTCTTTCTGCTCTCTCATCTCTAAATCTCAGCATTTTGCATAGTTATTGCACATCTGAAATTACAGCCAAACATGGGTGAGCCCTAGTTATCCAAGTTTCACACCCTGCCTGCCCACTAAACCCACTGGGGAATTTGGAACCAATTCTTGGTCCCTCTAAAGGGCTTTGTCACATTAGAGGGAAGGTTAGCCAAGGCTCCTCCACAAGAATATGCCTTAAAATCCAGAGTCCTGTAAACCATTCCTGGATGCTGCACAGACCACTATGTGGTGGAGGAAGGTTTGCAACCTGCTGTTGTGAGGAAGGAAGGTGTGACCTGTGGCTGACCAGTGCACAGCCTGGGAGTCCCCGTGAAGCCAGCACCTAGCTCTTCTGTACCGCCTGGGCAAAGGGGAAATCTGTCCAGCTCGGGCTATGTGGCCTTATTTTGTCAGTAGAAAGAAGCATTGCAGGCACGCACGTGCACATGACTGCGTAAGCACTCCTCGTACCGCTGCTGGTTTTCCTCTTTGAAGTGGATGCAGGTGGTCGCCTTGTTCAGCTCTCTTAAATCCTCCTCACCACCATCCCAGATGTATAGTTTCTCTTTAACATTAAACGCCCCTCAATGACATTTCTTTTCCTCTGTTGCTTGTGTATATATGTGTTTTTGTTTTATTCTTTTGGTGGGGTGTCTTTTAATTTGCTGTTCTGTATTTCAGAGTCCAGGAGCCATGCTCTTCCCCGGCATAAGCTAACCACAGATACGTTTGCTCCCAGAATGTGGGCGTATGTTCACCAATGGAAGTCTTTTCTGTGTTTTTCCTTGGTAATAAAAGAGTATAATAAAATTGTACTAGGGCAGAAGGCATTACCAAAGTCTGCTAATCAGTCTTACCACGTTGGAATTTTAGTAGAATCCAATTCATAAAGCAGGGAACAAATGCTGTTTCTAGCACAAGACATTTCCTGTGCCTCTCAGCATCTGCAGAGTTCATTTGCAGTCAGAACAATCAAGAGAAGCCAGTTCCCAAAATATAAGGGTTTGCTAATATACATCTCCTTTGTTACTGACATTCCAAGGGTGTGGTGTTTTTTTACTGTAAATTTTAAAATGCACAAAATATGCCAATAAGCAAAGAGCCAGTCATGAAGATTATTATTTTTATATTAAACCTCTGTTTCTTATAAAGCATTGCAGTTTTACAGATTCCACCATTTCAACCACCAGAGAAGAATTTATATGTACCTTTCATACTTCAAATATTTGAGGACTCCAGAAAAGCACAAGGAAGAAAAATTATGTTTAATAATTAGGAGCTGTTGTTTTTTTAAACCAATGTGTCCAGTTTTTATTTTATTTTTTTTAATCCAACAGGCAATATATTTGCTGGCATCCCAGAATACAGTTTCTTGGAATATAAACAGTGGCCTAGATTTATTTTATTATATAAAATCCAAAGCCAGTGGTATTGTAATTCAAAGTAACGGAAATAGTTTTCCATGCATGGAAAAAATGTGAGTGCAATGGCCTGATCCAACTCCCATTAAACTTCAGTGGGAGCTGGACTGAGCCCAAGATCAGATCAAATGTGTGAGCTATTCACTCCTGGGATACTGTATGTTTCTAGCCCAGTAATAAAACCTACTCTACCTTAGATACATCTAAAAAAGACCCTTCCTCCCACCACCCTCACCTCATGTTCTTGTCCATCCTTATTGCGTCAGTACTTAAAGGTGTTAGCTATTTGTATATGGCACCCTCAGGCATTGTTAATGTGTCTAATAATTCAAAATGATTTCATTTGGCCTTTCCAATAAAGACCACACATTTAAGGGAGTCACAACTCTCCTTGCAGTTTGGCACCACAATTAATTTTGTGGGTGTAAACAACTTTGGGAGCGGAAAAGTTGGCATTGTTAGGGCTACTATTCATCTGGGTGTCCCTGGATATGTCCTTCTTTTTCCACCTAAAATGTTGTCTGGATGGAAAAAGGATGATTTTTGGCCTTTTGTCCCAGCACTCTGGACCTCTGGCAGCCTGGTCGGAGCCAGCAGTTCCTATTGGACTGAGACCATATAGCGATACGAGAGAGGTGACCAACCACTGGATTTCCGCCCCCCCCCCCCCCCCTTTTTTTTTTTACAAGACCTAGGTTTCAGCCTTCTCGACTTTCTGGGAGTTCTGTATCCAAAAATTTGATCCCGTTAAACTCTAGCTTAAAACTTAATTTCTATGGCGCCCACACATAAAAGAACCTCCTTAGGGTGGTAGTGAGTATAAAATAAGAGCACAGCCGGTTTGGTTTGATGCAAAGCCAAAGAAAGTCAAACAGAAAGCTGTAGCCGAACTGCTGCTTTACCATGAAAATTAAAAAGTGGTGGATTTTAAGTTGTGCCTTGTTAGATGCACAAGGTGGTAGAGGGATGTGGGGGTGGGGAGCTAAGCTTGATTCTGCGCTCTGCCGATTATCTGCTTTGTAATCTTCAACAAGTTACTTAATTTCTTTGCATTTTAGCTTCCAGCCTCCTCCTGTATAAAATGAGGAACAGAATACCTCCTTTTTCTGTAAAGGTCTTTGAGAAATATGGCTGAAAAAACCGTAATTGAAGGCCTACCCTCTACGCTCATTAACTCTGGCAGGCAGACAGCTGTATCCCCATTGTGCAGGGACACGCTCAATTCAGGACAAAGAGGCTCAGCGGCACCTCGGAGGGTCAGATGCTTGGAGGTGGTTGCTTGGGGTGCTCAGCAGGAGCCTTGGAGAGTCTGTTGCAGTGAAGCCCTACTCCAGCACAACGCTGGAGGGAGGACGGTTCTACAAAAGAGAAGTGAACTCGGGGCTTGTTTATTTATGGGTATTGAATATCTGGTGGCAAGAGTGAGGCTTAGGGAGGTTAGCCTGGTTTCTGAATCAAATACCTGCCTGCTCAAATTCTGTTTGCACTTTCATATGGATAAGATATTCACACAATACGCTATTATATAGTGTGTGCTGGTAGCCGGCTGCCACATTCCAGCCCTGAAGTCGCTGCACTTCAAGGCTGATAGAAATGACCACCCATAAGTCATGTAAAACTAAAATATTTTGGAGTTAAAGGCACTATGCAAATACACAGTTATTGCAAGTCAGTGAACATCAGCTCCTAAACGGAGCAGAACAGGATGCAAATCTGTCATCATTTTCCAACGGCTAGTAATACCTAAGTTATAATGTGAATGAATGAGGCCTTAGTATGTTCTGCTGCAAGGTAAGCTAAGCAATAGCTGACCCTAGAACAAACAGAAACTTTCATTTTATATTGATTATAGTAAAAAGATAGTGGCAGGGTTGTGAGAAAATTTAAATGAACCTTTTAACACCACTGGACTCTAGGCCATTTGTATCGTTTGGAGGCTCCCATTCTTTGTCCCCAAGAAATCTGCGCCTACCGAGAGCTTAATGTAAGGGAGAGACTGCTACCTTTTGCAATTCAGGAAACAGCGAAGTAGAACCCAGACACGCTGCGTGAGTGCAACTCACACTTTCTATATGGACCCAAGTTTTGTAGCCCTGACAAAGCACAAATGAAGCAGATCTTGTTCAGTCATATAAAATCAAATGTGCAAGGGTCTCTTGATGCAGAGGCTCACTTGACGCTCTCCAGGGAGAAGCCTAGTAGGTTTAAATTACGCTGTGGGAGAAGTTCCTAATCACCTGTGGCTACAGAAATATAGACAGTATTTTCATCAGCTGACGCAAACACAGAACATCCCAAGGAGACCTTGGGAAATATCTTCCAGCGACTAAAGGGCATTTCTCAAGTGTCTGTCACAAGGTTTTCCAGAACCTACTGCTTATATGGTCATTCACGTTCATTTAGCTTTTGTTTAACTATATTTCAGGTTAAATAGTTTCTGGAAGATACACAATGAAATCAAGTTCACTGAATGGCAGGCTCTGAAGGAGCTGTCATATGACAGACAGTGAGCAGATATGAACGTAATATTGGATCCCCTTCTCCTCAAAGGCAGACTCTGGCTATGTCTAATCCATGGGACCAAGAAATGTGTCCCATCTCCTTGGTCCAGATGTGTATCCTGGCCATATCCTGACTCCCTGTCAGGGTAGTGCAGGCACCAATACCTGTGTGCAAAGGCTGATGGATGCAGAGACCGTCAAGCGGGGTAGCCTGTCCCAGCTCCAGCTCCAGCATAGATAGCTGGTGGCTTTGGGACTGGGCCACATCATGAGCATACCAGCTGTGAAGTCTAAATATAACCAGCCTCAAAGATAAGCAACACGGATTTCTGTGGCCAACAGGACACATACCAGAAAGGACAAAAAAATTCATGATCAACCACTGTAAATCCCCAAATAACAATAATAAAAACCCCAGTATAATACAATGATCACAGCATGCTTATGCCTTCACCCCATTGAAAATCTTCTCCTGCAGGGCCTGAAGCTGTTACTATACCCTCTTCTTTCTTAGCTCTGTTTAAATGACAGTTTAAATCTATTTTTTTGCATTAGGATACAAAAAGGCATGACTTACAGCATTTCCTCAAAGACAGAAGGAGAGAAAGGGGGAACAAACAGTAGGGTCAGGTGTTCTCCTTGCTCTGTGAGCAGGGATAAAATGCAGCAGCCATAAAATGGAGTAGTAAATACTGCCCTGTGATTCTCAAGTTGGACACCTGCCCTAAGGTGTCACAGTTACCTCTCCACGCTGCCTGCCCAAAGCAAGCTGGGTCTGATGGCCCCATGGTGCCAGCAACAGCTCCAGCTGTTTGGAACATGGTGGCTGCAGCAAGTGCCAGCCTTAGGCAGCGTGACAGAGTGTGCGGTGCAGGTCAGGCCCTCAGTGCTTTTGGAGGGGGAAGAAGACTTTGATAAGGAAGGAAATGTAAAGGGAAGGAGCAGGCACTGCTTTACTGAGGAGCAGGGAGATGATGATACCTCCCCCAGGCCCTTTCCCCATTAGCGCTGCCTGATGGTGCTTGTCACATGGTGGCAGCCATCCTGGAGAATTCAGAAGGGAGCCGCTCAAGTATGTTTGCCAGTAGAGATGAAGCAGTTTAAAGGCTTGCAGAAATAAGGCATATCCTGAAAAAAAAAAAAAAAAAAGGTTCAGGCTCTTCCTTTCCCTAGGGCAGTTTTATTCTGAATCATAATTTGTCTTTTGGCTCTTCCTAGAGTGCCATATAGTTGTGTCAGTCCTTCGCATGACTGCAAGAGCATGGTGATCACGCAGGATGGGCAGGATGAGGCATGGCCATGCAAGGACACATTACGATCCTGCCTTTCAGGGAGGGGAAAAAAAGAAGTGGGGTAGACCCAGTGTCACTTAATGACTGCCACAGTCACCGTGCTGGAGCTAATTGTAGCCCTGCCTTGTTCACAGCCCCAAGGAGCGGCACAAGTGCTCAGCCATTACCTTTCTTGGGCTGAGAAAACATCTAAACCAGGTTTTTAGAGTGGCAGCCCTCTGCAATTCACTGTGATGAGTCTGGTCAGTCTCAGTTTCATTTACCACAGGCAAATTCGTTCTCTCTTACTTGGGAACAACAACAGAGATGACTAATGACCTGCCAACTTTCACAAAGCACAGAGCTATGTATTTAGGACAAAAACATTCAGGGATGGAGTTAAGGCAATGAACATTTTATATTAATGCTACAATTTCTAGGAATTATCTATAAATGGCCAGGAAGTAACTCAGTTTTTTAAAATGTGTCTTTCTGAATGAACACTTTGCCCCATACAGCAGAGCACAGCTTTCCTTTTTGATTTCCAGGCTCTCGAACCAGAGTAAACCACCCTAATTCCTTGTATTTAATATTTAATGAAACAGTATTCCTATCTCAATTTCCCTCTTAATTGGCTGAGTACACGTTAAGTTATGGTGACAGGAAATGACAGACGAAAATGACATGCAGTTTTTGTGTATATTTTTCATCAACAGAGCTCAAAATATTTTAAAATTGTTAGCGCCATTTTACAGATGAAATACTGAAAGACGGGGCAGGAAATACTTCATCCAACCGGCACGGGGTGGAGCCAGAGCAGGCGCTACAGCTGCTCCTCTCTGTGCTGCTGCCCGATGGCTGTCAAAACGCATTTTGATTGATGACAGAAACTGTAAATACATGCAATAGTGCAACTGCAATGTTCAGTAAATACCTTGCTTCTTTCAAAGTAATAAAGATTTTAGAGAATGTGTGGGATGGGACATATTTTAAAGGAGGCAATAGGGAATCATAGTTTTATAAAGAGGGTTTTAAGGAATGGGCAGTATGTATTTAATGTTGGTGGGTATTAGGGGCCAAAATACTAATTTATAGGGATAATTTTGCTTCCGTTAACTATCTTGTTTACAGTCAGCTGTTTGAGCTAAAATTTCTGGGTGTGGATACACGTGTATTGGCGTGTGGCTCAGCGAAGCACTGAAGTTCACAGAGCCACACAAATTACTGATAGACGAGTCCTCCCAGATCATCCAGTTGTTCTCCTTGGCAATTCAGGATTGTCCTCTAACAGGATAAGTCTTTCCGCAGCGTTTGACTAGTCTCACTGCACAACATTCAGGCTTAGGGTTTCCACCATTTTCCCCAAGGACACGATTTCAGAAGCTGACATCTCCCTGTCACATACGTTTTCCTGCTGTTCTGCCTCCAGTTGCCATTACTTAACAGAGGAACTTCTTGTTCTCTTTGGTGTTCCCTCTCTGTGCCCCGACATCAGACATAGGTGTTTGGGCCCTGTCACAAGAGCCAGGCTTCCCAGATGCCTCCAGTGGCATCAGGCCTGGTAACACCATCTGGTTTTCATCATCGCTCTGGTGTTGCGCAGGCTGTGGCCTCCCCGCCCCGTGCCATGCCCCAGAGCACACAGTTCAGTCACACGCATCAAACACCGGTCCAGCGGGGCCTCTTCCCCCCTCAGCAGGACCTGTGGCCCCTGGGGACGCTTCGCGTCTCCCTGACCCAGTGAGTTTCAGAGTGCCTCTCTCAGTCTGGATGGCTCTGAGCTGTCACCACGGGTGGCCCCTCTCGGGCCCCTTTCCGTCTCGCCTGCGGGAAGGGCTGCGGGGCCTGGGGTTTCCTGTGACACCGCTTTCTGTAGGAGAGGGGGACGCCCTGCCGCCCGCTCAGGGCCCAGAGGAAGCGGTGCCACAGGGACGCCCCCTCAGGACGGATGCGCCGACGGGCCCGGGCCCGGGCCCGGGCCCTTCCTGAGGGGCTCCCGGCCCCCCCCGACCGCCCCTGCCACAGCAACCGCCCCACACGCGCCGGCCCGCGCCAGCGGAGAACAAAAGCCCGCGCAAACGTCACTCGCTTCCCTCAGCCAATCAGTGCCGGCTCCCGCTGGCTGGCGCGGCGGGGGGGCCGAACCCCTCCTTTCCCCAGCCTGCGCGGCCCGGGGCGGACGGGCGCCCGTGCGCCTGCGCGGCCCGGCGGCGGCGGCGGCGGCCGCTCCTTCCTGACTACGTTCCCCGAGATGCAGCCGGGCGCGCTCCCCGCGCTTCCTTCCGGCGCGTCGTGCGCAGGCGCGGTGGGGTGTCCCGCATTGGCGGCGGCGGCCTCGTGCGATGATGACGCCCTAGGGCAAGGAGGAGGCGACAAGGCCGGGGAGGCGGCGGCGGCGGCAGCGGTTGCCGCAGGAGGGGGGCGGCGCGGGGCGGCGGGCAGCACCTCGCGGGCGCCGGGGCGGGCGCCGGCCGTTGCCAGGTGAGTGCCCGCGGGGCCCGCGCGCCGCGCTCCTCACCGGAGGGGCTGCGCGGCCTGGCTTGGCCGCCGCCCGCGGGGCCGGGGGTCTCGGCCCGGGGCCGGGCGTCCGCCCGCTCGGCGGGGCGGCGAGAGGGAGCCCCCGCGGCAGGGGGGCCGCCTCCTTCCCTCCCGCCGCTCCGCGGGGACGGCGGTGGGGCGGGGGTCGGGGCCGCGGCTGCCCTCGCCCCCGGCTGCCCCCGGCGCGGGTGGGTGGCCGGGGTGTTGGGGGAAGGCTGGCGGTGGCGCTGCCCTCGGCCGGGACCGGGTTTTGCCGGCGCGGCGGGGAGCGGGCCCTGCGGGCGGTTGGCCGAGGGCAGAAGTGAGCCGGGCTTGTGGTCAGGGTGTTTGCTTAGGGGCACGAAGGAGCACTTGGAAATGCTCGGCTGGAGGAGGCTTTAGGCCAGCGAAGCACTCTAAGTGGGTCAAGAGCGCTGTAAGTGGGTCTTGTTTGTAGCCTTCTGTACACTTGTTGCTTGTCGGGACAGCGAAATCTGCTGCTGCTCCGAAAGTCCTTTTACGGAGGCGATAAAAATAATAACTCCTGAGCTTGCACGACATGGGAACCTTGCCTTGCCCGCAGACCACTCTGTGTGTGTGTTTATATGTATGTATCTATAAACGCTGGAGTTACCAACAGTAGATAATGTAAATATTCGACACTACTGTAACCACAATTTGGATATTCCCAAGTGGCAGTTAAATTAACTTTTATAAAAGTTGGCCTTTTTTTTTTTTTTTTTTTTCCTGAGAGAATCAGGTATTCATCTCTTATTTGCTTAGGACAAGCAACAAAGATGTTGAAACTAGAAGACAAAGAAGATATGACAGCTGTTGTTCTTACTGAGCTTTTCAAGCAGTCGTGGTTTCTTTTTGTGTCTGTCTTAGCCTTACAAGTCAGTTGATTTAGTGGCTTTAGTAGATGTGTGTGTTGGCATAGGTTTAAGAAAACCATTAATATTAAATTAGAACTTATTTGACATACAGGCTTTGTCACTTTGTGTATGTAAACTGTCATATTCACCTGTCACATAGCAGAAAAACTTTTAGATAGTATTCCTTATTTAAAGATACATTTTGTTCCTAGTGCAGCATTGGAGTTCTTCAGGCAGTTGAATTGTCTTGGGTATTGCAACTGTGTTGTGTATTTTTTAAAATGGGCCAGGTTTTATAAAGTTGGCCGGGTCCTCTGGGCAAACGCTTCTGGGCATAATCTGGTTTTCAAGAGTTGAGGTCTTAATGTGTAATTTAAACTCTTGTTTTTGCTCCCTTGCTGTAGTCACTGTCAGGGAGTATTAAATTCCTGCTTACGTCCTGGCTGTGGTCTTCACAGATCTGGAAGTCTGAAGAGCTGTGTCCCGCACAGTCCTCTCTCTGAGTTATATTGTAAAAATCCTCAGCTTTCAGAGGCCTTTTTGTAGCATTTCGGTAGCGAGGTGCTTGCTTTTTACAGAACCTTAATGAGACTACGTCAAATCCGGTGGTAGCTGCAGTGACAGAAGAAGATACGTTTATGATCGACAGAACTAGATGATGTGTCATTGAATTATGGGTGCAGCATGGTCATAAAACGCAGTCTGTTTTACTTAAGGAAGTGATCGTGTAGGGGTACTAGGCAGTTTTAGTTATGAAGGCTTTATGCTGTGGCTCTTATGTTGCAGAGATAACTTATTATGTGTAAACTTCAGCTGTACTGTGACACTTGCCTACTAACACAAACGCACAGTCTTTGCAACTTGAAAGAAGTTTATTGTTGTGTTGGAAGTGTAAGGTTAGTTGATTAACACATGGAGATGACTCCCTTGTCTGAGCTGGCAACTAAATATGGTTAAATAAGCCTGTGGCTAAGGTTGTTGGCAGCGTCATGGTGAAAAACACGGAGAATAGTTGCTAAGGTGGAAAACTGAATGGGAATTAGTGATGGAGGAGTTAAAAGCTGCATCCCAACTCAGTCCAGGTTTTCAAAATGATGCTTTCTGAGTGTAAATCAGATATGAAAAAATAATCTGGTGTGAAGGAAAAGAGTGTATTTTTGCCATACTTCTTAAGCAAAACCTTTCATGGCAAAAATTCCTTCAACAGATTCTTATCTATTATATGTACATTCTCAAACATAAATATAAAATGTGATGAGTATAGGAGCTTAAATTGTATCAGGTCTTCAAGAGAGCCAGGCACAAAGGGCTCCCTCTTAACCCTGCTTACTGCCACCCCAGTCTTTACACCGATGGAGTTGTATCAGTGCTGTTGAACTGGTGGCATTACTGTGAGTTTGCTCAAGTGACTAGTGAGCGGTGGTTTTGGCAGTTGTGGGTGAGATTCAGACTTGAAGCCTGACTCCTGGATACAGGATAAAAAGGCTGGAGTTTGAAAAGCCTGTGCTTGCTCTAGGCAAGAGTTTCTGTTGATTTGTCGTGAAGGAAAATTAATGAGAATTGGCAGGGCATGTAATGCCAGTGATTTTAATGCTTGGATCTCTGCTGTTATCTTATGTCTTCAGTTGCACGTTCAAGGAGCTGTGTCAAGCATTCATGTACGAAGACACTCAATACTAGACACCGAAAATTTTGCATGTTTTACAGGTTTCTGGTTGTGTAACTGTATTGTCCAAAACACTGTGCAAAGAAACAAGGCTTGCTTTCGTCAGTGGAGATGCTGTCTGTGCATGAGGAAAATCTTGATAAGTAAATTTCAGGAGGTTGTTAGATTATTATGCCATCAGCAATTCAAATGCTTAAATAGAAGTAGTTCTGAAATGGAAATAGCAGTTTTGAGTATTTATGATTTGAAAGTGTCTGTGTCTGAGTCATTCAGTGAATTTTCTGGCAGACGGTGTTGGTAGATTTGAAAAGACATTATACAAGATAATGGTAGTGATTATGAAAAAGTATTTGGGACAGTGTTTAAGGGGAAGACTATTACTTTAAACTGTATAGTTCTCTGATAAAACTTGTTTTAAATGCCATATCCTTTCTACAAGACATTGTATTTCAGTTGGTTGTACTTAACGTGGTGACCAGCTGCCTTTGCTTTTTGAAGCAATATGTTTGTCAAGACAAGTTCAATAAAGAAACTGGTTTTCAAAAATTAAGACTATGGAGACAAAGAAGGTACTAGTTCTGCTTCTTCAGAAAACAGATTTCTGAAAACATTTTTAACTTTTGCTTGTTTATTTGAATATGCTCCTACTACCAGAACATTTTACTTTTGAAGTAGGATGCTATAGATCAGTATGTAAACTAATAAGAAGCAGGAGGTGAGTTGTTTCCACGTAGTTCCTGTTGCAGTGCTTTGAAAAGAACGACCTCCTGCCGTCTGTGTGGCAGTAGCTAGGAGTGAGAGATTCAGACTTTTATCATTAGGTAACTGTAAAACTGAGCTGGAGTTTAACTTGCCCAGTGATGACATATGCTTTCTGGGAAGTTTGTCTTGATGGTTTGACATAAAAATAAAATCTTTATCTTAGTCCTGTTTGAAGATTAACTTCAAGGTTTCCTTTCAGGGCACAGTGGCAATCTTTTCGTATACGGAAGACTGCTCACCCCATTGCGACGTGGCCACTGGTGTGGTGATAAGCAGACAGCCTCTCTCAGGAAAGGAGGTGCCACAGCTTATACTGCTGCTGCTTGGTTTGAGAAGTAGCAAAGAACTTGAAGCAAGGAGGTGTTGGCAAAATTAAGGTGCTCAGAGTTTTGAAGAGGAAATATGATATGTTTAATACCAGTTTGCCCTCTGATTTAACATGGTTTTCGATTATAACTTCTTTTGAATTTTCAGAACCTCATGGAAATTTCTCTGTCCCTCGCTGTTTTTTGTTAAGTGGCATCTGTTTGAGTTATGATATGGCCAGGGTAGGAAGGAAATTACTGTCTATGTTTTGTTTGGCATTTTTTCATTTGTAGCTTAATGGTCTCTTGAGCAGATGAAATAAGTTGTAGGGTTGATGGGTATAAAATAAAATTAGATGGCAGTTGTATTTGTTGTTGCATGTAGCCATGATTACTCTTGTATTCTAGAGTTACAGATCTCTGCTGCTCTGCTAGTGGAGGAGAGAGTCTCTTTTTCTGGCCATGCAGAATTCTTTGGCCTTCTGTGAACTGTATGTGTGTCAGTGAACGTTTTGGGACTTCTTAGGGCTGCCTTGTGGTTAAACTGCTTGCAGAAAGGTGTTGTATAGGTAGATACAAGGTTCACAGGACATGTATTGTTAGAGTAGAAAAATTTGCAGCATGCTTCAGATGGATTTCGGTAGCTGTGAAAATGCGATGGAGTCTGCTGGGATGTGCCAGCTGCTGTAGCTCTCTGTGAACAGGACTAATTAAGCCCTTGTGAGAACAGAAAATAGTCAGGCACTATTTACAGGAAAAAAGTGTTGGAACAGGCAGAGCTATAATCATTGGCTGTAAGGTACCTTAGCAGTAAGCAAGAGAGTAGACAATTTACTTGCAGAATGAGTTGGAGGTCAAGTCTGAATACTTAAAATAAGTATTGCAGTGTTCTGCCGGCAGATCTAAGTACATTGCAAACTTCTGTTGGGGCCTGCTGCAGGAAAGGCTACTTCCTTTTTTTGCCCTGACTTACTTGCTTCTTTCTGGCAGTATTTTATCTCAAAATGGTTAGCATTCATGTTTCTTCATCTAATGCTGAAAACCAAACTTATGCTAGATATAGATGTTGTAATGTTACAACATTGCCTGTGTTTGAATAGGTCATGTAAAAGTCTAGCTGTCTTTGTCCGCATGAATTGTTGTTTTTCTAAATGTAGCTATGATCATCTGCATATATTCAAAGGTCAGGTGTGGCTAGGCTGACTTACGATAAGTACACCAAAACCATTTTTCATATCTGTTCATACAATTTTCCTCCTTTTCTTCTAACCAAATTAAATGCTCTTCTCCCCAACCTGTTTGGTTTCATCTGCTTAGAGGATTGCGGAGACTGCCATTCCTTTGTTTGAAGCCAAGGTCAATTGTGCTGCTCTGTTTAGGTCTAGAGGATGATAATTTATATGCTACAGATTTCACGAGGAGATCACTGGGTGTGTTAAGCAGTTGTCCTACAGCTTTTAGGTAAGGGGTGTTTTAGTTGGTAGGAACCTTTAGTGGGCTTCTCTCTGTTTTAATGACAGCATTCTGGTGAGGTTCCTGTTTTAGCTCCTTACTGATGGATGTGTTTGTTGCTTGACTAGTGTGATTTTCTCAATGTTGTCGTAAGTGTGTTTTAGTAAATTGGATGTTTATGGATATTTGAATAAATGGGCTGTTCTTCTGGAGGGAACATGCCATGGACCTTCTTGCTGTATGAAATGTTTTGTTCATGTAATTCTGCAGACTTTAATAAAGGCATTTATCTGTGCTCTTTTGATTTCTTCTGCAAACTACAGGGTGGGTGATACTAGGTTTTGGGACCTGTTACCATGATAAGGACTTCAAACCAACATATGTCTATACATTGTTTCTGAGTTTTTTTGTAAAATGCAGAACTTCTGATGAAAATGGACTAATTGAATTGAGGCAGTAAAAGCTGCCTTCTGAGAGCAAATACCACCTCTGGGTTCTTAGATTAAATCTGAATGGTAAAATTCCTTTAGCTAGTGGTAAAATTCCTTTAGTTAATGTTTAATTCCTGCTTGTACTAGAAATACTTGTATCTCTGCTTCCCAGTCTGCAGTGGGAGCTGTTTTAAAAAACTGTGCAATGCAAAGGTAAGTATAGCTGAGATTAGCTATACTCTCAATCCTGAGAGTATTGGCAAGCTTTTACCTGCGGGGAAAGGGATTTTAGCATTTGGACCAAGGAAGTGGATGGCTAGTAGGACTTGAGATGAAGAGCCCCTGAACATGCATTTCTTACTGAACATGCTTCTCTCTGCTGACAGTTTAGGTATGCTTTTGTTATGAAAAATATTGCACTGCATTTTTTGGTGGGCTGCTCCTGAGATTGTGGTTGCCATTCCCCAGTGTAAACTGAAGGATGTACTTTTTCTGTTTTCCTAATGCTTTAATTTATGTCTTGGTCTCCATGGCTGAAATCCGTGGTGAAATTCGTGGGCATGTATTACTTGGACAAATATTAGTGCTGTGGAGGTAAGTTAGCGGTGGTAGAATCTGGTGCTTTCTGACATTGTGGGATGGTACAACCAATTTGCTTGTGAAGAACAGTGTGGTTTGCAAATTGCTTTAGTTTAAGCGATTATTTGTGTGTCTATGTATTCCCTAGAACAGCATATAGCAAGGCTGATAACAGCTATATTCTGCTGTTCTCAATATTAATCTTTTAGGCAAATAGTTTTTTTTTTTTAATGGAACATGACTGTAGAAATAAAAGGAAGAGCCTATTCATAATTCTTATTAAAGTAGCTATGTGACAAAGTGCCAACTATTGGCTTTCTGCCTGCTGTACCTTCAGCAGGGAACAAAATGGATTATTTTCTGAGGTGGGTGTCCTGAGAGTTGAGAAAAGCGTAACAAAGTCAACAAAAGCTTTACTTAATGGTTTTCTGACCTTTATATAGTCCAAGCTAAGAGGAGGATGCTGAAAAAAAGGCTTGTGTCCTGATGATTTTAATGTCTATGGTTAAGTGCAACTGCTCGTTGACTTCCTGCTCAGTGACCTTTTAATAATTGGCAACCATATGAATTCTGCAGCGTTACAGAAATAGTTCAATAATGGATGTGTTATAAAAATCCTTTCCTTTTTGTCAGCTTCACTAATGCAGTGAAGGAAGTTGCTAGGTAGCTTAGACTTGATTTGTAAGATACTTCTTCAGGGGCAATTTTCAAATACATTTTTGGTATAGAAGAGGAATACTAAATTTCTTTGACCACCTGATAATTATGGATTATTCATTTCACTCCTATGAAGGATATAAAGGAATAGTTTTCGGTGGTGGCTTTTTTGGTTTTTGTTTGTTTGTTTTTAGGTCATCCTCCAGAAACATGGAGTGTAATTTGCCAAAGCCTCCTTTTCTTTTTATTAGGATTTTTCATAGGTGTTCAGGCACTCTTATATCAACTAGGACTGTAGAGAAAGAAGCTCAGTAATAAAACATGAAAATTTTCTGGGTTACAAAAATCCAATGTTTGACTCAGTAGGAGGTGACTTGTTGCTAAAATAGTTGAGAAGATGTGTATTGGTTTTAGCTACTGTATCTGTAAAACTCTTCTAATTTGACCTTGATCCTATATTCTGGAGTTTAAAGGTAGGATATTTCCTCTCTTCTGCTGTGAAGGCAAAGTCAGAGTTTCAGGTTAAGCTGGTCTTTGATAGAGAGTGAGAGGGGCTGACCACGTTTCACAGCACTTGCATAAATGTTTCTGTCCAAAACATCTAACTAGTGCGTGATGCTGTTGAAAATGCCAGTTATGTCAACTGATTTGGAAGGACTCCAGTATACGGGTCAGCGGAGGGAAAGGGAGATGATACACAAGACTGTCCAAGACGATACCAAAAAATCTGAAATACTCAGATAAGGTCAGGGTTGATGTGACAGTACAGCTCTGCATGACTGTGGGTAACCTAGGTCCTCTTTGGGTTTTGAGCAGCAGTCTTAAAATACTATTGGAAAAGTGGTACAAGATGCTCTCAAAAGGACACTAGTTTTTCATTCTTCCACATAAGCCCTGTCCAGCTGACTTTTTCTGTGTTAGTTAACCAGTTCAAATACCCCCTTGTTTCACATCACAGTAAAGTCATTGTGAAAAACAAAGCATGATTGCAGAACCCATGACTGTTTTTCTCTGAAAACTCATGTCTTGGCTCTGTTTCAATAGTTCATTATTATGTAAGTGCCTGAGGGCTTATCTGCCTGCAAGACTCACATGAACGTTTTGTGCAGTCTAAGGTCATCCTTGAAAAGGTGCAATTCCACATTCCTGTTCTTTTAGCAGTAAGTATGATGTGTCCAGTAGTTCTTGCAGTACCACCTGAAATCTTACTACCTTTTGAGAGGCTTTATCCTATGTAGAGATTAAAACTCCCTTAAAACTCAGTGCTCCCTTCTTGGAGATCCTGTTCTGAGGTAACAGAATATTTGAACACTTTCTCATTTCAAGCCAAAGGGACTCCTGAATTGGGTGGTAATCTAAGTTATGTCTTTGTAATAAATGAACAGCTTATAAGCATATTATTTGTTACAACATTTAAAGTCACAGGTAACAGTGGTGGTATTTGGGGTTGACCAAAACATAGTTGCATAATTCCTATCGTAGAATGACGTTTAGTCATGCTAGTGATGGAGTAATTGAGAATTACTGGCACTTAAAATTAATTACTAGGCAGGCATAAAAAGGAAAGGTGTAGAATGTGTGCATTACTGCTGCTTGCATTCTTCAGGGGATGTGACAGGTAATAGACCTGTATCGGCGTATTGTGCTAATGGTGATCCAGTCGTGAAGCAAACATGCAGGATGTATATGCTAAAACTGCTTTTCTTCAGTGATTGTCCAACCATCTTTATTTCTCTTTGAACTTTTGATTGTGCTGAAAAACTTGGATAATCTGGTAAGTGGTCTAGAGAATTGGTTATACTAGAAGGCAAGTGGTCTGTTAGTGAAAACCGATTCTGCTTTCTGTTAGAAATATTGAATAAGGAAGCCATACAACTTGAAGGCTTTAAACTGTTGGGTATAAGACTTCGTATAGAAATATTACCAGCGCTTATTGAACATAATGTAATACGTGTAGTGTTTGAGCCAGCTTTTCTGTCTTGTGTACCACTTGCAGTATGGATGACGTAGGTTGTATAACTTATAAACCTTCCCTCCTCCGCTGGAGTGCAATGAATGTCAGTTTGAAGCTGGCATGTGAGTGCTGTATGCTTTACAACTCCAGTGTCACAAGATCCTAAGATAAACTCAGCCTTCATTTAGTGAAATTTTTAGGCTCTAACAACATGCCATGAAGTGAAGCAGAGAAAATGGAAATGGATTACAGGAAAAGCCTTCTGCATTCCTTGCTGTTCTCATGCTGTAATATTTATGTCATAGAGGATCTCTCCCAAGCTCTGATTTCAAACTCCCGTGTGGACCAAAAGCAACATTGTATGTGGCTTGACAAAAGTCCTTTCTGACTAATTTTAAGTGACCTGAGGCAGATTAACATGCGGATTAATGTATTTGACAGTAATAAATCAGTTTTAACAAGTACTGAGGCAGAGATTTGTTTGGCAGAGAGTTTGAGTAAAATATGGTATCTGGAGTTACATTGAACATTTTATGGAGAATGATGTAGCTGAGATGGTTAAAAAATTTCTTGCTTTCCTTGGTTTTGTGCTGATGCATCTTTATACAATTTAGCTGGAACAATGTGGAGTTTTATTTAAGTCAAAGCTGTTATCTTGGTGAGTGAGCCTACAAGAATCAAAGGATTCTAACTTAAATGGAATGCATGCATTTTGTTATCCACTGTAAATGTTTAATAGCTGCTGTATAGCATGCATACTCTAAGGATTCCCCCCCCCCCCCCCCCCCCGTGTATATTTATTATCTAGTTTTAAGCTGACTTGGAGAAACAGCCTTCATGTTGATTTCACATCCTTCTTGTAGGAATCTTGGAGTGTAACCTTCCCAAGCTTGAATACAAACTTCAAGAACCAGTGACAAGTTTGAGGTGAGAGAAATTGATCTATGCTTCCTCATAGGTAGCACAGCTATTTGTCAGAGAACAGTAACAAATTAGAGATTAGGAATACTAGGTGGTTTTGGGAAATGTATTTTAGTGGTTAGGATAATGGCTGTGTGTTACTCCACAGGGAAGGTACAAGATCTGTTTGTTTCATTGTTCTAAGTTGTATTTCTCAGGACTGAGGCTTACAAGAAATTTGTATGTTTCTGAAATGAGGTGACACTTAATGTGACAAGCTTGGCTTCCAAATTGGAGTTGCTAGTTGAGATGAGTGCTAGGTACATACATGAGGGCATAAACTAGTCAGAGACAGGACTTGAGCTAGTCATTCTTTTCCCCTTTAGGAGGGAAACTGTAGCAGTGTGTCAGTTGTTTTTTTGGATGGGTGGGGTGGTTTTTTTTGTTTGTTTGTTTCAGGTCTGTGTCATGTTTGTTTTGGGGTTTTTTGTGGTTTTGTGGGTGTGGGTTTTTTTGTGGGTGGTTTTTTTTTTTTTTTTGTTTTAGTTTTTCCTTAAAGCTTTGTTGTTACTGTTCTGACTTTGGCAATGGAAATCAATGACATCAGATTGCTGTGTGACAGTTTAAATGCTATTCATGGAAGAAGGTAAAAATCATAGTCAGTGGTTAACAGATTTTATCTAATCTGTATGCAAGAATCAAAATTGGGGCACACTGAGTGTTTTGATTTCCTTGAATCTGTGAAAAAAGGTGAGTCATCCATTGAAACTTGGAATTCCAGAATAGCTATAACATAAACCAGGCCGGGTCAAACTAGAAATCCCTCTAGCTCAGGGTCCTACCTACATTGTGGAGCTGCTGCTTAAGCTTCTGCCTGATGAGTCTCTCTGACACCCTCCTGTGTGTAACCCCAGTAGGCTGCATGATATCCACCAAGTCTGCCTCCAAGCCATGCTACAGAAACATCTTTACATTCTCCTGCTCCACTTGCTCAGTTTTCTTGCCCTTGTGTCCCACCCGTGCACAAAGTAACAAGACTTCCTGCCTGAAGTAGAGAGGCCAAGAAGCTTTGGGCTGGCTTGTGCTCAGCAGATTCTGTGTTTCACTGTGGGTAAGTTGATGGGTAGTGTGAGATGTGCTATGGAGGTGTTCATGGTACGGTTCACTTGATGTGTCCCTCTGCTGCAGGATGAAAATCCTGACGTGTATGCCAAATGTACCAGGTTGCAGCACCACTGACTGAGGTTTTGACTGTGCTTTGTCCCTAACCTTTCTATTTATACCCTTTGAGTCTGAAGCCCAGCCAAGTTGCAGGACCACCTACTGGTCCCAGCCAAGCTGGCCATTCGGGGGAGAAGGAACAAACTTGGCAAATGAGATTCTGGCAGCTATAGGGTTTTTCTGTTCCCTTGTCCTCTTATATAAGTCACTGGCCAGAGTGTCTCAGGGTGGTGCCTACTGGTTGCTTGGATGCCTTTGGGGAGTTACTGGCATTGTTAGGGTGCTTTGCCTGGTGTCCCTGAGAAATGTTGTGTTTCGACCCTCATCCTTTCTTCTGTGGGGTTTTTAATTTTCTATTGTCTTTTCTGTCTTCTTCTGTCTTCTTTTCAATCATTTGACTTCTTCCCTGTTTCATATGGTTTTGTTTTTATTCATTAGGCCCCTTGCTGTCTTTCCTCAGAGGGGACTCTAAGGTTTTAGGAAGGATGCCCATCCCCTAAGGAAGAAAATAGCTTCTAAGCATGAATATGCAAGCCATATATGATAGACGTGGACTGGTATGTAGGGGCTTCTAGAGCTAGAGGTGGCTTCATGTGCTTAACACCCTTCGATGGATTTATCCTGTGCGTTTGTCCAGTTTCCCTGTGAATCCTCATCCTGTAGCAAGGAGTTCCAAGGTTTACCCACTTATTGTGTCAGGAGCAACTTCCTTTTGTGTTTGAGGTTGCAGTCTGCTAACTCTGTGATCTTACCTTGGCTGACAGGCAATGCTTGGTATTTTCACTTTTTCTTGTTGTTGTTTTGGGTGGTGGTGCTGTTGTAACATGAAGATTGGGAAACCTTGTGCTGTGTTGAAATCTTACTGCAATTTTGAGTGGTCAGCTCTGGTTTTAAATAAAACTTTCTTTGCTATTGCAAAGCAAATAGTTTCTCAAATCATTTAGTAAATGTGTAAAATGTCATGTAAAACATCTGAACTATTACTGATTAACTAGCACATGATAAAAATAGATATCAGATTTTGTAATTCATAAATGCAAGGCTTGTGTCACTTCATACTCTTGTTTCCTTAGCTACAGCTGCTTGCTTGTCTATGTAGGCCGGGGCTTGCCTGGTTATCTGGGCAGGTCAGTTGTCCTCTAAGATTTTACTTCTGTTCTCTTCTAACATACTAAATTCACAACACTAATTATTGACTTTTCTTAGGACTTACAAATCTGTCAGCATCTACTTTTTTTCCGAAAGCATGCATGCCACTACTGTGCTGTCAATACTGGAAGGACTTTTCATGCTTTTCATAATAGTATACCTGGGGATTTTAGAAATGGATAAGGCAGTGTTTATGCTCTGTTTACACCTGACCCCTGTATAGAGTTCTTGGCTAGGTTTCCAAGCACATCTTTGGCATACAGATTAGTGGTTGGCTCCTACATGTAGCACTCAGTCTCTACTGAGAAGCTTGGCCTGCATTTTCTCAGTATTGATGATAGCTGTCTGTCTGTGCACATCAGATTAATCAGAAGATCTGTGTTGCGTCTCAGTCACAGCCACAGATGTGGTAGTTAGTCGTTGCATCAAAATTATACTAGATAGCTTATTTTTCTTACAGAAAGAGAACAAACTTATACTAGAACGAGATCCCTTATTTGCTAACTCCATTGACAGTAGGTGTTGTGTCAGCATAAGGTATTTTTTTCTTCTTTCCAAAATAGTTTATCTGAATAGTTCTATACGTATTAACACCCCTTACAGATGCAGTTGGGCTAGAGTAAGAGTACCTTCAGTGAGTATTTGAAAACTAGGACAAATAACTATTCAGTAGTTTGCTGACCCAGTTATTGCTCTCTGCTTGTGTTCCTTCTGTCTGGGCCCTTGTCCAGGAAATCAACCCAAATTCCTACCCTTCCTACTCTTAAGGGTGTGGATGCTTATCAACTGGGCCATGCTCCCTTTCTGTTCTTTGGGTTTCTTAAAGAAACCAAGTGTCTTCTATGATATCCAGAATTTCTTTCTGCAAACAGGAAGTGCAGACAGTGACTGCTTAGCTTGCTGTTTTTTGTGTTTAGGTGCTGTTGTAGGACTGTATATACATGTATGAAAGGCCCTTTGGTACAAAACAACATTGACTGGGTCACCCTGGCACAAAGAGTTCCCTCTCGGGAAAGAATGTGTTACAAGTTCAGACAGCCCATTTGGTTGCTTTCCTGGGACTGTTTCAGGCTTTGTTATTATAATGTAATTTTCCTGGGACACTTTAAAGACTAACAACGCTCTTTGGAGTTGCAAAATGGGAGAAGGAATGGAGGATGCCATCCATGTTGTTACATTCTTGTTTATGGGCAAAGAGGAAGCACCCGTTGTGCATGTGTGTATATAAAAATAATGTGTAAGTAAAGCTGTGAATTTATTGTTAGTATAATGGAAATCGTAACAGTCTGACTCAAGAATCATTAGTCTCGATTTAATTCTTAAAGAAAAATTAAGAAGAATATTGCAGTTAGGGTACTTACGTATGGGAAAATGTTGCCAAATGCAGATAAAATTCTAACGCACACACTTTTTGGTTTCTGTCCCTTCTCCTGGAGTTACTTTCACCATTCCATTGCTGCTCTGGGTCTTTAAGTCAGCAGCTTTGGACTGCTGGAGAGGGTAACAGGAGGTTGTCAGCCTTGGGAGTCATTTGTTGGGAGGAGTATGATGTTGATGTTGCCTGTTTCTTCTTCCTCCCTCTAGGATCCACTTGGGGTTTTTTTTGTATGCTTTTACACCTCTTTTTCTTCATTGGTCTACAGCTCCAGGTTATGTCTGAATTTACTATATATGGTGTCCTTTATGTATGTTAGTTGCTATTTCCAGGTCTGCATTTTTTAAACTGACCATTAGTGAGTTTTTTATAGCCACGGGGTCTCTGGTGGCAAGACTGTGCCCCATCTCTTATCCCACGCCTGTACTTCTCTGCACTGTATCCTGTCTCTCCACTTCTCAGGGCCTCTGTTGTCATATTAGGCTAGTATTTCCTGACATCATTGTAAATACCTCTTTCTATGAAGGATAACTGGAGGTTATATCACACCAAGGTAAACAAAAGTAAAATAAATTAGCCATAGACATCTAGTCAATTAGAGAAGTTGCTGTCACAGCTAAACTGAGTAAAAGGCAGGGCAAGAAAAGTTCAGACAGAGCAAGCCTGATGAGCCTCGGTCTTAAGGCCTTGTGGCTCAATATGGAGCTTATGGCCTGCTGCTGGCACTGGTAGTGCTGTATTACAGGGCTACACGGTTATGATTCCCCCTGTTCAATGTCTGCAGATCGCTGCCTGTCACTCATGAGGCCAGGAAGGGTGTTGCAAACCCTCCTATGACTTAAGGTTCCTGAGCAGGACCAAGCAAAGGATCCTGGAGGCATCCTCTCTTTTCTATCTTCTCTTGCCTTGTGGTGACCTGTGTAGGTCTGAGGGTAGCCAGTAGTGCTTTATTGTGTTATGTAGCCATCATTATTTTTAGTGTAAGTGCTTCACGTAATAGTCTTGTGTTTTCTTTTTATGAATTACGGTAAATGCTGTCTTCTATGCATGATAAAGGCAACCTGGATGTCTAACTCCAACTTTTCCTGTTTTATGTGAAATTACAGCTTTATTTCTGTTTTGTAATAAGGTATTTTTGTAAGTGCAAATATTGTGTCTATTTCCTTTGAGGAATTTTTTGCTTAGTCTCTTGTTGTCACTATCTTCTGTTGTGAGTTATCTACTGTAAATAGTTTGGCATAACAAAATAATCTTTATTTTCCTTTAATGATGCTGGTTGTCCTTCATCCAATGTTACAGCCAGTCCCCATTTTACTAAACAAGCAGTGTAGCTCTGTTATTGAAGGGTGGATTGCATTTACATGCTTCAAATTAGGGACAGTATATTTTTCACTGAAAGTATATAGAAGTGAAATGCTCCTCATTGACACAGCTCGCTCACAGCATTTTTTTAGACAATTCCAATGTGTGTTTAGGGAGCTTTTTTGGTGGGGTGTTTTTTTTTTTTTT
This sequence comes from Mycteria americana, assembly GCF_035582795.1. NCBI lineage: Eukaryota > Metazoa > Chordata > Aves > Ciconiiformes > Ciconiidae > Mycteria > Mycteria americana. The sequence continues at coordinate 69,343,906 of NC_134365.1, forward strand.
TTAGTTGGAAGAGACATGGCTCACACACCACCACCACCACCCTCCCCCCCCCCCCCGGCTATCTGAATGCATCAATAAGTGATATTAAGTCATGCAAAACATCTAATGTGTATATTCCCAAAATGCTTCCTGGTTACTTGAAAATTGGAGCATGTTTATGGTCTTAAACTGTTTCAAACTTAAAATTTACACTAGCATAGCTGTGCTGATTAGACTGCAGGCTGCAGCTATACTAGCAAAAACCTCTGCAGGGAACAGTTATACTAGCAAAAATTGTGATGTCCAGATGGTAAAAGAAACCACAGCAAGATGACTTTTTGTGTGAGGGTCTTGGTCTAGGTCCTGTAGACGTGTTTTGAGTTGAAGCTACATCCCTACTTAAAGGGCTTGCATGTATACAGATAATAATCTTGGTTCTTAGAATTTTAGCATTAATCTCGCAGAGTATCGTAAGTAGACTGTGGGTGTTTTGCCATCTCTCCTTAGTTATAGGACAGTAGAAAGTAAAAGATTAACTTAACGTTTGTGCTTTTGAATTATGTCAGTGATGTATTGTGGTATCAGTGTCTTTGGTCTTGTTTCAGAATTCGAGATGATTTCAAACAATGTTACCAGGAAAGAAATATATATCTGAAAGAGTGGCACTAAATGGTAGAGGAGACTAAAAGTTCAGCTTATTTCTTACTTCTCAACAATGCTTATCTTTTAAAAACCAAATTATTCTCTGGCTATTGCATTAAGGAAGTTACGATACATAATTAATTAAGTAGTTTTATATGGTCTTGTCTAGAACTTCAGCCATTTGACTAAATCTGCTTCTGACTGACATAAATTAGGTGCAGTCTAGTTACAGTAGATCTGTCTGTTTTGCTTGAGTTGTGGGGGCTAAGAAAAAGATGCTGCACCGCTTTTTTGATCTTAGACTGATACAATGTTGTGGGTGTGGATGTTGATTATTCCTACAATGTTCTTGTAACATTTTTGCTACAGAAAAGTAGTGAATTTTTAGACTTGTAGCAAAACAACATTATGGTTTTTCAGGAGAGGAATATATGCTGTTTTCAGCTGAAGAAATGTCATTGTTGAACATAAGTAAAAGATTGTTTTCTTTGTTCTTATTTTTTACAAATACAAGAATGCAAACATATTTTGTAGACCAAACCTGTCAGCCACAAAATAAAACAGTGATGAGCAAGCTCACAACCTCGTGAATAAAACTTATCAAGACTATCAGCAAAACTAAAGAGTAGATGCTTCCAAAAACTGGGAAGAGTGTGATGGTCAGCATTTTGCAACCAAGCTTCTGAGATCCTGACCGCTGTATTAAAATTGGTAATCTTGGTAAGTTGTCTGGTTTGCTATGCCAGGTGTGGTCTGCAGCTGGTCAACAGGTTCATAATAAAGGCTGTGATACGTACATACATGATAGCTAAAGGCTTGAGCCAACAGATAAGTGTCAGTCCTTAATGGGTTAGGAAAATACTGCCTATAAAATATGTAAAGAATTAAAATCTTGGGTGTGTTTGATAGAAAACGATTATCTTGTTCTCCTCCCTGGGTTAACATCTGTCCAGACTGCCACCTGGAATGGGCTCTGACAAACATCAGGGTGCCTGGGGGGAGACAGCGATGAGAAGTGGGGCTGTTTGATGCCCACCCAGGGAGGAGTGGGGCTGCCACCTCGTGGCACTGGCCAGCCCTTAAACCTGCACAGTGATGGCATCTAAGTAAAGAGGTGTCCAAGCAACCCAGTAAGAAGTGCTGAAGGCAACTATCTTAAATGCTTTCCTACTTGAAGTTTGCAGCCTAAAACGTGTGTCTTCCTCTTTGGTTTTAAAAGCAAGGTGGTAGTGTTTGTTTTTGTACAGTTGCTCCAGGCATTGAAGCATTTTCTTGAGTTGCAAAATATCTTGCTTCAGTTTCTAGAGAGATTCAAACCCATACTTCCTAGGAGGAGAGTGTTGTATCTGCCAAGGTAGAGGAATGTTTGCTCTCTGGATTGGTGCTGTTGATCTCTGTGCCATTTACATTCTCATGCAAAGATCCTCTGTGCAGAGGGGTTAAATGAATGTAATTTCAGTTTAGTAGTCTAGCTCTGGATTTTAGTGCCTGCTCCAAAGACTTTGGTTTCTTCATCTTCACCCAACAAATGTGAATTGGATGGCCTTGAGGCAGTAGTTAAAAGGATGTATTCTAAATTTTCGCTTAAGAGGAAAGTAATGTCTAATTTCAGTCTTTCACTTTTAGACAGTCTGTGATCTAAAGTGTTACTAACAAAAACCAACTGCATCTTTTTGTTGTTGGCAACCGTAAAGTAAGTTGGTGTGAGTTAGTAACATGCCATAGAAATAAAATCATAAAAGGGCACAAAGATGAAATGTTTCTCACTTGGAGAAACTGAGCCCTTTAATGAAAAAAAAAATGAACCAAAAGCAAGCTTTCCAGGTCTGGGCTATGGATTTTTGTGGAATGCGATGTGGAAAGAACTTGAACTTCTGTTCCTCATTTTGTACTGCTTTTGTGGCAATTCTCTTGGTTTTGGTTTATTGAAAAGCAAAACTAATTTACAGCAGTCATCCAGTCTGTTACAACCGGACATTGTGCACTGGGGGTGGGCCAACCTCTGACATAACGCTTAACCCAGTTACAAAACTGGGGTCCAATTTGCAGTACAAATTGGACAAATGTTGGAACAATGTAATGAGATCCTCTGAAATGGAAGCATTTCGTTAATGTAGGCAGGCTGCTGGCTTGTTCCCTTTCTTTGGATCCAAATGCATCAGAATGTGCTTGATTGTTTGCCGCTGCAGCCTGCTGTGAAATAGCTTAGGCTGAAGTGTCCAGTGACAGTTTACAAGTTACAAAGACAGCTTTTTGGCCACTGACCCTCCACGGGAGTCTAATCTTTGTTTTGTAGATGTCTCTTTGTCTAGGGAAATTACATCTAAGAGAAGAGGTGCTGGATTGCTTCCTCATTGTTCGTCATTGTTAAAGATGACCTCCAAAGAATTTTTACAGCCTGATTCATACTTTTTCTTTAGGGTACACTGGGAAAACATGGTTTTCTGTGATTTTCCTCCTTCCCCTGTTCATACATACCCTTGTTTGCTTTGTTTTTGACTGTAGTTTTGGAAAATATTTGGAATGTTGCTCTGGATGTTTAACTCCTTAATTGAAAACGACAGCTCAATCATTGAAAGACTCTAAGGAAAAAAAAAAAAGATAAAAATCCCTTATTTCAAGTTATGCTCTTGAATATTTCAATATTACCATTTTGTTAACTTTTTGGCTGTGGCCTTCTAACTTAGTGACAGTTCACAAATCAACTTAAAATGTATGGATTTCTTGTCTCTTCTGCTTTGCTTTATCCATAATGAAAAAAGCCAACCAGTGGATACTCCATATAGTTAATAAGTGACCCAGCATGGGTTAGCTAGGCCACACGTATGGGTGACACTCAACATGAGCATTCTTAACTCATGTGATACAGCGCTTGCTGTTTGACTTCCTCTTCCTCTTTCCTTTACCCAAACTGTATATGCCTGCCTTGCATTGGCACTGGCGCTTGCCTAATTTCCCTGGACCAGGGTGCCATGTAGGCAGAAAGTCAGAGACGACTGCCTTCTCCACAAAAAAAACCAAAGCAGAAAACCCAACACCTTGCCAACAGCTCACTGCTGATGAACTCAAGTGAGCATCAGTACTGGTGCTAGGGAGTAAGGGAACCAGATGGGCAATAGGATGATGCCAGTGTTACCTGAGAATAATTTAAGCTTTTGTGTGGTGTTACTGAATACTGTTGGTGGTGTTATACCATTTGGGAGGGACTACTTGTGACAGAACCTCCTTACCAGAAGAAAATAGTAGAAATAAAATGTGCCAAGAAAGCTACATTTCCTTTAGGATACCTTATTTTAGTCAAGGTAGCCAGAATCAACTAGGCTTCAATCAACTAGGCTTCAATCAACTAGGCTTCAATCAACTAGGCTTCAATCAACTAGGCTTCAAATCAATCATAGGCCAAAAAAAAAAAATCACCCTATATAAGCTGTGTTCTCATCATGAAAAATCTGCCCATGGATTGTACTGGAAGTGCTTTGCCATTTGTACCTGTGCTAACAGTTCTGGAAATGAAGTTGCGCTTATTTTGTTACTAAGGCCTAGTCTACACAACTTTGGATTCGGTGAAGTTATTCAACCCATAGGTGGTTTACTGTTCAGTTAGCTTTGCCATTCTACTGGCATGGATGTAGCTAGCCAACTAGTGATGCTGTTGTAGCTGTGATGGTACATGGACCCAGGCAGGGCAAAGTTTGTCGATTGAGATAGTATCGCTTACAAGACTTTTCATGCACTCAAGTCCTTCATTAAACATTATATGTTCTGAGAAATGATGTAGCCTGAAATTTTCATGATGACCTTTTGTTCTTTTGATAAGTAAGCTCTGTTAGGGAGAATAAGCTAATCTTATGAAGATTCATCCAGTGTGTGTACATTGCTTATGCTAGTTTAATGGATGCTTTGAAGAGGATTAGCAAGGAAAGAGCATACAGTGGATGCCATTGCCTTCCTGAATAGGGAAGTTTCTATCAGAAAGGCTGTTGGATCAATGAGAGGGGAATGAAGGGGGATGCAGTTTTCATTCTTCTTCCAAATACCAGCTACAGAAAGAATGAAATACCTTTGAAGGGATCATTCTTGTGCTGCTTGTAGGAGGAACACACTGAGAAGAGTTGAATGCTGGAGAGATTGCTTTGCTTAGGGGTAGTGGAGGTAGTCTGACCATAAGGGACTGTGTTTTATCCTAAAAAGGGAGTGACAGATCTCTTAAATTTACTACAAACACTACCCTTAGTGTGCTTTCTTTGTTTTGCTACCATGTGGCATTGTTTAGCCTAGGTAGAAAACCAGTCCTCGTGCCATGTGAATTCTAGGTGGTCAGAAGGGCTGTATCACTTATCCAGGGGAATATCCAGGAAGATTGTATAAAGAATAGTAGCATCATCCTGTGATGCTTAATCTTGTGTAACTACTCTTTCCTTGTCATCTTGAGGAATGAAGCAATGTCCTAAATATGTTGTAATAGTGGATGTTGACTCCTCTGACATTGCATAATTGCGGTGAACTGCTGAAATAGTATTGCCTTCTGATTCTCATTTCAGAAAGATGACAAGTGTCTGTCTACAGCCTGAAACTGGCACTGACTGTCCTCTCTGTGGGGTTGACTTCTGAACTGGGGTGGAGTGAGCAGCTGGGAGTGATGACCACTTAGGCTGTTGTAGGTTGTGTAGTGGCAGCAGCATATGAAGTCAACTAATGGACTGCTACACTTTGTGTTTATAGGCTGTGTTTAGAACTATGATGGTATTAAACTGGTAAGTCCTTTCTAAAAGCTGACTTAGCCTTTAGAAGTTTTCTATATTAAAAAAAAAAACAAAACCAAAACCAACAAACCAAACTCTGTAGATGCTTTTCTCAGCTGATTTTAAACACGGCAGGAACTAACTGATTGATCTAGATGCTGATATTATGCTTATTATATATGCAATCATTAAGTAGATTTTAAGTTGTACATAACAACTTCCTCTTGAAATGGAAGCTAATTTTAATGAAAGCTTTTAGTTTGTTGCATGCTACAAAAAAGTTAAAGGACTTTTATATAAGATTTATAATCACAGTGAAACACAAAACTATCTCTTCCAAGACCTCAAGTGTTCTATAAGTTTCCATTTTCTAGTTTTTGTTTTCATGAACTGCCTAGTCTTAGAGACAGAATGGGGCAATAAATCTCTTCACAGTGTTTCAGCCATTGTCTTCTGGCTAGATGCTACTGACCATACTTAGACTTGCTATTTTCTTAGGAAAAGGTCATCCTAGTCATTCAAACCCTTCACTGAACTGTGGAGTCATAGAAACTTTATAATAGAAATTAAAGACCATCTATGCCTTTCCTGTTCATAATCTCGGACTGCTTTCTTTCACTTGTGAACAAATAGTTCTGGCTTTTAGCACTTTTCTGTTGTCAACTCCATGTTGCATTCAGGCACATGTTTTTGGCTGTTGTAGTACATTTTTAAAACGGACTAAAAACCAGTAGCAATGCTCTTGGACTATCTTTTGGCTTGCTTACCTTTGCATGCTCAGTAAGGGCAAGCATATTTAGCACTAAAAGGATCCTGCATGAAGGACAACATGGAAACATCTTAGTTCATGAGCAATTCCACTGTAATTTCAAGAAACAACGACTTCTATTTATGCAGAGCTCTAAAGTTCAGCTGTACTGCTGAATGCAGATCTCACTCACTGGAGGTGAAATGCATCTTTTATTTTTAACCTTAGTGATTGCTTGGCAGTGAGTGCTAGTGAAGTAAACCTTCAAGGCCTGATTTAAGAAGTCTCTTGGCATTCTTGTATCTTCTTGTATTAGAAGAACCTTTTGCAAGCATCTTGGCCAAATGTGGTTAAGCCTGTTGTGTTGGTTGTTACTGTGTCTCTTTAAGTATTGCTCCCACAATGTCATAGAGGTGATGTAAGGACATGCTCTTAGGCAATATAGCAGGTAATGCAGCGCACAACGGCAATTCTATCGCTTAAAGCTGGTAGAAAGAAAAACTAGTAAAACTTGCTGGTTAAATGTCTAATGCAAATTGAACAATCCATGATACTAACTATGGCTGTTTCAACTAACTACCTGTTTGAAATGTTGTGTGGAGTGTCAGGTGGGGGTGTGTGTGTGTTTGTAACTGTTGCTTACAAACAGCTGCTTGCTTACTTGCATTTTTTTTGTTTTAGCTACAGCTTCAAATTGGTACGGTATACTGTACTGAAATTAGTCTCTTATAACTTGCCTTTTAAATTAAGACACCCAATAAGTTTCATTTCAAACTGTAGTTCTTGTTGCATACTCTTTTCTTTCTTTCCTAGATTGGTTTTGCCAAATGGCGATGTGACGACATCTTCATGTTTCTTGCATAAAAATAGAATTGTGAATTGGCTGCTTGAAATACGACAAAACCAGTCAAGATTTCAGTTGTTCTGTGGCTTTCTAAATACTTGTTCTTGGTCTTAAAATCTACTTGCTCAACTTCTTCATTGGGCTTCCTGTGTAATGTTGTTAAACTTTGGGTTAATTCTCACGGGGTGGTAGTCCTGTGGCTCTTGTGTTTATCAAGTAAACAGCTGTGGCCATTTTAGATGTTACTTCTCAGATGGAGATTATTGACCCTGTGGTGGAGTTAGCAGGAAGGTGGGCATACCATCTGCTCTGCTGTCATATTGTAAACTTACCTTCCTGGGTGATTAAAGCAGTGTACCATATTGAACTCGGATGACTGAGGTATCATTTAGTTCTGCAAAGTCTGCTACCTGCTCATTAGCAGCTCTCTCCTTTGGGGATTGCCAAGCAGCTGAGGGGATATAATATTACAAACTGCTGCAGCAAAATTAACTATAGCACATTCGTTAGAGCTGAGAATTATCTTGCAGTGATCATATGTAAATGAGATTAGTCCCTGAAAGGAAGGAGTACATAATTTATTGGCTTTTTGGAGGTGACATTTTATTACAAGACTGCCAATATCAATCTCCCATCTTATATTTTTAATTTGCCCTCCTACATTATTACAAAGTTCAGCATGTTTTATTGGGCACTAAAATTCCAATCTAATTATGCACCCTGGCAAGTTAAAACTTGTTAGATGGGTTATCTTAATGTTATGTGTTAGTCACATCTAAGTACTTAGATGCTACAGTAATAGAATGACACCAAGTGATTAGTACAAAACGAATAGATTCTCATTCAAAGTGATTCTGAAGCCTCAGCTGAGCGCTAATTCATTCTGATGGCTTCTGGCACTCCGATTTCAATGTGCTCTGGCTGTTGTACCTCCCAAGGCACAACCGATGTCAAACAGGTATCTCTTAACTGGCTATTGAAGTGACTACCACACAGTGATGTACAAGATAAATAGGTAACCAATAATACTACGGGATGAGGGCTTAGATTAATAGGTTGTCATTAGCTGATTTTCTGCAAATGTAATTAATCTGTAGCATCTTGAGTTAAATTTACCCCAAATCCTTTTTGCAGTGTTGTAAGTGTAATTATATATAGTTACTTTTTTGAGTAGAAAGCATGGGTTATGGTTTTCTGGGGGAATTACCTGTTTCTGATTGCTGTGATGGAATGAATGATGTTTAAATCTGTCTGGTCTAATTCCATATACAATTAAAGGTACAGACCTATTGCTAGCAGTAATTGTGAACATGTTAATTTAAGCAAGGGAAACGTAATCACTGTGTGTACTACTGCCCTCCTTGCAGTCTGTCTAAAGTGAGTTGCTGCTTGAGCTCTGCTTGCTTGCTACTACCTGAGCAGCTGTACCGGTACTTAGTGTCCTAGTTTTGGTGCAACCTGGCCCAGATGATTTTAAATGAGCTTCATACCCACAAAAAGGTGATAATTATAGAGTGTCTGTGATAAGTAGTTTATTTGTAAATAGTATTAACAGCCCAGTGTTTGCAACTTTGTAAAAATAAAAATAATATTCTATAAAAACACCACTGTGCTTTTGTGAATTTACTCTTTTATGGAGCTCACTTTCTATCATTTTTCAAAGTTGTGTTTAACTTGTGTTAGGATACAAAAGTATTAGTGGTCACAAGATGAGAATTCATTGTCCAGCAGTGTAGAAGTCTGTATAATTGATCCTGTGGGAGTTTGGGCACATACAAGAGCAGTTGTCATAGCTGTTTGGTAGCTTTTAAGCATGCTCTTCTTCCAGCCAACTCTTACACTCTTCTTTTTAACTTTAGTTTAGTTATACAAACTGTGTGTCTTTCAGAGCCAACACATAATCAGCCAAACCGAACCAAGAGGAAGCAGAATATTTGAGAAGGCTCCCAGCATCTCATGAATGAACTAACGGAACTCGATAATGCTCGTTCTCCAGAGCCAGGTCTACGGCTCAGAAAAGGACACATGTCTGACACTGCGACGACACAGGCAGCCTTTGAAGAGGACAGCTCTGAGCAGAGGCTTCTTTTAGTGGAGCCACCTCTGTCTTCTGACCAGGAAAATGTAAGTTATATGATCTGTTAGGTTTGCTAGCAAAAATGAGTTTTGACATAAGTGCTTCAGTGCTTGAAATAAGTTCTAGAAGTGTGAATTGTGAACCTACAGCCTCTTTATGCCTGCTAAAGAATTGTAATAAAACCAAGAAGATGCCAGAAATATTCAGTTGAATGTATGTGAACTTGGATGACAAGACGGGGCATAAGTGTAAGTTTACCAGCTTTATATTTTTTTATTCCCTCCTCAGAGATGGGACTCGTACTGGTTTGTTCTCTGCTGAGACGCTGCTCATATCAAAAGATTTTTGTTCTGTAACTTCCAATTAATTATAAGTGAAAGGAGAAGATACTTTGACTCTGGCTGAATGTAATCTGAACCTTGGCTAATTGCTATTGTCTTAGAGATTAGGACAGAAAAATCTGTTTGCAAGCATTCTTGTTGGAAGAATGGCCATACTGGATTAGACCAACCATCCTCAGTGTGCAATATCCTATCTCAGACAGTACCCAGTAGCAGACTTATAAGGAAGAGTGCAAGGATGGGGAAGCATGTTGTGATACTTCCCTGGGACACTCTCCAAGCCTTTAGTAATTGGTGGCTCACAGATTTCCTGAGCCAGTGGCAATGTTTTTGAATTTTTGGTGCATGAGCCTTTGTAAATTTTAGTAGCCACAACATCCTGCGGAAAGGTGTTCCACAGCTTAATTAGGTGTTGTGTGCAGGTAATGTCTCCAAGCATTGGACAAAAGTACTTTCTGGTTAGAGAGTTTCAGAACTGTAATTAATGCTTCTCCCAGGATATATACAGATGAATATCAGCAGAGTTAAGTGGAAGAGGCATTCAGCTTAAGCTCACTATTAAATTTATCACGGCTTAATAATTTTACTGTATCAGCTCAGTTACAGCAACTGTGTGGTTTTAGCCAGCAGCAAAAACATGCTGGTGCTACTTAACGTAGCCTTCAATGCAGAAGAGTTGGGCTGTTGCTGTAATTGCATTTGCCACAGATTCTGGGCATGTGCATGGACCACTATCATGGTTCAGCTGACATGAGAACCTGTATTAGGCTATTTTAACTGCATTAGTTTGAGCCCCTACTGAATTTAGTTTCAAGTGTCCTTGTAATGAGAAGTCAGGACAGGTATTCATGGCTAATAAGCCAAGCCAATGCACTGTAAGTTGTACACTGCTAAAACTTCTATAGGACATTCTCAGTATCATGATAACAGGAAGTACCCGGAGTCTTTGCATTATGTGGAAGGTTGTAAAGGGTGTGTGTAAGGTGCAAAGTGTTAGCCAATAGCTGAATTTGCTAAGGTTAGAAAAAAGAAAAGTTGAGTTGTACTAGCAGATATTTTGAACATACATGTGTTTATTTGACAGTGTGTTTGGGATCATCTTTTTTTGAAGGCTGTTTTCATTCTTGTGTCTGACTTTCCTGGTTGAATAATGTGAGTTACCTGTTGCCTGCAGATGGAATAGCCCAAAGTAAAAGCCCGTAGCTGATTGTGGCCTATAATTCTTTCTGTAAATTTGCTTAGCTAAATAGAAATTATTTGAATGAGTCAGTGTTTTAGAACTTTGGAAATAAAATGGTTAAAGTACTCTCATTCTCTCTTCTGCTTTTTCAGGCGTTCTTAGCATGTGTTAGTCCTTTTTGTTTGTTTGTTTTTGTGTTTGCTTTCATCCTTATGAAAAAAGTATGTGTTTCTTTTGCTTTGGCTCACTACAAATATTTAGCTTTTTTGCATTTGATGTCTTCTCTCTTTCCCAGTCTCCTAAAATGCTGCCACAGAAATTCGTTTTTGCCATTTGGGCCTTGCTGTTCTGTCTTGAACTGCATCGCTTTCTCTGCCTTATATAGCCTTTTTTGACTTTTTTTTTCAGCCTAAAGTTTTATTCCTGTCCTCTGTGATTTCTTGTTTTTAATACTGTGATATCTTTACGTTTTTTCTTCTTAAAAGGTTGAATAATTGATGCTTCAGATGGAGCATCCCAAAATATTCTGCTGTCAAAAGTACCGATATTAGCTTGCCAAATGGCCTTTATTATGTCACATACTGCAGTATTCTAAATAATCTGGAAAAAACATTATGCTATATATCTTGCTCTGTCTTGTATAAGTCTCAGCACAGCTGTTGCTCAAATGCCACCTAGGATTCACTTTTTTGCTCTACTGTACAGTCTGGCTACGTGCAACTGCCTCAGTAGAGATGACTTATTAGTTCAAAAGCATGATTTTCCTCTGGTTTTGAAGAGGCTCTTGTTTACATAACAGTAATATAAGGTTATTGTTCTTCCGTAGATGGCAGTAGTACTCAAGTACACAAGCTGAACATAGCATTATAAAAGGACTCAAGTGGTGCCTGCTATGTTAGTATTCTAGTGACTGAATGCAACCATGTTGAAGCTGACAGTAACAGTCCAGGAATTCCTATGTTGGAGAAGGAGTGTGGACAAGGGTTATATAGTGTCTTGATGGTAGAACAACCATGGTCATTTAATATGCTTTTAAAGTAACCTACCTGGGTGGTTGCATAGCTGTGAACTAAAAATTACATTAAAGATCCTACTTTCTGTAAATTGTGGCATTCACTGAATACATGTAGCAAGGATTTACTAGCTGTATTGAGCATGCTTATCTAAAATAATAATAAAACAGCTACATCCTTCCACCAGTGCTGTTAATCTGCCGGTTTTATAATGATGCTTGTAAGATATGGATCATATAAAACCAATATCCTTTTACACCTGAACCTCTTAGTCTGTATGTTATCCCTTAACTGTGTGTTCTCTCCTAGAGTGCATATATGTTCATAGATTATCCTCTCTTCCAAGTATCTGTTCTAAAGGATAGATACACATCTTGCTATCTTGTTTAAACATGCAGCTAGTTTAGTGGCAGATGAGTGGTGCACCTTCTGTGACTTTGAGAAATAGTGACCGTTTATCTGAATGTTAAGGATTTGGTGGTGAGGAAAGGATCAGCGAAGCTGCATAATTCTTCTCTTTCTTTCAGCAGTTTAAACTTTTTTTTCTTTCTCCAGTTTACATGTGCTGTGTATGTGCTGATAAGGCATTTTTCAGTAGGTGCTTCCCTCCTGTAGCATGCTGGATTGCCTAGCATTTGGGACATAATTTTTTCTCCTGTCCTAGCGTTTCTGTGTCTCAACGGCCTTTGTAATTGCAGCATTGATAGTTCCTAAGGAAATCTGTTTTACTGTGGCTTTGTTAAGCTGACACAGTCAAATGCATGTGACTTCTTATAACCTGATGAATAGGCTCTTTATGCAGCCCTGAAAACCTGTGCTTGACTCTTCCTTTTATACTTTAACCTGTCAGTGACAGGAGGTAAACAAAAGAATCATTTTCTTTGCCTTTATTCGAATCATCAGGCCTTTGTGTTCCTGAATGATGATTCCTTTCATGCAGTTGAGCTGCGTTGTGCAGTTGTCCTGTGTGGCACCACAATGCACCCATGAAGTGGAGACCTGTTGCTCTGAAGTGTTTGATAGCCTATAGTAAGGGTTTGGGAGGATATACGCATAGCTCTCAAATCATCTGAATGGACAGAAGAAATTTGGTCAAATACTCATCTGGATTGCTTCTCAGGGAGCATGGGTTTTGACTTGAAGTGGAACTTACTTGACCTCTGACAAATTTCATACGTACATGTAGCTACAAGAGTCTTTCTAGAGCATAAATACCAAAGTGTCTTGAAGGAGGGAGACAGAAAGATGTAACAGACTTTTCAGGTACAAAAAAAAAGTTTTAGAATGATTGGAAGGTGAGCAAATGAATCGAGACTTTTAACTTGAATCATAGAACTTACTCAAAGCCTTTTCTGTTACAGAAGTGTGTATGTATTATCTACAAAAATAGACTACAAAAATAGTTTTGGTATTTACATAAGGTTGCACGTAAATTCATGGAATTGTCAACTTGTCTTTATGGTGCATGCTATCTGAGTTAAAAAGATTTAGGTGAAGTCTTGAAGGCCAAAGGAAGACATTTGAGTCTTAAGAATAGTCTTTCTGGAGCTGATATTCATAAATTCTGATTGCCTTAAGTTTTTTCCTTTATAGATTTACTTGCAAGTTTCTTGCTCAGTTTGAAACCATGTAGCTTTATTTTCAATCTAGCATTTTACTATTGGTACTTGGAGTTATGATTAAAAACTTGGCTTCTGTATTTGTCTTCTTCCTGCATTGCATTATAGGTTTTGTTGGTAGAGGTTCTCTTCTTAGTGTATATGGGAGAGGCCTGGCATAATAGAATTTGAGGTCCCACCCAAACATGTTTGCTTTTGTTTTAAAGCAGATCATGATCAAAACTTGTTGTTCTGTAGACTTCTTTATCACCTCTTCCTTTCCTCCATTTTTGCAGCTCTTGGGAAAGAACGTTATTTCTTTGAAAGCATGTGAATTGGCATTTTACTTCAGGTCAAAACATCTTAACATCTGAATTTCTCCTTCACTTGCTGTTCTAAGCACTGGAAGTAATGCATATTTTACTCAGACTGCTAGTCACTGAAGTAAGTGCTTGAATCTAGTATCTTTCCCTACAAATACACCTTTTTTTTTTTTCTTTTTTTCTTTTTGCAGCAAAACATTTTGGATACACAGAGGAGAGTATCTCCAAGTATTCCCACTTAAACAGTACAAAGACATGTGATATGTCTATGGAGATGGTTTCCAGGCTCCACAGGCTTGAGCTGGTCAGATGCTGATGCATCCTTCACTGACAGTTGATGTGCCTGGTTTATTAACAGGCTTTTAGGGCTTGAATGTCTGCAGAAAAGACAAAACCTGGTGGTTAGTCAACCATGAGTAGACAGTATTCTGCCCAGAAGGCTGGTAACCTGTGGGAAACAGCCATATCTGTTTGTCTGCCCTGTCTCCCAGAAAACTCATGTGAATTGACAAGAAAGTTGTAATAGGTTATGGCTTGTTGAGTTGCAGCTGGGTTCAACTGTCTCCTATTAGTCTGGAGAGTCTTGGCTCTTTGAGAGGGGAAGTGTTGGTACTCTGCTGAGTTTGCTGCCTGCCAGCTGGTTTTGTAACCATTGCTTGCTGTGCTGTGTGTTGAAACTAGGGGAGGGAGGGGTGGTTTTGTTTATAATTCACTGGCACAACTGTTTCCCTGGACAAGGGTTAGATTCCACAGTTTTTGCCTTTGTTCTCCTGGAGATTGTATCCGCCTGGTTTGGGCAGCAATGGGGGATGTGACGGCCTTTCACAGTGATATAAGAGGAAAATAGTGCTGTACTGGTGGGATAACTTGAATCTTCTTCCAACTGTTTTAGATTGCTTGACTCTGCTCTTATGTTACGTTCAGCAGTACACTTTCAGTCTTTGTTTATTTTTTTAACGAAGCATTTTTTTCAATAAGCCCAGCATGCTTGTTTTCTTTTTCTGCTGTCAGGATTAACAATGACAGAGGAGCAGAAAATGGCACATGAGAATCTTCTGTAGTAGAAGCAATTTCTACAGGCCTTTGCCCAAAGTGTACTGATGAGCATATGTGGGCATTGAGGTCTTTGGTCCTTGTCAAGTACTGGGCATTGACAGAAAATCGGTAGTTGCTACTGCTTAGAGATTCAACAAACCCTTTTCATGTGAAGATATTTAACGAGGGAGCTAGTTCTAATAAAGGTGTATTAGCAAGGTTGCTGAAGCCAAAATGTGACTTTGTCCTAGGACTATTTGCTAAACGAGTGTTAAATGTTAGTGCTTGTTTTTAATGAGTGCCAGCAAGCAGTCACCCATGACCAGTTGTATAAAACTGTTTCCAAGTGCTGTATTAAATGGAGTGTAGCTTTTATAAGAAGGTGACCTACAAAGGAAAAATACTAAACCCCAGGAACCTTCAAGTACTTAACATTTTGACCAATAGTCTGAAAGGGTCTTTGGCACCGCGCTAATGAAAGACTTTTTTTGGTCCCATGACAGCAAAAACAGCTTTGCACACCCTGTGTAGAGGGTGAATGTAGTTAGCCTTTTGGAAGCTGTGGTGTGTCTATGTTTACAAGCCTGCCGGATTAAGAGAGAGCGAAAACTCTAAATGACAAAGCTGTTATTTTAAAAAACTTGGTATGTGCAGAAGTTAGGGGAAGTCAGGGAAAGTTTTAAGGTGCTGTGCTTTTCCAGTTAATTACTTACAACCCAAAGAACATAAGCTGACAAAATTCTGAAAAATGTGCAGCAGGCTTTTAGGAGGCATGGCATGGCATGGCATCACCTATCGCTGCTTTCCTCTTACAAAGGACCGGTTGATAAAAGGTCAGTTGACAGAATGGGCACAGGAGTTGCTGAAAAAAGCAATCTGGCTAGCGGAAAAGGATGCTATGGGACTGCGATTAGAAAAAGAGGTTTTTTATATTAAAGCCTTGAACGTATCTTGGCCATTATGCTGAATGCTCTCGAGTTACTGAATCTGGCATGCTGCCCCAAGAAACATTGAATGACTTGAATGTCATGTTAAACACTATTAATCATTCATCTGATGAGATAAAGATAAACAAGAGCAAGAACTCCAAGTTCATGTCTAGACTTTGTGACTTCAGTTTAATATGGGGGATAACAGTGGTATTGTAAATGCAGCAACATATGTTTCTTAACTTGCATTTTAAAGAGAGAATTGTATATAAGTACTGAGTCATATAATATCCCACGACTCAGTGTTAATCAAGACATTTGCTTTTTCTGAACTATCTTGCCCGTGCTACAATGATGTGTTTGTACCGAGGCAGAGTTCTGTCAGGACACAGATCAAGAAGAGAGTGGGGGAGCATCCATCAGCAGCTGGAGGAAGGAACCAAGAACGTTACGCATCACACTTTGGAAATTCCTATGACAGTAGCTTTAGGGCACCGGTGACATCTTGATGGTGAATTGGCATCACAAACAGTTGAGCTTCAAGACATGAGACTTCATTAACTCCAGAGCTTAATACTACATAAGTATGTGCACGGTCAGTTAGGCCCTTGAGTAACTGAGTGATGACTCTGTCCAAAAAGGAGCCCTAACACAGAAGAGTTCTGCCCTTTCTGGGGTTTAGGAGACTTGTATTGCAGTTATTGGTGGTGTTGGTTAACATGTGCACTTCTGGTTCTGCATCAAATACCATACATGCAACTGATGAAAACTCTCAAATTTCTGAAAGTGCAGTCCTGAAAGCTGCTGGAATTTTTGAGAATACAGCAGCCTATTGAAGTGATCATTAGTTTAATTTTCCCTAATCTGAACATAGCTAGGTTCTTAGGTTTGTTTCTAACTGGTGAACACTACAAAAAGGGGGACTGGAGATCATTTGGTATCCAACTGATATGTGTCGAAAAGAAACTTGGCCTTGAATGTGATCCATAGAAAGTATTCTGTAGTGGATCTCAGTAAAATGGGAGGTGATGCTCCCTTTCTTTTGGTTGCAGTTGCCTGACCTCCTTAAATCCCTTGGTTATCTGAACCAACTTTATTAGGTAATAGGAAGCTCACCTAGCAAAAATGTGAGTGATTTCTGCCAGATTAGTATTGGAACAGCTAATCAACCCAAGGATCAGAGGGGTGCCAGAAGCAGTGTAAAGGAAGATGGGGGTGAGGGAGAAGGGGACCACTTTTGACAGAGTAGGCTTCTTAGGTGGCTTCATTCAAGTCTGACTTTTGCTTCAGTTTGCACACTCTAATGAACACAGATTGACGACGTTTTCTAGCAAAATTGCAGTCTGAAGTGATGAACAAGAATTTGCTTGTCACCTGTGCAAGTAGTAGTCATGTGCAAACTCTCAGACTTCCTAGAAATCTTTAAACTGTCGTCAAGAAACTACAGACCTCAAGAAACTACAGTTTTATCACTTGAAGTCCAGAGAACACAACTTTCTCAAAAGTGGGAAAAGGGTTTCTGGAATCTTTTTCTACTGTTGTGACTTTAATTCTGACAGGCTTTTCCATAGTAAGGGCATTAATAAACAGTGTGTCTGTTAACAGATTTGAGAGCGATAGTATAAAAACTGTTAATCTATGTGAGAAGGATAAGCTGTTGTAGTAGACGAGAAGTATGTTGCATTTACTAGAGCAGGTTTTACTGCAGTTTTGTCTGTAACAGGGTCTTTGGCTATGTGATCTGACCTTTTTGGACTGTATTCAGGCAACAAATTCTTGTACGAAATGTAAACTTTTTTCTTTTTTTTTTATACTTTTGTGCCATTGCTATAAAAGAGGGTGGTTTTAATGTTGAACTTACTTAATGATGGGCACTGTGCAACTGGGCTTTTAGGTTTCTTGCTCTTGTTTGCTCTAGTGCTCTAAGTCTTGGTTTTGGCATTAAACCTTTTCTATCCTTACCAAAGCACATTCTGAAATTCTTCTTTAGAAGAATGATTTCTACCTCTTTCTTTTACCGTGTTATCTATCACTGTTATCACAAAAGAGTCTGCAAAACTTCCCAAAATAAAGTGAATATGGATAAACCAGTAAAACTATTTTTTTTCTTCCGGCCATTGTCACTTGTCCTTCAGGTTTATTCTCTGGTACCATTATTCAACTCAGAATGCATTTATATTTCTGTTGTATAACTTCCATCTCATTAGGTATCTGTAGTATGTTTGTTGGTAGCTTTAACACTATGAATTTGCAAATGGGGCAGGATTAAAATTGGAAGGATTGTTTGGCATTTCCATAGAATTAAGTGTCCAGACACTCTAGAGTGTAAGTATACAGAAGCCACGATTTCTGGTTTGTATGAAAGACTGATTCTGTGTGTTGCTGCATATGTGCAGCAGAAGAATGACAGCTGATGATTGCAACAAGTTTCCTTGTTACAAGTGAATGAGGATTTTTATTTCAAGATACTCTAAAATGCTCTAAAGACTTTACAGAATTATTTAGTCAAAATTTGAGACTGCTTTTAAAAGAAATTGAGTAAAGTAGATGATGTAAAAGAACGTTTGAAACGTTAGCTGAGTGAAAAGCCTTTTGGCCAATGATCTAGAAAGTATGAAGGCAAAAATTATTCTGGAAGCACTTAGTTCAGGATATACTATACTGCATTATAAGTGGGAGTATCAGAGTTCTGTTCTGGGCTCTCATTTCTTGCATGGTCTTAGGCAAGTGAGATTATTTACTCGGTGTGTTCCCCATTTTAAAATGTGATTCTGTGGGCAGAACTTAGAAATAGTTGAAAACAAGTTCTAAAGTGTATGCTTGCTTATGTTGTTATGTTCTAGAAGTATTCCTGAATTTCTGATATGATCAGCCAAAGAAGAGAGAATATGGGAATTCTAAGAGATGAAGAAACTTGTCACAGCAGAAATTTTACAATATGCCTCCTGAACAGAAAAGTGGTATTTTTTCCCTTAAGTCATTGTCTGAAGAATTGAAGGTCAATAGACTCCTTCAGATTTCCAAATGAAAACTGGCATCGGTGTTGCACTCCAATGCCACCATATAGATGTAGATTTCCAGCTTCCAAGAAGCGCAGTTTACACTTCTTTCTAATGGGATGTTACGGGAAGGAGTCGAGAGAGGACGGATGTTCCAGAATGGACCTCATTTTGCCTCCTTAGCGAGAAAAGGACTAAGAAGCTGAGCTGTAGCTTTTTTCCTTGAATGCTAATTTTGCAGTTTAATGGCAGGAAGGAGATAGTAAAATCAATTCCATTTTCTGGCAGTAATCTGGACTGTATATATGATATGAATTCTTTTTATCACTAAAAGAAGCTCAGTAATGATTTGTTTGTAGGCACATTGCCAAAATGCAAAGATTTTGGACTAGTTCATAAATAGCTGTGCTCTTCAAGTTTTACAGTCTGTTCAAATTTAAACCTTCCCAGCATTCTAGAAATGGGGAGTATGTGGAGAGAGGGGAAATGAACATTTTTTGGCTTTGAGTCACTGGGCAATGCAATGGGACTGCAATGAATACAGGCTTTGATTCTGTAAGGGACCTTTTTTCCTGCAGTCCACCCAGTTTTGTAAATTGAAGATTACTAACTTGTTCACCCCGTTCCAGCTGGTCATTGTGTGGTGCTGGGGGAGGGATTCTAGGGTAGCTAAAAGGCAAAGCAGTGCTTCTTGTATCAAGTACATTGCAACTTAAACAGCAGCCTTGCTTTTCTGTAAGGTGTGTCCTTGGAAAGTGAAGATTTCTTTGATTTGTAAGATTATGCAGACTATCACGAACATCTTATCCAGACCCCCGTGGCAAAGGGGCTTGGACTAGATGATCTTTAAAGGTCCCTTCCAACCCAAACCATTCTGTGTTTCTATGACCTTGAGTTAATTATTTATAATATTGAAAACTGAAAATCCTAACCAGAGAGATCCATTAGTAGAAAAAGCCAGTAAAATTGACAGTGTGGGAAATAATGTCAGTGAATGTTGTTGAGTCAGAACGAAACCAAATTTGTGTTTTATTAATATGCTTTCTGGCCCAACAGGACATGTACCTATTTTAGAAGGATATTAAACCTATTTACATCTCGGTGTTGCCTGATGACTTTCTCAATAGAATTAATGGGATAATCTAGGCAGTGAGACTGTATTTAATACTGTCTTATACGGCTGTAGGATCTGCCTGGAGCTGATCAATATTTATATCAATCATCTGCTCTAAAATATTAAATCATTGCCCAGACTTGCTCAGAGGGGGGGTTGACTGGAATGATAAATGAAGGTGAGTAGACAGTACAAGGGACATGGATTATGTACAAAGATTCATTTAGTCAATCAAGTTGTCCTAGTGAGGGCAAATGTGAGGTCATACATAAAATGCGAAGGATGTATACTATGTATTACATAGCAGAGATCTGCATTCTGGATAAGTAAAATTGGGTCAAGAACTGTGTGGTGGGGGAATCTCTTCAAAAGATGAAGCTTCAGTGGCTACTGCAAGCCTGGAGTACAGAAGCGAGTACTAGCATGCCATTTCTCTCTCTCAAAAAACCCCCAAAACGTTGAAGAATCTAGATAGCTCACTGTAGGTTCGAAGAAGTCTCCTTTTATTTATTAAAAAATGAAAGTTTTAAGCAGCTCATTCAGTAACTTGTTGATGGAAACAGTTAATAAGGCCTTACCCTAAGGAGAGAGCTGGGATGTGGGACAAATGCACAGCCAGATCTGACCTCTGACTCAAAGTTGAGGACATTAACCTGAACATTACTGATACTTTATCTGTGAATTATTATGTGAGGTGTTATACTAGATTCTCAGTCACTTTGGGTGGCATTATTGATAAGTAACCTTGACTTTAAAGTTGTTAACCTTGATATGGGAATAGGAGGGAGAAAAAGTGTTGTGGCTTGTAATGCGGAGGAGGCCAGTCTCCATACAGATTGTGGGGCTTTATTGGCCTGGTCACAAGGTGCATGGCAGCTTTCCCCGTCAAGCCTGAAGGGTACAAAAGGCTCATTCTCTCTTTTCTAGCTTTCTCAAACTTGTTTACCTTGGAAGCAAAAGTGTTGAACGGAGTCTCTGATGAGCCATGAGCATTGTAGTAAACAAACAGGAATACAGAACTTCTGTGCCCCCCTTGCTTTTTTCCTAAATGGAAAGCTAGAGTGTATCATAATATGCAGATGATGTGGTAAGTTAACATAGGGTAGAAAACTACCAAACTCGTTCCTATAAAGTTATTAGTGATGTATACTGGCTGAATATCCAGGCTCAGTGGTTTTTTTTGTTTTGTTTTCATAATTCTCTTAGTACACCTTGAGGATATAATGTTTCTCTTTATTTGAATTTTGCTTAAAACTCTGATGTCTGTTACTGCTTTTCTTTGATAACTTGCCTTTGTCTAACTGGCAGAAGTTTCATACTAGCTTCTGAAATACCTTGAAAGTCAAACAAATGAGTAAGCGTCCGTTACTGCATTATGAGCTGAACAGAAGCATCAGTTAAACAGAATAGATCTTCAGATTTGAGCTAAAAATTGAGGTGAAGCATTTATAACAAGGTAAATGGATTCCTCTCCTTGGCTTGCCTTTTATAATCCTAAAATGCCAGATATGTTATAGAGGCATTAAGGCAGGCACAGTGACATTGAAACATAAAATAGGAAGTAATCCTTCCCTAGAGGTGGGTAGGCTGCAAGCCTCAGACTCCATATCTGGGCTTTAATGAAGCGTAACTTACAGAAGCACACCGCTTTCTTCCAAACCTGGTGAAAATATGTGCAACATGGATTAGACCTGTGAGTTGTTCTCAGGTACCTAAGAATGTAATAATTTTTTTGCTGGTTCTTTTGAATTCCTTCCTCAGTGCCATACAAGGAAAAAAGACTTCTTTATTTGCCAAGACCTCAAGTCATAGTTTTGTATGGAAAACAACGTCGTCTTTCTCTGTTCATCTTTCTACAAAGCATTTTCTCTATTTTTCCCCCACCCTAGTGTTCTGAGGATTATAAACACAATGATGAGTCACCTCAAGAAGACGAAGGGTTTATGGGTATGTCACCTCTTCTACAAGCCCACCATGCTATGGAGAGAATGGAAGAATTTGTGTGTAAGGTAAGGGCATGTGGAAACTGTTGAAGTAGTTTCCTTTTTTAGGAAGCTCCAGTGGGCAACAGATAATACCTGCAGCAACTGTGCTACTAATCTGAGGGAGAGCAGGTACACCCCATCCCAGAATGGTCATCTCTTGTTACAACCGGTAACACTACAGCTTCTCAGGATCTCAGTCTGTCATAAATGAATAAATTGTAAAGCATGGAACAATAGGGATTATAAATGAGACTCTAAAGCTGATCATGCAACTGAGGAATTGCTCTTGAAAAACACATGTGAGTGCAAAGCAGAATAAAAGCCTTCTAGTTCAAGGCACTTTCATTTACAAGGTCATTTTTTTCCAGGTTTCTTCAGACTTGCAAATATTTTGCTTTTCCAGCACCACTTGTATCCATTGTAGAATAAGCTTTGTCCCTTACTTGAAAAGAAAACAAGGCTGTACTAAAACTATATCTAAGTAAATCCATTTTAGACTTTGTAACTGCTGACCTTGGCTCAATTTTTGCTACTTTTTAGAGCCATGGGGCTATATCAGTCTCTGGCCCTCCTTTCTTGGTGAAAGGATTGGTGCCCCTTTATACACTTGTTCCTGCTGGTTTTATGAACTATTCTTTGATGTTTTTACAGAGGGACCCTAGTTACTTGGTGGTCTTTTGTGTGGGGGTTGCTTTGGTTGGTTTGTTTGGGGTTTTTTGCCTTTTTTTTTTTTTTTTTTTTTACACTATATATCTTTTCCCTTTTTTAGATGTTCTGTTGGGTGGATTGTGTAAAATGAATTCCCTTCTGCTGTTCCTACCTCAATTCAAATTTTTGGTTCATGAAGTAAACCAGCTATTTTCTTGTTTAATGTGTTTAAGAACCCAGTCTTTAACTGGGTTGGTTATTCTGATTAGTTTTGTTTTCCTTCCATGAAGGAGTGTGGAGAATGGATTTAAAAACTCTGGGCTCTTGTTTTTGAAATTGAAATAAGAATGTAGCTTTTTAAACTTAGTGTTTCAGGATTCTTCAGGCTCGCTCCTGTATTACTAGCCAGACGACAAATCCAAGGAACACTGCAGAAACAACCCCGGTACATAAAGCAATTCCCTGATACCCCTCTGCTTGGCAGTGCTGTTTCTGAAGCCAAACTGAAGACTACATGTATCTTATGTTACTGAAGCAGTGCTAAGAACGCCTGTGCACGCTTTTTTTCATTTGGAACAAGCTGCAAGAATAGATGCGTGCACATATGCTCTCTCTCCCTTTAAAGAAGAAATGTGATGGAATTGAGAGTCATGGATCTGTTTCCTTAACTGATCTGTCACCGTTTGTTTTGGGAGTGTGGGAGGTTGTTTTTTTTTTTTTTTTTTTTTTTCCCAGCCTGGATAAGGGATTGGACACTTTGCACAGGACTCTTGCCACTTCACGCTTTCTGGCCCATATTAGTGCTGATGGGTAGCTTTATTGCTGGACTGCCCCAAATGCTAGCAGATACATAGTCAGATTGGTTCATGGTTGGAAGAACAGACTTTTACTTATTTATTTCTTGGAGAAAACTAGGTGTAGGTTTCTTCAATTAAATGGAAAGGATGAGCTGTGAAAATAACAGAACATGGAAATGAATTAAATGCTTTCCTGTCATTAGCAGTAAAAAAAGCCCAATAGCTTTCCTGTTCAATGAAATGCTGAAGTATTTCTTTCTCTGGTGGTGCAGCTCAACTTCATAATGATACTGTTTCAAATAGGGAACAGCGACTTAAGCATTGTATTTCAAGTGTAAAGCCTTTTTCCCAGAGATGTCCCATCAACCCTTTTCTGTTTACTCATAGATTAACTCTATCACTTTTACTAATACGGGTTTTCTGACTTTTGCCATGCATCAGTGGAACTCAATTCCCTGCATCTAACTAAAATCTTCTAACTTCTAGGTATGGGAGGGCAGATGGAGAGTCATTCCCCATGATGTTCTACCTGACTGGCTAAAGGACAATGACTACCTGTTGCATGGACACAGACCACCCATGCCTTCCTTCCGCGCTTGTTTCAAGAGTATCTTCAGAATACATACAGAAACTGGTAACATCTGGACACATCTTCTAGGTATTTTCAGTTTGCTCTGATGCTAATTGGTTTAATAGCTCTCTTTGTTTGAGGGCAAGAAAGAAAGGGGTGTAGGGTGGTCAGCATTATCATTCCATTAGTAGCCTGTTAAATTAACAGGTTGGTATCTCTCTCCTAATTTTATCCCACCAGGTTTGATTGGGACTTCCTTAATTATGGCATTCAATACAAAGGAATGATTTCCTGATTGTTAATAAATTACCAGTAGATATTCTTTATTCCCAAGTGTGTAGGTGTTAATTGAGATCACATTTCTTGCCACAGGAACACACTTAAGTTGCACCTTGCATGAGTGGCTTTCAACTTGCAAGGAGCTGTGAAGGGAAGGGGTTTCTTTGAACTATGCCTTTCTCTTTTTACATTTTGCAACAGATTTTTATCATTGTTGTAGAATGTCCAACGAGTTGTCAGGCATCTTGCAAAACAATTTGTCCTGGTTTTGGCTGGGGTAGAGTTAACTTTCTTCCCTAGTAGCTGATACAGTGCTGTGTTTTGGATTTAGGATGAGAATAATGTTGATAACACACTGATGTTTTAGTTGTTGCTAAGTAGTTCTTACACTAGTCAAGGACTTTTCAGCTTCCCATGCTCTGCCAGGTGTGCAAGAAGCTGGGAGGGGGCACAGCCAGGACAGCTGACCCAAACTGGCCAAAGGGCTATTCCGTACCATAGGACGTCACGCTCAGTGTATAACCTGGGGGGAGTTGGCCAGGGGGAAGTGATCGCTGGTGGGGGATGGGCTGGGCATCGGTTGGCGGGTGGTGAGCAGTTGCATCACTTGTTTTTTCTTGTGTTTTGTGTCATTCCTCCCCGCACCCTCCCCCCACCTTGTTGCTTTCCTTTTCATTACATTATTATTGTTGTTGTTGTTGTTGTTGTTATTATTATTATATTTTAATTCATTCAATTATTAAACTGTTCTTATCTCAACCCACGAGTTTTCTTACTTTTGCTCTTCAGATTCTCTCCCCCATCCCACCAGGGGAGAGGGTGAGCGAGCAGCTGTGTGGTGCTTGGTTGCTGACTGGGCCTAAACCATGACACAATTAAAAATACAGAGTCCATGCAAGTCTGTACTGCATCAGTGTGAGACAAAAATGGGGTTGGAATGCATAACTGAAGTAGGGCAGTACTTTATTCTGCATGTGTACTGCTGGTTGTCATGCAGCTCTTATGTTTAGCGCTCCTGTACATTAGTCATGCTTATAGAAAGAAAAGCTTTCAATATGCATGAACTTGACACCTTTCTGCCTTACTGTTTTTCAGGATGCGTGTTCTTCCTTTGTCTGGGAATCTTCTACATGTTTCGGCCAAACATGTCCTTTGTAGCACCTGTGCAGGAGAAAGTGGTTGTTGGATTGTTCTTCTTGGGAGCCATACTCTGCCTTTCCTTCTCATGGCTCTTCCACACAGTTTATTGCCACTCGGAAGGTGTTTCCCGGCTCTTCTCCAAGTAAGTGCCTAGAGGACAGGGTAGGCCAAATAGGAAACAGGTGGGAAAACAGGGTTGGGATTTATGCCTGGAGTCCCAGTGTAGGAGATGTTCATTGCACGACTGCATGTACTTTGGAACAGAGTTGAGCAGAGACTCAGTGCAGCTTCTTCTGATTATTGTTTGTTTCAGCATGAGTTTTTGTGCTGTCATTTTAGTCTTAAAACTCCTTCATTTTCCGCTGTTTGGCAGGCGTGTGCATGCATCTTCCTGCTGTCGGAAATACACCTAGAGCTTAGTTGCAGGACTTTGAATTTTTAACGCAGCTGTCACTTTTTGTCATTTCAACTATTCTGAGTAACTTTGAATCTTAAACTTACATATGTAAGACAACTCCACAATGTGTATCAAGATGTCTTGGTCTTTGGTTTTACTATGCATTCTTTTTTGGCTGATTGATAAATATCTCCTATTTCCTAAGATTACTCAATTTAGGATTGTGTAATCTGCAAGACCACCTCTAAAGTAACCCAACAATTAAAATCCCCTACTGAAAAATTAACTCCATCTTTTGTAGGAGCATTTTGTCAGGGTGTGGTAAAAAGCAATGGCTGTAGGAATTCCTTTTCTTCACTGGTGTACAGAAAAACAGTGTTTTATTCCCCAGTGGTCACTTAAGCTGATGCCTAATTAAGTCATGCTTGTTGGTGTCCTCGTTTTGGCTGGGATACAGTTAATTTTCTTCCTAGTAGCTGGTATAAGGCTGTGTTTTGGATTTAGGATGAGAATAATGTTGATAACACACTGATGTTTTAGTTGTTGCTAAGTAGTTCTTACACTAGTCAAGGACTTTTCAGCTTCCCATGCTCTGCCAGGTGCAGAAGAAGCTGGGAGGGGGCACAGCCAGGACAGCTGACCCAAACTGGTAAAGGGCTATTCCATACCATACGACATCATGCTCAGTATATAACCTGGGGGAAGCGATCGCTGCTCGGGGACAGGCTGGGCATCGGTCAGTGGGTGGTGAGAAATTGCATTGTGTATCACTTGTTTTGTGTATTCTTTTATTATTATTACTACTATTACTACTACTACTACTACTATTTTCTCTTCCTCTGCTGTCCTATTAAACTGTCTTTATCTCAACCCATGGGTTTTACTTTTTTTTCCCCAGTTCTCTCCCCTATCCCACTGGATGGGAAGGGTGAGCAAGCAGCTGTGTGGTACTTAGTTGCCAACTGGGGTTAAACCACAACAGTCAGATACTAAAGTGGTTGTGTTGGCTGTGCTCTCACAACGTACTGTGTGCCCTTTTTTGTGTTCAGAGGACTCTTGTGCTGCTTTTTTCCCTCATCTGAAGCTTAAATCTGAGTTTCCTTCAAAATGCTTTGGTCTAAAGGCTGCTGTATGTATTGCTGATGACTGCCCAAAACTGGCCTTACTAGCTGTCTATCAAGGTAACTCGTTCCTGTAGGAGGGTATTGGTGGAAGAGTTGCCATCAGGAAGTAAGTTGCAGTAGTGAGAATAACTTCATTTTGCAGTGAGTAGTCGTCAGTTGGTCTGCTAAACAAGAGAGCGTTGGTATGAGGACTTCCAAAGGTTAGCATTTCTTATCAAACTGATTTTTGTTTCCTTCTAGGCTGGATTATTCTGGCATTGCACTTCTCATAATGGGCAGCTTTGTACCGTGGCTGTACTACTCCTTCTATTGCAACCCTCAGCCTTGCTTCATCTACTTGATTGTGATTTGTGTCCTGGGCATCGCAGCCATAATTGTCTCACAATGGGACATGTTTGCAACACCTGAATACCGGGGTGTAAGGGCAGGTAAGACCTGAAGTTAATTGTTCTGCTTCTTGACTGCTTTTCCTCCGTCCTGCTTGCCACTTGGAAAAACCCTCTTGGGAAGACTTAAGAGAGCTTAATTTTACAGAGAGCTAATATTCTTGGATTGGGAGCTTGATGGGTTTTCTTTCAGCATTGATTATATACAAATGGATGCACAGATAAGGGCTGGTGCAAGTCCTGGAAGTGCATTCCTGAAATGGACAGTAACACATGCAGTAGGAAAGGTAGTGCAAAGTATTTCTAGCTATATCTAGCAACTTTGCTCTCTCAAAAAATGACTGCTTGGTGTGTGTATGTGTATATTGCTTCTACTGTTTGTCTTTTTGTAATACTAGGCTCAGACACTAGCAAATCATTGAATGATTTAATTAATCTGAATGATTTGCCCAGATAAATACATATTTAAGACAAAGAGCCTAGTTTTTCTTTTCACATGATCAAAAGAACAGAAACGGATTTGGTTTCACATTCTGAGGTAGGAAGAAAGAGGAAGCTTTAGGGGGCAGCTATGGAATCTGAACACAGCTGGCTTGAATAGTAATATTTCTTGTTACTTAACCTGCACATGCGGTCTACAGTAAATCTAGATTTACTGGACAAGCTATGGGTGTACCTTCAGAGAGTTCAGCCTTCTAAACTTAAAAGTCTGTGGATGGGGTGTGATTATTCCCCCCATCCACACTTTTTGTTACAAGATTTCTGTACTTGCTGCTAAAATCTAAATGAATAAACCATGCTCTCATATATGGCAGATCAGATGAGCCTCAGATGCTACTTTTCTGTTTCCTAGGACTACTTGTACAGTATATGATAAATAATCTCTTTGTCGTCTCTCCTTGTTGTCTTGCTCTTGAGAAATTATGGTAAAGTGAGACATAGTTCATGTAGTCTCAGTGCCCTCTACAGTCCAAGATGTGTAACTGGCTTAAGGCACATTAAAGCTGGCAGACACAATCATTAAATGAAATATTTCAGTATCTGCTGCAACATATAACTAAGTAGGTTCTAGTATATGAAGGAATTCTGTGCATTCTTTAACTTCCTCTCCAGTAAAGCTCTTCTGGGGACCTCCAGCTTCAAGAGTTGTCACCTTTCCGCTGCTTTGGCAAATACTGAGTTTTCCCTACATAGCTTTTGTGTTTTCATTGTCTCCCTTTACCGCCACTGTGTTCAAATCTGACTCTCCCGCATTTTCTTTACCTCCCAGGAGTATTTCTAGGTCTGGGTCTTAGTGGGGTTATTCCCACCCTGCACTTTGTCATCTCTGAGGGGCTCCTGAAAGCAGCCACAATGGGGCAGATAGGCTGGCTGGCACTCATGGCATGCCTGTACATCACTGGTGCTGCACTATATGCTGCCCGCATCCCGGAGAGATTCTTCCCTGGCAAGTGTGACATCTGGGTGAGTCTACAGAATGACTGGATGAAGAGACCAACGTGAAAGCTGGTTCCCCTTGAGGCTGGAGGATGTTGTGTCAATGTTTTCTTATCGCAAGTATCAAACTGCTGCACCAGAAGCATAGGGTCTTAAGGGGCCAAACAACTGTGGGCTCTCTGAGCCCAGCTTACTTGGTGCCTTTCTTGCTGAGTTATCACAAGCTGGCTGGTCTGAGCTAGCTGCTGGTGTGCAAATTCACCCTGGCACATCTACTAGATAGCTTTAATAGATGGGTAAGCCACTTTGCAAACCTTTTTGTGTGTGTGTTGAGGATCCTGCAAACACACATTTTACCTTGCTTCTGTGCAGAATAGTGCATGGTTATTTCTCTGATGTTCAGTGTGTTCTCTGTGATCTGTACCATGTCTGGCTCCTCATCTTGTGCAGCCAGTGGAAACGCTGGGTAGAGATGGTTAGACTTTGGAGAGATCTCTGGCCCAGAAGAAGGCAAAGTGGGGTGGGTGGGTGGGGAAAACTAGGGATGAGGGATAGGATCATGAAGACTGTAGAGGGCAAATATGTGGGGAAGATGTGAAGAAAAATTGGGTGGAGCAAGAGCAGAGATGAGGGAAATGGACCTTTGGAAGGCCACTGTACTTCCACTAGGATAGTTTAAGGCCCCTCAAGAAGATTACAAGTGAGAATGAGACCTGGGTTGTTTGAGTGGCTTTTACACAGCACCGGTTTGCTAAATTTGTTTAAATGGCCAAACAAACCCTTGTTACAATAATGAGCTCGGCTCCAAAAGCACTGGGAGTACCAACTCTTTTCCAAGCTTCCCATGGAGCCTGCAAATACACATTTGTGTAAGTTTGTCAAGAGCATTATCCATATTGGTATGGCTTCCCTCAAACAAGGGTATGCTTTGTCATGTAGCTCCCTCATGGTTTTCATTCTGCTGTACTATAATCAATAGCATCCTGGGCATTCATTCAGAACATCTGGTTGTTTCTAGGTTTTAATATAATACCCTTTTTTTCTGTTCTGTTTCTCTGTGGCAGAGAAATAAAATAGCAACATTCTGAAAACCCACCTGGTAAAACTTATGCCTGTGACCAGAGCAGAGTTTGTACCCGTTAGCTGTATGAGGTAGCCCTTTTTAGTAATAAACCACCAGTGTGTGTTGTGGAGGAACTAATTTTAAAAGTGTCCTGCTTAAGCGTTTTGCCCAAAGCTCTGAATTATCCTTGTCCCTTCACAAAGATGTGCTATAGCATTTATGTATATAGTTGTTGACTGACCAGCTGGTTAAGATGACTGAAGGAAAGGGTGGGGCGTGTGTGTGTAATTTGATTATTTTGCTGATGATAGGAGAGGGATGGGCTTTTAATACCCAACTTGGAGAACTCTGCAGCTTGTGGTTTGAAGTACTGCTACGTGTTACTGTGTACTTCAGCTGAATGTGTGGCTTTTTTGGAGACAGGGTAGCACTAGAACCCAAAGTACCCCGGCTGAACAGAAGTGTTTTCTTTTCCGCAGTTCCACTCCCATCAGCTGTTTCACGTCTTTGTAGTGGCTGGCGCTTTCGTGCACTTCCACGGGGTTTCGAACCTCCAGGAGTTCCGTTTCACAGTTGGAGGAGGCTGCACAGAGGAAGATGGGATGCAGTAAAACCAGCCTTCAGTCCAAGACCGTAACCAAAACAGTACCGCAAGCGCGGTTGAAGCATACAGGCTAGCGAAATGAATACCTAAGAAGAATCCAAGTTTCAGCTGATGGGACATGGAGCTTCATGGGGATTCTGACTAACCAAGATAAATTCTATACCTCAAGCAATGGAATGAATCAATTTGAAGACCAGGAAATTCTGAAACCCTAATTTATTCTTGGGATCTACAGATTGAGCTACAGAGGACCCTTCCAAATCGGCTTCTGTTCAATGCCATATTTATTTGTAGAAGTGGGGAGGGATAGCTTAGCAGTTTCCTTTTTTTTAAAAAGAAAAAAAAATCAAGGTTAAATTTATATCCTCTTGGAGGGTTTGGGAGTTGATTTTAGATGCTCTTTTGGGAGAAAAACAAATTGTAAATAAGATTTCTAACTTTCTGTTTAAATAAAATTTATATAAATGTTTTAAACAATGGGTGGGGGGGGAAAAGGGTTTTTGTAAAGAATGCAACATGCAAGTACCACACACTGTTTCAATTTTGCACAAAATAAATGATTGCAGGAGGACCAGGTAAAATTCCCAGGAGTGAAGCATGTTGGCCTTGCAGATTTTCCTGGTGGCCAGCATGCCCTGGGCAATGCGGGGTCCTGGCCAGCACTTGGAGTAGGTTCAGTATGTGTACACAAGGGTTGTGAAGGCTGGATTAATCACGTTGTCATCCAGATCACAGTGTTAGCAAGTTTATTTACTCGAGTAACTTGAAAGATACATCTGCGCCCTGCCTAAGTGTGTGGGATGGCTGCCTTCCAAGCTTGTGTGGCCTGTATAGTTTTGGATAGTGGATCTTATAGTAAGTTGTTTTGGTTCTCATCATATGAATTGGAGCGTGATGGGATAACTGCACGTGAAATGGCAAACAGTCTGACTCCATCAGTGCCTGCCTATACCCAAAGGCCCCCATTGAGTAGATGGTTGCCATTTGCAGGCCTGCCCTGTTTTGTCTGAACAGATGATGGTAATGCACTTGTCAAAAGATAGTTGAGCATGTGAGGGGGAACAGAGGTGGGGTTAAGATGGGCTGGAAAGAGGAAGCTGTGCACTCCAGGACTTGGAGTTAACAGTTACTGCAGACCTCAAGCACATTACCTTCTCATGTGTCAGGCTCCGTATGTCAAGGGAGTTTGCAGGTTTTTTCTTTTTAAGAGGAAAATCCACAATCAGCCCAATGCAGTTACCTTTTTTTTTTTCTTCTTTAGGTCTGCTTCCCATCTGTGCTTTAGCAATGGGACTGCTGGTATTTCTTAAACTTAAAACTAAGAGTTCAGTTGGATTGCTGTGGAGCAGACGCACCTCCTGTATAAGGGGAGGTATATACCCTTCTCTTGTGTAATTGATGTACCTTGATCTTTGGAGCCCCGTCAGAAGCTAGACTGAAGGAGAATCTTTGGAGTCGTAAGATGAAGCTTGAACGTTTTGTTTGTTATGGCACAGGTATTGCTTCGAGTGTTTAGTTGGAAATTCAGAGCAATTACCTCTCATAGATGAGTTAAACAGCTCATAAAATGGTGTATTTCACAAGGAAGGAAGGTAAAGGGTGGGGTTTTTTGTTGTGGGTTTTTTTGTTTGGTTTGTTTTGTTTTGTTTTTGTTTGTGTTTTTTTTTTTTTTTTTGTTTTTTTTTTTTTTTTTAAGACTCCTGCAAGTTTGAATTTTCATCCTTCAAGAGAAAAATGTGGATTGCAAAGATCTCCCCCTGCCCTGGGTATCACAGAGTGTGTTTTGGGGAGTTACGTTGCCTAACGGAGTCAAGTAGAAGCAGAATGCCTTCTGAAAGTTGACTGGATATTAAGGCTTCACCCCTCAAATGGAGTCCTTGTAAAGCCTCTGAGAGCAAGGTCAGCTGCAGAAAGAGGTGCTGCAGCAGAGTCTGCGAGGGACGTGTTCTCAGTAGGATAACTACACTGGATGCCTGTAGGGCCAGAAGTTGTTTATCACAGGTCTGCGTGGTACTAAAATGAAGTAAAGAGCAGTATTAACTTGGATGTGAGGGCTAATAGCACTGGCATCCCTGACAAAGATGTAGAGTTGCCTGGCAGGAAGTATACTGGTGTCTGAGAAAAGCGTGGCGCATATCAGAATTGGCGTTGTCTGTAAGGCGCTTTGGGATACCTCTGTAACAGTACCAGCAGAAGTGGCAGTCTCCATCCTGGATCATCCCACGTTCACTCCTTGAAGGGTGATTGTAACCTGGTCCTACACAGCACAGAACTATTACAAAAAACACAGTACTCCACCTGCTATTCTTAACCCAGTCAGTCTCTCCGTTTGAGAAGTTTGTGTGTTCCAATAAAAACAACCTAGCTGTGCACTTTTCTGTAGCTCTTGCTGAGAACTCTTCCCAGGTTGGCACCTGAATGCCTTACTCTCAGCAGTCAGAGGCTTGCTTGCTCTGTGTGCAGGTTATTGCCATAGAATAGTTAGGACCTACAGCTTCTTTCCTTCCCCATTAAATAGTGGCCTTGTTCAGTATATTTCTTTTTAAAAATTGCTTACTGTTGAAAGCAATGAAGCACATTCTGGGGTTTTGATGGTTGGGGACTCCGGTGATGGTTCCATATAAGATGGGATCTTATTACTTGCTGTATTCTTAACTTCTGCTAATAAAAGAACCAAATGGAATATTGTCTAGTTTGGGTCTTTCTGTGCCGTGTGTGAAGCTTGAAAGAGTCGCTCTCCCTTTCTTCCTTCCCAGTGCTCACAGGCAACACTTCATAGGTAAAAGACTTCTGCTGGTGCAGAAACCAAACTGATGCCTAAAGGCTTGTTTACGTATGGTTGAACTGATGCTTGCTGTGTGCCTCCTTGAGCAAAACCCAGTTCATGTGACTGAAACATTAGTTCTGCTACGTGGCATCCTCTTGATGTCTATAATTCACATCAAGATTGTGCCTGCTCTTGCCGTAAGATTTCAGTACTGTTTAACATATATAAACATTGCAGCAGACAAAGGTGTCCGTGGACCGTGCTGCCTCCTAGTTACAGTGCTAGTCTCGAGGGAAATTTGTTTTTCCAAAGTCTAGACTTTTATTTGAAGCCCACTGGAGTTGCCAGTTGTAGTACAGGACAGATAGTGGTGTGGGGGAAGGAGGTGTTATGTGTGGCTGGTGCCACCGCTTCATGAAGCTGCTTGTCATAAGAATTCTGCTGACATACAATTATTGTGAACCTGCAGAGAATGAAAAGCCTGGGACAACATTTATCCTGTCCCATGTCTGCTTGTTTATGATCTCTGCCATATTTTAAAAGTAACTTGAGGACAAAGTGGGATTGGTGTTACTGCTAAGTTTCATCTTGTGTTTTGGAAAGCTTAGCTGAACCCATGCTGTAGAGTGAGGGCATAAAGCTGCAGCGTGGTCTTGGGGCTGGCTAGCCTTTGTCAGCTCTCTCTCTCCATCCCCCAAGCCTCCATCCGAACCTAGGCTAGCTATAATTTCAAAGGTTATCTATTTTTGCATGTTTAGAGATGCTAATTTTCAGTGGCTCAGTTTTCCAGTTCCCGGTCTTGCAGATTTTAGAGCAGACTGCATGTGTACTGTCCCCTTCCTCGCTGCAAGGTTTCAAAGGGCTCTCTCTTACCGCTGCAGGTTGGGTGCCGGGGGGCAACAGGCAGACCAGGGAAAGGAACAAACTGGCCAAGGAGTCAACCTGGGTGGAGCGTGGTGGAAGGAGCAGAAACTGATTTCTGGACAGTATTGGAAAGCCAAAGGTGAAGCACTGGGGGGTGAGAGCTTGTGAGGAGGAAAATGGGCAGGAGGGACTGAGGGTGTGAAGAACAAGAACTGGAGGGAAAGAGGCTGCGTGCTGGAGACCTTGGTTGTTGTGGGCAAATTTTCAGGTGAGTTGAGATTGGGAAGAGATGTTTGGGAGGCCAAATTCCTGGTGTAGGGGAAACACCTCCCAGCCTTTACCCAAGTAATGGATTCATTGTCTGTTCCTGGTGTGCAGGGGCTGGCAGGAGTGGGAAGGAGTCGGGTTTGGCTGGGGGGGGAGTGGGGCTGGTGCCGACCGGAACAGCCTGTGCCTGGAGTGGGGCATTCTGCTCCTTCATCGCTGCTCCTTGGCTGTCAGCAAACATCTGTGAACCGCCTGGGCACGATAGGCCTAATCCTCCTCTTGTGTTGGCTCACGCTGAGTCTGGGTGTCTACAGCTGTGCTGTTTATCAGTTACTTGACTCAAGATACATGTTTTGCAGTGCCTTGTAGGAGAGCCAGCTCCAGTAAATGACCTGTGACAGCCTGAGGGCTCAGGATGAATTTTTTTTTTTTTTAAATGCAAAGCAAATTCAAGGATCGTGAAGAATGCCGGCATCAGATTACACATGAATTACGCTAAAAAAAGCTGCCACATTTGAATATGACTTGGGTTTATTCTGTTTTCAGAAAGCAGAGTGATATTTAAAAGTTGCCTGCGCAGGCTGAAATTGTACGTCCTACCTCTTCTGCATGTAGTTGTGGCCGTGCTTTGCCCTCTCCCAGGAATCACTTGCTTTGCTAAGAGTGAACTTGTCCTCAGTATGGATTAAAGTGCTGCAATCAAGGTGAATGTCTAAGGCCATTGCCTAACTTTTTAAGGAGCTGGAAATAAATTAAGCGTATGATTAGGATGGAGGAGCTGAGTTTGGTTTAGTTAAAGCTATTAGAGGCTTCCCTGCAAAACTGAGTTTGTTCCCCCCCCCGCCTCCTGTGTGGTATCAAGCAGTTTGTTTGAACCAAACTCTCCTGCTGGTCAGTGCTTCTATATTTGTCTGGAGCGCCCAAGCCAAAGTTCTCCAGGCTGATTTCCAGGAGTGCTGAGCACTGATCCGCTTTGATTGAAGTTTCCTGAAAAGATCAGCTCCCTGGAGAAGATGTGTGTTAATTCCTAGGTCTATATGGTCTTTATGAAGAAGGCCGCGAGCTCACGGCAACATCGAGCACGTCACACCTGATCATCTTCAGCTATTTTAACGATGAGCAACGTAGGAAAAACGCAGGAGGAAACCTTCTGCCCTGCATCACCAGGGCAGCGCTGAGTTCAGCCGCTGCGAGAGGAAGGACTGTGGCATAACTGGTCCCTTGTTCACCGTCTTGTTCGCCGTCGGGAAGGTAGGCTCCTTGGGGAGGGGTGGCAGGACGCGAGCCTGGCGCTCCCACGCCTGCGCAAGGGGATGGTTTGCCTGCTCGGTCTTAATTCTGGCATTTCCAGGAGCTTCACCTTTGCCCCTCTCTTCTCTAGTAAAATTCACGTTCTGAACTCTGAACAACAGAGCCATTACTGTTTCTGAGCTGAGAGCTGTTTGCACTGGCGATTCACGATGATCTTGCTTATTAGCAGCTTCATCTCTGTAGTGGTACAACTGGGCACAGAGGCTCTTCACAGTTGGCAGAAAAACCGAACCGGTCTAGTTGTAAACGAGATGGGAAAATCATGTGCCTGGCTGGGTTCCCAGAGCAACGATGCATTTCCATAACGGATGTATATGACACCCAAACCTGCTCCAGTAGCTATCTTTTATTTTCGTCTCTAAGCGTGCCGAACCTGTGCATATGGTTTGAGGTTTGCCTTAGCGCTGGCTGGAGCCGAGCTCCCCTAGTCATTCTCTGCAGCCAGCAGAGAACGAAGTCGTCATTCTCTGCAGCCAACACCAGCTCCCCATCCGCTTGCAACAGGAGCAGCCTGGGCCGTGGGGCAGCAGCCGGGGCCGTGGGGCGGCAGCTGCTGCTGGGAAGGAGAAATGGGAAGCCATCCCTCCCGGGAGGCAGCAGCCGCTGCCACCACCTCCCTGGCTGCGGTGGCCAGCCCAGGGCTCTGCCCTGGCTCTGGCCCAGCTCCCCCCGTATTGCTGCCCACAGGGGCAGCCGGGCTGGGTTTGCTGCCTTTGCCAGGGAGCCTCCTGCCAGTTTTGAAAGTGATGCTGTGTCCCTCAGAGCTGGGCAGGAGGGGGGTGACAGCAGGCTCCAGCCCCGGCTGCCGGGGGGGCTGGCTGCGTGGCGCTGAAGAAAGCCACTGCTGGCTGAAATTTAGACAAGCAAACGCAGCTTGGGTTTTCGGCTAGCACGTAACACGGCATCGGTGTACTCGCGCTCGCCAGCGTGGGGGTTCCTTGTCCCTGTCCCTGCTGCCCGTGAGAGGCCAGCCCCTGGTGCGACAGCTGGGGGGTGGCAGGGCCTCCGGGAAGGCTGGCAGCCTCCTGCTGCCGTCCCCACAGCCTTTCCTCGAGGAGGGCTGAGGAAGCACCCGCGTGCATCCCTGTGCGACGCACGCACCGCTCGCAACGCCGGCAGGAAGGACAGCAGTGGCTGCCCGGCCCCGGTGGAGCCAAACGGGGGTGTACTGGTGTGCTGACGGGGCTCGGTGCGCAGCCTTCTCCCGCCGCCGGCTGGGGCCTGCTCGGGGAAAGGCGGGGTGCCGGGGCGCCCAAAACGTGAGGCGGCAGCAGCAGCAGCAGCAAGCAAAGCAGGAAGAGCTGATGTAATTTCCTGCGGGGCCCACGAGGGATTTACTGAAGAAACGTGGTTGGTGGCATTCAAGTGGGGCTATTACAGTTTGCGTCATGCGCTGATGACGAGCTGCGTTGCTGCGGCTGATGTCACGGGAGGTAATGACAGCGGCGTTGGCTGGCTGAGAGACAGAAGGCGTAAAGGCTCCTTTCAGGTGCAGGCAGAGGTGGCGTAAGGGCCCCTGCAGCTGGGGCAGGGCAGGGGAACAGCCCCCGCCAAGGGATGGGGGAGCTCCCCCGCGTCCAGGGGGGACGGGAGCAGCAACCCCCTCCAGCCAGGGTCCAGCCGGCGACAGAGGCACTCAGCACACAGGAGTCTGACATTCCTTCCCCACTCGCTTTTGAAAAATTGCTTTGTGCAAAAGCAAGTGCCACATTTGGCTGCCTTCAGCCCCCCCCCTCCCCTTCAAGGAGGGGCCTGTGAGAGCACGGGGTTTCTGTGCAGGAAGTACCAGTGGGCTTCGTCAGCAGAAAAAGCATCCTGGAAAATACTCCGAGGAGCTCGAGTTTGAGAGGTACGCATAAAACCAAGCAAGACTGTGGTACTGGTCCTTCGCGGTGGCAGAGAAGGGCACCCCCTCCTTAACCTGCTTGAAGCATGCGGCTCCTCGCCGTGACCGCTGCCATCCCCAGCCCGCGATGTGCCAGGCTCTTGCTAAGTATAAGTCGACTCAGGCCAGCCTGCTGAAAAGCTGCTGCTTTTGTGCCCGCTCCCAATTGCAAACAGCTGCTGTAAATCCAGGGCTGATTTTCCTGCTGTTTTACAGGATGAAGTCATCCCCGTCTGGTCATACTCGAAGGTGTAGTCATCTGTCTGCTCCGTCCCAAGGCATGAGTCAAGGGAGGGCACGCGGACACGATGCTGTGCGAGGTGTGTGTCCCTGCCCGCGGCTCGGTGCCCTCGGTGCCCACCACAGCGTTTGGGGGGACAGGGTTACTTCAGCCTGCAGTGGGGTGTTTCTGAAGCCTGTAAGGAGTGTAACAGAAGAGACTTCAGGTCCCTTCCCAGCTCCCTCTCCACCTGCCTGGGAGGAAACCTGCTGCAGGTTTAGGGCTTGTGAAGCCCCCGATTTGTGCGGCGGCCAGAGGTGGTCGGGTGGATCTGACGAACACCCCTCACTGCAGAGCACTGCTTGTGACTTTTCTCCCATCGACTCTTGCCTTAACAGAATGAACGCCAATGCCTACAGTTTGCATGCTTACAGGGGTGGACGGGATCTTGCAGGAGGTACAGCTGTGATTTATAGTGCCGTATCAGGATGGCAGCGGGACGCTGCTCTGTTGGAAGTGAGAGATGGCTCCTCTCACAGCTTCTCTGCTGCTGGTCGGATCCTCCGGCCTCAGATCTCTGTTTGCTTTTGCTGACCTATTTTCATCTGCTGTGCCCAGCACATGGCTGAAGACATAGGGAGCCGGAGCAGCTGCTCTTCCCAGGGATTTTTCTCTTGCTGTAGGGCCGTGAGCCGCTATCTTTGCCAGGCAAGCAGAGCAGGCAGTGGAATTTGCTTAACCCGATGTTGGAGACAAGAAACAGGTAGGTGTGCTTGGGGTCTGCTTTGCTGGAAAAAAAAAAAAAAGGGCAAGCCATACCTGCGACCAGCTCATCCCACTGTGGATCAGCAGCACCATGGGAAGAAAAGGGCTGTGTTTGCTTCCTAATAAATGGCCAAGAGAAACCTCACGTACAGAAGCAGGAGCTTCTCTCATAAAACCGTGTGCTGCAGCATGGGCCTGGGAGCCGCTGTGGCCAAGCACACCCCCTGGGGTTTCAAGGGCAGCTGTGCGGGGGGCCCGGGGAGACTCCCCTCCTCCTCGCTCCCCGCAGCAAGCCCAGCCGTCCCAGCTCCAGCAGCGGGTCTGTAAATCACACCTCCTCCCCAGGCAGCAGGGAGTCCCCCGCAGAGGGGTACCTGGCACCGCCCAAACGCTGGAGCTTCCCAGAGACACTGGGGTGTCCTCCGTCCCCCTGCGCAGGACGTGGGCAAGGGGGGATGCCCAGGATATCCCTGGCGAGCAATGAGCGCAGGTGTGGGGGCACTCTCTGAAGCACAGCGGGAGCAGGTGGTGCAGCCCAGCGAGGGGCGTGAGGAGACGTCTGCCCGCACGGACCTGCAGCCAGAGGCTGGGGAGCTCTGCCACAGGAGCGGGGCACCCCCAGAGCAGGCTCGGCTCAGGTGGCGGGGGGCTGTGGGGTCACGCCTTACCCTCGCCCCCTCGCAGGGGCCACTCTCCTCTGGAGACACACCAGAGCATCTCCCGACTATCAGTTGCCGTCCGGTTTCACGCCGCAATCCCCAGCTCAAGCCCTGCAGCGTGGGTGGGAGGGGAGCTGTTTGCTGCGGGGGGCACTCGGGGAGCAGCTGGTGAGCGCTGGAGGAGGCAGCACGGGCTGGCAGGATGGGATGTGATCTGCGGGACCGAGGCCACACAGGCTGAGGCAAGTGCTTGGCATCCGCTGCCAGCCCCACAGGGCCCCCCCCCCCCCGAACCGGCCAGCTGGGCCCCCAGCCCAGCTCTTGCTGCCTGGCAGGTGCCCGGGGAGGCCCCGGCACGGAGGCCCCGGCAGCTCCAGGAACGGCTCCTTTTGCTTTGGCGGGGTGCACCCCAGCGCCGGCTGCACGGAGGCAGACATCCATCCTGCTCTCACTGCAGCAGCTCGACGCTGCGGTGCGCAAACGGTGCGAGTGGCTCTGCAGCCCAGTTCCCAGCGTGTGCTCGGGTTTTAAGTCAGGACAAACCTTCACCCTTATTTTTTTGGCTTAAGAAATAATCCACTTCTCACCCCTGCCCTATTGCCTCCAGTTACAACCTATGCACAAACTTGCTGAAGCAACTTAGCTGGCTATAATTCACATCTTCACTCTTTCAGTGCAGGTCTCTACGGGACCATGTTTGTTGCGGATTAATGCACCTGAAATGAAAGATGGTGCGTATGCGGCAGGGCAATGTGTATTTATATATCTTTTTTAAGCTGAGTGGAGATGGGACTGCTAATCCTTTCTGACAGGGAGGTCACCCTTGAGAGCAGTGCCCCGGGAGGGCAGGCACTGAGGGCAGGCGCAGGGAGCTGGGGGAGCTGTGCCGGCTGGCGGGGGATGCCCTGAGCCGGTGGCTCCTCTCTCTGTGAGTGGCTCCCGAGCTCCTTGGCCTTGACAGAAGTCCCCTTTTCCCTCCACGCTGCCTTCATCTTCCTTGGCTGCTTTTGGCTCTGATAAGGTCACTGCATCTGAAGCCTGGAAACCATCTCCACCTCCAGATTTACTTCCAGTACCACAGTTGTTCCTCTCCTCTTTGCTATTAACACAGCCTCTGACAAGGCAAAACCCACCACAGCAGGAGCTGTACCATCCCGAAAGGTCCCCATCAGGACCTGGTTGTGAGCAGTACTGTCCCCTTAGTTTCGGGTGACACTGGTGGCAGGAGGGGCAGCATCCGTACTGTCCCTAGCACACCCGGTATGCGTTTGCGGGCTCCTGCTCGTGCGGGGAAGGGGACAGCCCTGCTGTGAGGATAAAGCCCTTTCCCATAAAACTGCCCTTTGCAGGAGCTGCACGTGGGTCTAACCCCGGTGGCGGGGGCTGCGGGAGCGGGTGGCTTGGTGAGCTCGGTGCGGAGCCCCGCAGCTCCACGCGGCCAGCCCGCGCAGAGGGCAGCATCGCAGGCAGCACTGCTTGTCGGGCAGCGAGCGAGGAGGCTGCGGGTGCTTGCCCTGCGGGTGCAGGAGGTGACAGCTCGGTGTGACGAGCCACACAGCTCTCAGGGGGCCCAGAGGGGTGCAGGGGGCTCCCAAATTGGCCCACCTGGCAGAGGAGGCCAGGGCAAGGCACTGCCTTGCTGGCCTGCTAGCCTGCTCCCTTGGTGCCACCACGTCGTACCTACAGGTGCTGGAGTGGCTACACACGGGGATGCTGCGGAGCTCAAGGTGAGACCCCGTTTCCTTCTGTAGCCATCGGCTGTGGCATCCCTACCCTGGCATGTACCCCACCGGTGCTGGGACCCCCCACCCTGCCTTAGAGGTGACCAGAGAGCCGTGGGCTGTGTGGTGCAGCCGCTGGTTCACAGCGCCCGCTACGTGGCCAGAGACTCATCTTCCTGTAGCTCTGGTAAAAACAACAGTGCAGCGACCAGGAGCACTCCTTGGCGTCCCCATGAGTTGCGGCACATCTCTGATGGCCAGGCCACCACAGCTCTGTTTGCAGTCCCTCCACCCACACCCTGTCCCCGCAGGTTCGGCGGGGAGAGGGGTTTCTGGGATGTAGTGTAGGGCTGCGATTAGCACCAAACATGACATGCTGAAGCTTAGGTATCTATTTAAAATATGCCATATATTTGTTTTTAACGAGATGGTATGGAGCAGTTCATACAAAAAAGAAGGAAAGAGGGGTGCTCCCCACCCATCGTCCATAAAGCTCTGTGAGAAATGGCCCATGCCCACCAGCCAGGAACACCAGGCTCAGGGCAGGGGGCTGCTCGCCCTGGAACAACCAAGGGCAGCTTTGATGAGCAGGGCAGTGCTGCTCCGAGGGGAAAAGTGCCCGTTTCTTAGCTGCTTCTGCAGTGAAACTAGCAGGCAGCGGGGAACATACCCCCTCTTTGGTGGGTCATACATAAACCCTTCCTAGAGGTAAGTCCACATCTAGACAAGAACCTGGATGCTGTGCTAGCAGTGTTAGGAGGGGGTCTCCTTGGCAGAGCTGGTGTAGCTGCAGCTAAGTAGTGAAGCCGTGCTACTTCCCATCGTCTGGTTGCGTGTTACATCGGTGCAGTTCAGGTTAGGCGCCATGTCCTGGCCCTGGGATCCTGGTTGAGGACCACCCCCAAGGCCCCCAAGATGCTGCCTCCCTGCTGGGAACCACTGAGGGCCCTGTTCTGGCAGGGCTGTGCCTGGGCTGCTCTGATCCCGGGTGCTCAAAATCCCAGCGGCTCCCACCAAAGGACAGGCAGACAGCATCCCCGCCCGTCCTGCTTTCCTAAGGCCAGATCTGCCTCACCGAGCCCTCTGCCTCCTGGGGCCAACTGTCCCAAAGTGGCCCCGAGGGAGGCAAGGTGATGGTGAAATCCAAGCCGTGCCAATGACCTCGGCCGTCCTGGGAGCTGATGGCCGGGAGGAGCAGCTCAGTAGGTGGTGTGCCGGGAGCCGACCCTGCCGGTCCTCGCACAGGCCTTTTGCTGCAGGCTTTCGAGGAGGGAGCAGCTTCCACCATCGGCACCACGCTGGACCTTGTGCTGAAGGATGCAGGATGTGCTGTGCCGTGTCATTATCAGCTCATGTCCTCGAGGAGTCGCAGCGGGCGTCCCAGAACGGCCTGTGCCCCCACCTCCTCCCCTCCCACCGCTCCAGCCAGCGGCAGCCCTGTCCTCCGGGGTCTCTCCCGCGTAAGGCGCGTTGCAGGCAGCATCACCGTTGCAGGCAGCGTCACCGTGGCAGGCAGCGTCACCACAGGAGCAGCGCCAAGGGCAGGAGGAGCAGCGTCGGCGAGATGGAGACCTCGGCAGCACCACCGCAATCTTGGGCATTTTCCTGGGAGATGGGAGAGAAGGCGTCAGCTTGCTTACTGCCAGGGTGGCCGCTGGCAGAGGGAAGGGAGCCCGCCCCTCACCTTTGCCTGCGGCCAGCAGGATCACCAGGGGCAAAGGAAGGGACTGGTTTGATGCCCGTGGGCCATGGTGGCCACCTGCGAGCTAGGAAGCCGCTTGCTTCCTCGGCTTTCGCCATACTCTGCCCCACGCCCTGAAACCCATCCCTCAGCCTCGGAGGTTGCAGCAGGAGCGGCTCGTGCCTGCACATCCCTCCTGCAGCTCCTTCCAGAGTCTCCTGCCCACGAGCAGGCCACTGTGCCTGCTCCTGGCCCCACGGGGCAGGGACAGGCAGCTGGGCTGCCTCCCACGCTGTGCGAAGGTGCCCGGGCCACGCTCCTGCCAGCCCAGCAGGCGGGAGAGCTGCCTGCTGCTGCACCGAGCCCCGGTCACAAGGGCAGGTTACAGGAATCGGGGCTCTCCCAGCAGGTGAACCCCCAAAGAAACCCAGCAACCCTGTGATGTCTGATCTCAAGCCCGTCCCAGCATGACCCTGCTAGGGTCTCCTGCTAGGAAGCCCCTTGGGGAGTCACACGGCTGTGTCTGGGTCCAGCCAGCGGGCTGGGCACGTGATACACACAACGCAGGGGTGCAAGAGGAGACGCGTGCTTGGGCACAGGCGTGCCCATGGTGAAACCCAGCCGCGTTCTCTCCCTCCCTCCCCGTGCTGCCCTGGGGTACCTCAGGGTGAAACGCATGGCACGTGTCCGGCCGCCGCCTCAGCTTCTGGGACCGCATTCGTTCACACTTCACTGAAGCGTTATGTGCGAGGCTGTTAAGGACGCTGGCAGTGGCAGGCAAGGAAAAGGGCGGTGAGCACCGCACAGACCCCCGGGGCCCTGATGCAAGTCGTCTAGGTGTAACTGCACAGCCTGGGAGACAGAGCGGGGAGGACAAGGGAAGGGCAAGGTCACCCTGCACGGGCTGGAGACATCTCCAAGCGCCAGAAGGTGGCAAGGAACGACAGGCAGCTGAAAGTGGCCACAATGCATGGAGAGGGCTCAGCTTCACGGTGACAAGCTGCACCACGTCACCGCCCTTACGAGGAGCGAGGGATGAGGACCCAGCAGGGATGGGTTACAGAAGCACCTGGGAGCAGTGTCGGGGAGCCAGCCGAGCGGTGCCCACCCCACCACTGACCCTTTCTCCTGGCCTGTCCCACCTTCACCCTCGTACAGTGCCTCTGACAGCCTGGCCGGTGGAGGCTGGCTTCCTCTTGGGGGCTGGAGGGCAGGACTGTTACCTCCTCTCCACCACAATGCAACCCTGCCTGCTCTGTGCCTCTCTCCCTGGCTTCCCACGGGTCAGGCCATGCCCTCCACCCCCATGGCAATTGTCGTGGGAGCAGGTTTTCCACCCTAGCAAACATGGAGACGAAAGGGCCTGTGGAGCTGTGCATCCCTGCTGTGCATGGAAGGATATATTTGACCTCCTTCACATCCAGCAGGACGGGTGGGAAGATGCTGCAGTCGCAGGCGGCATCTGTGACGAGGAGCAGGAGGTTACTGCTGGCGATCTGCTGCGCCACAAACATCCTGCGAAGAAAAGAGCGGGCGGGAGAAAGCACATCCCTCCCATTGCAAAGCCAGAGTAGCTGCCCCGGCACCACCTGGCCCACAGCAAAGAAATCCAGAGAAAACAGATTATTGGAAACGGGATGTCAGCAGGAAGCAGGAGAGACACAGCGAGCAGCCGTGCGCACCGGGGACGTACACCTTTTTGGCCTCCGGAAGCTCTGAACCGGCTCAGATTTACAACTCCACGCTAGGCACAAAAGCCAAAATCAAACCGAAAACCCACCCAACCAACCAAAAATACCAACCAACGACCAAAGCCCAACACAAGCCCTCTCCAAAGTGGCAGCATGTCACAGCAGATGACACTTGAGAAGGCCTGGTTTCATCCAGAGGTGTGCCAATGCCATTCAACATATATTTATGCATGTGTTTACACAACGCAAGGCTGTATGTACTATGCAGTCCTGCGAGGGGCAGAGTTTTGCTAAATTCCTTGTTACTGGAGTGAGAAATGGAGGATCCCAGTAGCACCGCACATTACGTTGGTGTGATGGGACTGACCAACTGGTGCGTGGTCTTGCCTACTGCCACAAAAAACATGCAGCTTCACTTTGCAGCCACAAGTTTGCCTGTCTCTTCCCCTCCCCGTTGGGCAAGCAGACTACAGAAAGGTCCGGTTACGAGCCCAGGCGCGTGCCAGCAAGGCTGTGTCCAGATGCAAGCGTTTGCCCGAGGACGTGCACGCGAGGGCTTGCAGAAGCACCGCTGCCTGGTTGTGCAGGCGGCGAGGGCTCGTGTGGGCAGCGCAGGATGGGGGCAGGCAGGCGTTTCAGCTGCGTGCAGGGTTTTGTGCGTGAGTGCGTGCGCACGTGCACGCGCGTGGGCAGCTCAGCCACGTTGCCGTGCTCACGAGGCCGCGTGCGCCTGTGACCGTGGGTTTGCACACCGGCACGTGCACGTCTGCCGCACCCCTGGGCGAGCGCGGGTGTGGCGGGGGTGCGTGTCCGAGCGTACGCACGCCGGTGTCACCGCAAGGCGCTGTGCGTGTCTGGGCATCTCACCAGCCTGCGCCATCCCCCCGCCCCATGCCTTGCAGGCATTGCCTGCCCTCTGCCAGCGCGGAGGCTGCAGCCAGCCGAAGCAAGGCTGAGCTGCCCACGCTGCCGTTCTCCACTGCCTGCTGGCAGGCTGTGCTGCCGCCGGGCACCCTACAGCCCTGGCAAGGAGCCTGCAGGCTGGGCTGGGGCCGCTGGGCGCAGGGAAGGCCAGGGACGGTGGGCTTGG
This sequence comes from Mycteria americana, assembly GCF_035582795.1. NCBI lineage: Eukaryota > Metazoa > Chordata > Aves > Ciconiiformes > Ciconiidae > Mycteria > Mycteria americana. Next base: position 69,388,822 of record NC_134365.1, read on the forward strand.
CGTGCCTGCACTGGTGGCAGGGCTGCAACGCTGCGGCTGGTACGTGGCTCTGCGTGCTCCCGGTCCTGCTAACCACCTCTCGGCCGAGGGAGAGGGCTTCTGGATTAGAAATACAGGCTTGTGGCGGTGTGCCCACTGCACGGACCAACCTGACTGCAACTGGAGGACGGCCCTGTCTCCCTGGTTATTCACCACCTAGTCTTTCCGCCTTCTAGCCTCCAGGGATTTCTGTATTCACTTTTAGAGGTGTTGAATGTCACACACTGCAGCGCACCATTTCATTAGTATTCCTGGCTGATGACTGCTCTGGGAGCTTTGACAAGCAGATTTTTAACCCACGCACAAATTCTGTAACCAAGAGAGAGGTGCCCCATGCACCAATCCGCAAGCCAACTTTTTGCCCAGGATGGAGCACCCAGCCTATCCTCACTCCACTGGGAACCACCTGGGCTTGCGAAACGTGATGGGGAAAGCCTGCACGCCCCAGTGGGCCACTGTCTAATGCTCCACAGAGCCCGTGTCGGGGCACGTGTCTCTCCCGAACGTGAAAGTGATGTGCCCAGTATCCAGAGGCTGCAATCCAGTCCTGCGCCTGTAACTACAGAGCTGAGCAGAACTCGGGGGCTGCTGCTGATGGAGCTGACAAGGTGCTGCCTCCCCCCCTTATACCATAAGGCAGTGACTCAAGAGGGCTGGGCAGCAGGAGACACAGTGTTTGGGCTCATCACCCTGAGATCATTCAACCCCGTCCCTACTTCCCACCACCCGGGGGGTTGCTGTAACCACCACAGTACAAAATACCCATGGCGGAAACCTCTGCCAACTTTCCCAGGGTGGGTGGGTGGGTGCTGGGTTCCATCAAGGAGGGGTCAGCCCCAGGCTGTGTCAGTGGCAGAAACCTCTGCAGCAACAGCCCAAGGCACAACCAGGTCAGTTTGGGGCATGCAGCTCCTCTGCAGAGCTCCTACCCAGAGCTTATTGCACCTACACAATACCTTGTTGTCACCAAATCTGCAATCGCTTCTTCTAAAACAATGTTTGGCAAGGCCTGGTTTTCCTAAAGTCATGCTGAGTAGCGCAGGCTGTTTTTCTGACCTTTAAGTCTTTCCTGCAGTTGGTCCAAGGCTGAAGTCACACTAGGTAGGATTTTGGTGTTTTTTTTTTTTTTTTTTAAGAGTGATTCCAGTCAGATCTGTTTGGACACCTCATGTTAGGAAAAGCTGGACCAGTGGAAATTCATTCTTCTGTCACCTTTCCGCATGTGATTGCTGATGGCACTATGCAACCGCTGAAAATGGCCTCTTTTCACAATGACTTTTCTGTTATTTTGGACTGTTAATTCTCTTAAAATGAAAATGGAAAATAAAAAAGTGGACCTGTGTTTTCATTTCTTTCAGTTTAACACTTTTTCTTTATCCCCCTCCCTGCTTTTTTTTTTTTTTTGTAGAAAAACAGAAAAGAGGGAAAAATATAAAAAGAAACAGGAAAGCCGAAAGCACTGCAAAAAGGAAAATTTTCTAAGGTGAAAACTTTTGCCAGAAACGTGAAAAAACAGAAGAGGTTCCTTTCTGAAATCTGTGGAATGGAAAGATACATACCTATTTAAATGCTCTTTCCCTCATTCTACAGCCACCTCTGCTTATTAACAGAAGTTTTAATTTTTTTTTTCTCTTTTACCGATAAGTTGTAACTTGGTCATTTCACCTCCTCGTTGTCCAGCATGGCTGTTTAGCTCTGCTCTGTGTCCAGAGCTGTGGATGCGGCGGTGGCCACGCGGTGGGCACAGCGGCAGGCGACTCTTCTCAAGTCACTGCCATCACCGGTGGGCTCCGTGATGAGGCTCGCGTGCTGTCACAACCTGGGGATAGGTGCACAAGGCCCCAAATGAAAGGGAAGCTGCAATCCTTACTTTTGGCAATCTCCGCACTCAATCAGCCCGTTGGTCTCCTTGATGGCCGGCTCGTACACAAAAACGGGGTACTCGGTGTCGCAGGGCTGCAAGGTGTCGTGCTTCTTGTGCTTGTGAGCTGCGATGGTAAGGAGACAAGGTGAGAAGTGAAGGGCAGAGGATCACATCGGAGCGGTCTGCACTGAGATGGAAGCATTTAAGACTAGCGATGTAGGTTGGAGCAGCAGCCCTGCGTCCCCCTCCCCGCCCCCCGGCAGTGGCCAAGAGCGGGTGCCTACCAGAGAAGAAGGGGAAGGAGATGCTGCAGAAAGCAGCCAGGCAGTGATCCCTGGTCCCACTAGGTGGTGTGGGAAAACCGGCCTATGTGAGAAATGTGCCCAATATTCCCACTCGCCTCCCTGAAGCAAGCCTGGACCCTGCCCTGCTGAAGACACAGCCGTGGGGCCGCAGTGGCCACGGCACCCCAGGGACCCCGCGGCCAGCTACGCAGGAGCATTCGGGCACTAGCACCCCGTGTTCAAAGGAGGTGGGGGCTCTACCGAACCAGCAGCGTCAATAAAGTCCCTCCCGCCTAATCCAGCCCTGGTTCACGCACTTTTTTTAAACATTCAAAGCTGCGACTGGGCTGGTCCTCAGTGCCCGTGCTGCGGGATCTGCCCCTACAGGGACCCTCTGTGTCTGTGGTGGGGTTCTCCGTCAACCGCTGATCCTTCCTGAGCCCTCTGACATTTCAGAGCGAGCCCACAGGAGGCAATTTGAGGGGGCGAATACGTGTCACATAAAAAAGAAAACACTGCCAGCAAAGAGATCTGGCCTGAGACCACAGGGACGCGGATGACGGCTCTCGAGGACCAGCAGAGACCCAGCTGACGCGTGGCGCTGGCTCCTGGAGGGAGCCATCCGCCGCAGAGGTAGGGAGCAGCTGCTCCATCGCTCATCAGTCACACTCTGTGGGACTCCCAAACTAATTTGGGGATGAGGGGGAGCTGAACCGCCTTACTGAGCCTCCCTCGAGAAGCAAGGGCAGCCTTTCTAGGAGTTGGGCAAAGGCTGCCTTGCCTGAAACTACTGCCTTGGGCCCTTCTGGCAATTATTTTCTGCAGTTGGAGGTAGCAAAGCCAGTGCCTGCCTCTGTAAGACACAGGGGAATGTCGACGGTGGAAAAGCGAGGCTTTGTTGCTAGGGGAGAGGTGGTTGCGGCTCAGCCAACAACAAGTATGAGAAATGGTTTCTACAGCAGCTTTGGGTCTGAGCACAAAAGACTCGCTCCGCAGCCCTCCGCCCACACAGCGGCTGCCGGCAGCCCTGCCGGGGGGGACGGACAGAGAAGAGAGTCCTTCCGATGTGGAGGACAACCAGCTTATCCCTTGCAGCAGCGGCACTGAAGATTTATAGAAAAATGCAGCAACATGGGTTTTAATCAGTAAATGTATGGTAGGAAGGCACCAAGAGGGCATCCATGATCCTGATGGGTAATTTGCATCACTGTACAACCCTCACTGAGAGCTACGGTCTCCTCTCCCCTAACGCTGCCGGAGCACACAGAAAGAGGCAGGCACCACCCCGCAGAGCTTGCTGTCTAAACAATGTGGATTACGTGAGAGAGAGAAAAGCCGCATGATTTTCTCTGATTTTTCTCTCCTCCACGGTGATCCAGCGACACAAGACATCCATTTAAGAGCCAGGAGCTGCAGCCCAATCTCCCCTGTAATGCCTTCCCAGGTGAATATGACGGGTACTCAAACACCTCCCTGCAGTCCAGAGCCCCCCGTAGTTGTGCCTCGTGCTTTTCTTCTTAACTCTCTAAAAATGTCACGCACGAGGCAGCCTCCTACTTAAATCCTCCCAGACGGTGGGACCCACCTTTTGGTATCACGGTTACGTTCATTTTGCACAGATCCAAAAGCACACAGGGCTTGATTTCAGCATGATGCCTTGTTCTGTATTCACCCTGGATTCACACTAAATTAATCAACTGAACTCGTCGTTTCAGGGTCCGGCAGCAACTCTGCCGCCAGCCAGGAGCTGCCTGCCTGTGCTCCGTCACCATTCGCCATAACCTCTGTGCAAACCCCACACTGCAGAAGCACGGAAAAGCCTCTCCCATTTTTGCTAATGGAGAATGCCTCTGACTGGTACCTGTCACGGCGACGAACAGTCCCGAGGACATTCGGGATGAGCAGTAGAAGACCCTATTACTGGGGTGAATTTCAAAGGCTTAGACATTTCTGATGAAACACCCAGAATATCCCCATTTATGCTGAAAGGAGAGAAGCTGCAAACGCTTTCCAGCTCAGACCAGCTCCAGCGCTGGCAACTGTATTCTGGCCAGTGAAATCCCTGATGGACTAAAGGAGCGTGAGGAACGGAGTGGAAGCCCTTTCCTTCAGCCTTAATTCACTGTACTAGTGGCTGGGAAAACAGCTCCAAACTCTGAAACAGGCGGCCAGACTGTCGTAGTCTGGGCCAGGGACAGACCTTCTCAGGGACACGCTTTGTGGCAAGACCATGCATTGGTCCCTCAGCAATGAACTGTCACAGTCCCGTTGTGTTACCCCCGGATTTGCAGCACTGAGTGACCAGTGCTGTCACCGCAGCACAGCTGCTGGCGATGGACCGTGCTTGCTCAGAAGAACATCTGTGATGACCACAAAGGTGACCTGATAAAGTTGTGGCACAACTGCTTGCAAGAATTTAGCGTATGGCTCATGTCAGGAGTGGCAAAGGGTCCTGACATAGCACAGACTTCATCCAGGTCCTCATTTTTCCCCCGTCCCTGGCAAAGAATGACATTCTCTACTAGCTCCAGGTTCCTGATATAGTGTCGTCAAAGTGGATGGAGTTAAAGCCATATAAAAACCAGTGGTGTGAAGAATGGGGTGCAGGGAGGGGGTGAATCAGACCATCAGCTTGGAAGATACAGGATGGAAGGAGATTTGAGGCCTGTCAGCCTCAGCCAGCGTTGAACCAGGGCCATTGTGCTGGACTCGGGCTTGGAGAACTGGGCCTCAAGGGGAAAGGCAACTAAAGAGCCTGCGCGATCCACGCCCAGGATAAAGCTGCACCCTGTGCCAGTGCCGACCAGCACTGCTTGCTGGCCTGACCCACACGGGCAAGAGCTGTACCTCAGCTCTGGACGCAGGACCAGAGAGGCAACACTTAAGCAGCAATCCCGGGCCAAACTGCGCCGTGGTGGCACTCACGGGAGCAGCCCGTGCATCTGGAGGTAAGCGGTGGGAAGTGCAGCGGGTTTAGTCCCTTCAGGGGCACTTTTGCAGTGCAGTATGGGCTAAGTCACGAACAGAAGTTGCGTTTCTGTTTGGAGTCTTTCATGAACATCTGCAATTTGACTTGCTCTGGGTTAACCTCATCACGTGCACCAAGCTGTATTTTTAAACTGTGCTAAATTGGCACAAGTCCCCCGCACAGACCATCTTAAATCAGTTTCTTGGCACAGGCTAAATGAAAAGAAGCCACTTTCAAATCTCCTAACTTCTGCACAGAGACAAGACCTATGACAGAGATTATGCTTAAGCCTACCGCCACTTAATTTGCTTGGAAGCAACGCAGCCGCAGCAGTATTGAGAAGTTCAGAGGAGCCCAGTAGCGTGTACCTCATCAGCAAAACGCTTGGGCTGAGCCTCTGCACGCACATGCTGGACATCAAAACGTTATCAGCGCTCTGAGAGTCTGGTGGCCAGGGATTAGTAAACAGTCAGAGGAGCTGATAACAAATTGCAAACTTTATAGCAAAGAGTGAGTTAATTCCAAGCTGTCGTTGCTACCATCTGCACTTCCAGAAAGACTTTGTCAGACATTTGGCAACCAATCCTTCTGAGTAGCAAAGGCAGCCGCTGCGCCTTGTTATGAACTATACAGCCCAGATTGTGAACGCTTTCCCACCAGCAGAAATCATGGATAACTGCACCCAAATCAGTGGATTTACTCTGGGACACGAGACAAAATCTGCCGCTTAAGTTACAAACACAAACCACAGAATTTAATCAATTATCTTGTAAAATATCCTCGGTGTACATTACCGTGCAGTTAAAAAGAAAGTTTTCTGAGCTACAGAATACTAGAAATAGTCCTTTCTAGGCTGCATGCCTTGGCTGGAAGTATTTTTGGCTTAATGAAAGGCTTTCAAACCTGTGGTGATGTCCATAAAAGCAGAAGCCCTTACAAACACAGAGAGGAATGAGATGCTGAGAGCAGTGAAAAAATCTGTGGAAGCAAATATGTCTTCTCACCACCTCTGAAAAGCAGATTTGCATGATGAGTGCAGTCTGAATACATCATGCCCATATTCCAACGGCAAGTCTCACCTTCCCAGAAAGCAAGAGAACTTGGGAAGCAGAAACAGGCTCAGTGCTGCAGAGCCAGAGGTGCACAGTCAGGCATTAGATCCCCGACCATTAATTCCTCTGCACATATCCCTGAATAAATGTGTGCTCAGTTTCTCTCTCACATACTTTTTGCATACACCAGCCTTGGCACGCAGTCAAGAAAACGTTAACATCTCTGGCAAAAATCTACAGCCCCTTCTTAACAACATGTGCAATCCATTTCTTCCAGCCCCAGTAGTATTCTTCCACCCCGCTTCTCCCCCCGACACACGGACACTCATTTTTTTCATCGGTAGTCACCCTCTCTTTCTCTTCCTCTTCTTCATACAGTAGGACACATTCCAACTGTCTCTATTTCTCTATCTCTGTCTCACACATACGTCTTGCTGGGCAGAGAGCAAATCGGTGAATACAAGCTAGATATGGAAGCAGGGAGATAGAAACTCAGCCACAGTCTGGACTCTGTCTGGAGGGATTTCTAACTAGTCTGTAGGAGTGGATTATGAGCTAGAGCATATACTTTATCAGCTGAACTGCTTGTAAGTAATTCTGCATTATCTTGGAGCTGGGCTGGGATTCATAAGGAGCTAAGCCATGGGGTGTGGAAAAGAAGACTTAAGTTGCCTCTTAATAACTGAAGTCGACGAGACCTGTACAGTTTTTCCTTTGAGAAGGCACGGGTTGGTCTTTAGTTTTGGTGTAACGGCTGAAAAGAACAGGGCAGCTGGGAACCACAGTGCCTTAAGGACATGCCCTGGTACACAGGCTACAGGCCCATCTATGCCATAGTAACAAGTGATGGTTTTGTCTGTGCCTGCAGCCGCTGGGGAGGCTGGCGTGTTCCTTCTTTTATTGACTTCTCAGTAACAGACCTTCAATCACCAGCTCGGCCAGCTAAATGAGCAACAGCATCGCTTGCTTCTTTGCAGCGCAGGGAAGTTGAGCCAGGCACTGCCTTGTCCCTGTCACACCTTTCTGCAAGTTCCCCATTGTCCAAAAGGTGGAAAAAAGTCTTTCCTAGCCTGGGATTTCTAGCTAAATCCTCCTCTTTTCACTGCTAAGTGGTTCTACTTACAGTGGTGGAAGACAGCCTTGGCTGGAAAAGTCGCATGACACACACAGACACACAGTGAAGATGGAGCCACGTGACAGTTTCGCATGATGGCAGCACAGCGAAGAGATGAATTTGCACACAGCAGCCATGGAGGTGATGCAGGAGAGAGATGAAGAAAGCACAAAAGGAAATGGCCATGAGCAGGGCAGCAGCGAGAACCTTCCTCCCTTTTTCTCACATCTCCTCAAGGAAAGACTAAATCAAACTGCAGCCATTTAGCATCCACAGCAGCTCCCTGCAGGAACACCAGGTTTGTCTGTCCTCCAGAAAGAGCAGTCCCTCCTGCATTGCCACAGGTACTGCACTTGCTCCTCTGACTCTTCCCCACCGATTTCTGCGTGGGGCCACTCCCGTTATCCTGATGTGTGCTAAGCAGCAGCCAGGGCCACACAGAGGATACCTGCAACTCCTACCACCCTCTCTGGCGATCCTTTTTGGAGGAGGTGAGCGGGACCTAAACAGTACCCAGACATTGGGCTGGTTCTCTGACTAAAGGAAATTTTGCTTTCTAAAAACGGCTGTTTCCCCATTACACCAGGAGAGTTCAGTGCAGAAGTGCCAGCCCCACAGTTAGCAGGGAAGGTACCACTGTCTCCACTAAAAGCACCAGTAGCGCTGAATAATTAGTGAGGCTGTAATAAAGGCACCTAGGTGGCTGCGCAGAGCACTTCGGGTCACCTCAGGACCATTAACATCCCCCCTGCCTGTGGGGCAGGGATGGGACTGCAGAGACTCCCGGGATGTTTTTAGCAGGCAGCACTGCAGCTGCAGGGCAGGTCACTGGATTTCAACCCAGATGTACGCTTCTGCTGCACTCAGCTGCTGTGCAATACCGTGTGCCATCACCTTCTCTCTTCCAGAGAGGGTCCAGTGGGCAAATGAAGACCCTCCATGTGTTATTGAACCTTACAGATTTCTGGCTAGCTTCCTGGGACGCCTGCTAGGCTCTGGAGAGCCTGCTGCGCCAGCCCTGCTCTGTCCTGTAGCCCACCTTCAGGAAAGACTGGAAGGGAGTCCTTCCAACTGAAGGGCTTTGCAGCTGACGGTCTCTCTCATCCGACTGCACGTAGGGTGGGGGTCCTTGGAAAGAAGAGCCTCCCCCACCCCAGCAGCTACCCTGAAGAAAGCAAGCAGCGTGCTCTGAGCCGTACACACCTCACCCTGACTGCCCTGGTGCTGTGGCAGCCTGAAATGGGGGCGGGAGTCGGGGGAGATGGGGCGACGGTGGGACCTGGAAGCTGGATTCCAGGGTCCATGGAGGGAGAGGTGGCGGGGCAGATGGTGGGCTCCTCACATGAGGCCAGGCTTCCCTGTACAGCTTCTTCTGCCACCAGCGGCTGTAACACTCACGTGCTATGGGGCAGCTGGACTTTTGTGTACTCACCATCTGCCAAGTTGTCTGAGTGCCAGAAGCTACTGATGTTAAACTCCAAAAGGAAGCTGTCAAAAGAGCAAGAACAGAGGATGCTTTTTCAGCAGCCTGGAAGGATGCAGGTGTCAGGGAGATGGCCCCATCGCCTGGCGAGTATCAGTTCTAAAATGTTTACTATGAATTTGCTGGCAGTGGAAGTCTGAGGTTTTTTTTTTTTTAATTTTTTTTTTCTTTCCTCTCCACCTGATGAGAGCGTAGCTCTGTATCATGGGATCTGTACCGTGGAATAACTGAATAGGCTTTTACCTGCACTGGGGGCCTTGCCAGTGAAGGAAGGACTGAGTACGGCAGCACCCGAGGCCGGGAGGGGATTCAGTCACCATGAGACCCACCTGAGGAGCAGGCGCGGGTGGCCATCAGGGAGCCCGTACACTGGCTACACGGAGGTAGCTGCACATCACGTTGAATTATTCTGAATTACGCTCAAGCCCTAGGAGCTGGATCTTTTCCACGCTTTGCCTTTGGCACACCCAGCAAGCTGAGCAGCAGCGCTTTCATGCTAATTTGAACTTGAACTCCGATTCCGCCCAGCAGTTTGAGGTGAGCCCGAATCTGGAGCTTGATTCATGGCCTCCCCTCTCTCCTCCCTTGCCTGTCACTCAGACGTGAGCTCCCTGGCTTCCTTCCTTCAGCCTTCGCCCCCCACGAAGCAAAGGCGCGCATTCGCTCATCACGGGCAAAGGAGACAGGCAAGAGGACTTCGCATCAAGGATCTGCACGGGGCCCCGGGAGACCCAAGTCCTATTTCTGACTCCGCCACTTTGTACTGAGTGACTTCAGGTAAATCCCAGACCCGCTCCGAGCCTCTGCCTCTCAAAATGGGAATAGTAATAGCTTTCGGTCTCCCAGGAGCAAGGCGCTGAGCTGAATGTCAGGAGAAGGCTGAGAGCAATGCCCTACGCGGGGGCCTCCGCTTGCAGCTTTCTCAGCTCTCGTCCCCGTTGGTCTGAGCCTCCCAAACACCCCCATCATTTGGTACTCACATGAGGAAATCACTTATCAGCCATTTCACTGCAGCTAGAAAGGCATAAATTGGCTGGAGAACAAAAGAAGAGATGAGAAATACCATAAGGACCTGGTCAGAGTTTAAAATTGTTATGCAGGACCCCACGTTTCAGACCAATTCCCTCCACTGATCAGAGCTCTTGAAGACAGGCTGGAAATTCAAGGTCTGAGCATCACTGGAAAATGTTCAAAATACATCAAAAGCCAGCAGAGCTGCCTTGCTACTAATAATATCTTCTCACCCCCTCCCCGTCAGGGTCAGGGAGTTTATCGCAAATGTATGAAGGACTTTGAAGATGTAATTGCTTGATGATTTCTCTCCAGTATGGACGACCTTGAGAGCTCAGAGCAGAAGAGAAACACAGCTAAATGGGACACCACCAGTTTAGGATGCTTTTATATTCTGATAGCAAGTGGTGTTTCTGGGACAAGCGACAGCATTGCCCAGGATTTAGTATTATCTGCCATTGATTGATTATGCTTAACTGTGCTTTCATCCAGCTTTTCCTCAAGATGGCATGACTTCTATCATCTTCCTGCTTTTCAGCTACAAATTGGAAATCCAGCATTGTCCCAGGGACAATTCATCTGCAGAGGATCCTGCTGCTTCTTTTCTTCATGGTAACCATGTCTAATTTTCATCTCTCCCTCTCATAATCATGCCCGTATCCTCAAACCCAAAACAGATGCGGCAGTCACAGGACACAAGATAAGGTTCCGTTACTGCTAACTGGCTTATCTTCAACCAAAATAAGTCAGCAAATAGTAAAATGTATAGATGGTTGGGAATTTGACTGATTTTTCCTCTGAACGATGCACATGAAAAATGGACTTTTCTTGATTTCTTCCTTTTCAAGGGTTTTGCTAAGAGGGGAAAGGGAGAGATGAAGGCTGAATGCTCACCTTTTTAGTCTCTTCCCAATTCACCTGGTTTTTGGCAGCTCGTATTTTGTGACATTTCTTTCAGTAATCAAAATTCTCGAGGATATGCTCAAGCAAATATTTTCACTGCAATCACAATATTTTATCTATCCAGCTTAAGTATAGCTATTGCCAAAACTGCTATATTGTTAAAAATGTAACACATTATTAAAAAGTAATATTTTGTTGAAAATTCTTTTACTGGAAAAAAATGACCACGTCATTGTGTAGGATGTACTTCCAGCACCCCACATTTTAAAGTATCAAAAACCCGATTATAACAGCAATAAACACATCCCTGTTTAGGGTTGCTTCAACTAGTTTGAAGTGGCCTGAGTGTTGAGTTATTACTTAGTTCTGCCTTAGTTCGAGGCCAGGTTAGGAAGGTAGAGTGGGATGAGATTATTAGCTTGTATCGGACTAAAGAGAGGTTGCATTTGGGTACTGGCAAAACTATTCACTCTGACAGCTTGTTCCCTGGGCTGTCGGCATTTCTCGGCAGCTTTAACCCCTCTCTCTGTTGCTCCAAGCCCACTGACGCTTCCCTGAGAGGCTGACAGCTTTCTCCCAGATGCTCTGTTCCCTGACCATGCAACTCTCCTTTCTGAGCTGCTGAGTAAAACCATGCCCTGTAAAAGCACTTCTGTTCATTTCAGCTGCAAGCTGGTTCTTCAGCTTTTAGGAGAAGCCTGGCATAGTCTAGTTCCTGTCCTCTCCCTGGTCCTTCCGATTTTCAGTGAGATCCTATATGCCAATAGAGAGCCAAATTGGAAACCACTGTCAGTGGCCATCACTGCCTCAGAAATCTGCCTTAGGTGAGTTTGGACATTGCTGTCACTTGAAAGCAAACAGCTACTGAGCTCTTCTGGGGACCGTGCTACGTCAAGGTGTTGGAGGCATCCTAGGAAAAAGCCTCCACAGCCAAGCCGAGAGGGCTGTGTGCCGACAGATACGTACGCTGAGCAGAGGCCGGGCACCGCTGTGGTGGTGGTAGGGTACTTTGCACATTGCTTGATAATCATACATCGTCACCCTGCAATCAACACAAAACAAGCAAGCAGTCAAAAGCAAGCAACGCAACTGCCTACGGGACGCACACGTCAGCGTGCGCCGCTTTTTCTAGAAAAGTTTCTGTATGGAAGAACTCAAGCAGTGGCCTGCTTACACATGGCTTTGCTGCTTGGTCAGTGCTGGATTTTGCAGAGCAAGAAATACAGGCCCCGGATTAATGTAACTGGGTCAGTACAGGAGGAAATATGTCCCTAATTTCAGATGGTGAGTAAAGCAGGCTGTGAAGCAGGAGAATTATAATTGTGTCTACCTCAGGTCCCCCTAGTTTCTGTTTTCAAGCCACTGAAACTCTGAACTCTCTTTTGACATGGGCTAGGGGAGTGGAGTGAGACGAACAGAGGTATTTTTAGGAGAGAGAGAAATGTGCTCAGCCAGCTGCAACGCCACATCTGGGGGCTCTCAGACAACTGCTCATAGAAAGGCTTTCCAAGTGGCAGGAGGAACTGAAGCACTTCACCCAAAATACCAAGAAGTGTTTCCCATAGCATCTTTCCCTGGAAAAGAGAGAGGAGCAGCTGCTTTCTGGCAAAATGGAGATCAGGAGTTACTGTCTCTCTTGGTGCTTTGCAGCAGGTGGAAGAGCAGGAGATGAGGAGAAACAGGGTGTGTGGTGACGATGGCTGAGCAGGTCAGGGGAGGGGGTGGGTAGCTAAAGGAGCTCTTGTAGCCGAATGAGAGAGCCACATGCACCAGCACGTGCATTTTCCTCCTGCTCAGTGGTGCTGCTTATGGGGACCAATATGCTCTGACCCACACAGCAGCTGAAGAAAGAGAAGTACAGCGCAGAGATCCCCCACTTACCGCCTGAACATGCCCATGTTTAGCAGCTGGGTCATTACTGAGCCATCCACTGCACCAAAAAATTTTCCAGTCTGCAGGCACAAGAAAGGAAAAAAACAGAATAAACTGTCAACAGTAAAATTTCCAAATGCTCGATGGCTCCAACCGATCCAGTCTGTCTGGAGGCCTACTACAGATAATGAGTGTTTTAAAAGGAGGTAACACCAAGCGTTGTCCTTCGGCTGGCTGGAAAGCTTGAGGGAGGACTTCCCCCATCACCAGCTGGGCATCCTGCACCATTCCTACCGTGCTTGGAAATGATTTAGCCCACGTAAGTCCCTGCAGCTTGTGACAGAAAAAGGCAGACTCTCAAGCTGCAGAGACCCAGGCACGTTGATTCACTGGGAGCCTGGGCTCTCCTGTGGGTTTTTGTGAATCCATGTTCTCTGGATCTGAATGTCCAAGTCTCTTCTGCTTGAGCCTCTCTGCTAGCCCGCGGCCGCAGTGGCTTTGGAAACCTCTGCTCTTCTGCTGCCCTAGGCGAACTGACTCACTGCACGTAAGTGCGCCGTACACATTTATTTAGGTAGCAAACACAATTTTACAACTCACTGCTGTGCAGGTTCTGAGCAGGCAGTAACCCAAACAACACAACACACACTGGCCCATCCCTTTAGCTTACACGCTATGAGCTGGCACGGCCAGAGCTGTGCTAGCACAGACTCCACCCTAGCAAAAGTTGCATTTGGGGGGCAACAACCCCCAAACCCCGCTTGCATGCCTGGACTAAAAGCAGAGCTCGTGGCCCTCTGATCCCATTTACGTTTTGGAGTCAATAACCTCAAATACTGTCTCAATCCCAAACGCGGGAACTGCTGCTCGAAAGACTTCTTCAAACAAACAACAGTTCTGGCTTTCCTGATTACTAAACCATGACAAATCTATTGCAAAAATGCTTTGAATCTGCCAAGTCCACTGCTTTGTTTGCAAGCAAGTAAATAAAATACTCATAAATAATAAAAACGTGGATATGAGCTGTCCTCCATCTATTTTCCTGGCTCATGGGTCTTGACACAGTAAATAGCTCCCATATGTTATGGAACCGCTCACGCAGTTTGGGGGGGCATTTTACTTTTCCACTGATAAGCTAGCAGTCGTTTAGCACGTATTAGCAGATGACAGATGACTTCTTTTATTTGTGGGGCATTTCCACTAAAAAAAAAAACCCCTTAGGCAGATTTACCTAAGATCATATGGTAATCAGCTAACAGCAGTGTTACACAGTTATGAGCCTCTTCCCAACAGGCTTTAGAAGGTGTTTCACTGTATAAATCGATACATAACATCAGCTCCCCTTTGAGCATTTAGGCTGTAATCGTCTCAGACATAGTCAAATGTGTCTGAGCAAGCGCTAACTTTTTTCACCTCCCTCGTTCTATCAATCTGATTAGGGTGGTGAGGAGGCCAGCTGCTTCCATTTAATACCAGTCTGCAGCCCCAGCAGGAGCCGGAGCGGTGGGATTTAACGCAGTGCGAGCTGCAGCCCGTGTGGCAAGGGCAGAGGGCCACTGCAGGACTGTAAATGGGGCCCATCCTGTCCAGAGATGCTGGTCTGACCGAATTTCTCCGGGTAGGACATCGTTCCTATAGGTACAAGTATGAGGAGCTATTAGTGTAGGTGAGAGTAAGGCCTGGGGAATGTGTTCAGGAAAGCATCAGCAAACCAGCCTTTAACGCTGAATCAGACATTCAAAGCTCGGTGCTGTTTTAGGTACCCTGTGCAGGTAGTAACGCAGGAAAGCATCACTTGGCAGAAGCCAAAGCGGTCCTGTACTGAAGTGACGTTTTGCAAAGCGGCTCTCGTTACAACCTGCTTCCTCCAGTGACTGGCTGCTGCTCTCCCAGACATCCCTCTGCTGTGTTTCTCCTAACTCCCAGCTCTGGGCAGGTTTCCACAGGCCCTTGCAATTTCAGAGGTTGTGAACCTCTGAAAGCATCGCCTCTGACACCCTGCGTGACACACGCTGTACCACATCCCCCTGCAGCTGAGAGCGTACAAGTACATATGCAGGCTACGCACAGGAAAGAGATGCGTCCTGGAGCACACATATGGCTCGCAAGGTACATCACTGCTCACAGACATACATGCGTGCATGCTTCGCTGCCTCATTGAGCAATTTGTATTTTTGGTACACACAAAAGCTGTAGACAAACGGGATCTGCCAAATGGGCCAGGCTTTGGGCAAGCGGGCAGCCTCCTCGCTGCATGGCTCAGACAAAGCCAGACCTTGCTTCTCCACAAGCTCTGCCCAGCCCTGGTGGGATCTTGGCCTTTTAGCTGCCACCCTGCACCCTGTCCCTGGAGTCCCGCCTGGGCAGAGCTTGCAGATATACCCTGCAAGATGCCTCAGGGAGAAGGCAGCAGTCCTAGAGAAAGAGGTTTGGTGAGCGAGAGGACATCTGGATGCAGCAGGCGGAGGGAGCTCCAGACCTGTGACCTGCAGCCGTGCCTCCGGCTGGCAGCGAAAGGCGGCTAAAAACTCAGGGGCGGTCATGGGGCCGTGGCTGCAAACATCAGCAGAAACATAGCACCATAGCGCAGAGCAGCCCTCGCTGCGGCACAGCCTGGGCCTGCCACTTACTTTCCCTTCATCCCCTGCCCTAGATCGCCTGGTCCTCTCCGTCACCCACTCCCTTCTCCTGGCTCTGGCTACTAACTCTTTGCTCCCTCCGCAATGAGTCTGGATGGGGGGATTAGACTGAATTAAGAGATTACCCATTCTTCCCCAAGTAATCCTGCAGGGAGCTTCCAACGCGTCACTCATTAAAATCCTGAGTCCCTCTTTCTTCCGTGGTGGCTTCTGGCTGCCGGTAAGCTTCCTGCTGCCTTCAGGCAGAGGTTATTAGAGCTGATCCCCCATCCTGATCCCCCATCCCAAGGGCAGAGGGGAGCAGAGCCTGAGCCAGGCTGTCCTCACCCCATTCATGTGTGAAGCCGCCCTGGTGCGGTCACCCAGGGAAGGAGGTGAGGGCAGCAGGCAGCCCCGGGCAGGCAGCAGGCAGCCCCGGGCAGGCAGCAGGCTGAGCACACTGTAAAGCACGGCAGCCCCAAGGGAGCGAGCAGAGAGACAGAGCAAAACATCTCATAGCCCCCGGGGCAGGTCTCCAGCACGAGCTGCTTGCCCGGGGGCTATAAGGATACAGGTGCTTTGGCACCTCTCCACTATTCTTAGCTTGCACTTTGCCCTGGGAAGCGGGCGTTTTGGATGTGAAAGCTCCTTGGCTGCCTTCCTTGGGGAAGTGGGGATGTGCGTGGGGCCCTGTTTGCGCTGGAGCTGCCACAGCCGGTGCCGCTCAGCGGGGCAGATGGCTCGCCTGTGCACCCTCGCTCCTTCAGCATCCGATAAGCTCCCTCCCATCCCGGCCGGAGGGGCAGAGCAGGCAGCACGCAGGCAGGCTGCCCTTCTCACCGCCGCTGGGCTGAAACGCTGACCCGGGCAGCTGAGCCACTCTTGCTGGTCCTGGTGTCAGGTATGAGGCAGGGAGGGAGGGCAGCGAACTAGCTGACTTCTCCAGAAAGGCAAAAAACCCACAAAAATCCAGTTACAAGATTTTTTTTGGTGTTATGTTAAAGGATGCACTGAGGGAAGCGTGTGAGGTGGGGCAGGGAAGGCCATATAGCAGCAAGTGATCCCACGCAGCAACATGCAGGTGGCAAGGCTATGAAACCCAGGGTACTGATTTAGTGCTGCTGCTGTCTTGAATTCCCTGTAGGGTTTAACAGCGTGGACACTCTCGGTGCCATTGGGAAATAAAAGCAGTAACTGACACAAGATGAAGAAATCAGAAGAAAAGTAGTGGTGAACTCTCCGAGATCAGGGGAGGTAACAGCTCTGGTGCCTGCCAAAATGCCTGATCTTGGAGGCACGTGGATAATGTTTATAATTTACCCAAATCCATTATAATGCCATGTTTCTGCTAGTCAGATCTTTCAGAGACGAGCTTTTTGAAAAACCCATTTTCCATAAGATGCAGGAAAAATACAGAGATAGAACCCAGGAGGGCGGTGCTGAGGATGAACAGTGGATGTGGTACCTAAAGGGTGTAGTTGCCTCTATCTATGGACACATGCCACAGGACTCAGTAAAGCACCTTTGAAAATGCCATGGGGGTCAGATGAGGAAATAGTGGCTCCTAAGACTACCAGCCCATCCCGAACACGCAGCAGGACCTGGCCTCCCAGAGTAGGGAGCCAATACAACTTTACAGCATTTTCCTCCCTTATTTTTCAAGGTTTCTTTGCTTTTTTTTTGGCACACCACGTCATTGAAGGGGCACTTTTACTGGAATATTCAGTGTGCCAGGTAGGTCACTTTCGCGACAGAAAAGAGGTTGATTATTCCTTGCAGTATGCCCCCCCTTGATATCTGTCTGTATCAGCCCCTGGTGCCACTCTGTTGCTGATTCATTTTGTTTTGTGAGTCTCAACAGTTCTTATCTTGGCCTCTCTGAACTTACTGTGTGGTGCCTGCAGAATTCACGCTCTCACCTTTTTCTTTTGCCAGCCTATTCTGAATATGCTAACCAACACAAGTCCAGATGGGAAACCATGGGACTCACATAGCTGACGTTTTCTGTCTAAATATCCATCTAAAAATTCCTCTTCTTTCTTTTCTGTCCCAGCTACTTTGAGATCAATGCCACTACTTCACACTTCACTCTTTACCCAGAACTTCTTTAACAGCCCCTTGTAAGGGACTCTGTTCAAGGCTTTTAGAAAAACTGAAATGCAGGAGGTCATCCATTCTCCCTTATTCTGATTTACTCACACTTTCAAAGAACTATAGCTGATAAGATAGGTTTTCTTCCTTTATAGAAGCTGTGCTGCTTGTTCTAATCACATCCATCACGTGTTCTGTTACTTTATTTTAATTTCCATTTCGACCTGTTTGTCATATCTTGAAGAAAGCAATTTCTGGGATCGGATCTACTGCCTTTTGGAAATATACACACAGTATTTGTTAACTCCAGTGCTATGGCAGTTTGAATGAAACTCCACCCTTCTCTCAGTAACAAAATCGCTTCATTTCCCATTTCTTCTGTAAGCCCACTCTTGCTATTGACTTATTACTTTGTAGTTTATGAGACTGTTCCAACTGACTTCCAGTGAGACTGTCACTTTCTGACATCCAAATTTATGGCCTTTTATTATTTTGAAACAAGTAGGTCTGTGGTGAATTTACCAGGGAGCAGAAAAATATAGCTAAACCATGCAGTGGCTGGTAGTGTTGACTTTACCCAGGCTGCATGGGATGTCACATCACAAACTGCAGCCCTCCAGCTCCCTAGAAATGGTCGTGGAGGCGCTGGCAGCAGGAGGAAAGGAAGCAACTTTTGTTGCTTATATTTTTATTACTGTTCTGAGTCTTTTTCCTTACTCCTTTCACCTCTGTGAGTTCAGTAAATCTTCCAGTTCTTCAGGTATGCTCCTGTTTCCAATTTGCTTAAATGATTTCAACTTCATTTTTGCCTTTGGCACTTTGCTCTTACCATCCCCTCAGTTTCCTTTCCTGAAGAATACCTGCTTTGACTTCAGAGGTGCTCAAAAGCACTGCTCCCTTCCCTTCCCTTCCCTTCCCTTCCCTTCCCTTCCCTTCCCTTCCCTTCCCTTCCCTTCCCTTCCCTTCCCTTCCCTTCCCTTCCCACGTCAAGGCACACCTGCCTTCTGGGACTGTCTCAGATCATCTTTTGGTAGCATCTGCGCCAAGGGAAAGAAGTCTAATTTCCTCACTTCTGATAAAAAGATATTTTGACTAGTTCCTTCCTTATCATTGCAAACTCATTCCTTACCTAGGATGTGCTGTCACTCTGCCAGGAGGCTTCCCCCTCACTGCACAACTGAATTTAATTATACCGCAGCCACCCTTATTACACAATTGAACTTCATTTGTTTTAACCAGCTCTGGTGGGTTATTTAGGAACAAGCCAAGCACACTCTTCTCCTTCTCTTATGCTCTCTTACCTCTGCAGGTCTTTTGGAAACGAGTATAAAGCCGTTATTATCAATGAGGAAGCAATTCAGAATCTGCAGAGATGAAAGAGAAGCAACATTAAAGACAGCTTTTTCCATGGCTGGCTGGTATGTACCGCTGTGTGCAGGATGGAGCGGTGTGGGCTTGTGCTTATGGCAACAGCCTCGGCATTTCCATGCCTAGCCCCACGGCTCAGCTACCACGGGTTTTACACAATTGACTTTTCCCTCTCTGCCTCCATTTTGAGGTATTATTTACTTTGCGAGCTGTCTGTGACAGAGATTGTCTCTTGCCAGGGCTGTGTGCAGGCCTAGCAGGCTCTGGGCCACATTTAAGAAGACGAGGCATCCTGCAGGAAGCAACAGGATATTTGGAGAGCACTTGTCTTTAATAAAATGGTATCTAATACTTTCCATCTTCAGATTTTAGAGTTTTATAACCACTCATGGAATAACCCTCTCCTCACCACTGAGTATCATCAGTGCTGGTCTTATTTTTATTTTGCAGAGCAGGAAATGGAGGCACAGAGTTTAGATAAAAACCTTTAGGTCTCACAGGGAAAAACTAGGATGCAGAGGAAATCCTACATGAACATAGAAGGAAAATTCTCTGGTGATCCCACTCTCCAGGGCAGGGGAGCTCCTGTCCCAAATATGCCTGAGACCAAGGTTGAAGCAGTGGTGTAAATGCAAAGAGGGGTGTCCACCATGCATGTCATGCTGACAGCCACTCTCTTTGGCAAACCTGGGATGCCAGTGAGACAGCCTTAGAGGACACGGACTCTCCTTAAAGTCACTGGCTGGAATCCCCATGCCCCTGCCCAGGCTCAGCTGACATCTCGCAGCTGAGGGGAAGACCTAAACTACAGGTTTGTCTCAAGAGCATGAGGTCCTGTCCCAGCTGTGCAACCTCTTGTGAAGAGACAACAGGCAATACCTTTTTTCTGGGGGAAGAGAGAGATCTCCACAGAGCAGATAGTCAATCACACTTATCACAGGTACAGAGAAGAAACCTGGGCAACTTACGTCATCCTGACAGCTTAGCGGACAGGCACCGTCCAAGGCACTGCACTGGAAAGGAAAAGCAGGGAATTAACCATGGCATGATCTCATCTTACAGTCTCCCCCTTGGGACTGCTGAGCTAACGGTCCCCATACCAGCATCCCATAAAGCTCTGCAATTTAGCTGGCATTTCCACCAAGATGAGCTCTACAGCAAACACAGGTACCACCCCCCAAGTTGGTCACTCAGCGGCTCTGCGTACTCCCCACCTCTCTGAGCCCCTTTGCTGAGGGCCCTGATCCTGCACCTGCCTCCCCGACTCCCTTCCAGCAGCACCTAAGCACTTCGAGCAGAGGTGGCACTTGTAAAGAAAGAGGGCAGCATCAAGCTCTCTGGCTGCGAGAGCCAAGGTTATTGTGCACCAGTGAGAAACCAGCATGCATTTCAGCATCTGCTAGTATCTGGACTGAACACATGGCATGGTTATTTTAGATCAGGATTCTTCTCAGGCAGTGATTTTTTTGTTGTTGTTGCTGTTGGTTTCCTTATTCTCCAGACAGCTAATGATAAAATAGGATGTGAATGGTGCTTGTGTAGCCCAAGGCACCATCCATTTGTTTCATTTAGGATTTCTGTGTACCGGACTTGACATGTGTTTCACAACACTGAACCGGGTGGGGACATGAGGGGTTAAGTGGTGAGTAACAAAGCCCTTCAGGTGCTTATTGATTTCATAATTGTTCCGAGTTTGCCGTGGTTGCCTGTGTCTGTCTCTTTGTGTTATTTTTTAATGCTATTTTCTCTAGCAGCAGAGGGAAGAAAGCTGACATGGTGTTGCCATTTCTGTACATGGGGTCCCCTTCCTGCCAGAGGTTTTCTGGGGTCAGGGAAGGACACCGACATGTCGCGTAGCCTGTCTGCTCTCAGCCAGCTGCCCTTTATTTCTGCAAAAACCCTTATGCATAAACCCCAGCCTCCTTTCTGGATGATTCTCAGTAACAAGAGGTGAATTTGCCATTTCAAACCGCAACAAGACCATTACTTTCAGTTAGAATTTGTTTCTCCTCTTGAGTTTTGCAAAACAAAACCAATAGTTTCAGGTTTCCGTCCCTCTGCTCAAATTCAGAGGAGGCTTGGAGATGCCTGAGTTTGTTTCAAGCCCCATGGCTTTGCAATATCGCAAGCTCACGCTCCAACTCTGACTGGCTTTTTGAGGCTCTAGGGATGATGGTTTAAAAACAACCCTTTACCCACAGTTGCAAGCATTGCCTCACTCTTGCCTCACCACAAAATAGCATCGGGTTGTTTTGCCTTCTTGCATGTATGCACAGAGGTGGCCCTGTACTTCATCCCTGGTGGGTTCCTTCCTTTGGTCAGCAGAGAAATCTGGCCACAATGAACCACTATTATTGCCTTGGGGGATAACCAATAGAGCCCAGAGCTTGGAAATCAGAACAGAAACCCAGGTAAACCACAGTGGTTTCCCACAAGAAGGGCCATGAGCATCTTCCTCAGCAGTGTGAGGACCTAGTCTTGCCACCGCTGCTCTTCCAGTCCTGGAGAAGCTCCAGCAGTGCCCGGTGCTGGGATGGCCATGCAGCAGTGGGAGCGTGGTGAGGAGCCTGATCCGAGAACACCGGCAGCTTACAGGGAGCCCCTGAGGAGAGGGCAGGGCTGAACCTGAGCTCCCTGGTTGCTCCGAGACCTACTGCCTTATGGGCACAGCTCCCTCCTCAGAGACCAGCCTACCTGATAGCATCCTCCTGCTGTTGGTCAGGTCTCTGAAACGCTGTGACCCAGAGCACTTTCAGCTTTGCCAAAGACCCTTAATTACTGTGAAGACAAACACAGCCTGTGACAGGCTTGGACCGTCTCCAGTGGCTACAGACAAGGGACAGTGCCTATAATATGCTGGCACACAAACGACACAATTACGAAGCCGAGCTGCGGCGAGGCACGCCGGGATGCCTCCCTGTCCCCAGCTTTTGTCTACTTACATCACTGTCATTGGGCTGGGAGACGGGAGGCACAGCATGGACATCCAGAGCAGCACAGCATGCGGTGAAGCAGGAGAGAAAGAGAAAACAAAATCTGTTAGTCATTCCTCTGTCAAACGGCGGTCATGTCCTGGGAAACCATACGCAGGCTTTTTTCATACCAGCACCTACCAGGGCCGCGGCATGCAGGCACTTGGCACACAGGCCTCCTTTCAGCTTCTTTAATAAGCCTTCCCGGTTTCACTTAACGCCCATGCGGGCTTGTTTGTGTGAGAACTGCCTGGGTATGGCCCTCAGGAGATTTTTTAAAATGAAGCTCTCTGCTGATGCTTCAGGATGTGCTTACATGCTTTGCATAAGTCTTTTTAGCTCAGGTTAGGTTTACGTGATCTCCCACCTGTGAGGATGGTCCTGCCACCGTGGCCAACTCTGGGCTTTTCCGTTCCCCACGTGTGCTCGCTCCCAGTGAGCAGCCTCCTGCCCTCCTATCTTCTCTGTCATCCCCGTCTGATGACAGTTCCCTCTCCTGACAGCAGAGCCACTTCTGCTGTGTGCTGCTTCGGTCCCATCAGTCTCACCCCTCCAGTAGACCTCCCCGAAAGCAAAGCCTGGAGGGAAAGCCCCTGGGTGGTGAGGGAGAGGTGTCTCACTTTTCCTGCCTCTCAGACCGGGGGGCTGTTTTAATTATGCCACTTCTCTCAGTCCAGCAAGAGTGTCCAAAATTAGGACAACACTGAAAGCTTATCCCTGGAGCAAATAATTTTTATTTTGGCAAGCTGGTAGCATTTTGTTACCATTATCAAGATGATAAGAGAGGGCAGTAGATTTTTTTTCCGGGTGCCCAAAATTGCAGATTTCCATGAGGTTTCTGAAAGGCTGAATGAGCACAAAACATATTTCCACAATTAAATGTGTCATATGCAGCAGAGCTAATGCCAGGCCAGGATGCTGACACTGTCAACACGGCATTTGCAGAACAGCTCAGACTCACGGCTCAGATGGCATTAGTGCCGTCAAAGGATTACAGAAATGTGTGACTTCAAACTAATCTACTTCATAAATCTTTTAATATGAATTTCACAAAAGCCCTCATCAAAATGCCATCGTACATGATGTAACATAGCATCGACCTAGCTGACAAAGAGCTTTAAATTTTCTCTCTGCACGACTGCTGATGCTCCTACCTGTTGCATGGCCATCCAAAACTTGCGTTGGAGCAGCTCCAGCTTAATTTGCACACCCACCGCTACGGGAAACAAAAAGCGGGGGGAGGATGAAAAGAGGAACACGCAAGAGAGAAAAAGACAAACACAAGTTAGTTAGGAAAGGAGGGGTAAAAATTCACCCGAAGTGATGGGATGGAAATCACAATTGCAACCCGCTTCCAAGTGTGAATGGTAAGCATAGGGGGATCAGCGCTGAGTCAGACTGCTAAGTGAGAGTCAGAGGTTTAACAAGGTAGAGGAAAAGGGGACACTGACTGCTGTACCGAGGTACTGACACCTCCCTCCCACTAAACACTACGGAGCTACAAAGAGATTAACAACAACAACAAAACTCCCACCAAAAAAACCCCAGGAGAGTGAGCGCATGAGCTTTCATCTTTGTCTTTTCTAGATCTGCCTGGCCAGAACAGACGTTTCCGATCACCCCAGCCTCATCTCCTGCACCACACAGCATCAATCAGAAATAAAGTAGGCCAGTGCGAGGAAGGGATTCATTTGAAAACCCACCTGTCTCTCAAGGGGAAACCATAGTGATTTAGATTGCTCCTAAGCCACTATGAAAGCACAAAAATATGAATGCCACTTGATGGAAAAGTGTCAATTAGAAGTAGTGCTTCGTTACCCGGACCCGGTCCCAGCCTAGTGCACGCTCCGCTAAGCAAAAGTGTGTGTGTGTGTTTCTTAATGAAGTGCGTCCTAATTTCTTGGCTTAATTTCTCTTCTATTCCCAGCATCATGCTCCTGAAGTAAGGCACAGCTCCACAGGAGAAGAAACGGTGCAGGGTGTCCCCGACAGAATAACCTAGCTGTCCCCGGCTAGGTTGCCTACAAGCATACATAATAACCAGTGCAGTCGTGCGCAGCCTGGCACGGTGACGGGGAACATCGGGGCTGTGTGTCAACTAGTTGAACCCAAGAGCTCTGCAGGAATTACAGCCTCAAGCGGGACCTTGAAATAGAATATAAAGTGCAAGTGACGGAGAAAAAGAAGTACAGAGAGGGAGAGTTTGAGCCTTTTTTCACAACCACCAATATCGGGTGGATGAACTGTTGCTGTTTCTACAGGTTTCCTCTGAATTAGTAGGAGCTTCAAAGGGGCGAACAGATCCTTTAAATCTGAATCATGCCGTGTGGGTGCTTTTAAGTTAACAGTATGATCTGATGCTCTAATTCAGATGGGTATGAATTAAAACTGGAGTATGCGATGGTATATTTTCTTGCAGCATGTACAGAGACCCTGGCACCTGGCATCAGCTCTGCCTTTTATACCAGTGTCCTTGTCACATTCCCGCTGCTGGTACATCTCACAAAATCCCATTCACAGGCGCATTTCTTATCCAGCTCTCCCTGCTGTAGACTGAATCTGACTGCCTGTACATGGAGGAAAGGAATGATTTTGTAGAGCTGCCTTGCCCTAAGCCTCGCAGAGCGCAAACCAGACAAGACAAAGCATGCAAACAAAGGAGGAAGGACGGCGCTGAGTCCAGCCCGGGTGAAGATTCATCAGCTTTGGCGGGGCTATCGCAGGCATGGTTTGGCTTGGTGCCCCTGCTGACAAATCGGCAGTCCATGACAGAAGGCAAATGGTGCTGTTGCTGCTGAGTCTGATGAGGCCCACGCATCCGATTTGGTATGTAGCTTTAAATAAATTAATTGTTATCCTTGAAAACCATTTCAAGAAAGAGTTATTCCCTTTATCACAGCAGATCACATCAATGGGACTGAGCATTACCTAGGACATATAGTTTTTACGAGACTTGAAGAGGACTTGATACCTACATAACCTTGCAATGCAGAGACTTACTCAGTGGCTCCTGTTTTTGCCAGTGGGAACATCTAGCTTCAAATTGTTCTTCAAAGGGAATGGTTCTGAATCCTTGCCTCTGCCCAGGAGGTATGAGTAGCACGTACTGAACTTGGCCAGAGTTGCCGGCAACATGAGGAAGGAGAGTACCTGGGGGCTTACGCTGGTGGCCAGTGGCAGGGACGGAAAGCAGTCTCCCAGCTCTCTTCTTCCTCTTTCCACATCGCTCACAGCCATGTCTAACCCGTCTGTGCCATCTGTCAGCAAGCCTTGTCCTTTGGATGCAGTCTTTGTAGCCCTAACCTCTCCGTAGGGCTTGCGCTTACTCACCTTCTCTGCACTAGCCCTTTCTTTCCCTCCCAGCGGTCCCGCACACATTTCTAGCTATTCCTTATGGAGCTGCGGTGAGCACCACTCTCCTCCTCACATCGTGGCACAGTCTGAAGAGGTCATTGAAAGCAAAACTGGGGACTATTCTGCCTTGCAGCCAGGTTTGTCTGTCTGGATGGTCCCCATCACAGGGAACCATACTAGAAGTATTGTTCCACGCTCCGGCCTGGCAGCACCACTCCTCACCAGTCGGTGTAGATTGGAAGCTCCCAGCAAGAACTGTGAGAAGCTACCACACATTCAGGTGACCTGAGGAAGACATGGGAGCTGAGGAGAAACAGGCCACAATCACCCTCAATCACAATCACCACAATCACCACAATCACGCAAAGGAGGAAAGCAGTGATTCAGTCTGAGGTAAGGATGATGCTACAGCTCAGGTGAGAGGGAGAAAACTGGAATAAATCTTTCTCTACTTGTTCCAAAGCATAACTGATTGTTAATAAGCCTTCTTGCTCTGGTGGCAAAGAGTATGCTGCAGGAGCGGGAAGATCCAAGGTCCGTGAATGATGCGTGGCCCTGGTGTGCAGCGCAGCAACAAGCGTAGAGTCGTCAGAGGGACTGTGGCTAATAGTTTTATTCCTACTAATGTGCAAACAACCTGTGCAACTGCAGCATCCCAGCAATGAAATAAAACACGAGGACAAGCAATGCTGCACGCCTTGCATAGTCAGACGTTGCTTCACCATGTCAACAAGCTACCCAGACCTGTGCACGGCTTCCACCAGCAGGCACCCTGCCTGCAAACCCAAGAGGTGCCCGCTGCATGGCTGCAGCTGGCTTCCTCTGGAGTCGCGTGCTGCCGTTCACCGTGGAGATAAGAGCCTTCCCCTCCACCTGTTCATCCCTTCGTTGAGCATGTCTGCCTCATTAGCTCATCCTCTGCTTGTCTCTCTTTCTGTCTGCCTTCCCTGGCTTCTCTCTTTGATTATCCATATGCTGTCCTCATAAGGAGCTTTCCCCAAGATTTAATTCTCGGGCCTGCTGTGTGACAAAAAGGCATAACAAAGAGTTGCAAGATTGCATCCTGTAGGCTGCTTATTAAGATGTACCTTGCCGTTCAAAACCTGTTTTCATGGCGGCCAGTCCAATGCTTAACTAAAACCCATTATTCCAATGAGAGAAAGTGCCAGAGCAGCAGGGCAGCCCTGTCTGTACTGTCCATTTGCATTCCTTGTTTCTGAAATAGTCCCATTTTCCCTCTTGAGCCAGCAGCGGAGCTGCCCCACTCAAAATTTTACTTGAAGTCCACTAAAAATTTTACCTAAAAAATAACTTCCAGGCAAGTTAAAAAGAACAAACAGCCCAAACCAAGGGCAGCCTGCCTATGCTACTGAACCTGACAGAAGAGGCGGTTCAGGTGGATCAGCACAACAGCAATTCTTGCAAATGGGGCTACCGAGGTCCTCAGCAAGGTGGACAAAGGCAAGGGGGGGGGGCAGGCTGCAGGACCCTGTGGGAGAGCACAGAGGGAAGCCTGACAGAGGCAGTGGGTTGGATTCGGGTGCTTACCGCACCCCATACCAGCAGGCTGTGTTGGGGAGGGTAGGGGATGCCTCTGCCATGGCGTGGGTGTAACTGCACCCAACATTGCATTGGACATACGGGCCGAGCATGCTCTCCCTGCCACACACCAAATCCAGGGGAGCAAAATGTGAGTGCAAACGCTCCTTTCTTTCACCCGTTCCCCTTGTCCCAACCACCCCTTACCAGCACTCCTCAAGTTTTCCCCGAATCCCCAAGGAAGCAGACACTGGTTCGTGCTGCATCCAAGCAGGGAAGCGTTACAGCAGCCCGTGTGCTCAGCTGCTGGGGATGGCCGCTGTGGCCGGGCAGGATGCGGCCAGCCCGCCGTGGGCACCTCTCGGTTAAGTCTCAATGCCAGACACACTGCCTCCCCCCGCCGTCTCTGGAGCACCAGCGGGAAGGGGGTGCCTTGCTCCCAAGCCCCCCCCAGTTTCTCCCGCACTGCCTCCCCTTCGCTGCAGCCGCTCGCCTCACCCCTGTACAAAACCCAGGGCTCGTCCCTTCTCCTCCTGACGCCTTTCTCTCCGGGTTTATTGTCATCAGCCATACCAGGCAGGGGAGGGATGGAGGGAGGGGAGGAGGCGTTCGGCTCGGTGCCTCCTCTCATAACCTGTGCCTGACCAATCTGCCTCCCGAGGGGCTGCGGGGAGCTCCCCCTGCCCCAGCGTCTCCTCAACCCTCCTCGAGCCCCTCGGCTCTCGGCACCTGGAGAGGGATGGCGGCAAGGGGGGGAGGAGGGAGAGAGAGGGACTGACAGCAACAGCCCTTTCTCCAGGATGGGTTGAGAGAAAAGAAAACCTCCCGAGCTCCTTCCTCTGGGTGTTTCGGAGCAGATCCTGCCTGCCTGGCAGGGTGAATCCTCTGCACTGTGTGCGCTCCTGTGCGTGCGCTGCTGCCATCGCAGATGTACCCCCAGCTGTCACTTCGCTGCGTGCAGTCGCTCCCTCTCCCGCCTCTCTCTCTCTTTCCCTCTCCTCCTATTTATTATTTACGGAGGATTACAGTCCCTTTCCCACGCTGCCATCTCGCCGTGTGGCTCCTCTGCCCTCTGTGCGGGGCGAGCGGCTGGCTAGGAGGGGCTCCTGCCAACTAGGGTCCACCGAGAGCCCAGCCGCCAACGGAGGGACCTTCTGCTGGATTTGCTTTGGGATTGTACTGGGTTCGCTGGAAGAGCTGCTGTTCTCACAGGAGGGTCCATCCCAGCCCAAGAGAGGTAAGTAAAGATGCCTCTCTTTTGTATTTCCCCTCCATGCAAGATCACTGGGGCTGCCCCCCAGGAACCGGCTTCCCCGGGGATGACAGTGGCAGTCGGGGGCAGCACCGATTGCCAGACAGCACGGCGGAGAAGTCCCGGTTGTGCGAGGCTGATGGGCAGCGATCTTCCCGATAAGGCAGAATGACAACCCTGCCGCAGAGGCTGCTGGTACTGGTTCCAGTCCGGTTTCAGTGCGGGCAGCTGGGAGCAACTTCTCCCAGCTGTGAATGGCATCAGTGTCTTTCGCTGCAGCACGGGCAGCTCAGGTGCAGCTTTGAGGCTAAGTGCTCGGTGCTGCACTCACCAGGTACCAGGCACCTCCCGGTGAGCCCTGGCTTTTGTCCCCTCCTCAGGGGCCAGTATGC